>NC_052163.1:17856586-18460624 GCF_902713615.1 Scyliorhinus canicula
CCCCCGGAGCCGCAACCCCCGGATGCCGCAACCCACCCCGATGCCGCAACCCACCCCCCGGATGCCGCAACCCACCCCCATGCCCTCCCCCCCCCCCGATGCCGCAACACACCCCGGATGCCGCAACCCCCCCCCCCCCCGAAGCCCCCCCCCCCCCCGATGTCGCAACCCACCCCCCGGATGCCGCAACCCACCGGATGCCGCAACCCACCCCCCCGATGCCTCAACCCACCCCCCCGATGCCTCAACCCACCCCCCCGATGCCGCAACCCACCTCCCCGATGCCGCAACCCACCTCCCCGATGTCGCAACCCACCCCCCGATGCCGCAACCCCCCCCCCCGATGCCGCAACCCCCCCATGCCGCAACCCACCCCCCCCAATGCCGCAACCCACCCCCCCGATGCCGCAACCCACCCCCCCCGATGCCGCAACCCACCACCCCCCGATGCCGCAACCCACCACCCCCCGATGCCGCACCCCACCCCCCCGATGCCGCAACCCACCCCCCCCCGATGCCGCAACCCACCCCCCCCCCCGATGCCGCAACCCCCTCCCCCCCCCCCCCCGATGCCGCAACCCACCCTCCGACACTGAACGGCGTCAACCAAGCAACTGTGATTTTCGCCGACGTGACCCGTGGCCACGTCGGCGGGACTTCGGCCCATCCGGGCCGGAGATTTGTGGACACTAAAAAAAAAATGAAATCCCGCCGGCGCCAGCTGTTTTCAGAGGCTGCCGGCGGGATTTGCATAACGCCGGTTTTTGGCCGGTGGGAGATTTAAAAACCCTGCGGGAGCGGAAATAACGCCGCTGCCGGCCGATTCTCCGACCCTGCGTGGGGTCGGAGAATCCCGCCCCATGTGTGGGGGAAGTCTGTAAAAGAATAGGCTTAGATCTTGGGAAAGGAATGGGACTCTGCGGGGTGAGGGTGGGGGGTGGTGGTGGGAAGACCACTTCTGACTGCTTGCTCACCCCATCCCTTAATGCCCAGTGATTATTAGACCTCTCCCCCCACCCCCCCCACCTCTGCCTTTTCCACTGTACCCCCAGGTCTTCCCAGCCTGTGGCCAAATGGATTGGTTGTCCTGCTTGCAGCCGATTGCCACTCACTTGAGCATGAAATTGCTGTGGGTCACTGGGAGTCAGCGGGGATCGCTCTTTGAAGGGTGGGAAAGATACCCCTCCATCCAAAAAATTCAGACCCACTGTTCCTCTTGTGATGATTTTAGCTGCTGCTTGATCCTGTTTTGTGACCACAGGAACTCAAGTCAAAGAGCAACACAGGGGAAGGTAATCTTCATTAAAGGAAAGGAAACAAATATCATTCTTTTGTGTGTCTATGAAATTTCAAAGTAAGTCTATGGTTGTAAGAACTATGCGATGTGTCTGAATATGTTGAATATCCCCAATGGGATTCGCCAACACTAATTATGGTTACTTTTTTCTTTCACTTCTGTTTAACTATCTGCCCAAAAGGGATTTTCCTCTCACGGTTACTTCGAAGATAATATTTCTCACTGTTACAATTCCAATTAAACCTCACTCAACTGGCAACAGTCTTTCAGTCTGAAGACAAGCTAACTTCAAATAAAAGAACGAAATGCATGTGCTTACAATTACATTTTATTCACCATTTTAGAAGTCTGTCCGCATAATGAATAACTACAAAAAAAGTTAGAAGCCCCTCAGGCAAGTGAGGAAGATGGTGTTCTGTTTAATCCATGTTCAAGATGAGATATTCAAGTATAATTCAATCATATGCCCATGCAGGTTTTGAAATATATCTGATCAAAGAAAGGAAGAAATTGTATGTCTAGAGTGACTTTCACAGTCTCGGTATGTTTCAAAGAGTTTTACAATGAACACAGTACTTTTGCATGGTTCCAGTGCAGGAAACACATCAGCCAATTTTCACAAGGAAAGGTCCCACAAAGGGCAATGTGATAAATCACCAGATAATCTCTTTTCTTTGATATTTGGTTGAAGAACAAACATTGGCCAAATCACTGGGATTAATCCCTTTCATTTCTTTGAAATACTGTCCAGGGATCTTTTCCATTCACTGAAGAGGACAGAGGCAGGCCTTGGTGTACTGACTCAGCTGAAACATGGCACTCCCGACAGTGCAGCCCTCCTTCTGTACCTCATTGGAATGTCAGCCTAGATTACGTGCTCAAGTGGAGTGGAGCTTGAGCTCATAACCTTCGAACTCAGGGACAAGGGTACTGCCAAATTGAGCCACAGTTTATATCCCTGCATCCTAGCCTTTGACATCATGAAAGTCGTTCAGGTAGTTTTCAGTCAGTAGCACTGCGTAGCCAGAGAAAACAAAAACACCTGTGAGAACTTGTAGACGAGCACAATGAGAACTAACTCTCCCTTAAATGAGTTAAATGCCAACACATGTCTTTTGCAGTTTTCGACTGCTGAAGGTTTTGAAAGGGTTTTATTCTGTGACAGAAGAAAATAGTATTTCCATGACCACACAAAATAACAGTGTTCAGATCTACCAATAAATATATCCTTACATTTTCCATTCCATTAGCTTGAAATTATCATTTCTAAGCAGTCAGTCATGGTTTGGAATTTCCTGCCCTCGTGTATAATCCAATAAACCACATCTCTCATTTCCATTCACCTCTTTCCAGATCCAGTCATCCAAGTTTGCCCTTTTCTCTTTTTTTCCTCTACTCATTGATGCTACCCCTACTTTTACATCTGTTCTGTCTTTAGAACCCATTTTCTTGTGATCATTCATCATGGTTTGAATGATTCACCGAGTATTTAGACCAAATGTACCTGTTTCCCTTTGGCAAAATTTATATGCGTGCTGACGGCTCCCATCATATGTCGAAAAAAGGGCTCCCATTGGCAATGTGAACAAAATGTTCTTTTTAACAATGGGGCTCAACACAAACTTAGACTCACGCCATTTTGGCGAAGAAAATTAATATTTCATTTAAGAACTGTGCCCTCGTTCAAGAACTTGGAATTGGATTTCAGCCATTCTGGGACAGAAACAAACAGCCTCACCGTCCAGCAACAAATCAGTAACGCAATGGGATGGGCAGCTTTCACAGCAGACTGGATATAATGCCAGTTCCTTAAATCGGTTGAAGTCGGAACGGCAATGTAAGGAAATTTAGGCGAACCTGCAGATGTTTCATTTGTTTTTACTTCCTCGATTTCCTACAGGGAAGTCCCAGGCAAGTGACCACTCAGAAGGAGGTTGAGGGGCGACCTGATAGAGGTCTACAAAATTATGAGGGGCATAAACAGAGTGGATAGTCAGAGACTTTTTCCCAGCGTAGAGGGGTCAATTACTAGGGGGCATAGGCTTAAGGTGCGAGGGGCAAGGTATAGAGCAGATGTACGAAGTAAGTTTTTTACACAGAGGGTAGTGGGTGCCTGGAACTCGCTGCCAGAGGAGGTGGTGGAAGAAGGGACGATAGTGACGTTTAAGGGGTATCTTGACAAATACATGAATAGGGTGGGAATAGAGGGTTATGGACCCCGGAAGTGTAGAAGATTTTAGTTTAGACGGGCAGCATGGTCGGCGCAGGCTTGGAGGGCCGAAGTGCCTGTTCCTGTGCTGTACTTTGTTCTTCTTTGTAAGAAACTCAAATATTCATTATACCTATTGTATTGCACCTCCTACTTCCCAAAGGGTCTCCTGCACCTGGCCCACATTTGGGCTGGGGCATTTATGTCCCAAAAACCCCTGGTGTAAGGGGGTAGCTCTGCCCCTCTCATCTAGGGGAATCGTAATTAGGTGAGGTCCGAGGGATTCTGAGGTTGCAGATCCCTTGGCCTCCTGTAGGGTTATAACACCTACTTTCTGAACCAGACCCATTGGAAATGTTACCATGAGGGAGGTTGCTGTCAGTCGTAAATCTCGGCAATGTTTTCTTAGGAATTGTAAAAGGTTTAGAATATGTACTCTGCTGTGCTTTGTGCTGCAATTGGGCTTGGAAAGCTGTGTAAAGCAAAAGCTGTAGCTAAAGATTTAATCAGATTGGGTTCTCTTGTTTCAAGACAAAACACAATGGGAACATTTAAAATAACCATTAACAAATCTATTGGATTGAAATGTGTGGGCTGTCAGTCGGTTGAGACCATACAAAGCTATAGGCCATTGGCAAACATCCGAGTGAGTCTGGATCTCCAACTGAACAACTTTAACAGAATATTTTGGTACGTTTATGGTTATCATTTCATTTACATGTACATGGGAGCTCAATGAACTAATTGTCCCAATCTAACATAATCCAACAAAGGGGCTCATTGGATATTTGGATCTCACTAGGAATATTGATCGTGTATTTTTATTTGCAATTCACTAACCAGTTGAAAGTCAGTATGTTGACTTCCATGGAAACAAGTTTTATTCACCGCTTTATGTACTTCATACAATTTTGATTCGCCACATTGTGCAGTCGAAGAAAGAACTTGCAGTACATAGTACCTTTCACAATCTCAGGAGTTCCCACAGCATTGTAAGACCAACTACTTTGGAAATGCAGTCATTGTTGCGATGCAGGAGGGTGTGGGAACCAGTTTACAAACCGAAAAACTACGCAAAAAGTAATGAGATAATGACCATATAATTTGTTCTCTTTTAGTGAGTCAAACGAGGGATAAATTCCCTGAGATACTGCGACGATCCCCTACTTATCTGCAAAATAAAGCCATCGGAGTTTTTACATTCACCTGAGACAGTAAGTCAGTTTAATGATTGTTCTTAAAGATGGCAACACTGACAATGCTGTACTCCCTCAGTGCTGCCCTGGAACGTCAGCTTAGATTTTGTGCACAAATCTCTGCAATGGGCCTTGAGTCTCTAACTTGCTAACTCATAGTTGAGAATGCTACGCACTGAACACAGTTTATTAGCATGATTTTGATACAAACTATTTTAACCTCTAATTGGTGAGTCTGAAATAATGTTGAAATTATATTTTAACATGCTTACAAAATAATGCAACTTATTTTTACAATTGATGACAGATAATTCTGTACTTTGATAAACTCTACAATAAACCAATTTCTTCATTCATCCAACCGAGTTTTTTTTTACATAGAATTTATAGTGCAGAAGGAGCCCACTCGGGCCATCGAGTCTGCACCGGCCCTTGGAAAGAGCACCCTACCCGAGGTCAACACCTCCACCTTATCTCCATTACCCAGTAACCCCACCCAACACTAAGGGCAATTTTGGACACTAAGGGCAATTTATCATGGCCAATCCACCTAACCTGCACATCTTTGGACTGTGGGAGGAAACCGGAGCACTCGGAGGAAACCCACGCAGACACGGGGAGGATGCGCAGACTCCACACAGACAGTGACCCAAGCCGGAATCGAACCTGGGTTCTGGTTTGATTCTTCAAAATTTGTCACTAACATTGCAATAGATTTTAATAGCTGGAATGAGTCTGTGCCTGAGTCGGGATTGGATATTCTTGGTTTGAAACTTGCAGCCGATATAAGAAAGAAAGGAATGAAGGCTAATGGTGTGGTTGGAAACAACTTAAAATCTCCAGATTGTAGAGAAATGGTTCAAACAGAATGTTGTGAGATTGAGTTGAGTAATTTCAAGAGACATGTCAATATGGATGGCAGGGTGGTATAATAGTTAGCACGGCTGCATCACAGCAGCAGGGACTTGGGTTCAGTTCCGGCCTTGGGTGACTGTGTAGCGTTTGTACATTCTCCCCGTGTCTGTGTGGTTTCCTCCAGGTGTTCTGTTTTTTCCCCACCGTCTAAAGATGTCCGGGTTAGGTGGACCTACGGGAATAGGATGCTCTTTTGGAGGGTCGGTGCGGACCCATGGATGAATAGGGCTATTGATTCAATTCTGACATTTTGAAATATGGTCTTAAAACGGGCCCAATAAAGGCCAGTTTCTGGGACCAAAGGGTGCCTGAAGGTCATTCGGATCTTAGATCAAACCATTTTTCAGGGCTAAAATACATGCCAGACCCATTTCAGATGTAAATGAAAAGTCCAATGTTTAGTTTTGACCACCTTGACAAAATTAGAGTATGATATGAGATTCTGAGGGGTCTTGGCAGTGTGTATACGGAGAGGATGTTTCCTCTTGTGGGAGAATCCAGAACTAGGGGTCATTGTTTAAATATAGCATGGGGATGCGACAAAATATTTTCTCTGAGAGGGTCGTGGGTCTTTGAAATTCATCCTGAAAAAGTGGTGGAAACAGAGTTCTTGAATATTTTTGAGACAGAGGTGGATAGGTTCTTGGTAAACCAAGGGGTGGTAGGTTACTATAAGGTCAGCTGATGAGACTATTAAATGGCAACAAAGGCTCAGGAAACTGAATGGTCTCCGGCTCCTTATCTTCATGTTCATACGATAAAGCAAGTGTAACTTTTTAGAGGGCAGAAAGCAGAAGGTAGGAGAAAAAGGAAACAAAGGTTGTGGGACGTAATTTTCTGAAAAAATTGCAAGTTTCATTTCGGCGAAGAAAATCGGCACAATTCCCACTGGTTCCGGCAGTGCGATCCAGACCCCAATTTTCAGGCACTTTGAAAAACGGCGCACCTGAGGCGGACAATCAGAGGCCTGCTGGATCTGGGGACTTAGCTGTGATCCAGTCAGGTGCCGTGCATCTGGACACATTCGTCCCTCAGCTGCCGGAGATGCAAAGGCCGAGTTGGGAATACCAAGAGGGGTGTCATTGACACGCCTGTGACTAGAAGGACAAATGAAGGAGTCTCAAAGTCTTCTGTCACATGGGATGGTACCGGCAATGTATGGCACCCAGGCAAACACAGTGGAAAGCCTGGGCAAGAAGTCAGATCCAAGACGGGGGAACTCTGAAGCTTGGCTCAGTTCCTGAGGACCATTCCTGACGGCTACAACTGCATGGGGCAGTCAATGGTTGATCACCAGGACTGGAAGTAACCCAGGTGCCCACGAGCACCTTGTGGAAGGAGGAATGCCTGGAGCACAACCTGGGGCCTTACACCCAGGTGACCCTGGCAGTGTCCCGCCAATCTGAATCCCCCTTTCCTGAGTCCAGCACAACCCATGCACAGTGGTAGGAACTGGGTTATGTGGCAACACCAGTGCCACTCAAAAAAAGGCCTGGGCCCACCAGTCCCTTGCCCTCCAGAGGGCACCCATGAAGGGAATCTCAAGCAACAGGGCAGAGAAGGCAGTAGGCCAACTCCACCTCTGATGTGCATTCTGGGAACATGCCCCGACATAATGGAAGGGTTTACAAGTGTAAGGAATTGTAGGGGCCCAGTGTGAGCATGGGCGAAATCGGGGGTCATTACCACTAGTAACATCTGCACATTTCACTGAATTAAATATTATTGTTCTTCCCCATCTTAACGCACCACATTCTTTACCCATCCTCCTAGTGGCAAAACTTTTCTCCTCATCTGGACCCAGTTCTTTTCACTGGCCCTCAGTGTCAGGCAGATGGTTAGCCCCACACATTGCGAATGTTTCTTTGCAAATGGTAGGTCTCAGGGATGTTAGAAGACACAATTTCTTTCTGCTTCAGGGAGAGGAAAAACTAATAGGAACCCTTCTTACTCAGGCTGCATCAGTCTGAGATCTCACTGCTGTCTTGCCTCTACACTTAAGACTCCTGAACAGCCACTCTGGAGTTTATGCCACCCCCACCACCAATCCGCAAAGCCCCTACACCAGCATCGATCCTCGATTCCATCCCGGAAGCCCTCTCCCCCCAGCCCAGTTCCATGGACACCCCTGAGTACACCCCTCCATCCCCCAGACCCCTTCGGAGCTGGCCAATGGGCTTTGTCTCCTTGGAATCCATGGTGTTCAGTGGAGACAGTGATGCTCACCTCCTTCCTCCCTCTCGGAGGTCATGACACCTGGGCGGGATTCTCCGACCCCCCCGCTGGGCTGGAGAATTGCCGGGGGGCGGCGTGAATCCCGCCCCGAAGGTGGCTGCCGAATTCTCCGGCAACGATTTTTGGCGGGGCCCAGATTGCGCCGCACTAGTCGGGAGCCGTTGCCAGCAGCTGCCCCGGCGATTCTCCGCTCCGTGATGGGCCGAGCAGCTGCCCGTTTTCGGCCAGTCCCGCCGGCGTAAATTACACAAAGTTCTTACTGGCGGGACCTGGCTCTGCGGGCAGCCTGTGGAGTCCTCGGGGGTCGCGGTGGGATCTGGCCCTGGTGGTGGTGGGGGGAGGGCGGGGGGGGGGCCCACGGTGGCCTGGCCCGTGATCCAGGCCCACCGATCTGCGGGCCGGCCTGTGTCGTGGGGGCACTCTTTCCCTCCGCGCCAGCCGCTGTATGGGCAGTACAGTAGCACAGTGGTTAGCACTGTTGCTTCACAGCTCCCGGCTTGGGTCACTGTCTGTGTGGAGGCTGCTCGTTCTCCCCGTGTCTGTGTGTGTTTCCTCCGGGTGCTCCGGTTTCCTCCCACAAGTCCCGAAAGACATGCAGTAAGGTAATTTGGACATTCTGAATTCTCCCTCTGTGTATCTGTGGTGAATCACAATCCTAGTAATTCACACTGTGTTATATTGTATGTGTTGTGTCTCTGTAAGCTTGGTATATAGGCAGTTGTGCAGCTCTGCCCATAGGGGGAAATGAGGATTTTGTACTGGGCTCCACCCTTGGCTCCGTCCATGGTTCCTCCCACTAACTGGAAGTATAAAGATCTGCAGTTGTGAGCCTGCTGCCAGTTCACCTCGTCGCAGCCAGGCTCAGTTGTAAGACTATTAAAACCACTGTTCACTTCCAACCACGTGTCTTGTGAATTGATGGTCACATCAGTATCCGAACAGGCGCCGGGATGTGTCGACTAGGGGATTTTCACAGTAACTTCATTGCAATGTTAATGTAAGCCTCCTTGGAAACTAAAGATTATTAAAAATAATCAGGACTCCGGCATTAAGAAAACAATATCAAAGTTTGCTGTGACTCTGAATTGGTGATGAAATTTTGATGAAGATTGTGAAAAAGTGCAGGTGGATCTAGATAGTTTAGCAAATGTGTGGTTACAATTCAGCCTAGGAAACTGTGAAAATTTCTTTGGAAGTAAGACAAAATAAAAAAAACTTACATCAAATGGTAAAGTTTAAATAAGGTAGAGGAATAGAAGCACAGAGCAAAGAAATTCACTCATTCTTTCAAGTGGCCTTGAAGTAAGTAAGACGATTAAAAATGAAATAGAATCTGGGGGTTTATGTCACGAGGAATAGAATGCAAAAACAAGGCGATATGTACAGATACACCAAAAATCTTCGTTAGAATGCTTCGCACTTCAGTTTAGGAAATAAATTTGACTCACTGGGATGTTATCAGACTAAAATTTGGGAATAACCCTGACTCAACAATCTTTCATAGAAATCCTAAGGTGCTGAAGGAGTGATACACGTGTTCCATTGGGCCTGGTGGGTGAGAAGATTTATTGAGCGCTGAAGATGATCCTGATCCCATGATCAAGGAGGGCCCGGGAAAATCGAGTTCCGAAATTTCGCCACTCAAATCCTGGTTTTGGCCTCTTGTGAAACATGCGTATCCCATTTCAAAGTTCATTGCTCAGAGCAGCCTATTCATTTGTAAAATACGTTCTCTCCATCACTCCGCAAGTTTTATTTGATTCATCAGCTTCCGACCAGTTCATACAAACAGTTATCCAGTTATCGCAAAACATCACCCACCACACTGAGTCCGCACTGACCTTCCGGAAAAGTGCCCCAGCCTCTCAGCCCCTCCCCCCGGCCAACCGCATATCCCCAACTACACATCCTCAGAATTAAGGGGCAATTTTACCATGGACAATGCGCCTAACCTGCACATCTCTGGATATCAGGTTCGAGGAATTGTAGTTATGAGGTTGAGAGACTTCACAAGAAGGAAGATGTTTATGGGATGATTTGACGGACGTCTTCAAAATTGTGAGAAGCGAAGCAAAGGGAAATAATCCAACTTGCCTCTGAAAGAAAATCTTGCCACAGAGATAGTTAGAATTTGGAATTCCCTGTTGAAAACCGCTGTTGAAATGGAACTTCTAAGTTCTTTTAAAAAGGAGTTATAAAGTTGATTTAAAAAAAGGAATAGTAAGGGTTATAGAGAACAAGCAGAGAGATGAGATGAGAATTGGATTGTTTCGTGCTGTGACATTGCATGACTCTGATTTCCGTCATTTCTTACACGTCCAAGCAGCAGCTTGACAGCATTGTATATCTGACGCAAGTGATAGTCACCAAGGAGGCTTATTAATAAACCAATATTCTCGCGAGCATCTGATTTGCATTTAGTTATTTTTTTCACGATTAAGAACAGCATGGTGGCACAGTGGTTAGCATTGCTGCCTACGGCGCTGAGAACCCAGGTTTGAATCCCGACCCTGGATCACTGTCCATGTGGAGTTTGCACATTCTCCCCGTGTCTGCGTGGGTTTCACCCCCTCAACCCAAAGATGTGCAGGTTAGGTGGATTGGCCACGCTAAATTGCCCCTCAATTGGAAAAAATAATTGGGTACTCTAAAAAAAATTTTAAATTTCACAATTGAAATTAATGATAATCATCAAACAAGTTGTGATTTTTTTTCATCTGTGGCATAAACAGATACATTTTTCGGTGAGGGTTGAAAAGGGCAGCACGGTAGCGCAGTGGGTACCACTGTTGTGTCACAGCTCCAGGGTCCCAGGATCGATTCCTGGCTTGGGTCACTGTCTTTGTGGACTCTGAACGTTCTCCTCGTGTCTGTGTGGGTTTCCTCCCACAGGTCCTGAAAGACGTGCTGTTAGGTGAATTGGACATTCTGAATTCTCCCTCTGTGTAACTGAACAGGCGTCGGAGTGTGGCGACTAGGGGATTTTCACAGTAACCTCATTGCAGTGTTAATCTAAGCCTACTTGTGACAATAAAGATTATTTTAAAAAAATTAAAAACATGCATATCCCATTTAAAAGTACATTGCTCAGAGCAGCCTATTTATTTGTAAAATACGTTCTCTCCATCACTCCGCAAGTTTTATTTTATTCATCAGCTTCCTACCAGTTCATACAAACAGTTATCCAGTTATCGCAAAACATCTGCATTTTACATTTTTCCTTTTTTTGTTCCCCTTTCACATTTCAAAGAATCCACTGGCTCTGTTTTCATTCCTGTCTTTAGGGCACACTAACTTTTATGGGAGGGTGTCCAAATAGCAGTACTCCAACACCTGAACAGGAAAGATGCTGATTCGTTACGACTTGATTACTTCAGCATCATGCGAAACGTTCATTGCAAACGCTTCATTGACATGGCAAACTGTGATTATTAATAAAAGATTTGGAAACTGACAGCAGGTGCCCTGCACAACAAGACGATGTGTGTTTGAAACTCTGAGCAATCAGAGACAGATGTTAGAACTCTCAAGTCTGAAAAACGATATATCCGCATCCACCAGTTGATTTTAAATGGACTGCCGTGATTCTAGTCCCACGGTGTAATGTGAAACAGTTGCAGAGTAACTAAAGATACTATTTTATAACATGATGTTGGTCCTGCACTCAGAAACTCAGGGTTCAGTTCCAGTGGTGAGGAGGGCTATCTGCCAAATTTATAGTGCTGCATGTGTTTCACAGGGTTTTATATTTTTTCCACTGTCACAAGCTATTAGGAACGATACTAAATTTTAAGTCATAGTTTTTAACATTGTGAGCAATGTGTTCAGCCCCAATTACAAATTATTATCACATTTTCAACACACACCAGCAAAATATACTCCTGACAGGCCAGGCCAAGACACCACAAGATACTTTTCCTTCTCACATTGCAAATATACCAGTTGTCGACCTTACTACCCTCAACTAAAAGAAGGAGCGCCACAATACTGTGTGGGCATGAGCGGTATACTTCATTCATTAAAATGTTCCAAGATTGAATTGGTTGAGTAAAGCAATCAGAGAATTTCTGGAACTGGTAAATAAGTGTCTCTTGATCTGTGCCACCAGTAAACATCAATGGGATCTTCCTATTGAATGAGTTATCAAAACCTATAGTAACACATGTCCATATCACACCTCATTCAATCGTTCTCTGTCCCCTGGTCCCAGCCACCCCACTATCCTGCAGTTCCCAAATCTTTGGCGCACATTATTTGGACCATCTAGCACCCTTACTGCAAAATATTTGGATTTTTTGATTTCATTAATTAATAATGTACATGAATGTGAAAATTGTTTCTTTAAAATGGGCAGCACAAATCTATGGATTCTATGGCTATACGTCTTGTCATTGCCTTATATTTTAATCCTTTCTGATGCTCGTGTTTGGAACTTGTTGCTACAATTACTTGAATATGCTCATCAGTTTTCTGGATTTTTAATAGGCGGTGGGGGTGGCACAGTGTTTAGCACTGTTGCTTCACAGCGCCAGGGTCCCAGGTTCGATTCCCAACTTGGGTCTGTACGGAGTCTGCCCGTGTCTGCGTGGGTTTCCTCCGGGTGCTCCAGTTTCCTCCCACAAGTGCCGAAAGACGAGCTGTTAAGTAATTTGGACATTCTGAATTCTCCCTCTATACCTGAACAGACGCCGGAATGTGGCGACTAGGGAATCTTCACGGTAACTTCATTGCAGTGTTAATGTAAGCCTACTTGTGACAATAAAGATTATTATTAAAACAACTTTTAAAAAGCAAGGTCAAAGTCTGATTGAAATCCAGATGATTAACTGGTGAATCATCACAAAATAACTGCAACCTCTCTGAGCTCGATTTGAAGTTCAGGAAACATACTGGGACTGTATTGTTTCTAACAGTGTTCAGATTTGGACTTGTACATTTTTCATTATTTGTTCAGAGTCTGAATTTCGTGTTCATCCCTGATAACCTCGGTACCTCCTGGGACCCTTAGAAGGGAGGAGCCAGTCTCTCCGGACCACGAAAATCTGCATTGGAGAACGCAAACAATTAGGGTAAAGGGTTTGCAATTCCCTCTTCCCAAAGAAGAAGGGAATTTTCTTCTTTCTTCCTGCCAGGTGCTGGACACCAAGATGGAAGCCTACTCTTTGCTCTTCACTCTAATCCCACCATCTGCTACAGCCCAGCAATCCTGGCCTCTGACCTGTCAGGGAGGCTCCTCATCAGCTGGTGTCAGGGTTCGGCTGATTGGCACCTTTCCAATCCTCCTTTGATCTTTCTTTAGTGTTGTGGGCTTTATGCCCCTGATGGCAGAAGTGGAAATTTAATCTCCACAGAATAATCACCAGACGCCTGAATCAGCTGGCGTTCCTCTTCCACATGTTGGGGGCTCCGGAATACGTTATTCCTAAATTCACTCTCACAGGATTTGGAGCATGCTGGCACCGAGTCAGATGCCGATCACACACGCACATCCACTGTTTAGGCCGCAGCTTCAGCTGGGGTGGACAATTATTTCATCGGCCTGGCTGATCCCTACCCACATTGGGATCAATCCCATGTTTCTCACGTGGAAGGCACAGCGCTCTCAGCATTCAGTTACACTTTGGCAGTGCAGAAGAGGCCATTGACCCTGCTTTCAACATTGGACCCAGCTGGGCTCCATGGCTACCAATCTCACTTGCTGACACCCTATGGGCTTCCGGGGTCAGGTGGGAGGGTCTCTTGCAGTCAGTGGGGACAAAACCTCCGTCCGTAAAAGGGCCGCACACGGCAGCAGTCCTGAGGCCTGTTGAGAACTATAATAGTTCCCCAACACCGATCTCCAACATACGAACTATACTCAAGGTAAGCATTGGAGTTCATTACAGTGCTGAGGAATCTTGCTCTGGCCGTTTTTAGTGGCCACAGATGTGTCCAAGCGAGGGTATACATCAAGTCCTACCCGGGACAACGCATGCTTGGCTCTCATCTGGGCCAGCTTTTGTGCAAGGGTTTACTCTGCTGACGGCCTCCGATCCTCAGTGAGGAAGCTCGCATTCAATGAGGCTCATGGGGAAGTTAATTGCTCCATCCCCATAGGCCACGTGCTGGTTATAACATCCCTCCCCCTTCAAAGTCCGAAGACCTATCAGAGAGGGGGGGGGGGGGATCGGAGGGAGGGGGGGGGGGTGGGGGGGATCGGATGGGGGGGGGGGTGGTCCATATGCTTTTTCATCACTCGGTCCTGAGCTCTAACCTGGTTTGGAACTGGCCCTGTCTGTCAAACTCCCATTCATGGGACACACTTGGCGCCGCCTCTGAGGTTTCGGATGTAAACTTGGTCTCGCCATCTGGTCTGAACTGTCTGCGTCGCTCCTGCCGTCAGGGCAACGCCCCTGCTGCTCCTGGCTGCGGGGTATCTTCCCGCCAATATCAGGGAACGCAAGGCTGAGACGGGTTCGGAGTCTTTGGCCCATCAAAGGTTCCGCTGGTGCTACGCCGGTTGTGGCCTGTGGGGTGGTACCGGAACAAAATAAAAATCTGACCAGTCGTGTATCGAGAGACCACATGGTCTGCTTCTTCAAGTCTTGTTTAAATCTTTGCACTGCCCTTTTGGCCAACCCATTCGAAGCGGAGTGGTACGGGGCCGTGCAGATGTGCCGTACCTCATTTGCTTTCATGAAACCCCCAAACTCTTCGCTAGTAAGAGGCGTGCGATTGTCGGTGACCAACACCTCCGGGATACCGTGTGTGCTGAATGAGAGTCGCAGTTTTTCACTCATCGCCTTCAAATTAGTAGACGACATCCTGTGGACCTCCAGCCACTTTGAATGGCCATAACAACTAAAAACATGGAGCCCTGGAAAGGACCAGCAAAGTTGACATGAGGCTGCACCCAAGACCAACCCAGCCATTCCCATGGATGAAGGGGTGCAGCGGGCAGGAGCTTTTGCTGCTCCCAGCAAACGGCGCACTGCTCAGCTCGTCACCCTATCTCCGCATCCAGGCCCAGCCACCAGACGTCGCTTCGGGCGAGCATTTTCGTTTTTGATCCGCCTGGATGCCCACTGTGCAGATCTCACAGTATAAAGTCCTGAACCTTGTGTGGGACCACGATCCGAGTGCCCCATAAATGGATGCTGAACTCCAACATTTTTGTTGATAAAACCTTTAACTCTTTGGGCGGTTTCCGGTGTTGATCACCATACAGCACAATATGGTGGACTTTAGACAACAATGGATCTATTTGAAACATAGAAAACAGGAACAGGAGGAGGCCATTTGGCCCTTCAAGCCTGCTCCACCATTCATTATGATCCTGGTTGATCATCCAACTCAATAGCTTAATCCCCGCTTTCCACCATATCCTTTGATTCCTTTCACCCTTGTGTGATATCTGTGTGCTTCTTAAAAACATGTAATGTTTTGGCCTCAATCACAGTTGATAAGGTAGCTAAACAATTGAAGTGGGCAAAAGCCATGTTAGTAGGAAGTTAGTAGGTAGAGCTAATGAAGTGCTTGCATCATTATCAGAGGAGGTCTCTAGGGATTATGATGGGATTATGATTATGATGAGGTGAGAGAGACCATATTAAGTGCATATGAACTAGTGCTGAGAAGTTTAGAAATCTAAGGAACGAACCAGATCAGAATATAGAATTTGAAAAAATGAAACAGAATAAATTTGATACTTGGATAAGACCACCAAAAAGAGACCTAATGTATGAAGCCCTTCGGGAAATGATTATTTTGGGGGAATTTAAAGACTCACATCCCGCAGTAGTGAAATCTCATGTGGAAGAGCCAAAGGTTAAAACTGCTAGACAGGCAGCAGATAGGCAGATGATTTTGAATTAGTTAATAAATTAGTTTAGTTTTCAACGTGCTGTTCAGTCTGTGAAGGACAGAAACTAGGGAAGTGAGAAATTCACAGGGGGTCAAGGCAAAGGAGGTCTAGTTGCAAATATTAAAGAGATTTTGCCCCAGGTTAAAAGGGAAACTTATGAGGGTGGAAGAGAGATAATAAACTTAAATGTTTTCCTTTGAATAAAGTTGGACACACAAAGTCGCAGTGTTGGTGGCGTAAGAAAAGTACTCGGAAGACAGACTCTTTAAAATAGGATAAACCAGTGGGATTTACTAAAATGGAAAAAACATTGTTGCAGTGGAAGAGGTGGAAAAGAGTAGACAGCCGGTTGATAAGAAGGTGTCAGACCTTTTAAAAGATTTTATTTGTGGGTAATGTTCACTCATGTGTACAAGGTGGAGTAGGTAAGTAAATAAGATCTTAAGGGATACAGGAACAAGTTAATTTTAATGGTGAAAGATAAGGAGATATGTAGTTTAGAAGGAGTATTGCCAGAAAAGGTGATAATATGTGGGATTATTGGTGAAGTGAGTAGTATTCCATTTTGTAAGGGTAGAGAGTCTAGTGAAAATTGAAGTGATGGTAGGAATAATAGAGAAATGACCTTTTCAGGAGTACAGTATATCCTGAGTAATGATATAGCTGGATCACAGTTGGGAGTGATGTTCACTGTGGTTGGAAAAACTGGGGGCAAGTCAAGCAACTGGGGTTAATGGTCCTTGCTTGGGCTGTTGGTGGTGCATGCTCCAACACCCAGAGCAAGAACCATCAACACTCAAAGCAAGAACCATCAACACCCAGAGCAGGAAACATCAACACCCAGAACAAGGGACATCAACACCCAGAGCAAGAAACATCAACACACAGAGCAAGAACCATCAACATCCAGAGCAAGAACCATCAACACCCAGAGCAAGAACCATCAACACTCAAAGCAAGAACCATCAACACCCAGAGCAGGAAACATCAACACCCAGAACAAGGGACATCAACACCCAGAGCAAGAAACATCAACACACAGAGCAAGAACCATCAACATCCAGAGCAAGAACCATCAACACCCAGAGCAAGAAGCATCAACAACCAGAGCAAGAACCACCAACACCCAGAGCAAGAACCATCAACACCCAGAGCAAGAAACATCAACAACCAGAGCAAGAACTATCAACACCCAGAGCAAGGAATATCAACACCCAGAGAAAGAACCATCAACACCCAGAGCAAGGAACATCAACACGCAGAGAAAGACACATCAACAGCCAGAGCAAGGGACATCAACACCCAGAGGAAGAAACATCAACACCCAGAGCAAGGGACATCAACACCCAATGCAAGACACATCAACACCCAGAACAATAAACATCAACCCCTGAGTAAAAACCATCAACACCCAGAGCAAGAGCCATCAACACCCAGAGCAAGAAACATCAACACCCAGAGCAAAAACCATCAACACCCAGAGCAAGAAACATCAATACCCAGAGCAAGAACCATCAACACACAGCACAAGAACCATCAACACCCAGAGCAAGGAACATCAACATGCAGAACAGGAAACATCAACAACCAGAGCAAGAATCATCAACACCTAGAGCAAGAATCACAACACCCAGAGCAAGAATCACAACACCCGGAGCAAGGAACATCAACACGCAGAACAGGAAACATCAACAACCAGAGCAAGAAACATCAACACCCACGGTGTTGATCACTCTTGCTCTGGGTGTTG
This sequence comes from Scyliorhinus canicula, assembly GCF_902713615.1. Taxonomy (NCBI): domain Eukaryota; kingdom Metazoa; phylum Chordata; class Chondrichthyes; order Carcharhiniformes; family Scyliorhinidae; genus Scyliorhinus; species Scyliorhinus canicula. The sequence continues at coordinate 17,874,032 of NC_052163.1, forward strand.
ATGATTTTTGCTCTCTGCAATAAGGTGGGTCCTCACAGTATCTGGCACAGTGAGATGGGAAGCCCAGAGAGGTTCAGGCCAGTCTGGTTGCTGTTTATAAATAGTGCCACCAGCTGTACTCCCACCACTAGGATTTGTGCCGTCCTGACACATCTTTTGTCAGACCCTGCACCTCCATCTGGTTAAGTGGCCATTGTCAAGTGATTGCATTTGGAGACCATTCTGGCCCCATGGTAATGGCACCAAGGTCGTCGCTCGAACTCACATCTCTGACATTAAATCTCACTGACGTTTTGCAGATCTTGAGTCTACACTAGCCTATAAAGTTTATGCCGTGCCTGGATCTGAGCAGGTAGCTACGAGTGTCAAATCAAGAGACTGTGCTTCTTCATTAGAGATTGTGCATTGCTCTCACTCTCTGTGGTGAGGCTATGGCAGCTGGCTAGGTACCAACTCTTGGCTATCGGGTATGCAAAAAGCGAGAATCTGGGTGAAGGAAGGGTGATGCTTGTGCATCATGCCAGACAGCAGGAAGAGGTGGGACTTGAGAAGCAACGTAAGTTATTCTCATCCTTAATGTTCTTGGCAACACCAGATACAATCAACTCCGTGAAAGCCAATAACATGATGTGGATTACCATCTCCTCCAGTGGGCTTTGGTGAGGCTCCTTTATGTGTTGTATTTATCAACACGATCTGAAAATCCACCACACCGACATTGCCATAAGAAAAGGATGATTGGTAAAATTTCAGGCAAAGAAAAGCTGCTTGAACTTTCACACAGAAAATCAAGATTGGCCGTAATTTCCCAGGAACCAATCAAACACACTTTGACACTTATCTCGACTTTAACATCATCTTTGAACACTTACCTCACAAGATGTCAACATTTCAATCACACTTCTGATTCCCAATGCTATTATAAAAATGCATTCTGCAAGATGTTCCTGGTGTAATAAAGTAACCTAACCACCAATTCATCATTAGCAACATCACAAGACCTTTATTGTTAAGGCACAAATGGATCATAAATATTCCTTTATTAGATAATAAATTAAATATCCCTTTTAGCAACACCCTTTGCACTGTAATAGTTCACAGTTTGCCCCCCAAACTCAGGCTTACAAAGAAGGGACCATTGCATTTCAATATTGCGAGTGCATTGCTCCAATCATTGGTTCACTCAGTTTATAGCGCTGATGTTTCATCCAGGAACCTTAAATTCCATAACAGATCTAATCTGTGCAGTGGGATTTTGGATCTGCAGCCTCGTGATCCAAATCTGACACCTCTGAAGGTGACGGCTGATACTTAACAGTCTGAGTCAACGACCAGCCTTCAATCTGAGTTCCAATATCCCTGACATTTCAATAAAATTGCACTCACAGGAATTTGCAATGGCTATTATTTGTGTTACGATATTTCAGCTGTTAAAATAGCATGGTTTTGCGTGTAAAACATCAAAAGAGGCAATTACTCTGTAAATGCTCCCCTTAGCAAATTGCTGTGTTATGGAATCACCCAGTAATCCAGATTTTGAATTAACAATCTTGCTTTCTTGTAAGAGCAAGTGACAGCAGAGAAATAACAAATCAAAACTGTCGGGACTTTCTTTCATAATATTGCATTTGTTAGCCCAATAATGCATCGCTTCACTAATGAGTGGTAGCGAATTTTATTAGTCAAAGAAATTTCAACATCTTAAAACTATGACGACTCGGATGGAAATTTTCGATGAAGGGTGGGTTATATAGCACGCTTGATATAAATATCTTCTCGGTTATGGTCAGGAAGTAGTCCACTGGGCTTCGGTATTATGTGTGGCAGAAAATTTAAGCTTCCAGTCCAAAATTGCTTCATGTAGAATCAATGTGGCGAATCTTGTTGTTGGCACCAGGAGCTGTCTGGAGAAAAAGATGTGAAGCCTGGGAAGTCAATGGGTCTCTTTGGATTGGGAATAGAAAAGTCACCCTAGCTGCTCGTCCTGAAATAGCGTCAGACACATTTTGAAGAAGAATTCTTTTTTTCTTGGTTTCCTTGGCATTTTTCATATTGACACATTTGCTTGCAAATTATTATTCCTTTGTTAGTCATGATGATGGAGAAATGGGTGGTTGCACACTTTCATTCCACTTCTGGAACATGAAATTTAATTCAACCATGGCAGAAGGGACAAAACTCTCTCCAGTCCTGTTGCTGTTGGCATCCGCATGAAATGAGATCTGACTGTCCATATCCAGTTGCTAATGTCACGGACAGAATTTGTGTGTTTCCTTTCACTGCCCATGATTAGCAGATTTGTAAGTCAGAGGTGTGTTTTTGTTTATCCCCAGGGTGAATCCCAATTAAATAATTCCAACAGCAAGTCTTTTGCAAGTTTAAAAATAAAGAAGATTATTTATTGTCACGCATCCACCCCAAATATGACCCAACGTTTCCTTCACTCATCTCTCACACACAATCTCACACACACAAAGATTAGATACAGGTGACGGTAATGTACTGTTACAGATGATAAGTATATCCATCTTTTTTATTGCACGACAGTAGTTTCTTGGATAAAGTTGATATTTTAGTTGAAGTGAAGGTCTTGTCAAGTTAGGAGTTCTCAGCAGGCTGAGAGTTTTCTGGCAGCTGAATTCCTAAGAGGTTGGTTCTCAGGTGAAATTAAATCAGGACATGTGGGGTGTCCTACTCTTGCGTGGCACCTCCCACTTTCAAGGTATTGCTACTTGCTGACCTGGGACCAGTTCAATGGCATTTGGTGGAACTCCTCTGTTTGCAAGCAGCTCCTCGCTGGTTTCAAAAGCAGGCACCAAAACGGTTCCCTCATCATCTGACTTTCACAAGTTCAGAAGGGTGACACCCATCATGGACACATTGAGTTTCGGTGTTTCCTTTTATTTAGGGTGAAACAGTGAGTCGGTTGGCTGGCATTCTGTAGTCCTTTTGTGTTGATCCATCCTTAAAAGGACACGCGGATTTCTTGGATGGCTGTGGATGTCCATATCTAATTAGGTATTCGCTTGAGACCTTGGGCTGTCTGAAGCTCAAAATGCCAAAGGTCACATAATTCAAGGCAACTATTTTTTTTTTTTTTTTTTTTTTTTTTATAAATTTAGAGTATCCAATTCATTTTTTCCAATTAAGGGGCAATTTAGCGTGGCCAATCCACCTACCCTGCACATCTTTGGGTTGTGGGGGTGAAACCCATGCAAACACGGGGAGAATGTGCAAACTCCACACAGACAGTGACCCAGAGCCGGGATCGAACCTGGGACCTCAGCGCCGTGAGGCTGCAGGGCTAACCCACTGCGCCACCGTGCTGCCCCAAGGCAACTATTTTAATAGTCTGTGTTCAGTTTAAAAAGTATTGGCTAAAAGTTCATAATATTCTGGGGCATTACATTGATGCTGCACAAGTTGGCAATCTCATTTTGAGAGACCACAGGAAGTGTAAGAAGTGTAGGGCACAGTGATCACTTCTGCGCTCAGACTTGGAGGTTGGAGCATAGCCCTGCGCTAGAGCTGAAAGATGTTTCCTTTGCATCTTAAAGCCTCATAGAAACACTTCCATGAAAAAGCACAATTCCCTGAGGATGATTTTGTCCCCTTAGACCAACAACAGGTGTGAAAGCACCAGATTTCTCTGCACAGCGTGGCCATGAATTTATGAATCTGAATCTGACAATCTGCCTGGGAGTTTTCCGGATGTTGGGGAAGATCTATACAGATTTGCAAATCATAATGCTGGCATATGTGGAGTGGGTTAAAGGGCAAGTTGGCAGATCCAGTTTAATTGTTTCCAGTTGCATCCAACAGTCATCGTGAAACTTTATTTTATTGCCAAGGAGAATTTTGTAGGACTGATTATTTCATCAGGTGCTTTCGAGGATGACCTAGTCGCCTGAGGAAATCTTGCAAAGCCAGTGGTGCCTGATTGCACTGTATCTGAGTATGCTGCTTTCTCAAATGAGGGCAGCCCAGAAGATTAAAAGTAACCTGCGTGTAAAATGGTGCACAGCTACGGAAACAGCACTCAGCCCCTACTGAACTGCATTAGCCCACCGCGTACAGATCTGCCCACTGCAGCATTCTGGGCGGCTGAAATAGTTTAAGTACCGTTAATACAAGAGCGAACCACTCGTTTTGTACGTGAGACTACCTGTTACATTTTGCAGCTGCGGGCATACCAATATGGACTGTCTTTCAAAACACAGAAATCATGTGTGGAGGGTTGGATTGCAAAATGCCATCAATTAGCCAACTTTTGCAAATTAATTCAGTTCATTTTTGGCTTCATACAAAATATGGGTGTCCCAGCAGCTGGGAAGACCCCAAGATAAAAGGTAAATATTGCAAATGCCGGAATTGTGAAAGAGCAGCTGTAACCTCTGGAGATACACAGCAAAATGATGAACATCTGATACAAAGCAACGCTGGCTAATGATTCAGACATGGATCTTCTTTATACAAGAAACATTAACCAACTTTTTCTCTTTTTAGATGAAACTTGAAACTGTATGCCAAAATTTAACTGGACCATTAGGAATTCAAAATTAGCCTGAAAGTCAAAATGACATATTTTACACATGTGCCATTGTGTGGTGACAGGTACTGGAGCTGGGCAATCACTCATTGCCAATGATTGCTTTACAATACCATGAAGGAGGTTATTAAAATTTTTTTGGTCACTTGGTTTGAGGCACTACTCTAAAATTACTAGAATTAACCTGGAAGACATTGCTGACTCATTTTTTGACATGTCAAAATGTACTTTGCCCGACTAAAACCTGGATAAGCAGCATTTGGTGAAACATCTCTACGTTTTCTCTTTGCTTCTTTCAGGGCCTGGTGAACGTGTTATGTGCTTTGATCATTTTCTCTTTCTGCCTCATTCTGTGCTTCGTTATCTTGGGTTGATCATACCACAATTGATGTCTTACTTCTACTTACACTTTGAGCGTGTTTCAGCGACCCTGTTCTGCCGGGCACCGGGCTGACTGTGACTCACCCGCAGTGCCGGCCCTAGGGTTGCTGGCGCCCCGGGCAAGCTCAACTTCGGCACCCTTTTGGGGGGGGGGGGGCCGAGGCGGGGGGGCGGGGCCGAGGGAGAGGGGGCGGGGCCGAGCCGGGGCGAGGCGAGGCGGGCCGAGCGAGGGGCGAGGCGAGGCGGGGCCGAGGGGGGGGGGGGGGGGGGGGGGGGGGGGGGGGGGGGGGGGGGGGGGACGGACGGAGGGGGGGCAGAGGGGGCCGCCCTGGGGGAGGGCGGCCGCCGCGCATGCGCTGGTTGGCACCGGCCCAACTGCGCATGCGCGGGACCAAGTCTCTGGCGCCCCCTAGCACATGGCGCCCCGGGCGACTGCCCGAGTTGCCGGTACCTTGGGCCGGCCCTGCTCACCCGACTCTCTCTCCGCCCGGAGTGATCTGGATCTTCCCAAAACTGGCCGAGATTCAGTGGGCTCATTTAAATATCTAGATGCAGGACTCACCACCAGGATGGCAATGCCAAGGTGTTTGGATGCCAGCCTGGCACGGCCAGGGGTCCAACCCGGGGCAGACCTTGCCAAGTAGAGGGGGGAGTTTGCTGGGCTACCTGGGCGCTTCCCCAAGGTTGGGAATATGAGAGGGGATGAAGAAAGTTGCCCGGGGGGGGGGGGGGGGGGGGGGAGGGGTGGAGATTGGGGCTACCAGACAAAATGGCACCCCGTCCTGCGAGGAGCCTTCCCTGCTGGCGGGAAATCACTCTAAGTGCAGCCTCGGCGGACAGAATCTCCACGAGGCCAAAAAACAGCTGTTGGATAGCGGGATATTTCTCGGCGTTCAGCCCACTGAATCACACCCTTTGTCTTTTGTGCATTGCACGAGAAAGAGTGCAGAGGAGATTCACCAGGATGTTACATGGCCTGGAACATTTCAACTGTGAAGAGAGGCTGGTTGAGGCTGGGGTTGCTTTCCTTAGAGTAGAGAAGATTGAGTGGAACCTGATCGAGCTGTACAAAATTCTGAGGGACCTAGATAGGCTAGATGGTAAGAAACATTTCCCCTTAGTAGAGGGTCAATAAACAGGGGACATAGATTTAAGGTAACGGGTGGGAGGTTTGGAGGGGTTGCGGGGAACTACTTTTCATTTGGAATCTGGAAGTCACTGCCTGAAAGGGTGGAAGAGACGGGAACCCTCACAACATTTAAGAAACATTTAAATGAGCATTTGAAATGCCACAGCATACAAGTGTATGGACCAAGCGCTAGAAAATGGGATTAGAATAGATAGGTGCTTGTTGGCCGGCACAGATGTGATGGGCCGAAGGGCCTTTTTCCATGCTGTCAAACTCTATGGGGATGATGTTCCGGCCATGTTGTGCCAGGTGCAAATCCTGCTATGTTGGGAAAATACCGGGCAAGTCAGGAAATAGGAATTGCAACAGACGCTGAAACAGTTCATGATGTTCATGTGCCCTCCCAACTGACTTAATCAGGTTCACGCCAAGTGAGGGCATGATTCTGATCACCATTAATTTGAATGGCTTTATTTATGCAGCATCGGCTTGACGCCGAATCTTTCAGGTACGTGCAATGGTCCCACATGTCGGTGTGACGTGGCACTGGCGGGAATCGCTACTGGCCTCCATGAGTAGAGACCAGACATGATGACCATGCCGATGGGCTCGGTTGCCATAATACTCTCCGGGTGGTCGAGGACATGGTAGGGTCATCTCTGAAACCCTGGAATCTGTGTAAACAAGGCAAACAACTGTGTACCTCCTTAACCAATCAAATTGAAAAACCCTCACAGAGTCTGAACTGGGAAATGTAACTTGGAATCGTTAATTCAATGAAAATTCATGCACAGAAAGCAAAATAGAGAGGGAAAAGAAGGATGTGTTCAAGAGAGATATATTTAAAACATTTTTTAAAAACTTCAATGATTAGTAAATTCTGAAGGGTTGTGACTCTGCCGTTTCAAAATTATTTTTCAGTGTCAGAGAGGCCATTTGGCAATAATTAATGCTTATCTCACTGTTCAGAATTTATTTACATTGGAATGGACACCCTCAAACGTTTTTGGGCATGTTTAATGGATATCTCGGTGGTAGGTACAACAACTCCATGCTTTACCATATGTTTCAAGCTAAATCTGTCAAAAACCTCCAGATTTCCATGTTTAACTTTGTGTGTGGGGTTATTGGCTGATTAACACTTGAAGAACAGTGGATACTGATCTTCATCATTGCATTGTACGACTATCCCAGACCAGACTCCAACAGTTGCTAGGATACTGTACAGAAACCCAAGTATTTCATTTAATTTGTCAAACTGTGAGGAAATTATACTTCGCTCCAGGAGAGTCTCCAAGCACAAATAGAGGCGGGATTCTCTGAACCCCGCGCCGGGCCGGAGAATCGGCGCAATCGTGTCACGCCGCCCCAACGCCGGCACGCGATTCTCCGATGAGTGGAGAATCGGCGCCATTTGCGCTGGCGCGACGCCGGTCGCGGGCTGCTGTCCGCGGCCGGGCCGCCATTTCTCTGGCCTTGATGGGCCGAGCGGCCGCGTGGAAACGGCAGAGTCCCACCGGCGCCATACACACCTGCTCGCAGCCGGCGGGAACTCTGCTTGCAGGGTCGGGGGGTGGCCTGTGGGGGAGGGGGGGCTCCTTCACCGGATGGGGGAGCCTCCGATGGGGTCTGACCCGCAATCAGGGCCCATCGATCGGCGGGCCGACCTCTCCAGCCCCGACCTTATTTTGTTACGAGGCCGGCCCCTGAACCCCCGCGCCATATTGTGCCAGGACTGGCGCATTAAGGAAATCCCCCACGCATGCGCGGGTTGGCGCGGTGCCCAGTTGGCACCGGGAAGGGAGGCTCGAGTGGCATGAATCGCTCCAGCGCCGTGCTGGCCCCCTGCGGGGGGCCAGAAACGGTAGTGCCCGTTCGTGCTGTCGTGAAACGCGATGGCGTTCACTATGACGCGGACACTCTGCCTCCATTTTGGAGAATCACGCCCCGGGAATATCAAAACAAACCTTAGTACTAACACAGGATTAAACTAACCTTAACATTACACAAGAAATAACTTATAATTACCAGTTAAACAATGCTTAACAATAAAACTCCTAACTGCTATCTTTTTATCTCCAACCAAGTAAACCCATCTCAGGTCAAAACCCACTTTTAAATACAGTTAGGAAAGCCAGGAATACTTTCTGCATAGAGATGTCTGTGATAAACCGCTCTGAGAGAGAGAGAAAGAGATCCTTCAGGAAACAGCTTCAGGTTCTTGCCTGTGTCAAACTACTGTTTAACTGCCCAGCATTTGGCAAAAAGCTCCTGTTCTGTTCATAGCAAGTTCTACATTGAAAAGTAAACATCTGACTGCTTCTGCCCCGGCTCCTCCCATTAACTACATCATCACTATCCACCTAACTGGGTTATGACCTTCTTACTAAGGCTAAACACAATGGGGTGAATTCTCCATTGGCTGGATTCTCCGTTCAGCTGGCAGCACCCCCCGCTCCCCCCCCCCCCTTGCCCATGGGTTCCCCAGTGGGGTGGGGTGTCTACAATGGGAAATCCCAATGGTCAGCTGCTGGAATGGAGAATCCCGCTGCCAGCGACTGCGCCACCATGAAACCCATGGCTGGGGAGGCGGAGAATTCACCCCAATATCTTTAATAATCTGCTGCCCAGGGAACCTTCTTTCTGCAAACAAAATTCCATTAGCCCTGATCAAGTAAACAATATGAATGATTGGAATGAATTATCATAGAACCCCTACAGTGTGCACTGACTCTCTGAAAGAGCGCTCTACCTAGGCCCCATCTCCCACCCTATCCCTGCAACCCCAACTAACCGTTGGACACTTTGGGACAATTTATCATGGCCAATTCACCTAACCTGCACATCCTTGGACTGTGGGAGGAAACCGGAGCACCCGGAGGAAAGCCACGCAAGCATGGTGGTTAGCATCAATGCTTCACAGCTCCAGGGTCCCAGGTTCGATTCCCGGCTGGGTCACTGTCTGTGTGGAGTTTGCACGTCCTCCCCGTGTGTGCGTGGGTTTCCTCCGGGTGCTCCGGTTTCCTCCCACAGTCCAAAGATGTGCGGGTTAGGTGGATTGGCCCGTAGTGTAAGGTTAATGGGGGGATTGTTGGGTTACGGGTTACGTGGGATTAGGTAGGGTGATCATTGCTCGGCACAACATCGAGGGCCGAAGGGCCTGTTCTGTGCTGTACTGTTCTATGTTCTATGTCTATGTCTATGGTGAGGGCGTGCAAACTCCATGCAGACGGATATCCAAGGCCGAATTGAACCCGGGTCCCTGGTGCTGTGAGGCAGCAGTGCTAACCATTATGCAACCTTGTCACCCCTAACTTATGAATCAGAGCATATTGGCTCCGAACCAAGTTCTTTTAGTACAACAGTGTCAATGGCAACTAACTGACAATGTGGAAGTTTATCAAAGAAACGCAGTCAACTATTGCCCTGCCAGCCTTTTCCCAGTCATCAGTCAATGGGAGAAGTCATCACTGTGACCTTTTCATCCATAATCTGTCAACTATACTCAGTCTAATTTCCCAGATCCCACTGGATCAGATCTCAGCCCTAATCTAGATATGGATGCAAGAGTTGAATGCCAAAGGAGAGGTGGGGAGCGTCTGTTGCAAGACCACATTAGAGAAAATGTGTAAGGAAGGAATCTGAGCAAAACTGAATCTGATGGAGGTAAAAGGCAATATGCAGCAGTGCCGGGACTAATATAAGATAAAAAGGAGTTTCTGTTTGCTGGAGGCCAGCGATCACACCCCAGCATATCTCTCCCAGAGTTCCTCAGCGAAACAATTGTGGCTCAATCATGTTCAGCTGTTTCCTCTATCACCTTCCCTCCATCTTAGGGCTGTTCATCCATGATTCCACAGTGTTCAGCTCCATTCATAATTCCGCCAATACTGAAGTAATCCCTGCCAACCTACAATCAGGCCTGGATAATGCCTAGCTCGATCATATAAAAATGGCTGTCCTACACCTGACCTCGAAATACCTTGATACCGGCACTGGGTGATTAAAGGTCAAATAAAATATTTAACTCCCCATCAACATAAGTTGATTAATGAATGTCTCAAAGCTGGAGATTAAACATGTGGCCATATTGTTACAAATAACGAAAGAAGAACAACATCAATCCAGTTCTACTACACTAACGAGTTTTAAAAGGCCGTAACCATTGGTAAATATTAACCAAACGTAATTTATCTGGATGTCAAAAATGCTTCACTCAGGGCACAAACTATACGTGGTAATGTTCATTGACGATCTTCATCTACAGTTCTGATCTCTGTGTACGCAAAACTATAGTTTATTAGCTCATGACGTGCAGCACAAACCTTTGCTAAACATTTGAGTTTGCAGAATTAAGAACTTAACTCCAGTCATCACCACAACGAATTCAACTCTTTTCATTATAATGCACATATTTAGTTGAATGTTGGTGACAGATGCCTCATATTGGTGATAATGCCAGTGTAGACATCAACATGTATATCTGGAGCAACACCAAAATGGTGGCTGGAAGAAAACCGGCAATAGCAGGAACTGCAAACTCACACGGTTCGGGTCCTTCTCTATTGAGGAAACAGTCTACCATGAGGAGAATAGCATGTGAACTATGTCTCAAAACTTCTTTAGAGTTTTAAATGAAACTGTGCTTCTTTTTACAGTGTTCCATCAGATTTGAGCGCATAACTGAACAAGGGTTTATTGGTAACAAGTAAAGGTAAACTATGCATAGGCACTGAGTCACTAAACACGTCTTCACTCTCTGACTCCAGAATCCGCTCTTCTTCTCCATTGGTCGGGGTTTGCATGCTCCCGTGCAATAGGCCTCAGGCTGGTCACGTGGGCCCCGAGGGCTCACCCTTTAAAGGGGCTGCGCTACCGAGCGCCAGGCATCTGATCTCTTTCTACTCCGGTGACTCATTCATGTCCAATGTTGTGCTTAATTATTGTCAAAAAGTTACCGTTAAGGCAGAATGTTTCAAATCGAATGAACTGCTTTGTAAAGTGGCACACATTGTTGTGATGCCACCAAGAATGCACTCATCCCTTCCCGGTTCACACACTAGGATGGAGGTTTACACCAAAAACATCTCGAGTGACTTTTTTGGCACAGGCCAACCTCCGTGTCTGTGCCGCCCCACTCCTGGACCCTTGCCTGCTCCATGGTCCTCTTTTTAAAAGGAGTCAGGATCCTTAGTTTGGGCATTCCTCCGTCGGTCTTCTCTCTCTCTGGTTGTGGGCAATCTTTTCCTGCAGGGATATTATTAGCTGGAGCCTGGCAGGTCATAGGCCGTGAACAACTGGCATGTTTAGGCACTCCATTTAGGCAGAGAGGGGTTCTGGAGAAGAGTGCCGGGGTGGGGGTATGTGGATGATGCTGGAAGGTCGGGTGCTAGGAACCTGCGAGTCGGTAGCATGTTGGTTCGAGGTGACATATGGTGGTTGACGGAAGGATCGATTTTGAAGGGGAGACAGACGTCACTTACTCTTGTAGATCGTAGGAAGTCATTCAGCTTTTTTCTGCATTGAACCCCTATCGTCTTGGTCAGTCTGCTGGCACTGACTAGCGCTGCCATCATTTCCCAGGTGGGATTGGTGACCTTGCTGGAGGGCCTCCTGCCAAACCATGGGTAGACTGTGGCCAATCTCTCCTCCATGGCACCTAACAATGGAGAAAGAGCACCCTCCGAAAACCTGGGACCTGATCTACTAGCTTGCAATCCTCCTGACTTGAATGAGATCAAGTTCTGAGGAGCCATTTAAACCAGCTCTCTCTTCATTGAACCATAGAAACATAGAATTCCTAGAGTGCAAAAGGAGACCATTTGGCCCATCGAGTCTGCACTGACCCTTTGAAAGAGCACCATTGCCAGGCCCACTCCCCTGCCCTATCCCCATAAACTAACATCCCTCGCCACGAAGGGGCAATTTTAGCATGACCAATTCACCTAACCTGCATATCTATGGACTATGGGAGTAAGTGCTCAGATGAACCACAGGGCAGATAAATCAGATGCTTTGGGACTCAGACATCTTTCACCTGGGGGAGAATAAATTCTAAGTGGATAACGATTGCAATCTGGATCGGGCCTACGGGAATCCCACCTATTTTCTCCCATGACACTCTAGCACTTTTCTGGAATATTTCTCCCCTCACTCCAGGCATTTCTAAGCTAACTTTACTTTTCCAGAAACACAGGCGTACATTGTAAAAAAAAAGAAAATCTATTCACAAAGGAAAAGGGCATTAGGTTGAATAGAAACAGAAGGAAAACAAGAAATTCAAAAGTTTGGATTAAGGGAGTTACCACAAAATGTTCAAAAGGTTGAAAGATTGGATGCAGTTTATACCCCTAAAAAGTATGGAAAGAAATCTTACAGGAACCAACCCATGAAAATACTTTTTTTGGCTGTTTTATTTCAAAGAATGATAATGTACTATATAATTTCATATATAAAAAGGCCTGTGATTGTTGACTGGAAAATCTATAAAAAGTAATTAATTTAGCCAAGTAAAACATGGATGGAAAAATCATTCCAACATTTCCGATATTGAAGCCTCATATCAGCAAAGTGTTCTTTAATGCCAATTACTTAAAAAGGAGTTCCATTTCTTTTAAGATATAAGCACACATTTCTGGCTCAGCATGAATGGCGTTGATAAAAATGAAGGGAGTATTCTTGATTATTTCCTGAAATGATTAAACACAAAGGTATTTACGGAAATTGAAGGCTGCTTTCTTACTCGGTCTGGGTCGATCTCAGTACAATCTGTACGTGTTGAATAATAGGTTCTCACTTCGATCGAGTGGATTTCATTGAGTGGGGGAATGGCCAGAAGAATCAATTATCTTACCTCAAAAGCCTCAGATGCCATTTGATAGTTTAGTGGTAGGAGAATTCATAATGCATATCTGCTTCCCTATTGTAGTGACCATTAAACCAATTCATTCTGTAGAAGGCAGTAGCCCCTAATACCAACTTGCTCTCAGTTTGAACTGCATAGGGGCATTAATGACATTTTTGACTTACCATTTTTAAATCTTCATGCCAGGTTCTATTGGGAAAGCTGGCTGAAATATTTAATGTAAATAATGTATTGTAAGGAATTTATTTTTCACTTGCTGAAGGCTCGCTGAATTTGTCCAGTGAATGACTGAGTCATATGGCCCACGAGGTCCCAGGATTGATCCAACTCTGTGCTAAATTAACTGACCTTAAGTGGAGTGATAGTTGGAGGTCTACAATTAGATTCCATGCAGTTGGGTTGGAGAAAGCAAAATGGCGTTCATAATTGGGATCCAAGGCGTTCATGTGTATGTCAAGTGAGGACAGAAGTGAGAGCACAATGCTCCTTCAGAGGTTAGGGGTGGAGCAGCACGGTAGCATCGTGGTTAGCACTGTGACTTCAGAGCGCCAGGTTCCCAGGTTCGATTCCCTGCTGGGTCACTGTCTGTGCGGAGTCTTCAGGTTCTCCCCGTGTCTGCGTGGGTTTGCTCCGGGTGCTCCGGTTTCCTCCCACAGTCCAAAGACATGCAGGTTAGGTGGATTGGCCATGCTAAATTGCACTTAGTGCCCAAAAAGGTTAGGAGGGGTTATTGGGTTAGGGGGATAGGGTGGAAGTGAGAGCTTAAGTGGGTCAGTGCAGACTCAATGGGCCGAATGGCCTCCTTCTGCATTCTATGTTCTATAATGCAAAATTGGCAACTTGAGTCCATGGAACTATAAGGAATCAATGGAGTAAATTTCTATTTTCACTGCAAGGTCAGTCATTTTGAAATGCAAATTATCTACCCTTTAAAGACCCACCCCGTTTCCACTCCATTGACACATTGCTACTTTCCACACTAATTGCAATAAAGCCCCTCTGTGGGAGCTGCCAATTAACACTGAGGTGGAGGAGGTTTTCTGCTTTGGTCCATTCCCACTAGTATTTAACTGCGACTACCCAAAATCCTTTCACATACGCCTCTTATAACTAGCAGACAATATATTTGGCAGAACCTCACTTAACCTTTCCTCTCAGTCTCAACAACAAGCTTCTAAGTTTCCAATGTAAAAATTACTGTGTTATCTTGAGTGAGTGCCAGCTGAGTTGCAACAATTCCACTCCCATTGCTCTTGATAGCTGAATGTGATCTTCTTTCCTGTTGTCTTCACCTTTCGACATTTCTGTGTTGTACGTGTTCCTTACAATTGTATCCTGCCATCCAGAAGCATACTCACCTCCGCCTCTGCTGGTTCTTGGAGACAAAAAATTGACGCCATTAACAAATATGATGCCATTGGGCAAAGACTGTTCATGTCACTCAACTTATTCCCTACTCATGAACACATGCTCTGCAATTCTTTCATTTGGTCCCTTATTTTTAAACAGACCATCATGTTAACTTCAAAGGGACTCCTTATCGACCTGTCTAGGTGTTTTATCCAAGATCATTCGTCCCATGGACTAAATGAACTTAGCCGGAGATTGATTTGAATTCAGTGGAGCTATTGTTGGTTTGTGATTGTTTCTGCAATGCTTGTATCCAGTTACTGTCGCAAGCTCCTCTTAAAGTGAATGACAATCAGTAATACCGACCCCTTTGCCAACAATACTACGGCGTTGGATGAGGTGATCAGTGGCAACGGGGAGAGGGGGAGATGGGAGAAGATTGGCTGCTCGGTAACTAGGCAATGTTGTCTTGGTGGAGAAATAGGAGAAGTCAAATATACTCGATGGTTTAATGCCAAGCCGAGCCTTAATCAGATCCAGTCATAAATTCTGAAAATAATAAACCATGTATTCTAAAAACCTGAGGCTTCAATTTATCTGAAATGCTAGATGAAAGAATTAGCTCCATTGAATGCTTTGAATTCCAAGGAAGTTAGCAAGTTTAACACAGTCCTGTAGTGGAGATATACACTTCATATACAGTGTTACCTCCCAGGAAACAAAAGTAATCTGACAATGTCAAGGTGTAGGTGATAACACGATTGGTAATATTTTTAACACTTTCCCTTAAATTTACAGATGTATTTCTAACTTTGTAAGATACTGCTGAAAAAAGGGGCAAGCTTTTGAAGCTTTTCATAGGGACTCATCAGGTCAGATTCAAGCAATCTCATTCTCAGCCATTCTCAAGATCTGTACTCCTCAGCAACTATCTTTAATAAATATACATAGACAGATATAATTCATTCTGTGGCATACAAATGGGCTTCTTTGCTAGAATATTGATCTAGGGTTTATTAAAGTGGCTAACTGTAAAGATGTCTAGATAAATTAATCAGATGTGATGTCCTGATTGGGAAAAGAAGGGTGACAGAAATCATACATTTTTTTTCCCTAGCATTTCTAATATTTAATATGAGGCTTGCAGCAATTCTGCCTTCCAAGTATTAAAAAAAAGAACGTTTATTCCTCTTGCCGTTCTTTCTTTCTGCCTTTCTTATATTAAATTAGAATTTGGAGCATGTATTTGGTCAGAGGGATGATGTTAACTTTTTCTCTGGTACCCAAAGCAAACCCACCGGGTCTTTTGTGCTCAGCAATCTAGACTGACAGGTTTGTGAGATACCTGATCTCAGTTCAGGTGTCACATTTATACCAATGTTATATGACGGAAAACCATTGTCTAGAAGAAATTCTATTTGTAAGGTTTCCCGGACTGATAAACCAGTTTTATGACTACCTAGAATGGCAAGGTATGTTTGAAAATAATTTCTTATTAACTAGTAGCACAAGTGGATAGCACTGTGGCTTCACAGCGCCAGGGTCCCAGGTTCGATTCCCCACTAGGTCACTGTCTGTGCGGAGTCTGCATATTCTCCCCGTGTCTGCGTGGTATTCGGGGATAGGGTGGAAGTGAGGGCTTCAGTGGGTCGGTGCATACTCGATGGGCCAAATGGCCTCCGTCTGCACTGTATATTCTATGTTCTAATCTCAGCAATCTTATTTTAAACCTAAATCTATCAGCGTTGCTCAAAATGTGCAGTTTAAAAATGGAACTCAGAGGCAAAATACTTTCACCCTTACAAAGTGAGACTGAAGAAAGTCAAGGACAGGAATCAGGCCAAAAAGTAAAGTTTAACTTAATCATAAAATGTCCATGAATGTTGCAGTGGTAAAATGACTGTTTAACAATCAAAAATTGACATCCGCAGGGACAATAAACATTTTAATAACCTTCCGTATCAGACAGTATTAACTCAAAGGGTTAGTAATAATTCCCAGTTACAGAATAGTTCAGTAAGTGTAAGTGGCTACTCAGTAAGGTAAAGGTAAAGTCGCCATAGTCCCAATGATCATAGGCTGCTTTCCCCTTTGAGGGGGAGAGCTGACTGGTGGTGATTGAACCTGAAGATCACCACGCCTCAGGTGAGGGGCAAGGTTGAGAAGGTAGCATTGTGGATAGCTCAATTGCTTCACAGCTCCAGGGTCCCAGGTTCGATTCCGGCTTGGGTCACTGTCTGTGTGGAATCTGCCCATCCTCCCCGTGTGTGCGTGGGTTTCCTCCGGGTGCTTCGGTTTCCTCCCACAGTCCAAAGATGTGCAGGTTAGGTGGATTGGCCATGATAAATTGCCCTTAGTGTCCAAAATTGCCCTTGGTGTTGGGTGGGGTTACTGGGTTATGGGGATAGGGCGGAGGTGTTGACCTTGGGTAGGGTGCTCTTTCCAGGAGCCGGTGCAGACTCGATGGGCCGAATGGCCTCCTTCTGCACTGTAAATTCTATGATCTATGATACTTAGTAGCAGAAGACCTAATTCACATCTGACTGTACGTAATGATAAGCTACTTAGATACAGCTGGTCTGAAAATTAGTGAACTTGAGGTGTCTTTGAGCTAATCAGATGTAGGTAGTTGTGGAGTTTCGGAGAATAACTCTCCGGGCGGTGCGATTTACTTTTCCCGCCGGCAGTGTACCTCTCTCCGCCCGCGGGCTTCCCAGCAGCGTGGGATGGCTCAATGGGAAATCCCATTGGCAAGCATCAGGAAAAGAGAATCCCACCACCAACAAACTGCACACCACCGGCAAACATGAGGCTGGGGGACTGGAGAGCCAGCCCCATGAATCAAACACAAGTTGGAGGGAGATGTCTAAAATTTTACATCTCTTTGAGGGGCAGCATACACGCTGAGAGGGGTGAGCGACAAATGAGAGCATAGCAAGGTATAAAGTGAAGACACACAAAGATAACACAAGAAATATTGCAGCTGCACACAGAGGGAGAAGAGCTTTCACATTTTGTGATGCTGTAATATCAATGAACAGAGAGTTTGTGTCCAGGAATTTGTATCAATGGTGGCAGAATTTTTAATGAGGCAGATTGGCCATGCTAAATTGCCCTTGGTGTCCAAAAAAAAAGATTGAGTGGGCTTACTTGGTAACGGGGATAGGGTAGAGGTGTGGGCTTAGGTAGGGTACTCTGTCCAAGGGCCGGTGCAGACTCGATAGGCCGAATGGCCTCCTTCTGCACTGTAAATTCTATGATATGATTCTAACTAGTGATTTGGAAACAGAGTCGCAGAGATCTTTGATATCTTACCAGGCAGTAAATAATAGCAGAATGCAAATATATAGATTCAATGTGATTAGATTAAAATAAACTTCCTATTGATTCTATCACTGCTTCTATGCACAGACCTTTGTTGTTTCAAAATATTCATCTGTGAATTGTAACTGAGAGAAGGCTTCAAAGAGCGTATGTTTTCCTAAATATATCCACTGGGAGGAATAAAATTTCAACCACAATTGGAAAAATTATCTGGCAACTAACGGAACTATCCACAAAAGCATCTTCATTAACCTTGATTGAGAGGGCAGCACAATGCGCAGTGGGTAGCACGGGTGCCTTGCGGTGCTGAGGACCCGGGTTCGATCCTGACCCCGGCCACTGTCTGTGTGGAGTTTGCACATTCTCACCCCCACAACCCAAAGGTGTGCAGGGTAGGTCGATTGGTCACACTAAATTGCCCCTTAATTGGAAAAAAGATTTGGTTATTCTAAATGGAAAAAAAAACTTGAGTAAGAATCGAATTATCATGGAATTTACAGTGCAGAAGGAGGCCATTCAGCCCATAGAATCTGCACCGGCCTTTGGACCAGCACCCTACCCAAGCCCACACCTCCACCCCACTCCAGCAACCTACTAACCCTACCCCACCCCTTGGACAGTTAGGGCAATTTAGCGTGGCCAATCCACTTTACCTGCACATCTTTGGACTGTGGGAGGAAACCGGAGCACCCGGAGGAAACCCACGCAAACGCAGGGAGAACGTGCAGACTCCGCACAGACAGTGACCCAAGCCGGGAATCGAACCTGAGACCCTAACCCTAACCCTAATACCACTATGCTACCGTGCAGCCCTGATATAAAATTAAATTATCTTCTTCACATCAACATGATCTTTGAAAAACTTTCTGATGTCAGTTTTAAGCTTGTCCTTTACTAGTTTGGTCCTGTGGGTCCTTTAACTTTTAAAATTTAATTTGATGTAATTTGGCCTTCTTCATATAATTTAGTCTTGTGTGTGTTTATATGATAGTATGGTATCTTGGACTTCTCCTTTCAAAGCTGAAAATCCCAGGTTTCTCCAATATTTCATGTTTTTTTAAAAATTCACTTATGAGATTTGGGTATCGCTGGCAAGGTCAAAATTTGTTACCCATCCCTAAATAACATTGTGTAGGTGGTAATGAACACAAAGGTCCATATGGACTCAAATCTCTAAGACTAGAGTTCACCCTTCTGACTCTTCCTCACATTGCTCTCGTGCTTAGAAGTTACCCTTCGAGTCTCCAACCGTTTAAAAAATATGTGGGCTGAACAGTTTGATCGTGACTTTCGACATTCTGCAGTCCTTGTTTACCGCTGCTCTGCAATTGTAAGCCCATATTTCACAAGCAGAAATCAGCAGGGTCAGATAAAATGAAGTGGGATAATTAGCCACTCTTTTCACAGCCCAACCTGCCGGACGATCATTTTAATTTGCAGTTAGCAAGGAAGCCTGCCCCAAGGCTACCCCTGATTTAACATTGCATTTTTGAGCACCACTGACATCTCCAAACAGGTTGTTGATGTTCTCCTAACCGGGACCAGTCAGAACTTTCAAAAAAACAGAATTGGAGAGCTCTGGGTGTTTGAGCAATGCCTGGCTTCCCTCCTTACGAGGCATCATTGATTAATACATAGCTCTACAGAACTGGGAAAGGACCTCACCTTGAAAGCTGTGTTTGCCACCAGTGCCCCTGTGTGCTCTGGCACAAAGTGATAACTGAGGAAAAGAGGGTGAAAGACTTCAGAGAGAAGCATTAGGGAAAGCAGAGCAGAAAAGTCAAAATGAAAAATGAAATAAAATGAAAATCGCTTATTGTCACGAGTAGGCTTCAATGAAGTTACTGTGAAAAGCCCCTAGTCGCCACATTCCGGTGCCTGTCCGGAGAGGCTGGTACGGGAATCGAACCGTGCTGCTGGCCTGCTTGGTCTGCTTTAAAAGCCAGCGATTTAGCTCAGTGAGCTTCATCTTTTCAAGCAGGTATTTGGTTGAGATATATTTTCCAAAACATCTAGTTTCCTCAGTTTGCAGGGAAGTGAAGCATTTTGATCCCTTTTAAAAAATGCTGTTTATTAGTAATACCTTCGATAGACTGATAAGCCAATACGTGTGACAAAATTCCACTGACCTAAAAGGCCAGCAACCTGTCCATTCCCTTCACAGACGCTGCCTGGCCTGCTGAGTGCTTCTGATATTTTCCATTCCTTTTTCAATAAGCACAAGGAATCAACATCAACCCCATGGTGCTTTCTTTCTGATTTCTTTGCTCGGGCGGTTCCATGAATGGCTAGGTATCCATCATTTGAACCTGCATCTAGACAGTGTGCATTGGAAAAATGTTTGCTTCCAGCCAATCCTGACCACATCTCCGGCGAGTGTTCACATGTATGCTTTCACTTGGCTTCCAGTGCAGCAATCAAGATTGTAAATCACACCAATCTTCTTAATTCAGGTTTGTTAACACAGTTGAGATCAGTGCACTCAGGTCTAGAACCTTCCGGGTCCATGGAGAGACTGTAGTTCTGCGCTATGGGAAGATATTTCAACAGATAACAACATTAGTAATTCTCTGCCTTCAGATAAAAAGCTCCAGTGGAGAAAAGTGCATTGAAGGAACTGCCAAGAACAAACTGAGAGATTCATATTTATTCTGGAATTCATTTTACATGGCAAATATTCAAAATATTCTATATTCATCTCTTTAGTGTGACCCAAAGTGCAATTAAATTTAAACACATTGCACATCAGTGGAAGCAGAGCCTATAGTGGAGCAACAATTTAGAAGTGGGTATGCTGTGCACTCGGTGTAGCATTGTTCCACACCCTGTGCAATCTGGGCATTTTACAGTTTTTTATTGCATGTAGAATATTGTTTGGATTGGGAGTGGCCGACTTTGAAGTGAGAATCAGATCCCATCGTAACTTTCAATTGGCAATTCAACATGTACTTGAGGAGGACTCATTTGCAGGATCATGGCTGGGGCCTGGGATTAAATCGGACAGCTCCTTCAAAGAGTTCTCACAGACGTGACAGGTTGAATGGGGCTGTAAGATTCTTGTGCAGCAAGATCCTATGCTTCCACGATTCTAGCGTTTTAAGTGCCTATTTGTTTCCCATTAAAAGGATCGGATAGTAAACTCTGGGGACCGTGGCTGTGATTTCCCGTTTGTATTGAGGGAACAGCCAAGAACAAACTGAGAGATTCATATTCTGGAAATCATTTTTCATGGCAAATATTCAAACTATTCTGTATTTATGTCTTCAGTGTGAGCCTCCATGCCAAGAGCGTGCATTGCCGCTTTATTTTTTTTTCTTTCATGGGATGTAAGAGTTGCTCGCATGGCCAGCAGTTGCTCCTCATCCCTAATTACTCTTGAGAAGGCTGTGGTGAGCTGCCTTTTGAACCACCGCTGTTCATCTGGGGCATGGTGCAACACTGGAGCAATGGTGAAATAGTTTCCTGTCAGAATGGTGTGTGGCCTGGAGGAGCTTGCAGGTGGTGGTGTTTGCAAGCGCCTGCTGCCCTTGAAAGAATATCTGGATCTGGTGGAGCATTCAGCAATAATAATGCGATTGAATGTCATGGGGAGATGGTTAGGTTCCAAAGAATCCCCTACAGTGCAGGAGAAGGCTGTTCGGCCAATGGGATCTGTATCAGTCCTCTGAAAGAGCACTCTACCTAGGCCCATCTCCTGCCCTATCCTCGTAACCCCTGTGCACTGATCATGGCTAATCCACCTAACCTGCACATTTTTGGACTGTGGGAGAAAACCCGGAGTACCCGGAGGAAACCCACACACGCAGGGGGGAGAACATACAAATTCCACACAGACAGTGACCCAAGGCTGGAATCTAACCCAGGTCCTTGGTGCTGTGAGGCAGCAATGCGAACCGCTGAGCCATCATGACACATTTCTTGTTGAAGATAATCATTGAGGTTCTTTCTTGTTGAAAATAATCATTGCTTGGCATTTGAATGTTCCTTGGCACTTACCAGTTCATGTCTGAATGTTGTCTGGACCTTGCTTCAATGTCTGAGGAGTTGCAAATGGTAATGCATTGTGCTTGTAGATTTGGCAAGGGGGTACAATAGGCATTATAGGATTGGCTGCCTGTTCTCCCCCATACCTGATTTTGCTTTCCATTGACGTATGAACCTGGCACCACCCAAATACACATCATCCATTGAGATCTGCACTATATTGTTAATCCAAACTGGGTCTCAAACTCTGGTATGGGGTTGAAACCCACAGGCCCCAGTGATGAGACCGCGGTCAACTAAATCAAGGTGGAATGCGTAGTTTAAGTATAATGAAGAATATTAAACAGCATTTATTTTTACATTCAGCTTTCAAGCAATTAAATGAGAAAAAAAGTATAAAATAGGAATAGTTAAGGTCTCCCGAAGGTTTAACTTCCTTACATTACACCCCTCTGCCTCTCTATGCCATTTTCCTCCTTAAAACACTCCTTTTGGGCAGTGTCTGCGTGGGTTTCCTCCGGGCGCTCCGGTTTCCTCCCACAAGTCCCGAAAGACATGCTATTAGGTGATTTGGACATTCTGAATTCTCCCTCTGTGTACCCGAGCAGGCGCCGGAATGTGGCGACTGGGGCCTTTTCACAGTAACTTCATTGCAATGTTAATGTAAGCTTACTTGTGACAACGAAGATTACTATTATTATTTACCCTAGCTTTTTGACCAAGTTTTTGGTCATCTGCACTAATAGGGGTTGAATTTTATTGCCCCATCGTGGATGGGGTGCGGCTGGGAAATGCGATGATCCATTCAAAAATCTATTGACTTCGATGGTCATGGAAAATTGCTGTCTCGGTGTCATGTTTTATCGCATAAGGCACTGGGGAAGCACCTTGGACTGTTCCATTATGTTAGAGGCACAGTATAAATATATCTGTTGCTTATTTCAAACAAAATTTAGGCAAATGGCATCTACTCCACAAATATTTAAAGTGTTGTATAAGCCAATATTCATCATTGTTTGGAACTAATTTCAGGGACTGATATTTTAAACTTCCTCTGTTGGCATAATGAGAATTATACATGTGTAGAGAATGAAAGACAAAGAGTGGTAGATAGTGGACCGAGCTCTGGTGATTCCTGTTTTGCAACTTTTGAAAAACAATTGTCTGAACAAAATGAATGATGTACTGAGACGTGTGAAAAACAGGCATGGCGTCACCTTGTCGGAGATTAATCCAATGTACGGGAACTTTTAAGTGTGAACCTGTCATGTATTAGGTTTCATAAACATTCCAAAGTATAATTTATTGAAAAGAATCAAAATAAGTTATTGCCAAATGTATTCTGAAAAGGTAATTTACTTTCCTCCATCAGGAAGTGTTAAGCATGCATTGTGTAATATTGTGTACCACGTACGTAAAGCTCACGAGACCATATGAAATAGGGACATAAGTGGACCATACAGCCCCTCTGTTTCACCAGCCCGATCTTCTACCTCCCTATACATTACTGTCCTATTCTCATCCCAGATTTTACAGGACCTGTACTGCTGCCCAGTCCGGAAGGAATATCGGACACAAGCCGACCCATATAAAGTAAAACTGTCCCAATAGCAATAATGTGCAGCAAGAGGCCTTGAGAAGGCGAGAGTGGGGCTTCCACCTCTCAGTCGGAGGAACACTTGAAAGCTCCCGGCGACTCTGATTGGCTGGCAGCTCTAGCAATTTCAGCAGTAGGTGCTGCTTGGACTTCAAGCCAGTTCTGGGATGAAGAGAGCCATGGCGCCTGGAACCAATTCCCAGGTTTTGGACACGGAGGGATTGAGGGAAGTGGATGAGGGTATTGGTGGTCGCTGGGTTTGTAGACATGGTGGTAAATGACAAGGTAAGGTAAGACCTTGGCGGGGTGCCCCAGATGTGCACAGGACAGGGGTCTCTCTTATTTTGGGGTTTCTGGTGGGGGTCGCTGTAGTGAGGGGATTCTGGTGGGGGTCACTGTAATGGGAGTCTCTGGTGGGGGGGGTCAGTGTGGGGGGGGGGGGGGTCACCCTCGTACTGTGGGGATGGGGGGTGAACCAGATAATCTCGTGGTGGGGGCATCAGGAATTGCATTGAGGGGTGAGGGGGCCCAGCTGCTGGACCTCGCTATCGGATCGCCCGCTCAAAATAACAGCCCGATAGAGGGATTTGCCGCAATCCCTGCCATGTATAAAGTTGCATGGCTATGGGTAGTGAATCACCTCTGAATCCCTACTCCCAGCCTGAGCGTAAATCAGAGGTGATTCATCTCTGGCGGGAGATCATAATCTCCAAAATGTATGATTTGGGCCATTGCTTTTGACACCGGACCACAGTTATTAATAATAACACTGCTATTATTACTAAGTGATCATATCCACTGATCAAACATGAACTGCTTTAGCCATTCAAATTCAATGGCATGCTTTTGACACCGGACCACAGTTATTAATAATAACACTGCTATTATTACTAAGTGATCATATTCACTGATCAAACATGAACTGCTTTAGCCATTCAAACTCAATGGCATGCTTTTTGACAGCAAAGTGCAGCTCTCTATTGGCCACTCTACTTGTTGAGCCACTCTCTCAAAACAGATGAAGAAGGCCTCTACCTCTCCCTCATCAAACTTAGAGCTTCAATGGGCAAATGTGAATGACTCATCACTTGGGACTGGGCTAGGGATTGTTTCAGTGGGCACAGGGGATCTGATTCAAGCAGTCCCATCTCCCTTTCTTGCTCCTCTCATTGGAAATCTTGTTCACTCTCCCTTTCTTATCTCTCTTTCCATTTTTCTTTTTTTCCTCTTTCTTCACTCTCTTTACCAGGCTTGGAATTTTAGCTCTAGTCATTTCTGTTCTTGCTGTAATTTCACTAAAGCTAGGCTGTCTGTTGCAATTTCTCCTGGTTTGCAATCCAAGTGTCTGGCCATGAGTTTAAAAATTACAGGTTTTCTGGCTTTTGGGCGAAACTCTAACTTCAACTCTTTAACAGCTACATTTTTTATCTCCACGAGGGACAGATCCTTTAAGCTGTCAAAAGTAATCTCAGTAAGAAGTCTTACAACACCAGGTTAAAGTCCAACAGGTTTGTTTCAAACACGAGCTTTCGGAGCACGGCTCCTTCTTCAGGTGAAGAAGGAGCCGTGCTCCGAAAGCTCGTGTTTGAAACAAACCTGTTGGACTTTAACCTGGTGTTGTAAGACTTCTTACTGTGCTCACCCCAGTCCAACGCCGGCATCTCCACATCAAAAGTAATCTCAACCTTGTCTAAAAAGGTATTGGCTTTGAATGTGGTCATGGTTGTCAGCACTACACACAAGAAAACCTGGACTGGAGTTTTTAACTTTACGTCAATGGATTAATTTAGTTCTGACTTCCAATTCTTTTCGCGGTCTATGAATTCAATCTTGGATGCTAGCCCCCAAGTGTCTGTCACGACCGGCGAGGACCTGTGTCAGGAATCAGACTTTCTTTCCCAGATCATTCCCATGTTTGTCTTGAAATTCCAATGGGGTAGGGGCTGATGTGAATTGCAATTTCTGGAGACAGTTTCCTTTTTCAAATGTAAACTGTCTTTTCAAAAAGTTGATGATATTACACCTGGAATTCGTTTTGTCTGAAATTTTCCACCTTTATGGTGGATTCTAAGCTTTTACAGAGATAGGGCTCCAAACTTATAAACAGGGGAGAGAGAGAGATGGTGCCACTGTTCCCTTGCCAGATTTGCTTTTGACTGCATTTAGCAACTTGTCTGTTATCGTAAAAGACATTTCAAAATGGTTATTCTGGTCGCATGAGCTCTCTCTCCATAGTGAGTTTGGTATTCCACGGAAAGTAGTTGATTCACACATTTCTGGACAGACCTTTGCTCTTGTGGTATGGCCTAGGTGCTTATTTTCTTTAATGTCCCAGCCATCACTTCTGAATGGACCATTCTTCCCTGTGATGAGCTAGGATGAACATATCAGTCCCTTCTATATAGCCATTGTCCAGGTAAAATGTCTATCTCTGCCTGAAAGGTGAATTTACAGAAATATAAAATCATAGAATCATGAATTTAAATAGAAATGATGAGAGCCAGTTACAAGTTTCAGTTCATCTTTGAAGTAATTCTTGACATCAGCATGTGTGAAATTCCTTAGGCATTTGCCTTGGCATGTCCTAATTGTAATCTACATTGGAGATTTCAAGAGCTGACCAACCTTTAATACCTAAGGTGTCAGTTGACCAGTGGCAGCCATTTAAGTCAGTGTCTATGTTTGCTTTTTTAAGCGTTCTTTCAAAACAATTCAGCATACATATTTAACCAGCCAGTGAAATTAAAGAGTAATATAACACATGCATACGATACATCATCATGACAATGTACGTTCCAGATAAATATCTGTTTGAGAAAATGATAGAAGATTATAAAGGTACAGATAGACACAGATAACGACACTATCGATGAAAGGTCCTATCAACCTGAGATTGGATGTCTGTTCGGCCGAATATGTCTGTTCGGCCGAATATTACTTGTTGTTGGGACCTGAAATGTTTTACCTGAAAAAGGGATGGAAACTGATGCCATAAATAATTTTCAAAGGGAGTTGGCCAGGATGTGTAAAATACAGGGTTAGAGACAAAAGTGGTGATGTGGGGCTAAATATGATAACTTTTTATAACCGGCAGCAGAGGAATAACAGGCCAAATATCTGCCTTCTGTAATGTAAGTTTCTGTTGGAGAAATATTTAACACCCATAAACAGCTGGGGTAGTATCATGAATATTCACTGAGCGGGGGGGGGGGGGGGGGGGGGGTGGAGAGGGGAGTCATGGCGGGAGGGTTCACTAATTATATGTTGATGTATTTAAATTAGGTTCCTGATCTTCCGCTATGTTTCTGGTGAAGAGTGTGGAAAATCGGGAAAAGCGACCTTGCTGGCAAGAGTTGAGTTTCCCACTTCTCGCCGGATATTGGGCCGGTGTCGCAGTTCTAGCTGATGGCAAACAAGGGTTTAAAATTCCGTCCATTGAGTGCCCATTTATCAGTAATTGATTGGTTGCACAGCACTTTCAGACAGTCTGAGATTGACAACGTTTTCTTTCTTTCTTGCTTGCTTTCTCTGGCCTGAAATTTCTACCCTTCCTGCTGGCGTGATCCTCTGTACCCATCAAAGGCGACCTCCTACCACATATTCCCTGACAGCTCAGCGGGCAAGCCTGCCCTGCACATTTTTGGTTTGTGGGGGTGAGACCCACTCAGACACGGGGAGAATGTGCAAATTCCACACGGACATTGACCGAGGGCCAGGATCGAACCCGGGTCCTCGGCGCCATGAGGCAGCTTTTCTAACCACTGTGCCACCGTGCCGCCCAACATATAAGGGGCACCCTGTGATGGAGCTCACTAGGGGGCAGTGCCAGGCTGGGCATGTCCCTCTCACCCTGGGGGCCACACTTAGCTGTGCACCCTCAACGGGTTCCTTTCGACTGCTTCACATTTTTAAATAGCTTCACTTGTGTGACATCAGGTCGGTGAGGTCAGCTTTAAATGTGGGGGGAACAAATGGTGGTAATGCCCTTTAATTTTATGCAAATGTATTCAAATGTAATGAAATTAGGTTCCCATGGGAATCTTGTTCCCTCACTAGTGAGGGGAGGGGAAAATCAGAAAACAGCACCTCGCTGGTGAGAATCTCATTTTCCGATTTCCGTGAAATTTTTCGCCCATGTCCCCATTTATGCTCACAGCGAATGCAAGCACAAAATCATCTCTCTCTCTCTCAATCAATCAGTCAATCAGATTCCATTTGTATTTGGCTGATACAAATAAAATATGTTGAGTACAATCCATGATTGTTAAACGCTGATATGCTCCGAGGTGTTTCTGATTCTATAATTTATATTGTTAAACTTTCCATTATCTCAGGGCGCAATTCAGCGGCTTCATCGCACCGATGTAATATTGGGACGAGGCCTTGAATCTCGCGAGAGGCCTCTCACGAGATTTGCGACGCTCGAAAAATGCCTCATGAGATTGAACAAAATCTCGCGAGACGTGGCGATCTGGATCTCACCCTCACTGGGCATTAACCAGATCTGCATATTTAAATGAGCTATTCGGCTCATTTAAATATGTGTTTGTGGGATTACCGGGCAGGGTCACTGCCAGGGTGGCAGGCTGGCAGTGCCAGAGATCAGGCCCTGGGGGGCCTTTCCAGGTGCAGGAGGGGGTGAGGTGTTGATCCCGGGGACCTCCCCAAGGTTGGGGGAGGGGCTGAAAGGAAGGGAGAGAGGTCGGGGCAGCCAGCGATCTGCAAGGGGACTTTCTTGCTGTGCTTGCCAGCAGGACATTATTCAAGTGCAGTCCTGGCGCAGAGAAATTCACCGTGGCAAAATAAAACCCGGCAAATTGTGGTTGAATAGCGGGGTGTTTACCGGCTCTGCAGCTAATACCGGAAATAGATTTTTTTCCCAGTGAATCGCGCCCTCAGTGAATCACATGAAAATGATATGCATTCAGGGTTTCACATGTACGAGGGTGGAGGGGGAGAACGTTCAGCGATGATATCTCTTTATACTGAATCGTTAGCATGAGTAGTTTTAAATAAAGTGTTTTATTAAGGATTGAGATTAATTATAGGACTGAGTAATCATTATTAATCAGTAAACATGTATTTTTAGGACATAGCAGTAATAAGTACTCAAATGGGACTTGGGATAATTCACTTGACCAAAAGGACATTACTTCTGATATCTTGGCCGGAATTCTCCGCCACCCAGGAATCGGCAGGGACGGGAATCGCGTTGTGCCGGTCGGCGGGCCCCCCGTGGTGATTCTCCAGCTCATGATGGGCAGAAGTCACGCCGCTGTCAGGCCTCTCCCGCCGGCGGGAATCAGAGCACCTCTGGTGCCGGCGGGAGCAGCTGGGGCAATCTGACCCCAGGGGGTGCCCCCACGGTGGCCTGGCCCACGATCGGGGCCCACCGATCGGCGGGTGGGCCTGTGCCGTGGGGCACTCTTTTTCTTCCGCCGCCACCACGGCCTCCACCATGGCGGAGGCGGAAGAGACCCCCTCCACCGCGCATGCGTGGGGTGATGTCAGCGGCTGCTGACGTTCCAGCGCATGAGCGGACGCACACCGGCCGACGAAGGCCTTCGGCCAGCCATTCCCGCCGGCTGGCAGGGCGGCAAAGGCCGTTCGGCCGGTCAGCGGGGCGCCAACCACTCCTGCGCGGGCCTAGCCCCTAAAGGTGCGGAGAATTCCGCACCTTTGGGGAGGCTCGCGCCGGAGTGGTTCTCGCCACTCCGGTACACCGGGATCCCCGCCCCGCTGGGTAGGGGAGAATCCCGGCCCTTGCCAATGTGAAACTATTCAGGGTGCTGGTTCTGTGTTCTGTTTCTCGCAAGCTGCTGGGACTGTAAGCAGCTGTCAGGATGATGATCAATCATGCGCTGCGTGCGACTCTATTGGGTGAAGTTTATACACTGTTTGCAATTCTATTGGATAAGTTTAAAAGAAGCAGCTTCATGGATTGGATTGCGTCCAACTGGGGTGGGCTATTGATTTTTGAACTTTGTATAATTACTGTGCTCGGCTCTTTGTTCGGTAGAAAAGGTCTTGGCTGATATCCAGTCTGTTCTCCGCCTACACGTAACAAGCTTGATTAAATAAGCCATCTTGTCCAGGTTATGGTGTTTTTGGTTTACTCTGTACTGAGCTGAGCCACAGGGAATAACCCCACGTGGAAGAACTCAATACACAGGTCTTGAAACCGCTCCTAAAGAGGCTACATAAGGGAGATGAAATTCCTTAATACTATTTTAACCGCACTAATTATGCATCTTC
Source organism: Scyliorhinus canicula (assembly GCF_902713615.1). Taxonomy (NCBI): domain Eukaryota; kingdom Metazoa; phylum Chordata; class Chondrichthyes; order Carcharhiniformes; family Scyliorhinidae; genus Scyliorhinus; species Scyliorhinus canicula. Next base: position 17,903,466 of record NC_052163.1, read on the forward strand.
TTCAAATTCTTGCATCAGTTACGTGAACAACATTGTTAATAAATACAATAAATAAGTGAACAATTTCATTAATATAGTATCCCAAGGAATTTAATGCAACATTTAACCAGGATGCTAAAAATAACACAAAAAAATGTCAGTGTTGGAACACAATTGGTCTTGGCTACAATGTCTTCAATTGATGGATAAACGTGCTAACATCCAGCTGAGGCGCACACATAAAGTAAGCTTAAACTACTGAAATAATTATGCTCATCGCCACCTAATTGGCTAAAAGATGTTATAAATTGCTGCTGTTCTCCATAAAAGTCCAGGCTCTTGGAAAACATTCTCAGTTGGAAAGATTTGTACAACTTTGCTTTTGCCTTTCTGTATTTAAATATAGTTGCTTTCTCAGTGTGTGCCAATACTGGTGAATCCGCATTTACCCTCGTTGCCCTGAGAAGGACTGAGTCCTGTGTAGACCAGATCAACTAGATGTAGCCTTCTGGGATGGCCACTTCCAGAATACAAAATGGATGATCGCAATGACTATAGGGAAGTATGGACAATGTCAGGAAAGTAAGCAGGCATAGAGCCTGGATGCGTATTGAGAAGGCAACTCCCAGATGAGACTGAAACTGTAAGGCAATTAGCATATTGATGGCCCATCTCCGGGAACAAAGGAAAGACACTCAAGTAACCGATACTATTGCACACATCCCGGCGCCAGAAAGACACAAGCAAAGCAAGGCCAAGGGCCACCTAAGACACGCCCAGCCATCAGGGCACCCACCCCTTTATTGGTCAAGATCAATACGAGTGATCAAGATACGGCCCAATTGAGACTTCCGGTGGCGGCGATGTACGAGTGAGCCGCACATTCGGCGGGCTCTCACTCCGGCGGGGCTGAACAGCTGATTCCCCGCGATAACGGGACCACGGGGGCGGCAAAAAGGCTGCCGGGAACAGAAGAGGAGAGCGGGCTGCAGCAGATGGAAGTGTGGGAGGCCAGCAGGTGAGGAAGAAAGAGAGAGAGAGAGAGAAGACGGAGGCAAGGAGGAAGCTGACCTGAAGGGTAAGATGGCGGACCCACGGACCTTCCTTCCTCCAGGACAAAGGAAAAAAAAAATTTGGAGTTGCTGAGGAGGGACAGCTTGGACCCACTTCAGATGCCCAGGAGGTAAAATTCAAGGAGCTGGGCAAAGGAAAGCGGCAGCGAAGGCGCTGAGGAGCGGGCTGCGGCACATGGAACAGCGGGATTCCAGAAGGCAGAAGAAGAAGGAGAAAAAGGGACAGAGACAAGGACCTGAAGAAAATTACCTGGGACCTAAGATGGCGGACACACGGACCCCGGACTCGGCAATCCAGCTGGCGCTGGATAACATGCTCCAGGTAATGAAGTCCAGTTTTGAAGCGCTGAAGCGGGACAGCTTGGACCCAATCCAGAAAGCGGTGGATCAGCTGAACCAGAGGCTGGACGCCCAGGATGTTAAAGTTAAGGAGCTGGGAGAGGCGGTGGAGGAGCAGGCGGATGCGCAAACGGTTATAGCGCTTGAAGTGGACGGCCTGAAAGAGCGGCAGAGAAGACTGCTGGACAGAGTGGAGGAACTGGAGAATAGAGTCCGCAGGAACAATCTGAGGATGGTCGGCCTCCCGGAGGGGGCGGAGGGAGCTGATGCTGCAGCGTTTGTAGCAGACCTGCTGAAGCAGCTGATGGGGGCCGAAGCCTTTCCGCGACCGCTGGAGCTGGAGGGGACACACAGAGTGCAGGCAAGGCGGGGCGGCCGGGCGGACCCCCCCGCCCGATGGTGATTAGGTTCCACAGGTTCGTGGACAAGGAGCGGGTGCTGCAGTGGGCAAAGAGCGCCAGGAGCAGCACGTGGAACAACAGTGTTCTCCGCATTTATCAGGACCTAAGCCAGGAGGTGGCTCGGCGGCGAGCAGCCTTTAAGAATGTCAAGGAGGTGCTGTTCAAGAAGCACGTGAAGTTTGGTCTGCTGTTCCCAGCTCGGCTATGGGTCACGCACCAGGGTCAACACCACTACTTATCCGAGCCCGAAGAAGCGATGGATTTTGTGAGGGACCTGGGACTGGTCCCGAAAGGAGGCCCCAAGGACGCGAGTTAGGGCCCGAGGATTTCTGTGGGAAGGAACGCCGAATGTGCCTGGACTGCTGCTCAACGGTTTGCTGGGCCAAAGGGGCCAAGCGGAACATTTGAGACTCTTTCCTTTGTTCATGGACATTTATGTGCTTTTTCTCTTTTTTTCTGTGGTTTTTTCTTTTTTTTTCCTGTTTGGGCTGGTTTGTGCTTTTTGTGCAGCTTGCGGAAGACACTGGAGCCGGCTTGCCCCAGTGGGTGGGGAGGAGGACGGGGAAACAAGGGGAATGGGACAGGAAGGCGCCGGAGTGTTGAGTCACCGGGCTAGCAGATTGGCTAGTCAAGGAAGTCAGATGGGGGGGGAAGTTACAGCCAGTAGATGGCAGGGGTGGGGGTATCGGGGGATGGGGTTAGGGGAGGGGGGGGTTGTTCTGCTGACGGGAGAGGGACTTGAAATAGGCACTGGAAAGGAGGTCGAGGGTGGAGGCAGCCAAAGGGCGGGCCAGGAATGGCGCGACGCACGGGTCAGGGGCCGGCCCGAGAAAGGCTATGGCTGACCGGCGGGGTGGGGGGGGGGGAGTGGGATGTGCCCCCCGACCAGGCTGATCACCTGGAACGTTGAGGGACTGAATGGGCCAGTTAAGAGGGCGCGGGTGTTCGCGCACTTGCGGGCCCTGAGGGCGGACGTAATTATGTTGCAGGAGACACATCTGAAAGTGTCAGACCAGACCAGGCTAAGGAAGGGCTGGATTAGCCAGGTCTTCCACTCGGACTTGGACTCGAAGTCCAGAGGGGTGGCAATCATGATCAACAAGTGCGTGCAATTTGAGGCAGAGGGCATATCCGCAGACAGGGGGGGGCAGATACCTGATGGTACGGGACAGACTGGAGGGGAGAAGAGTGGTGCTGGTGAATATATATGCTCCGAACTGGGATGACGTGGGCTTCATTAAAAGAGTGCTGGGGAAGATCCCTTGGATTCTCGCAGGCTAATAATGGGAGGGGACTTTAACATGGTCCTTGACCCGACTTTGGATCGGTCGTGTCCCAGAACGGGTAGACTCTCAGCAATGGCCAGGGAGCTGAAAGGGTTTATGGAGCAAATGGGGGCAGTGGACCCCTGGAGAGAGGGACAGCCAACAGGAAGGGGCTACTCGTTTTACTCGCACGTCCACAAAGTATATTCCAGGATAGATTTCTTTGTACTAAGCAGGGACTGTATGGGGGAGGTAAAGAACACGGAATACTCAGCAATTACCATTTCAGACCATGCCCCGCATTGGGTGGACCTGCAGTTCGGGGGAGCGAGCTATCAACGCCTGCAATGGAGGCTAGATGTGGGACTGCTGTCGGAGGAGGGGATCTGCGAGAGGCTTCGGAAATGTATAAAAAATTACCTGCAGGTGAATGACACTGGGGAGGTCTCAGCGGCGACCGTGTGGGAGGCGCTAAAGGCAGTAGTGCGGGGGGAGCTGATTTCAATTGGGGCCCACAGAGCCAAGGCAGACCGGGCAGAGATGGATAGATTGGTCAGGGAAATGGGTCGGATAGATGAAGAGCACGCGGAGTCCCCGGGGGAGGTTTTACTCAGGGAGAGGCAGAGACTACAGGCGGAACTGGGGGCACTATCCACGAGCAGGGCCGTGGAACAGCTTAGGAAGGCGAGGGGAGTGGTGTACGAGTATGGGGGCAAGGCCAGCAGACTGTTAGCGCAGCAACTCAGGAGGAGGGAGGCGGCCAGGGAAATAGGTAGAGTGAGGGACGAGGGGGGGCGCAAAGTGGAAGAGCCGGCAGAATTGAATAGGGTATTCCGGGACTTCTATCGTAAGCTGTATACTTCGGAGCCGCCGGAAGAACCGGAGGGGATGAAAAGGTTTCTGGACGGGTTAACATTCCCAACGTTGGGGGGGGGGGGCGAGTGGAAGAGCTGGGGGCCCCGATTAGAGTAGAGGAGGTATTGGGGGGCCTAAAGGCCATGCAGTCGGGGAAGTCCCCGGGGCCGGATGGATACCCATTAGAGTTTTATAGGAAGTTCTCTGAGCTGGTGGGCCCGGTCTTGGCGAGGGTTTTCAATGAGGCAAGGGACAGTGGGACCCTGCCGCCGACAATGTCACAAGGCACCATATCTCTGATATTGAAGCGGGGTAAAGACCCGGAGGTGTGCGGGTCCTACAGGCCAATCTCCCTGATTAATGTAGACGCCAAGCTCCTGGCAAAGGTACTGGCGGGTAGAATGGAGGACTGTGTACCGGAGGTGATTGGGGAGGATCAAACTGGGTTCGTGAAAGGTCGGCAGCTGGCGGCCAATCTGAGGAGATTGCTCAATGTGATAATGATGCCCCCGGCGGGTAGAGAGGTGGAGGTAGTGGTGGCAATGGACGCCGAGAAGGCCTTTGACCGGGTGGAGTGGGACTATCTATGGGAGGTGCTCGGACGGTTTGGGTTCGGGGAGGGATTTGTGGATTGGATCAAATTATTATATCAGGCCCCGAGGGCCAGCGTCAGGACCAACAGAGAAGTGTCAGAGTACATTAGGTTGTACCGAGGGACCAGGCAGGGCTGCCCGCTCTCCCCGCTGCTGTTTGCGCTGGCCATAGAGCCGCTGGCGATTGCGCTGAGAGCCGCAGAGGGTTGGAAGGGGATGGTGAGGGGCGGGGTTGAACACAGGGTTTCTCTTTATGCAGACGACCTGCTCCTGTACGTGTCGGACCCAGTGGCCGGGATGGGAACTATACTGGGAATGCTGAGGGAGTTCGGCCAGTTCTCAGGATACAAATTAAATACGGTCAAGAGTGAAATGTTTGTGGTCCAGGCAAGGGGCCAGGAGAACAGATTGAGAGGGCTACCGTTTAGGCTAGTTTTTTTTTTTTATAAATTTAGAATATCCAATTCATTTTTTCCAATTAAGGGGCAATTTAACGTGGCCAATCCACCTAGCCTGCACATCTTTGGGTTGTGGGGGTGAAACCCACGCAGACACGGGGAGAATGTGCAAACTCCTCACAGACAGTGACCCAGGGCCGGGATTCGAACCCGGGTCCTCAGCGCCGTAGGCAGCAATGCTAACCACTGTGCCACCGTGCCGCCCACCGTTTAGGCTAGTTGAGGAAAATTTCCGGTATTTGGGAATCCAGGTGGCACGAGACTGGGGCAGGCTGCATAAGTTAAATTTGGCCAGGATGGTGGAGCAAATGAAGGGAGAGTTTCGGAGATGGGATGCACTCCCGCTGTCGCTGGCAGGGAGGGTGCAGACTGTAAAGATGACAATCCTCCCTCGATTTTTGTTTATTTTTCAGTGCCTCCCGATCTTATCCCACAGTCCTTCTTCAAAAGAGTTAACGGGCTGATCATGAGCTTTGTCTGGGCGGGAAAGTCTCCGCGGGTGAAGAAGGCGATGTTGGAGAGGAACCGCAGCGAGGGAGGGCTGGCTTTGCCGAGTCTGGTCAATTATTACTGGGCGGCCAACATCGCTATGATAAGGAAATGGATGGTGGATACGGGGTCTATTTGGGAGCGGGTGGAGGCGGCTTCGTGCAGGGGCTCCAGTTTGGAAGCCCTGGTCACGGCTCCTCTACCGCTGCCGCCGGCCAAGTACACCACCAGCCCGGTAGTGGTGGCGACCCTGCGGATATGGGGCCAGTGGAGGAGGCATGTGGGGGAGATGGGGGCGTCTGTCTGGGCGCCAATCTGCGACAACCGTCGGTTTGCCCCCGGCAGAATGGATGGGGGGTTCCGAGTATGGCGGCGAGCAGGGGCGGGAAGGGTGGGTGATATGTTCCTGGAAGGGAGCTTTGCGAGTTTGAGGAGCTTGGAGGAGAAATTTGGGTTGGTAAGGGGAAATGATTTTAGATACTTACAGTTGCGGGACTTTGTTCGTAGACAGGTCCCATCTTTCCCGCGCCTCCCGCCAATGGGGATCCTCGACAGAATAGTCTCTAGGAGGGAAGAAGGGGAGGGCAGAGTCTCGGGTATATATAAGGTGCTCATGAGGGAGGAAGGGTCCCAGACAGAGGAACTGAAACTTAAATGGGAGGAGGAGATAGGCGGGGAAATGGAGGATGGGCTGTGGGCAGAGGCCCTGAGTAGGGTAAACTCGACCGCGACATGTGCAAGGCTCGGGCTGATCCAATTTAAGGTCGTTCACCGGGCCCATATGACAGTGGCTCGGATGAGCAAATTTTTCGGGATAGAGGACAAATGCGCTAGGTGCGCGGGAGGACCAGCGAACCATGTTCACATGTTTTGGGCATGCCCTAAGCTGAGGGGATACTGGGAGGGATTTGCGGGGGTCATGTCCCAGGTGCTAAAAACAAGGGTGGTGATGAGTCCAGGGGTGGCAATTTTTGGGGTTTCGGAAGACCCGGGCGTCCAGGGGGAGAAAGAGGCCAATGTGCTGGCCTTTGCTTCCCTGATAGCCCGGTGACGAATATTATTGGCGTGGAGGGACTCAAAGCCCCCGAAGACTGAGTGGTGGCTTGCGGACATGTTGAGTTTCCTGGGGATGGAAAAAATTAAGTTCGCCTTGAGGGGATCTGTCTTTTTGCCTTTTTTGCTTCCTTTCTGATGATGTCTGTAACTGTTTATAAAGCCAAAAACTACCTCAATAAAATTGTTTATTAAAAAAAAAGATACGGCCCAATTAATCGGGGCCAAGTTCAAGGCCCGCCCAAAAGCACGCGAAGCCCCTCCAGGTATAAGAAGAAGCCCCCGAGAGAGAATCGCTCTCTTGGACTCGGCTCTCGAAGTGGAGAGACCCGTCCACCAGCTGCACCAGAAGCAGTAAGTCCAGGGTCAACGCTCGCCATCAGACGGACGACCTTAGCTGTTCTCCTGTTACATCTTCGAACCCAACAGCCTCCGATCCGAACAATGGCCATTGTTCCTCTGACTGAGTGGGCACCCGAAGTTAGGTATGGGCGTTAGCGTTAGAGATAGTTTAGTTTATGGTATTTTGTGCGTGAGTAGATATTACTGTGTGTGTAAATAAATAGTATTGACTTTGGACTAACTAACTGGTGCATTGGTTCTTTGAGCAGTATTCGGGTCTGAACATTGTGGAGGTATCGAAAGATACCTGGTGACTCAAGAGCAAACATAATTAGGATTAAGGAAGGTGACCATATTGACCGCTGTATTTAGATAAATATAGCAGCATGGGGGCGGTAGGTACCTCTCCCGGATGGACATTAATGATCCAGTGAGATTATAACACCAATTGCAGTTTTCATGGTTATTTTGTTTGGTTTGACTATTCCAACACAGCGAATTCTGCGTGAATGATGAAACAGGTCCGGAGGTGTAGGGCATACTTGGTGGGAGAACCTGACAGAGATTCATAAGAAGAGCTTAGGGAAAGCTCGCAAGCCGATGGCAATCGTGTCCTGCTTGGCACAATTGCGAGGCACAGAGGAAGTCGTGAGGACGCTCCGTAGAGAGATTGAAGAGAGAGACAAGAGTAGTGAAGGAGATGTGAGCAAATATGAGTGAGAGAACAGGGAACTGAGAGAGCAGTTAGCGGCGAGGGACAAAGAGGTGGCTGATGCCAAGCGGGCACACCAATCTTGTCTCGCCCATTTGAGCAGCTCTCAGTTCCAATATGACAAAGCCTACCGAGACACACAACGTGCGGTCTTGGTAAGACAGGAATCAGAACAACAAGTTGAGCAGTTACAAAAACAGTGTAATGATTTAAAAGCAGCCCTATGAGCACTCCACGCTTCCAGGATGGAACAAAGGCAGAGCTCGGTAGACCACACAAAGTGCCGTAAGCAAATTGCAGAATTGCAGTCTCTGCTTTCTGTTCAGAATGGTTTCCAGAGCACGTTTGGACCCCAGTTAGACCAAGAAAATGGCCCCGATTGGCAGGAGTTAAGTGAGACTGCCCAGAGATATGTACATGGCACATGTACACAGGACAAACCCCAGAAAGGAAAAGCACCCCACACCCCGACTGCACAGGCAGAACACACCCCTATGAACCCTGTAACCACACAGCGCAGGGCCACAACAGACGGAGACCCAGATTTCCTATACACCACCCCGTTAACCGTCACTCAATTAAGGGACGCGTGTGAGAAGATTACACCGTTCTTACCCACATCGGCCCCTACCAGTTCTTTGCAAGAGTAAAACAGCAGGCGACCATGTACAGCCTGGATGAAAAGGAGCAAGTGAAGCTCACAGTTTTGAGCCTCGGCCCTTAGGTCGTGGCAGCCCTTCCCGACCCACAGAATGTAGGCGGAGGCACACAGCGATCCTAGAGGTGATCGGCTATAACAAAGGAGACCCCGTAGAAGGCCTAAACAAGTGTAGGCAGAAGAAGACAGAGCATCCCACAGCGTTTGCTGGACGCTTGTGGATACATTTTACTGCAGTGTTCGGAGAGTTAGCACGTGCCCATTTGTCCCCAGATAATATGGCCAAATGGACCTGCATCCTAGTCTCTCATGCGCAGAGGCAGGACAGAGAGCTTGCGTAAATTACGACCCCTCAGACGAGACCCACAATGAGAAATGGGTACTAAAGAAATTGTCCCGAGCTTGGGAACAGTCCATGCAGGGAAAATAGGCTTACGGTAAAGCAGAGGAAGAGCAGGCAGATGCTAACATGCATCCAGTCAGGACGCATCAGAACCCTGCATGGGTAAACGAGGGAAGAAATAGCCCACAGCAGCCTAAATTCCACAAATGTTACAATTGCGGACAGTTAGGACATTACGCACGAGAATGTCAAGCGCCCCCGAAACAGCAACGGAATCAGCACACCACTGCCCCCCCCCCCCCCCCCCCCCGGAACCAGCAACGATACCAAAAGCCCAACCCCCCCACCCAGGGAACCCATACCCAAGGGAGCAATGCACCAGAGAGCCTACTCCATCTTACGTGCTCCAGGGGTCATGTTACAACTGTGGGCAGTCAGGACACTTTGCCCGAGATTGCAGGAGACTCCCACCACCAGCTAGACTAGTCCCCAGATATGAAAGAGAACACCACCCACAGGCGCTGCAAGGTCCCATCTGCCCATGCAAACTGTGAGTGCTTACCCACCACTTCTCATGGCAGGGACACTTCAGCAATGCCACTTCATTTTTGTTTCTCTTCTCCTTCCTCTCTTCTTCGGTCACACTACACTGACTCCATGTGCTAGTTACACCGCAAGCCAAATGTGATTTACGGTGTCCTTTCTGATGGAACCTGCACGATTTCTGTTATGTTTGTGCGTTACGTTAAATGTTTGTTATTGTGAATGTTACATGTTGTTTGTGCCCTTAAAGTTTTTTTTCACGGCCCCACGCCACCACTCTTTTAATGCCCACTGGCAGTTAAAGGAACAAGTTTGTCGGCAGACAACCGACCATAACTACTCTTCTGATTCGAAGGTAATCACAAGAGGCAACATCCACGATGAACACAAATTCTTACCATTCTTGTCCGGTCACTCAGGCAGTGGAGTAACGGCACTGGTCCCCGCCCTGCCTGAGGAACCCCTGGTCAGCTATGCTCGGGTAGAGCACATACGGCACTGGTCACCGTCCTACCCGGGGATGTCACCCATTCTTACCCGCCGCGGCCCATACGCACCCCATTTTGGCACTTTTAGTTCAAAACTCTTCTGTTTGTTTATGGCGACCCTTAGGTTGCTTCCAAATGCTGTTTACATCCTCGAACACTGGGATGGTAGATCGCACAGGCTGCGAGACGGCTCGCACTGTGTCAGTTTTTCTCGGATGTCTTGTCCCAAATATTTGGTTTAGAAAAAAATGAGGGAGTCACAGGTGGTGACCAATCATAACAGGTAATTGGCAATCAAAGGACAGACAGACAGACATACGAGATCTTAAACAAGATAATAACAGAAATTATGCTTGTGTCCACAGAACTCCGGAACCACAGAAGCCTCAAGAGGAAGAAAGAAAGAAGAAAAGATGAAGACAACCATCATGCTCTACAGTTGGATCTTAGCGGGCTCCCTCCAATTGCGTGCGGACGCTATCCCCCTGACGCCTACCATGGAGCCATGAATGTTTCCCACCCCTGCCATACACTGTACCCCAAGATAGTAACCGATGCACCGATCTGGTGTGACAAGTTCATAACTTGGTATTCCCTATCCTACGTTGTGGAATCACTATTAGTACTTGCGATACTCTGCAGTGTCGTTCAGACCCTAAGACTCAGGAAATGGCGGAGGAAAGCCTCCCGCACTCCGATATACACATTCAGATCCCCCATTTTCGGACATCAACAAACCCCCCCCCCCCCCCCCCCCCCCCCAACACCTTTAAGTGAATTAAAGCGCATCCGTTTTTTTGTGTGTTTTGTTGTTCTAATTAAAGAAATGTAAAACTCTGTGCTTGTCTGCCAAGCCAGAGAGACCTGTGTTGCAGCTATTGTACAGTTTTAAATGTTTTAAATTCTTTTTGATTGGTTAAGGATAGTTTAGTTAAGGATAGTTAGAGGTTCCAGTTTTTTTATTTTGTAATGCATGCCTGAATGTCATAGCGCCCCGTAGAATTTTATAATGATGTATGTACATAAAGTAATTTAGGTTAAAGTTTCCACTCATAGGACAGAGTAGTGTAGGGCCTGTCCTTGCTTATGGGTGCCTGACTTAGGAGGAGAACGAAGAACATGCAGTAATTTGATCCTTCACACTTCGCGTTGAGGATCACAAGGAGGGAGTGTAGCCATCTGGGATGGCCACTTCCAGAATACAAAATGGATGATCGCAATGACTATAGGGAAGTATGGACAATGTCAGGAAAGTAAGCAGGCATAGAGCCTGGATGCGTATTGAGAAGGCAACTCCCAGACGAGACTGAAACTGTAAGGCAATTAGCATATTGATGGCCCATCTCCGGGAACAAAGGAAAGACACTCAAGTAACCGATACTATTGCACACATCCCGGCGCCAGAAAGACACAAACAAATGAAGGCCAAGGGCCACCTAAGACACGCCCAGCCATCAGGGCACCCACTCCTTTATTGGTCAAGATCAATACGAGTGATCAAGATACCGCCCAATTAATCGGGGCCAAGTTCAAGGCCCGCCCAAAAGCACGCGAAGCCCCTCCAGGTATAAGAAGAAGCCCCCGAGAGAGAATCGCTCTCTTGGACTTGGCTCTCGAAGCGGAGAGACCCGTCCACCAGCTGCACCAGAAGCAAGTAAGTCCAAGGTCAACGTTCGCCATCAGACGGACGACCTTAGCTGTTCTCCTGTTTCATCTTCGAACCCAACAGCCTCCGATCCGAACAATGGCCATTGTTCCTCTGACTGAGTGGGCACCCGAAGTTAGGTGTTAGTGTTAGAGATATTTTAGTTCATGGTATATTGTGCATGAGTAGATATTACTGTGTGTGTAAATAAATAGTATTGACTTTTAACTAACTAACTGGTGTATTGGTTCTTTGATCAGTATTCGGGTCTGAACCTTGTGGCAGTATCGAAAGATACCTGGCGACTCTAGAGCAAACATAATTAGGATTAAGGAAGGTGATCATATTGACTGCTGTATTTAGAACCAGATAAATATAGCAACATAGGGGTGGTAGGTACCTCTCCCGGATGGACATTAATGATCCAGTGAGATGTTAACACCAATTGCAGTTTTCATGGTTATTTTGTTTGATTTGACTATTCCAACACATTCCAGCACACTGCATCCCCTGAGGGGTATGTACACTCATAATACTGATGGGAAGGGGGTTCAAGGATTTTGACCCAGTGACAGTGAAGGAACGACGATATTTTGGGCAGGGCTACACAGATTGAATTAGCACCAGGGGATATTTTTAGATCACCTGAAAAGGCAGAAAAGGCCTGTTATTCATCATATGTGAAACATGGCAGCAGCAACAGTGCAGCACTCTGGAAAACTAGCTTTTAAGCTTGGTGAGCTTCTCAAAGGTCTATAAACTGTTTCTCCTCACAAGCCATTCACATTTGATTATTATCTAACCATCTTTCTAAACCTGTGATTGGGAGAGACGCATATCAATGGGGTCTTTTGAATACTGTCTACTGCTGTCTCTAGGCAGATTTCTACCTGTTGCTGGACATCTCGCATCCTGTTATAGTTTGTTATATTCATTTACTACTGTTGCTAGGCAGATTTGTGATAATAGGTCAAGAGGACCACTAGCAAAAGCTCACTGTGATAAAAGGGAATAATAGCATTCAACAGATTACAATAAAGTGTGAAAGAAATGCAGATTATCATAGATTATCACAGAATTTGCAGGGCAGATGGAGGCCATTCAGCCCATCGAGTCTGCACCGGCCCTTGGAAAGAGCACCCTACTTAAGCCGAGACCTCCAGCCTATCCCTGTAACCCAGTAACCCCACCTAATCTTTTGGACACTAAGGGGCAATTTATCATGGCCAATTCACCTAACCTGCACATCTTTGGACTGTGGGAGAAAACCGGAGCACACGGAGGAAACCCACGCAGACACGGGGAGAAAGTGCAGACTCCACACGACTAGACAGTCACCCAAGGGCAGAATTGAATATGGGACACAGGAGCTGTGAGGCAGCAGTGCTAACCACTGTGCCACCATGCCGCCCAGGAATGAATTGATAATTATCTTCCCTTTTGTGAACTGTTGTCGACCACCGATGATAAGGCTGTTGCATTTCAATGCAAAATTTAATAACCACTGTTTTATAATATAACATTTCCTTTATTCATTTCCACCCATTGTCCTTCACATCTCTCTGAGTTGCTGATCTCAGCTGTGTCACTGTGGGGGGTCAGTAATCAAAGACCCAACATTTTCTTCAACGGAGGAAAAGTTAGAGAAAGAGTGATGCCAAATTCAGTCCTGCATTCCCCATTTGTGTTGTACAGAGTGGCGAATGGGGAGGTGGGGAGGCAGCCTGCTGACCTCACCTTCTGTCAGCTGGAGCTGTTTCACTGTTCAGGTGGACAATTGGACAGAGTGTTAGTTTAAAATTTAAAGTAAAGATCTTGGACAGGACAGGCAAATAAATTTCCTTCAACTATAAAAGCTGCCATTCTGTATACGAGATGGAAAAGAGCCACGTGGCAAGAAAATAATGTTCATTACAGGAAAGTGAGCTAATGAAGTCAGTTAAAAGGTGCGATTATTGGAAAAGCAGGCATTCTCCTCAACATTCTGAATTTTGAATGAGAGATGAGAATGGGCCAAAAACAAAGACACCCGGTACATAACGTAAAGAATAAAAACAAAAAGATTCTCTGTTTGGCATTCTCCCGCCAGAGGAGAATTGCGACTGATTTGCGCTCAAAGCCATTCAGTATTCTTTGCCATGTAATTTATGTCCCCACCCCTCCATCCCTGGATCCTCTAAATATGGAGACACTCCACACGGCCCCATAAATATGGAGACCCCCCCACAGGGACCCCCTAACTAAAGTGACCCCCACAGGGATCTCTAAATAAAGAGAGTTCAGTGCTGTCAATTTCCAGCTCAGCACTTCAGACCCACTCAAGCGTGATGGGGCATGATCAGAATGTACTTAAATCTCTTTGATGTGGTTGATATTTGCAAACATTTTGGTTACAGCACTTAGAGTTACTCACCTATGAAGAAGATGAATGAAGCATGTTTCGTGGAAGCTGTCAATCACAGCCCCCTGTCGGAGGAGTCCCTCTAGTCAGGGGACTATTGTGGGGAGGTGGGGGGGGGGGGGGGGAGGATTCTTCTGTTAGACAATCCCTGAGTGGGGACATTTTAGAGAGGGGGTCTATGAGAGGGGGGTGTGTGGTCCCTTTAGTTAGGGGATGCCTGTGGGAGTCCCTTTAGTTAGCGGGTCCCTTTAGTTAGGGGGTCCCTGTGGGTTTCCTTTAGTTAGTTGGTCTCTGGGTGGAGGGGTGGGGGCGTCCTTCATTTAGGAGCAGTGCCTGTATGGGGTCTCCCTATTTAGAGGGTTTCGCCTGGCGTCAACCCCGATTTTCCCGGACACCCGATTCTCCGCTGCATTGGGGACCCCAGTACCGGCAGCAGATGGCGGAGAATCCAGCTCAGGATGTACCATTAAAATGTATTTGTAACTAATATTCTGGACTGGTCGCGGCATCCTGATTTCAAATCCAGGATTGTTTAATGTGGCAGCTTAAATTATGTTCTGTCCTTGATCAGCCTTTGAGTTTGATGCCACTTTCATCATTGATTCCAAATCCCCCCCTCCCCTCCAGCAGGATTCCCGCCCCCCAGTGGGTTTTCTGATGGCAGTGGCAGCTCACCGTTGCTGGGTGGTGCGATCTTCCTGCCCATTCGATGTCTCTGGCGTTCTGTGCTATTCACTGGCGGGGGAGCCTGCTGCGGTCCTTTGGCAGACCCAGATTTGTCAATTGCAATGCTCCTCTGACCATCACTTCCTGTAAACTTCAGCTCATTAAATACTCTGCTGTGCATGCCTATCCCACACCTGTCTCCTCACATCTCTCCTCACCAGCCCATGCTGGCTTATGCTCCTTGACAACTCCAATTTAAAATTCTCGTCTGTATGTTTAATTCGCTTCCGAACCCTCACTACGCCTAATACAATAGGGCCCAAGAGTTACCAAATACTCAATGGGACCTTTTACAGAAGGAACAGTTTTTGTTTGTTCTGCACATACATATTGTTACTTTGCACTTTTAATGAAACACCAATTATCTGGTCTGTGTATCAAAGTAGCTTGGTTAAAATAAATTTACTCAAACTCTGTATTTAGCAAGATTAAAACATGTGCATTGAAAGGAACTTACTAAAATCCAAATAGCTGTGAAAATGAGACTTGCTCAGCTTTGGCCAGAGTTCTGATCTCGAAAAGCACCTGCACCATATTAAATGTTCCAATAAAATCTGACCATGCATGTAATGTTGTAAAGATTTTCACACTCCCAAGAAACAAACACTACATTTTCCACATTAAAATCTCTCTCAAAATGTGCTAACACTTTTTTTAAAACAAGGAGGCGTGATATTAATGGAGTGCCACATGTCAGATGTGAACAATCAGCTCCCAGATGATCAAAAAATCTTATTTGTGCGATAACAGATCTTCAGATATAGAATCCTCTGTGTATTTTGTGAATGATAAACCTTTTCCAATCTCGTACAAAGCTTTTTCTTCCGTAAAATGGACAGATTTTCCATGTAATCTCTGAACTCAAATATTTACTTGATTGAAGATTAAGTACTTGGAGATATCAGAAATCACTGTGGTTCAGAATAGCATATTTATATCTCTAGGATTCTAATCCAGATTAATAAAATGAAAAATCACCTCCCTACACAAACCCTTAAGGATCTAGGTGACCAGGTATCTTGTAGGTGCTATTGATGCTACATTGTGCTATATCGGTATTACAGGCAACAGTCGATATTGGTGGCCAATGATACTATTGAGTTGATTGGTATTGTTGTTCAATGGTAGCATCCAGTGGTAGTATTATCTGTACAGTATTAGGGGTATTACTGTGCTTTAGGACTCCCCAATGGTAGCATCATTATCCAGTACATTAGCACTGCCCATTGAATTAAATCACTTTGATAGCATGGAAACAGGCCATTCCACCTAGTTAATTTATGTTGATACATAGGTTCCACATGCGTTTCCTCACTCCCTACTTCATTTTAGATTATTTGCTTACATTCCTTTCTCCATAGTGTACTTAGCTGGCTTTCCCTTAATTGCCTTTTTGTTATCGACAACTACTGCATGTGGTCGCAAGTTCCACAGTCTAACCATTATCGGCTAAAGAAGTCCCTCTGAATCCCTTATTGGACTTACTGGTGACATTCATATTTGTGATCTCATGTTTTGCACTCACCCTCTTCTCTATGCCTACCCTATCAAATCCCTTTACTAATTAGGTCAACACTCAGCCATCTCTTCTCTGTGGAGAGTGTCCCACCCTTTTCGGTCTGACTAGATATATAAACCCTCTAACTTCTGGTAGTGTCCTTATATAAACCTTTTTGTTGTCCAGGGTTAATATTAGTCTCCAATAGGGGCAGCACTGTGGCACAGTGGTTAGCACTGCTGCCTCACAGTGTTGAGGGTCCGTATTTGATCCCGCCCCAGGTCTTTGTCTGTGTGGAGTTTGCACATTCTCCCCAAGTCTGCCAGGGTCTTACCCCCACAACCCAAAAATGTGCAGAGTTGGTGGATTGGCCACATTAAATTTCCCCTTAATTGGAAAAAAAAAGAATTGGGTACTCTAAATTTAAAAAATATATTAATCTCCAATGATTTTATTGCTGTGCAGTTCTAATACAGTTGCTGTCCAGCGATTTTATTGCTGTCAAGTGGTAGCAATGCTGTGCAGTGCTAGTATTGCTGCCACGTGCTAGTTACTACGCAGTGGCATTATTGCTGTTGAGTGTATTATAGTGCAGTGTATGCAAACAACAAGTGTCACTATGTGATGACAAAGTTCTATCTGTCCCTGCTGCTGTTGTGAAGGATGGGTCTGGCCATGTTGTCGTGGAATGCTCCATTCAGC
This sequence comes from Scyliorhinus canicula, assembly GCF_902713615.1. Classification (NCBI taxonomy): domain Eukaryota; kingdom Metazoa; phylum Chordata; class Chondrichthyes; order Carcharhiniformes; family Scyliorhinidae; genus Scyliorhinus; species Scyliorhinus canicula. The sequence continues at coordinate 17,920,029 of NC_052163.1, forward strand.
TCAACTGTGTCTTACCACTTGGCCTTGGAAATGTTTGTGCAGGAAAACATCTTTGACCACAAGTCCATCAGGGAGTAAGTAGTCTACATATAACGTCCCTTGACGCCCTATGGAAAAAAAAAGATGTGGGATCCAGATGGTTCCCTGAGTACACTCTCAAAGTCAACTGCCGGAACGCCTTATTGCCAGAACTTTCAAACAAGCATCAAGATGTAACTTGTCTGGTGGTGAGAAGGGCCCTCCGTCAGATCCTTCACGCACATCACACTGACACCAACCTCTTCCGGAATGTGCCTTTTCAAAGAAAATCTGGGAAAAGATGCAGATGTTTCTGTTGAGGTTCATCCCGAGCCGTTGTGTATCGCAGGCCTATTCCCAGAGATGTACACGGAGAGGAACCACTGCAGAAGGATCATCATCTCGATGAAAGATGATCTCTGGTCACCCTGAAATTTGCTGTTCTGCCAGTGCAAAGTGTGTGGCAGAGTGTAGCTAACTGGCATATCCCAAGGGCCAGAATAAATGCTGAAAAACACACCAATAACTTGGGGCAGCTGTTGCAAAGGCTCAATCTAAGGGTCTCTCACCATAATGCATCAAAGGGCCAGAATCCATGTAAAGAACCTCAAGCTGCATTCTTCACATGGAATATATCTTGTAAATATAACCTAGAATTGTAAGTGTATTGCGGCACCTATGAGTACCACATACTCATTGGAAGGATCAAACCATATTCCTCCTCAGGTTATGTCAAATTTGAATGTTTAAGCGATATAACTTTACGAATTTTACGAATGAAAGCTTTTTTTGTATATATTATGGCGCGGTATGGCAGATATGGTGAGCATATACTCAGAAAGAAAAATCAAAATTAGTTTTATAATTCATGGCACTAAATCTGGGAATATTTGGTTATCAATGCCCTCCAACAACGTCCTTTGTGAAAGCGGCAAATGCTGGAGATGAGGGCCACTGCAGATCTGCCAGGATCTTAAATTTCCCTTTGGAATAAGGGGGAATTTCATCCTGTCATTATGCTGCTCAGTAATATGGGTAACACAGCCTTTTCTATGCTGATTGTATGGTGCCATTGTAGGGTCCTTCCTGTTTATTCCCCTCTTTCCCCTTTCTTTTATTTATTTTTGCCATTACATGTTTGACCCATAGATAATTGATCGACTTGTTACTCTAAGGCAGCCTGTTCCTTTAATTCAAGCAGAAAAATCCAGAAGGCTGTGCTGCTTTAAACTGGTGGTTGCAAACTGGCTGGTATCAGTGAGGACTCAGTTTGATTGATTGATCTGGTGACCAATGATTGAGCCCAAACGGCTGTGCTTTGGGCAGCACGGTAGCACAGTGGTTAGCACAATTGCTTCACAGCTCCAGGGGCCTGGGTTCAATTCCCGGCTTGGGTCACTGGCTGGGTGGAGTCTCCCAGTGTCTGCTTGGGTTTCCTCCGGGTGCTCCGGTTTCCTCCCACAGTCCAAAGATGTGCAGGTTGGGTGGATTGGCCATGCTAAATTGCCCCTTAGTGTCCAAATTGCCCTTCGTGTTGGGTGGGGTTACTGGGTTATGGGGATAGGGTGAGGTTGTGGACTTGGATAGGGTGCTCTTTCCAAGAGCCGGTGCAGACTCGATGGGCCGAATGGCCTCCTTCTTCTGCACTGTAAATTCTATGATAGATCATGTAGTTATTAGATCTGATCCCGCTGATATGTTTTTCAGACTTCTGAGGTTCCTGTTTAGTATCGGTTTTGAGCTTGGCAGCCCAGAGAAGAGATGCAACTTAACTTTCTCTAAAAAGATCCAGCTAAACTCGCTCCAGTAAGCTTTTCGGTGTTGAGTTCCTGAAACTACAGTGTGCTGAAGTCAAACTGTGAGCGAAAGCAGGGTTGGATGCAAAATAAAGTGCCTCTCCAGATGTCCTCCCACAGTCCAAAGATGTGCAGGCTAGGTGGATTGGCCATGCTGAAATTGCTTTTCGTTTCCAAAGGTTAAGTATCGTTATGAGAATAGGGCAGGGGAGTGGGCTTAGGAAGGGTGCTCTTTCAGAGGGTGGGTGCAGACCTGAGGGGCCGAATAGCCTCCTTTGGCATTGTAGGGGTTCTATGATTCTATGAAGGATAGAGGCCTGAATGCGAACCTCGGTCTGAAGGCCCAGTGTGATGAGAAACAAAGTGTCCCTCCAGACAGCCAGATCCTGTGAGTACTGCATGTTTCTAAACAACAGGGACTCTGAGTGAATGACTGTACACAGAAGGCCATTATCGGCTGCAAACCAAAGACTCTAATTGACCAGCATCCAAAGCAAAGACTCTTATTTTTGACTACATCCTTATTATTTTTCACCCCCCTCCCCCTCTGTATTTGTCTTGAGAATTTTGTGGTAAAGGGGGAGTAGTAGGTACTAGCTTGTTGTTATTCCGTTATATTTACTGCATATTTGATGATAGTCCTCGGCATGAATAAACAGTGGTTGTGTTTAAACCAACAAACCTGGTGACTGTAATTATTGGGGAGCCGGGGGCCAAAGCCTTTGGCTATTTTTTATAGGAATTATTGGTTAATTCATTTGTGTTGTGACTCCAGGATGAGTGGATCTGTAACTGACCGCGCACTTGTCCAGGGTGTTGTAACACCATGGGGACTCTCCATCAGCCATGCATATTGGAAAATCGCCAACATGCACCCCATTGCCAGGTCATGTCCAATAATTCAGTCATGAAGACATGTCAATAACCACCATCCTGAGGAGAGATGCTTCTCTGTATGCAATGAATCTAATTAATTGTGTGTCTTAAACAAATGTGGCACCGTGGCACAGTGGTTAGCACTGCTGCCTCACAACGCTGACAACCTGGGTTCGATCCCGACCCGGAGTGGCTGTCTGTGTGGAGTTTGCACATTTTCCCCGTGTCTGCGTGGGCCTCATCCCCACAACCTAAAAAGCTGTGCAGCTGGCTAAATTGGCCATGCTAAATTGCCGCCTTAATTGGAAGAAAAAAAAATTGTTTACTCTAAATTTATTTTTTTAACAACTTAAATAAATCTTGCTATGCTTGTGTATGCTGCAGACTAAGGGTAGGATTTTCCAACCCTTCTTGCCAGTCCCACTAAAGTCAACCTCCCGGTGGTCGTGTTCCCGGTGGCGGGATGGAAGAGCCACGCAAATGACCATAGACATTGGCAGGACCAGAACATCCCACCAATGGTGGCGAGGACCCTCCAGCGTGGGACAACGGGCTGTGGGAGGACCAGAAAATCAAGCTTTCTTTAGACCTGGCTATGGGATAAGTGCCCGGTGCCTATAGGGTTAATGTGGGACCTAGTTTAGTATGACCCTCACGGTGAGGTGAGAGAACATATGACCCTTACCTAGGGGTCAGTGTGGTCTTGGACAGACCCAACCACGGAGACAGTTCCTAGCTTGTAACCTTTAATGTACATTTGAAAATCATTCTAGTAGTTAGTAAAGGCTTACAGTTAACCTGCAAAGAGCTACATCAAACCTACCGAGATGTAGCCAACGCACCACAATATTAGCAGCCAACATTAAACCATTTATATATTTAGGAACCAGAATGGGTGAAGGACTTACATTAACATGGCCCTTATGGCATGAAATTTCTTTTGTGTACTTCGGAATGTTAACTGCAATCATGGCTAAGTAATAATAAACTAATAAACCAACAAAATTTATAATGAAGCGTAAGTATGAATAATTTTTAAAGAGTTGTCCGACAGTGCAGCCTATTTTTCTCAGAAATTGGACTCCTTTGATTTATTACTGCCTGGTAGAATATTGAAAGCCACAACGGTACATGCCCATTATATCATTTCGCAAAATGCAATGTAACCCCTGAAGTGCTGACTCCCCACTGTTTTATTTTTGTTTAATGGGACTATTTGTTGTTTCTAATGCAAATACGTTCCAAGAAAAAGATTCCTTAATTGTTCCAGCAAATTCTTTCTCCCAGTCATTATATGACCTAGCTTTTCTATTAGCGGGCACATTGGTGTTACTGAAAGGGTGGAATTATCACCAGTAAAATACTGCTATATTGTGGGGGCTGGTTTAGCTCAATTGGTTAGGCCGGCAGCAGGATAGGCATACCAACATGAGTGTCCTCTCCCAGGCCAATATCCCCAGTATCGAGGCAGTGCGATGGGCGTGCCACTGCGATGGGTAGGCCACATGCCCCACACAAGACTCCCAAAACAAGTGCTCTACTCCGATCTCCACGATGGCAAACGATCATTAGGAGGGAAGAGGAACCGCTACAAAGACACTCTTAAAGCCTCACTAAATAAATGCAACATCCCCACCGACATGTGGGAATCGCTTGCCTTAGAACGCACAAGCTTAAGAAAAAGCATGGGCGAAGGTGGCAGTCACTTCAAGCGTCATAGGGTGGAGCACGCGGAGGCCAGCGGAAGAAGAATCCAGAGTGTCCCAGCCACCCACCGCATCAAGCACCACCTGAAAAACCTGTGGCAGAGTCTGTGGATCCAGGATCGGACTGTTCAGCCATCGCAGAACCCACCTCCCCGGAGTGGAAGCAAGTCATCCTCAACAATGAGGGACTGCCCAAGGATAAAATGAGGTTTGTGATGCAGAGCGAGGCCAGCAGCCCAGGTGCCATTCCTGTATCAGCTGAGGATATTCATGAAGGCCCCACCTTCTCAACCTTGCCCCTCGCCTGAGGTGTGGCAATCCTCAGGTTAAAATCAGCACCAGTCAGCTCTCCCCCTCAAAGGGGAAAGCAGCCTATGGTCATCTGGGACTATAGTGACTTTATCTCTAATTGTGGTAAATCCATTTGTGGTGAGCTCTGTCAGACTGTCGATTAATAATGTTTGTGAACCATGAATAGGGCCCTGTCGCTTTGGAAACAAGAATATGGTGACACTTTTTTTTTCATTGCTTTAATGAACAATCATGTTGACCATGGTCGACAATAGACCAAGGTGTTGGGTGCGTTCTCCGTTTCTGGGACTAAGGACTGGATTCTCTGGTTTTGAGGCTGTGTCTGGAGCATGTGTCTCATCTTACGACCAAAAAGACTGCCCGCCCCTGCCCCGGTGCTCCGCCCAGTGGGGGTCTAGCAGCCGCACCAGGTGAAACCCCCAGCTTTGCCTGCAGATATGGACGGAGAATTGCCGGGTTCGTGGCTGAGCATGCACACGGCGGTGAACTGCGTAGGTCACGCCGAACAACATGGCGCTGGCCGTGTGCGGCCTGCCAAATAGTGCCCCCCTGAAACCTCCCTCGCCACCCCCGGACCTCCTCCCAGCCTCCACTGAAGACCGCCGGCCAGCGGAACGGCTCCCCCACCCCCGACTATGGCGCGCTGGACACTGCCTGCAGCCGCCACGCGAGGTCCCCGAAAACTGAGAGGAACCTCGACCGACACAATTGGGAAGTCAGCCCATTGGGGCTGGAGCATTGGGGGAGGGCTTTCAGGTGACGCCCTATGGCTTCCCAATGGCATACTCATGGATGCCGCCATTTTGGAGGGGGAGAATCATTTTGAAACCGGCGCCACCCCCAGTTTTGCCGTCAAAATGGATTCTCCGGCCAACCACCGAATGCGATTTTGGCGTTGGCAATCGGAGAAGCCAGCCCGAAGTGTTGTCGCAAACGCAGCATTCGTGGACTTTCACAACAGGAAAACTGATGCCGCACCTGGACCGATTCTGCTACTGTTAAGGGGCTAGCACTGGAGCCATGTGGAACACAATCAATTCCAATTAGAAACAGTGCCGAATTTGCCGGTTCCACGATTGACACTGAGGAAGCTGACAAGCTGCAGCCACATGTACACACTTCACTTCCGTCACGCACTCATCCCAGCCAACAAGATGACAGGAAGAAGAGCTGTCCCACGGTTTACCTATGCCGAGCTGGAGGCACTCTTGAATGCGGAGGAGAAGCTGTGGATGACCCTATACCTTGGCCTGGGAATGAGGCTGCCAGCAGCTGCCATTCGCCGTGCCAAGGCGCAGGTGACAGAGGCGGTCAGCGCCGTGGGCAACATCATCGGACCGGCTAGCAGTACCATAAAAAACTGCACAACCTCCTCAGTGCGGCCAGTGTGAGTGGGCAGCACTGTACCCCGGCACCAACCCCCATAACCTGAACCCCCCCAACCCCACATCTGAGATTGGCCGGACCCCCCACCCTGCACCACTTGTCGGACTGTCTAACGCTGTTCTTTTCTGTTTGTCCCCCCCAGCCCAGGAGAAGGCCGCACAGAACCACCGGGAGCAGAAGAAGACAGAATGGGGATCGCCGGACCTGAGGATCCTCACTGTGGCAGAGCAGAGAGTCCTGGACATGGACGGCGGACCGGAGGAAAGAGAACTCACCAAGGTGCAGGTCAGTTACAGGCGAGGAAGTGAGATCCCGCTTAGTTGCAATTCCCCATGTCACGTCAGAATCCCACCTCTAACACCAACCTCACACCACTCTCACACCACTCTCACTCCCACACCACTCTCACCCTCACACCACTCTCACACCACTCTCACCCTCACACCACTCTCACACCACTCTCACTCCCACACCACTCTCACCCTCACACCACTCTCACACCACTCTCACTCCCACACCACTCTCACCCTCACACCACTCTCACACCACTCTCACCCTCACACCACTCTCACACCACTCTCACTCCCACACCGCTCTCACCCTAACACCACTCTCACACCACTCTCACGCCCACACCACTCTCACACCACTCTCACTCCCACACCACTCTCACCCTCACACCACTCTCACACCACTCTCACCCTCACACCACTCTCACACCACTCTCACTCCCACACCACTCTCACCCTCACACCACTCTCACACCACTCTCACGCCCACACCACTCTCACTCCCACACCACTCTCACCCTCACACCACTCTCACACCACTCTCACGCCCACACCACTCTCACCCTCACACCACTCTCACGCCCTCACCACTCTCACGCCCACACCACTCTCACCCTCACACCACTCTCACCCTCACACTACTCTCTCCCTCACACCACTCCCACCCTCACACCACTCTCACCCTCACACCACTCTCACTCCCACACCACTCTCACTCTCACACCACTCTCACGCCCTCACCACTCTCACGCCCACACAACTCTCACTCCCACACCACACTCACCCACACACAACTCTCACCCTCACACCACTCTCACCCAAACACCACTCTCACCCAAACACCACTCTCACCCTCACACCTCTCTCACCCTCACACCACTCTCACGCTAACACCACTCTCACGCTCACACCACTCTCACCCTCACACCACTCTCACCCTCACACCACTCTCACTCTCACACTACTCTCACTCTCACACCACTCTCATTCTCACACCGCTCTCACCCTCACACCACTCTCACTCTCACACCACTCTCTCTCACACACCACTCTCACTCCCACACCACTCTCACCATCACACCACCCTCACACCACTCTCACTCCCACACCACTCTCACCCTCACACCACTCTCACCCTCACACCACTCTCACTCTCACACCACTCTCACACCACTCTCACACCCACACAACTCTCACTCCCACACCACACTCACACTCACACAACTCTCACCCTCACACCACTCTCACCCTCACACTACTCTCTCCCTCACACCACTCACACCCTCACACCACTCTCACCCTCACTCTCACACCTCTCTCACTCCCACACCACTCTCACTCTCACACCACTCTCACACCCACACAACTCTCACTCCCACACCACACTCACCCTCACACAACTCTCACCCTCACACCACTCTCACCCAAACACCACTCTCACCCTCACACCACTCTCACCCTCACACCAATCTCACCCTCACACCCACTCTCACCCTCACACCACTCTCACTCTCACACCACTCTCACGCTCACACCACTCTCACCCTCACACCACTCTCACACCACTCTCACCCTCACACCACTCTCACCCTCACACCACTCTCACTCTCACACCACTCTCACTCTCACACCGCTCTCACCCTCACACCACTCTTACTCTCACACCGCTCTCTCTCACACACCACTCTCACTCCCACACCACTCTCACCATCACACCACCCTCACACCACTCTCACTCCCACACCACTCTCACCCTCACACCACTCTCACCCTCACACCACTCTCACCCTCACACCACTCTCACTCTCACACCACTCTCACTCTCACACCACTCTCACCCTCACACCACTCTCACTCTCACACCTCTCTCACTCCCACACCACTCTCACACTCACACCACTCTCACCCTCACATAACTCTCACCCTCACACCACTCTCACCCTAACACCACTCTCACCCTCACACCACTCTCACTCTCACACCACTCTCACCCTCACACCACTCTCACTCCCACACCACTCTCATCCTCACACCACTCTCACCCTCACACCACTCTCACCCTCACACCACTCTCACTCCCACTCCACTCTCGCCCTCACACCACTCTCCCTCCCACACCACTCTCGCCCTCACACCACTCTCACCCTCACACAACTCTCACCCTCACACAACTCTCACCCTCACACCACTCTCACTCTCACACCACTCTCACCCTCACACAACTCTCACTCTCACACCACTCTCACTCTCACACCACTCTCACCCTCACACCACTCTCACGCTCACACTACTCTCACCTTCACACCATTCTCACCCTAACACCACTATCTCATTCATACCACTCTCGCCCTCTCACCACTCTCACCCTCACACCACTCTCACTCTCACACCACTCTCACCCTCTCACCACTCTCACTCCTGCACCACTCTCACTCTCACACCACTGTCACTCCCACACCACTCTCACCCTCACACCACTCTCACCCTCACACAACTCTGACCCTCACACCACTCTCACTCTCACGCCACTCTCACCCTCTCACAACTCTCATTCTCACACCACTCTCACTCTCACTCTCACACCACTCTCACCCTCACACCACTCTCACGCTCACACCACTCTCACCTTCACACCACTCTCACCCTGACACCACTCTCACATTCATACCACTTTCGCCCTCTCACCACTCTCACCCTCACACCACTCTCATCCTCACACCACTCTCACCCTCACACCACTCTCACCCTTACACCACTCTCACTCCCACTCCACTCTCGCCCTCACACCACTCTCCCTCCCACACCACTCTCGCCCTCACACCACTCTCACCCTCACACAACTCTCACCCTCACACCACTCTCACTCTCACACCACTCTCACCCTCACACAACTCTCACTCTCACACCATTCTCACTCTCACACCACTCTCACCCTCACACCACTCTCACGCTCACACTACTCTCACCTTCACACCATTCTCACCCTAACACCACTATCTCATTCATACCACTCTCGCCCTCTCACCACTCTCACCCTCACACCACTCTCACTCTCACACCACTCTCACCCTCTCACCACTCTCACTCCTGCACCACTCTCACTCTCACACCACTGTCACTCCCACACCACTCTCACCCTCACACCACTCTCACCCTCACACCACTCTCACTCTCACACCACTCTCACTCTCACACCACTCTCACCCTCACACCACTCTAACTCTCACACTCCCACACCACTCTCACACTCACACCACTCTCACCCTCACATCACCCTCACCCTCACTCCACTCTCAACCTCACACCACTCTCACCCTCACACCACTCTCACTCCCACACCACTCTCACCCTCACACCATTCTCACGCTCACACCACTCTCACCCTCGCACCACTCTCACCCTAACATCACTCTCACATTCATACCACTCTCGCCCTCTCGCTACTCTCACCCTCACACCACTCTGACTCTCACACCACTCTCACCCTCACACCACTCTCACTCCTGCACCACTCTCACCCTCACACCATAGAACATAGAACGATACAGCGCAGTACAGGCCCTTCGGCCCTCGATGTTGCACCGACATGGAAAAAATCTAAAGGCCATCTAACCTACACTATGCCCTTATCATCCATATGCTTATCCAATAAATTTTTAAATGCCCTCAATGTTGGCATGTTCACTACTGTTGCAGGTAGGGCATTCCACGGCCTCACCACTCTTTGCGTAAAAAACCCACCTCTGACCTCTGTCCTATATCTATTACCCCTCAATTTAAGGCTATGTCCCCTCGTGCTAGCCACCTCCATCCGCGGGAGAAGGCTCTCGCTGTCCACCCTATCTAACCCTCTGATCATTTTGTATGCCTCTATTAAGTCACCTCTTAACCTTCTTCTCTCTAACGAAAACAACCTCAAGTCCATCAGCCTTTCCTCATAAGATTTTCCCTCCATACCAGGCAACATCCTGGTAAATCTCCTCTGCACCCGTTCCAAAGCTTCCACGTCCTTCCTATAATGAGGCGACCAGAACTGTACGCAATACTCCAAATGCGGCCGTACTAGAGTTTTGTACAACTGCAACATGACCTCATGGCTCCGGAACTCAATCCCTCTACCAATAAAGGCCAACACACCATAGGCCTTCTTCACAACCCTATCAACCTGGGTGGCAACTTTCAGGGATCTATGTACATGGACACCGAGATCCCTCTGCTCATCCACACTACCAAGAATTTTACCATTAGCCAAATATTCCGCATTTCTGTTATTCTTTCCAAAGTGAATCACCTCACACCACTCTCACTCCCACACCACTCTCACCCTCACACCACTCTCACCCTCACACCACTCTCACCCTCACACCACTCTCACTCTCACACCACTCTCACTCTCACACCACTCTCACCCTCACACCACTCTCACTCTCACACCACTCTCACTCCCACACCACTCTCACACTCACACCACTCTCACCCTCACATAACTCTCACCCTCACACCACTCTCACCCTAACACCACTCTCACCCTCACACCACTCTCACTCTCACACCACTCTCACCCTCACACCACTCTCACTCCCACACCACTCTCATCCTCACACCACTCTCACCCTCACACCACTCTCACCCTTACACCACTCTCACTCCCACTCCACTCTCGCCCTCACACCACTCTCCCTCCCACACCACTCTCGCCCTCACACCACTCTCACCCTCACACAACTCTCACCCTCACACAACTCTCACCCTCACACCACTCTCACTCTCACACCACTCTCACCCTCACACAACTCTCACTCTCACACCACTCTCACTCTCACACCACTCTCACCCTCACACCACTCTCACGCTCACACTACTCTCACCTTCACACCATTCTCACCCTAACACCACTATCTCATTCATACCACTCTCGCCCTCTCACCACTCTCACCCTCACACCACTCTCACTCTCACACCACTCTCACCCTCTCACCACTCTCACTCACACCACTCTCACTCTCACACCACTCTCACTCCCACCCAACTCTCACCCTCACCACAACTCTACACCCTCACACAACTCTGACCCTCACACCACTCCTCACTCTCACGCCACTCTCACCCTCTCACACACTCTCATTCTCACACCACTCTCACTCTCACTCTCACACACTCTCACCCTCACCACAACTCTCACGCTCATCACCACTCTCACCTTCACACCACTATCACCCTGACACCACTCTCACAGTTCCATACCACTTTCGCCCTCTTCACCACTCTCACCCTCACACCACCATCTCAATCCTCCACACCACTCTCACCCTCCACAACCACTCTCACCTTTACACCACTTCTCCACTCCCACTCCACTCTCGCCCTCACACCACTCTCACCCTAACACCACTCTCACCCTCACACCACTCTCACACCACTCTCACCCTCACACCACTCTCACCCTCACACCACTCTCACTCCCACACCACTCTCACACCACTCTCACCCTCACACCACTCTCACGCTCACACCACTCTCACCTTCACACCACTCCCACCCTGACACCACTCTCACATTCATACCACTCTCGCCCTCTCACCACTCTCACCCTCACACCACTCTCACTCTCACACCACTCTCACCCTCACACCACTCTCACTCCTGTACCACTCTCACACCACTCTCACTCCCACACCACTCTCACCCTAACACCACTCTCACCCTCACACCACTCTCACCCTCACACCACTCTCACTCCCACAGCACAGCCACACAACCCTCACCCCCACACTCACCCCTACCCTCACCCTCACCCCACACCACCCTCACCCCCAGAGCACCTCACCCCCAGCGTCACCCCCACGCCACCTCATCCCATCCCATCCCTGACCCTCACCCACCCCACTCCCACCCCTACCCACACCACCTCTCCCTGACCCTCAAACAGACCACACCCGCGCCAACACTCACCACCCTCACTCTACCCCACCCCCTCATCAGCCTCACCCCCACACCACCTCACCCCCATCCTCACTCCCACACCACCTCTCCCCGACCCTCACCCCACATCAACTCCACCCCCACACTCACACGACCCTAACTTCCACCCTCCCCCACATCACCCTCACTCCCACCTTCAAACCCACATCACCTCATCTTCCCCACCCCCACCGTGCCCAACCCATACCCCATTGCCACCCCCACCACCTTCCGGCCCACGATATAATTATGCATCTTGTGTTGTGTCTTGCAGGAGCTGCTGGATATGGGGCAGATTAATTTGGCATTCCCCGCCCCCAGCTACTGCCACATCCGGAGCCCCCCTGTGAGCCGAGCAGTGACGGGGATAGTAGCTCTCACCCCAGTCCTCCACCTGAGACTCTGGAGACCCCGGAGGTCGGGTCGGAGGATGACAGTAATTTCCCGTCACAGCTGTCTCCAACACCCTCCACCATCCCAGAGACACTCGCCTTGGTTGGGCACTTTAATGAAGAGGCTCCTGGGACACACTCTGGTGTTCACCACACAGCCTCTCTGGTGCAGCAGGTGGAGGCCCAGGACAGGGTTGCCGTCTCACAGAGCCACATGGACATTAGAGCGCCGCTATCGATTGAGGCCTAGTCACGGCAGGCCGTGTGGGTCCGCCATGTTGCACGGGGCCAGCACTTCAGACGGCCGCCATGCGCATGAGTGGACCCGAGGCCCCATATCGGCAGCCGGAGCTGATTGGGCCACTCCAGGGCTCTCTAAGCCCCCTTAAAAACGGAGAAACGACCCGGACTTTCGAGAAAACAGTCCCGAGTGATTCGTGCCTGTTTTCTCGCGGGCGTGGGGACATAGTCCCATTATTGGAGAATCCCGCTGAAGGTTTCACAGTTAGCATTGTTCCTTTCCTGAGCTGTAGAGATTTAGTGGCATTGCTGGAACGTGAATCTTGTGTTTTGGAAGGTACTGATGCTGTTCAGCACCAATTTACGTTTTTGTAGTGAGGTTAGTTGGTAACTAATGCACTCATGCAGTAAATTCTTGAAATCTTGGGGTGGTTGTGGTCAAGTGCCCTTTTTTGTGAGGCCAAGGCTGGAGCTATCCAACAAGTTGCAATGTAATGATTCACAACTCACAGGAGATCTACTTCTTGCTACACATTGCTGGACAATTTACACATTAATAATGGAGAGTGCCATTATTGTGGCAACAGATTATGGTCCAACATTTACCTCACCTAGAATCTTGCTTAACATGCTGAGTTAGCTTACACTTTGTTGTTCAGCAATCGTACAGACTCCATGCTTGATGAAAGAGATTGAAATATATTTCATATTGTCACCAGTAATTATTTACTGATGTATCAGCTAAAGAGTATATTGCAAAGGAAAGTTAAGCTGCCTTACATTAGAGTTTCCTCAAACATTCCACTTTGGTATGATAATAATTCATATATAACAGAACTGAGTTCAAATACTTCATTCACATTTTGGAGCAAAGATTGTTAACTGATTACCGGGATCTAATCATTATTTTACAGAACACAGGCTCTCTGAATAACTATTTAGCAAAATGAATCCTTGGAAGTAATTACTTTTAGATTTGGTGGTTAATCCATATTCTCGTTAATCACATAAATCCATGACCACATTGGATCTAAGCTATTAAATGCAAGTACAGACCACCATATGAACTCCCCAGGTATTTGGGTCAGAATAAGAGGAGCTCTAATTAGACCCATTTTGTTTTAAAGAGGCTGTTTCGTTTTGCGGAAAAGAGTTCCGAAGGATGAAGCAAATGTAGATGTAATTTGTAGTGTGATTATGTTTGAGGCTTGACAGCTACTTTGAGAAATAACTAATATTTTACAAAAGCAAAGAGATTTTCACCAAAGAACTTCAGTTATTGTGAATATGGCAGTACGTCCATTTGTAAAATGGCCAATGTGATGTTGTTTGAGTCTAGACAGTTTCCAGATGTTCTGAGAACTGTACCAGATCTCAGAACATCAGGGCAGCACGGGTAGCACAGGGGCAGCACGGTAGCACAGGGGCAGCATGGGAGCACAGGGGCAGCATGGGAGCACAGTTGCTTCACAGCTCCAGGGTCCCAGGTTCGATTCCCGGCTGGGTCACTGTCTGTGCGGAGTCTGCACGTTCTCCTCATGAATGGGTGGGTTTCCTCCGGGTGCTCTGGCTTCCTCCCACAATCCAAAGATGTGCTGTTAGGCGGATTGGCCACGCTAAATTGCCCTTAGTGTCCAAAAAGGTTAGGTGGGGTTACTGGGCTACGAGGATGGGATGGAGGCAGGGGCTTAAGTAGCTTTCTCTTTCCAAGGGCCGGTGCAGACACTTGATGGGCCGAATGGCCTCCTTCTGCACTGTAAATTCTATGATACTATGAAACTTTCCCCAAATCAACGATGGGGCCATTTAGCCAACAGCAGCCCACAATAGCTATATAACCAGGTGGTGAGTATGAAGGAAGTTAAAAACATTCAAAGGGGATTTATTGCTGGCATAAGGGAATGGTTTGCCCTTCATGCCCAGTCCCTTCACGTCCTGCCAGATTGGCAGTGCCAGGGTGCCAGGGAGTGGTGCCAGAGCACTGGTCTGTCCTGTCATGACCCCAACCACCTGGGGGCTCCAATACCCTCCAAGCCCCCTGGCATCGTCATCAAGTCATCTCCAGTAGTGATTCATGCCAGCTTCATGCTCCACCGGCAGGTGGGAAAAACAACAGCTGAGAGAATCCAATTTAAATCATATCCTGCATATTTAAATGAAGATTTAAATATGCTAATCAGGTTCACTCCAACCGGAACCAAATTATATCTTCTCGGTGGGCCAAGGAACATTGTTTTCCGCCTGCCTGAAATTCACTATTTTCCCAACATTGAGGAATTTGCACAGGACGGGATGTGGCGGAAAGTTGTCCCCATTATGTCTGAATAAGCCATAATTCCCGTACCAGCCTCCCCGAACAGGCGCCAGAATGTGGCGACTAGGGGCTTTTCACAGTAACTTCATTGAAGCCTACTCGTGACAATAAGCGATTTTTCTTTTTCTTTTTCTTCTAATGGGGTCGATCTGTTCAGCGTTCGTTAGGGGCGTTGCGGGTGTTGTGTTCTGCTGCTTCGGATAACACAGGCTGCTACTTGATGCAGTCTTAACTAAAGGATGCTCCAGACTCTGAAATGAGTTCAACGTGTTTATTGAACTATTAACACAGTTCTCAAATGAGTTCGACTCTCTGCTAATCTAACTGTAGTAACTCAGTCTAACTGTACCAGCTTGCTGTAAGTCACGTGCTGGGGTGTGATGCTGCTGATCAACCCTGTCTAACTCTCTAGATGTCTGTCTGTGGAAAGAGGCAGGGTGTGAGTGCCTCATCCCTTTTATAGTGTATTTCATGCCCCCTTGTGGTGATGCCACCTCTGAGTATCCTGACTGCCCATTGGTTGTGTCCTATTCTGAGTGCTCAATGATTGCATGTTTGCATATCATGACAGTGGGAGGCTGCTGTATGTTTTCAGAGTGTTGGTAAGGGTTCTGTGCTGGTGCTACATCTTAGGTAGTGTTCTATTCGCAATAGGATTACTTGGTGCTTCTGGTTGTGGTATTGTTCTGATTTGTCACCTGCTTCATCACACTGTCATGTTATGTGTTGTTGTTGCAGTCTTGATTCTGGGACTATGCTGGTCATTGCTGGATTCCAGGTTGCATCAGTCGGGTGTTGTACTTAAACTTTCTGTCCGAATTCAGGTTGTACAATTCAATACCCAAATGTTGGCTGTGGGCGCCTTTCACCTTTCTCTGTTTTTCGATTGGTGCATCACCTATTCCTGGAAGTTAATCATAGAATTTACAGTGCAGAAGGAGGCCATTCAGTCCATCGCATCTGTACCAGCCCTCGGAAAGAGCACCCTACTTAAGCCCACAACTCCACCCTATCCCCATAACCCAGTCACCCTACCTAACCTTTTTAGACAATTTAGCATGGCCAATCCACCTAACCTGCACATCTTTGGACCGTGGGAGGATCCGGAGCACCCAGAAGAAACCCAAGCAGACATGGGAAGAAAGTGCAGACTCCGCACAGACAGTGGCCCAAGCCAGGAATCGAACCTGGGACCTGTGAAGCAACAGTGCTAGCCATTGTGCAGCCGTGCCACCCGCCACTCAGCTTGTTGGTTGATGATCTACATTGCAGGGTTCAGTCATCTTCTCCCAGTGCCAGCACAGGATTTCCAATGGCGCTCATTGTGGTCTGTGGTCTTCAACATTGTCTTGATGATACTATAAATGGTGGCTAAAGACAGGTCCTTGCATAGTGGTTGACCTGCGATAACTTCACCTATGGTGTCCATAACATAAAATATCTGGGGAGACCAAGGTAAGTTGTTGTGACAAGAGTGTAATGGATTCCAGGGATTAAATCTCCAAGTCATTGGACGCAGTGAGTATGGAGTTGGTTCATTGAATCATCTCTAGTTGTCACTGAGACAGCGATGAGCAAAAATAATAATCTGGATTCTTTACTTGAAGATAATACTATATACAGATAATTGTAACTAGGAGCCTAAGCCTGACTCCGACCATCTGCTGCTGTGGATGGAACAAAAAACATGGAGCAAAAACATCACATCATGGCGAGGTGGTATTGATTACAGAAATCTAAGGTATGCTCCCTTCAGGTACATTTACATCATATCACGATAATGCTGACCGTAATTATTTGGGATGGTCCTGGAAATACTTGGGTTAATTGGATTGACGTGAGGTGGATTGGACGGCAGGCAGATTTTAAAAGGAAGGATGCATTTTTGTGAGGAGAATTCAGGTGTGGTTCTAAAATGAATGAGGCAGTTCCCTCTAAGAATCTATTTTGCCATGGTCACCACCCAAATATGCCTTCATGAAGGTGGTAATTCAGAGAAAGCTGGACATTTAGTCTTGCTGCTTGCAGAGGTGTCTCAGCAATATCTCCCAGCTCAGTGTCAGTGTCTTTCTGTATTTGTAGCTAGCATTCCCTGTCCGCCCTGCCTCTTCGGATGAATTGGACAACCGTCAAAATATGGGCGTACATTCCACTTGCCGACAAAGGAACAAATGTCCCTATTGATGCACAATGAATATCCATTTAATTATTTTGAAATAACACTCTGGTTGCACCAATCATGGATCCCAACCACTCTCCATCTCCCATGACAGTTATATAGTTGAAGGTATGATCAGAGGTTCTGTTTGTCACAATATTTGATGGGGTAGACTAACGAGATACCATGGACTGGATTCTCCGATTTTGAGGCAATGTCTGGAGGAAGTGTCTAGCTCTACAATGAAAACATCGGTGAGGCCCCAGCACCGACCCTCCAACCAGTGAAAGGCTCGCAGCCGTGGCATGCAAAACACACCACTTTTGTGAAATAAACAGCCGGAGAATTGCCGGGTCCGTGGCCGCGTGTACGCACGGTGACGGTCGATAGCGGCTGCGCCGTACAACATGGCGCGAGCTCCGCGTGGGCATGACCTGCCAGACAGTGCCCCCTGGCCACCCACTGACCATCCCCGGACCACCCTCACCAGTCCCCCCAGCCCTCCCGAATCCTCCCCAGACAGTGGCACGGCTCTCCCCCCTGATTCTCTCCCCATGCCAGGTTTCCGAAAACTGAGAGCACACGTGCCGCGCACCATCATGAGATCGGCCCATCGGGGGCAGAGCATTGGGGAAGAGTCTTCAGGTAACGTCCTGAGGCCGTCTCAATGGCGTGCGGCCTACTCCTGATTACGCTGTTTTGGAGGGGACGGAGCATCCGAAAACAGCCGCCGCCCCAATTCAGTCATAAAACAGGATTCTCTGCCTGATTGCTGATTACAAAATCGGCGTTGGGGAATGCAGAATCCCGCCCCATATAATCTATTCCAATTTCTTCCCACACCTATGGCAGACTGCTGTCTGTTTCCATAGCTAGTGGGCAGGCCTCTCCAATAATGGGGCTATGTCCCCACGCCCGCGACAAAACGCGCGCGAATCACTCTGGACTTACCTGGAGAAAGCCCAGAGTAATCCTCCGATTTGCACGGGGCTAGCAAGGCCCTGGAATGCTCCTTGCAGCTCTTGCTGCCGATAGAGGGCCCTGCACCTCCGGTCGGGGGTCCACGCATGCGACATGGCTGATCCACACCGCAGACAGGCACCGACAACATAGCCCCCCCCCCCCCCCCCCCTCAACCCCAGATCGCGCACACCCGTGGATTGGTGGCTCCTGATCGGAACCCTGGCCGTCCTGGAGGCCCCGTCCGGTGAAGGATCCCCCCGCCCCCCACCAGGACGGCAGCGGACTGGGTCCGCAGCCGACTTTCCCGCCGGATGGGACCATGAGAGAACCACGCCGGCGGGACAGTTGTCAGCGGAGAATTGCGCGGGGGCCACTTTCAATGGCACTGGAGAATCGCGGGAGCGGCGTCGGACCCAATCTCGGGTTTGGCGCCCATTCTCCACCCCCTGCGCCAAGCGCGATTTCGGCGCGGAGGCTCGGAGAATCCCGCCCAGTATATCCCAGAACAGGTCACTGGTCTATTGCCAGGTGCTTATAGCTTGATGGGTGCCATGTTATGAACTCACCTCCCTTGGCTATCAATTCCTGGGGTGGGAATTGAACATTTCAAATCAACCATCATGTATATGAGTGATTAATAATAATCAGGCCAGCTGATTTATTATTGGACCATTTTTACTGCCTTCTAGTCTTTTCAAGCATAACTGTCACTTACACTTGTGAACAAAGTCTCTGTTAAACTACCAGCAACGTTCCAGGGAAAGGTTGGAGAATCCGAAGATTATTTGCCTCTGATACTGTCTCACAATCTGCCGGAGCAATCCAATTGCGTATTTATTTTTAAACCACGAACAATGATCTACAGATGAAATGATTTTCCTTTATGAATGACCTGCTTGGCTCTTTATAATCTTTTTTTCTCAATGGAATTTAATACTAATACTTTGATCTCTTACATGAAGAAACAGAAGACTTTTCCAAAGTAGGATTTTGGCAGATTAACCAGCAGTATTTCTTGATAAATCTTTTATCTCTTTCTGATCTGCCTGTATTAAAAGAAATCAAAGCAAATACTTAACTTTTCTATGAGTGTTCTTTGGTTCAATAGTACTATATGTTTGAGCTAATGACAATAATTAGACCAGATGATTTGTTATTGTACCATTTTAACTGTCTTTCAGAATTGATATCCAAGACCAGGGAGTGCGGTCAACCGATCATATTACAGATGGAAATTTTCAGTATTTGTCATGGATGTCATTCTGTTCTTTCAAGATTATTCCAAATATGCACAAAGTGGTTTCTTTTCATAACAACAGTGGGTGCATTTTAAAAATAATTCACCAATTGCAAAGTGCTTTGGAACATTTGAGGGCATAAAAGGACACCGACAGTTCTTCCATTATTTTATGTAATTTAAAAAGAATATAAAATATCTGAATTCACCTTCCCTCAGTATTTCCTGCATCCTTGGCTCTCACTAAACTTTTACCTTTGTGTTGTTCCTCGTGTCTTAATAAAGCTCATAGTCTCAAAGGTGCTTTATTGTGAATTTGTTCTGTCTTCAGAGCTTAATTTACAGCTACCTCAAATTCTGCCTGCCTGTGTCTGCCAGTTCTGCTGCCAAGTCCCCCTTCTGTGAAGTGTGTCCTCACTTCCTGTCCCTGTGTATTTATAGCTCTCCTGTGCTCCCTCTAGTGCCTGCTCAGTTGTATTGCATCTACTCAGATCTACAATCACCACATTCCCCCCTTTTTTCTTTACATATTTTCTGTACATCGTTAAAGAAAATTGTACAAAACAGTTAGATTACTTACGGTATGTGTATCTATACAAGAGATGGTGCTATTGCATATTTTACAAAGCCAATTTATATTATGAGTCCAATCGTAATAAAAACATTTATGAGTCCAAACTTGATGAATTTGTTCATTGAGTTTTTTCTTTTTCGTTGTTGACGTGGTGAATGTTGTCAGTGTTCTTGTTATTTTAAGTAACCAATACGTCATCCCGAGGTGTTTGCATGGTCGAACCACTGATGTTGACTGACATGGACTTTTTTCTGTGCTTGTGGTAACGATTTAGTATGTCATCTGCCTTGAAAGCTGGTGTGCTTGCTTGTTCTGGAGCAGATGTGGGTTTGTGCGATTCGTTGTCATCCCATGGCATGTTTGTAGTCTTGTCATTGCTTTGCAGTGTGCTGTGGCATTGTCCTTCATGTGCAGAGTTGTACTATTTTGTACAAGTCGTAGTTTCATTGCTGTTGTTTCTGTCGTTCCTGTCTTTGTTGTTTTCGTTGCCGTTCTTGTTGCTGTTTTTGTCGTTTCTGTCTTTGTTGTTGTCGCTATCTTTGTTATGCTTCATGTTGGTTTTGTTGTTCTTCTTGTAGCTTTTGTCGTTGTGCTTGTAGTTTTTGTTGGTGCTGTTGTTGTTCTTGTTTCTGCAGTGCTTCTTGCGATTTTTGTTGTTCTTATCGCGCTTCATGTTGCTTTTGTTCTTGTTATTGTTGTTCTCGTTTCTGCTGTGCTTCTTGTGGCTTTTGTTTTTCTTGTTATGCTCAATGAGTGTCCCGTGTGGATAATTTGAGTCATTGTCACAGTTATTGGTGCTAGTGTCCTTTGTGGAATCTGTTACATTAAACTTTTCGTCTCGAGAATGGTGAGAATGATTTGATGTTGCATTGATGCTGGTGACATCTGTCATTTGTGGTGGATTTGATTCGTCATCTTTGCTTTCTTGGTGCTCCTCTTCTGGAGTCAAATTCTTCATGATTTCATTTGACGCGGTCTCTCTGGACTCTTGGTGCTCCTCTTCCGGAGTCAAAATCTTCATGATTTCAATTGACGTGGTCTCACTGGACTCTTGGTGCTCCTCTTCTTGAGTCAAAATCTGGATGGTTTCTATTGGCGTGGTCTCTCTGGACTCTTGGGTGGCCTTACTCTGTGCTTCTGTACAGACAAGCTGAGAACTGTCAGTCTCGCTGTGATCCTGTACCTCCTGTATGTCGAGTGTGATCACCTTGTCACTGTTTTCGCATGCAGTGGGTAGATGTACATTGTCTTCTTCTTGATTATGTGAGCTTGGTAGGCTTTCATGGTCTGCTTGCGGTTGCTCAGATACGGTGGGTTGACCTTCATGGTCTTGTTCATGCATGGTGTTCGCCAGGGAGTGTTTGCTTGCTTCCCTTTTGGAGTCTTTCATCACTCTCACTGTGGAGCCTGTCATCGCTCTCTCTGTGGAGTCTTTCTGTGCTCTCTGTGTGGTGCCGTCTTTGTCTTGGGTATTGCTGTCATCCAATGTATCGACGATCTGTCATGGCACCATGGTGTTGGATTCATCTACCATGAGTAGATTCGTGTTGAGCTTTGCGACCGTGTCGCTGATGCTGTGATCAGCATATCCGAATAACTCAGCCATGTCTGAGTAGTATTCTTCGAAAACCAAATCATCTTTTTATGCTTCGGATTTGGTATCGTTGTCTTCATCATTTTTTGCATATCCGAATAACTCAGCCATGTCTGAGTAGTATTGTTCGAAAAACAAATCATCGTTTTTTGTTTCGGATTTCTTTTTGTTCTCTTCACTTTGGGTGGTGCAGACTGCTTTTTCCAGGGTGTTGTGAGAGTTATTTTCAACTGCTGGTTTAAGTTCAGGCGTTTTTCTGTTTTCTGAGGCAAGAAAATTTGGTTTTACAGCTTTAAATATCTTGTTTTCATTTTTCGGTCATTTCCCTTTTAAGTGGGGTGGTCCGGATCCTCAGACATCATGACGCTCGTGACGTCATGCGTAGGAATCGATTGCGCATGTGCAAATCGGCCTTCCTTTACTGTGCGGTTCTGTGTCCACTGCGCATGCACAGAACGCAAAATGGGTGATTGTAACTGCGCATGCGCGGCTTCTGTTTCCTGCGCATGCGCAGACGCAGATTTTAGTTCTTTGTCTGCCAGAGACTGTAAAATGTGCTGCGACGCCATTTTATCGCGGATTTCAGCGTTTATTCTTTCTGAAAGTTGTAAGTTATCTTTGCCTTTCGATCTGGACTGGATTTCAGCGTTTTGGCTTTGTGAAAAATTTATTATTCCTTTTGATCTGTACTTTTCACTCGCGATTTCTTGACTGAACCCTTTCTGTTCTTTTAGTGATTGTTTGAGCTTTGCATCATTCAGTCTCTGTGCAGTGTGGCCTCTGAGCATACCGTGCTGTTCAAATTCCATACAGTACTCTTCAAATTTTTGTAGTATTCTTTGTAAGTTGTTGCTGTCTTCAGCTTTTGAGTATTTAAATCCATTATATACTTTCCTAGCTTCATGTCCTGCGATGAGCATTGCTATTTTAATTTTGTCTGAGGCTGCTGCTAAATCATTAGCTATGATATAAAAATCGAACATTTGTTTAAATATTTTCCAGACATTTCTTACATTGCCGGTCATGTCCAGCTGAGGTGGGCGTCCAACCCACATCCACGAATAAGCGATGTCTTCCCAAGTCGAATGTCCAGTAGGAGTTTTTCTTGCCATTTTGGTCTTTCTGTATCTGCAGCTGAGTTGTCTTGTAGTAAGCGTCTGAAGGTACTCCTGGTACCATGTGTTGTTCCTCGTGCCTTAATAAAGCTCGTAGTCTCAAAGGTGGAGAAAATGCTTTATTGTGAATTTGTTCTGTCTTCAGAGCTTAACTTACAGCTACCTCAAATGCTACCTGCCTGTGTCTGCCAGTTCTGCTGCCAAGTCCCCCTTCTGTGAAGTGTGTCCTCACTTCCTGTCCCTGTGTATTTATAGCTCTCCTGTGCTCCCTCTAGTGCTTGCTCAGTTGTATTGCATCTACTCAGATCTACAATCACCACAACCTTTATTTGTCTTTGGCTCAAATAAATGCATCATGAAATGCGAGCTGCAGGCATGGTCAACACATGCTCAGTATGCACCTGGGGAAGCCAGTGTCTAATTTCTTACCATACTAGAGGATCCATTGTCCCCAATCGCCTGGTGAAAATGTTTTCTTTGCTACGTCAGAATGAACAACATTCCTTTTGTAAATTCTACGTAGGGCTCGATTCTCCGATTCTGCGGCTAAGTGCTGACACCGGCATGGAACTGTGGTATTTTACGATGCCACAATTGGCGCCGGCCCCTCACCGATTCCGGGAACGGTAATGGGTTAGCAGCGGCGCCGCGTAAAACCACTGGCTCCCACGCCAAAAATAGCCGGAGAATGGCCGGGTCTATGGCCGCGCATGCGCATGGCGAGGTTGCGCCGAACAACATGGTGCCGGTCACGCGCGGACCCGACCTGCTAGATAGTGCCCCCCTGGACCCTCCCTCACTGCCTCTGGACCAACCCCGCCAGTCCCTTCAGCCCTTGCCGCAGCCCCCCAGCCAGCGGCACGGCTTCCCCTCAACTGTGGCGGCGATGGAACCACAGCAAGGTTCACGAAAACTGAGAACAAAAATGAACCGCGCCGTCATGAACTCGGCCCATTTCAACGTGTATCTTTTCCTTTAGTTGTTTCTCTTCTTCATTGTCCTATGCCAATTCGTGCAAGGAAACACTTTAGTCCGCCTTCATCCCAAGTTGGACCCAGCAGAGTCTTTGGCCAAAATGAGTCTGCTTTAGGAAGGTCTAAATATAATCCTTGTTAATTAACCATCATCGGGAAAAAATAGATTAATATTGACTTTATGAGAAATATGACACAATTCTGAGGTGTCTCCAATGTTCCCCATAAATGTCTGGCAGAGTTTAACTTGAATGCCAGTATTAAAAATCATTACATTACCCAAGAATGTTAGTTCTTCACAATGCTTCGCACAAAATCATACATTGCAAGAGATTAAAGCAGCATGCCACGTTTTCTTAAAGTTCCACTTCAGGACTAACATTTAGCAGTGTTTGTTGTTGGTTGGCAATAATTAATTTCATAAAACATGCCAATGGTGAAAATTGAAAATGATCGGAGCAAAGATATTTATTTCGATCTACTTGCTCCAAAGTGTAATTATTGGCTCAGAATGCTTATTATTATGGACGATTAATTTTGCCTCAACTGAAAACCAATAATTTACACAAACCAGCCAATAATTACTCATAAATATTAATATATTGCACCTGTAACATCAGTAAAGTTGTAGAACTGGCAGTGAATACATTTGTTAGTTCATGTTGCATAATACAGTTCCAATTTAGCAATTAAATCAGAAAAATACAGATTTATGTGTTATAGAATGCATTAAGACTTAGTGACATACTATCACTGTTGAGGTGACTGCTGTAAATGCTGTTGGCACAACCACAGTGCTGTACAGCCTTCTTATATCTTCTGAGTATTGTCAATTAGGAGCCCTGTGTTTCCACTTGAACAGTCTCCAGTCTTCTTGCCAGTGTGCGGTTCATTCTTCTAACTCTTATTTTCTTTCCATTTTGGCCTCATGCTGAGTACATCATGTACCTGCTTAATCTAACATCAAGCCTGCAATACCACATGCACTCTGCTTTGATATCTTACACGAGTGTTTGAAAATATTCAAGCAAAATAACTCTTTGTGTGGTAGAAATCAGTATAAGTCATTTACTGGAAAAATTAAGTTGATTGAAAGAAATGTGAGTCAGTGTGACCTCACAGCTCACAGGAGCCGGTGAAGTTGTGGAGTTAAAAATTGGGCTGCGTCTGATTTTGCTTGTGGGATTCGGGGTTTGTGACCCCATTGATGCCGGCACGCAAACCAATGTGGTGCCTCCTCGTTTCCAAGACTGCGGCATTCAGCTCAGTATGGCACAAGCTGTTGGGTGACTGACCAGTCAACAAAGGGGCTAATAGTGTGTGAGGCTTGTATGCGTTCCAGTTAGTCTCCAGCTCTTCAGGGCAGTTTGTCCCTTTTAAAATCCTGCAGCTAGCTACAAGGACAATAGAGCACTGGCGAAGAGGGAGGGCTCCCAAATTCATGGATGCAGTGGTCACTTGCCCAACTTTTCCCTATTTACAATTCCTAGGCAGTTTTGATTTGATTTGATTTATTATTGTCATATGTATTAGTGTACAGTGAAAAGTATTATTTCTTGCATGCTGGACAAACAATGCATACCGTACAGAGGGAAGGAAGGAGAGACTACAGAATATAATGTTACAGTTATAGCAAGATGTAGAGAAAAGATCAACTTAATACGAGGTCGGTCCATTCAAAAGTCTGATAGCAGTAGGGAAGAAGCTGTTCTTGAGTCAGTTTTACCTGACGGAAGAAGGTGGAAGAGAGTATGTCCGGGGTGCGTGGGGTCCTTAATTATGCTGGCTGCCTTTCTGAGGCAGCGGGAATTGTAGATAGAGTAGATGGGAGGCTGGGCTAAATTCACGACCGTTTGTAGTTTCCTGCAGTCTTGGGCAGAGCAGGCTCCATAACAAGCTGTGATACAACCAGAAAGAATGCTTTCTATGGTGCATCTGTAGTTGTTGGTGAGGGTCGTAGCCGACATGCCAAATTTCCTTAGTCTTCTGAGAAAGTAGAGTCGTTGGTGGGCTTTCTTAACTATAGTATCAGCATGGGGGGACCAGGACAGGCTGTTGGTGATCTGTACACCTAAAACCCTGAAGCTCTGGACCCTTTCTACTTCGTTCCCATTGATGTAGACAGGGGCATGTTCTCTACTAGGCTTCCTGAAGTCGATGATAATCTCCTTTGTTTTGTTGACATTGAGGGAGAGATTATTGTCGTCGCACCAATTCACCAGATTCTCTATCTCATTCCTGTACTCTGTCTCGTCATTGTTTAAAATCCGACCGACTACGGTGGTTTCATCAGCAAATTTGAAAATCGAGTTGGAGGGGAGTTAATTGTCATGCCTAAAATTCAAATGCTCCCCATAAACATTTTCCACGGTGCGAGTCTCACACTCACCTCTCATTGGCTCCATTTACATCTGGCTATCCAGCAAAGACGGAACATCATCCAAATACAGTGTAACCTAATCATTGAAATTCTTCCCTCTGTATTGCAGGATAAGGCCACAGCCAATAGAATGGAGCAGAGAAGAACCACTGGGGACTGGAATGCTACATTGCCTAAGGCCTGAAGAGGAGCCGGTGCTCTGCATCTTGGGACTGGCTGTGACAGAACCTGTTACCCCCGGCTTTGTCAAGAAAATTGAGGATTGCAGCATGTTCCTGCCTTCCGCCATGCCGAGTATCTCACCCCACCCTCAAATTGTTGTTTGGCATGAAATGCAATCTTCTGATGGCCTGACCGTGGGCCTCCTTCATGCTCTTCTTTCAAAATTTGTCCCCTCTTCCATCAGCCCAACCCACAACTTGTGGTTTTCTGATTTCAGACATCGAGGAGCTGTTGACTGCCCAGCCTGAGCTGGAAAGGTGAGAGGAACAGCAAAGCACTGACGAAGAAGCATCTTCACTTGATTCTGGTGTAGACTAGTTCTTATGTTCTTATGTTCTTCCAGCCTCCTATTCAGATATTGCCATTGCATGAACCTTAGAGACGAGTGGAGTTAGGACCTGTAGTCGGGCCAGGGGGGAAAGGATAGAGTAACTGCCAACTCACTAGAGGGAGAAGGTTGCAGGCACGTTCTGCTGTAGGGAACTCAGATGAGGATCGTGCTAGGGGAGCCTACTGGACAACGGTGTTGTTAATGCACACTGAGATGCATGATGCATTGTCAGGCCTGCCAGGCATTGTCAAGGAACACAGAGGATTCTGGCTTGAACATGGCATGGAGCATCGTGTTGAGCTACAGCCCTTACTTTCTAGCATGGAAATGGTGGCCGGCTCCACAGCAGCACTTGAGGACCTAGCCATGGTGGGAATGTTTGGTGGTCGATGTCTCAGCCTCCATAGCAGCAAAGTTTGAAAGTGCTGAGTGGTGTCGTGGATGCTCAGGCTGAAGTCATGAGATCAATGCTTGTTGTGATACAGACTCAGATTGCCGCCACCATGGCTACAGATCTTAGTGGACAGAAATTCACTGCAGTCCAGCACTCTCCTCCAATGGATTACTAGGATTGGTAAGGTGCTGCCCCGGGGAATGGCAGTTTTACTGGCATGCATAGGTTTTTAGGAGAGTGTTTAATCTAAGAAAACCCAAGTTTCAATATCAAATCTAGGTCAATCTCCTTTGAGCAGAGAAGGCTGGTGGAGAGACCTGATTAAAGTGTATCAAATTATGAGGGACAAAGATAGGGTAGATAGGAAGGAACATTTTCCCCTTAGTAGAAGGGTCAATAACCAGGGGACATTGAATGAAAATGAAATGAAAATCGCTTATTGTCACGAGTAGGCTTCAATGAAGTTACTGTGAAAAGCCCCTAGTCGCCACATTCCGGCGCCTGTCCGGGGAGGCTGGTACGGGAATCGAACCATTCTGCTGGCCTGCTTGGTCTGCTTTAAAAGCCAGCGGTGTGGGCTAAACCAGCTAAACCAGATATAAGGTAAGGGGCAAGAAATGTATGAACCTTAGAGACGAGGAGGAATATTTTGACCCAGGGGAGGTGGGAATCTGGAACTCACTGCCTGAAACGGTGGTAAGTAGCGGGAATCCTCGCAACAGTTTAAGAAGCATTTAAACGAGCACTTGAAAGCCATTGCATACAAGGCAAAGGGCAAGTTCTGGAAAATGGGATTAGAACAGATAGGCGCTTGATGGCTGCGCAGAGACGATGGGCTGAATGGCTTCTTGCTGTGCTGTGAAACTCTATGACGATGACTAACGTCATGAGACATAAAGGACGAGCATCAGAACATTTTAAACCAGTGCAATGAAAATCACTACAGCAAATGTCAGCATTTTTCAACAAGACCAAAGTGGACCTGTAACTTACTGTCCACAAGGTCCCTGATATGGAGATACTGCAACACAGCCTCCATTTTACATAATTGCATCCAATCGTACTTACTCTGCACTTCTGTCACAATCCAGAATTTCTATGAATCAATTTTCCACTGCATGGGCTAATTATCTGGGAGTAATGGTAGCGAGCCCAATACATTGGCAACACAAAAATAAACCACTTCCCTGACATAAAGACAGCGCACCTTCGGGTTTTGACATGGGAAGGCACTGAGGTATTCTGCTGGTGCGGTAATGAAGTAGAGTGGGGCTGCTACTAAGAAAAGGCCTGATGCAGGCTTAAAGAGCAAGTGAGTCTTGTGGAAGAAACAATGAACCTTTTGAGATGGAATGGACATTTTTTTCAACTCATGAACTGCCAAATAAATTGTGCTGTGATTCCGTGAACTTGGTTGTGCCAGCAGATTATTTCACAATCCAAAGTGCCAAAAGAGGAAGAAGTGGGAAAAACACTCATAAGAGACTAGGTCACCTAAGGACAACCTGTTTTGACAACAAAGCCATTGAGCAATGCCTCGGGAAGGGAGAAATGCAATGTTTTCCTCCCATTGAAAGAGGTCTGAATGGCATTAACACAGCGCGTGGCAAGAGGTGGCTGTGGTCATCAGCAGCAGAAGTGCCACACCAAAGAAACGTATGCAGTGCAAGAAAATGATCTTTCCAGCGTGGTGAACAACCACTGTATATATGTGTGTGCTTGCATTAAGGGATGTATGACAGTACCTGTATTACAGGTTTTCCGGTAAGCCTCTACCGGCTAGCTCCGCCCACAGGGAGCAGTATAAATATTCATAAGTTCCCCTGAGATGCCATTCTACAGCTGCAGCTGAAGGAATAGCATCTCACTGTAATAAAGCCTCTTTTGTACCGTTTCGTGTTTCTGTGTGCAATTGTTAGCGCATCATCGAGAAAGGTGGATGAGTGCGAATCTTTAAACAGATGTAACACGGTACATTTTCCCTGTTCCTCCTCCCAAGTGCTCTCTGTTGTTCATTGCTTTAACCTTGGTGATGTAACTGTCTGCAAAATGGTATCCACCCAGGATCCACCGGGCGGCGTGGTGGCACAGTGGTTAGCACAGCTGCCTCACAGCGCCAGGGACTGGGTCCAATTCCCACATCGGGTGACAGTGTGGAACTTGCACATTCTTCCCGTGTCTGTGTGGGTTTCCTCCGGGTGCTCCGGTTTCCTCCCACAGTCCAAAGGTGTGCAGGTTAGGTGAACTGGCCATGCTAATATTGCCCAAAGGTTAGGTAGTGTTACGGGGATCGGGCCGGGGATTGGGCCGAGGTAGGGTGCTCTATTGGAGCAAGGGCTGGTGTAGACTCGATGGGCTGAATGGCCTTCTTCTGCACTGTAGGTATTCTATAAAACACTCCCCTGCTACAAGTTTTAGAGGCTGCATGCAGATTGATGCAGGGGGGTAATGAAAGAGCAGCAACCTAGCACCAGAATTTACTACCACTCATCCTTAATCCAAAGGGAAATGATTGGGCAAATATTTGAGTACCCTAGGGCTACTTCTTTCAGGAAAGTGTAATATTACTCTCCAGAAAGAAACATTTAACAGAATTAGGTCACAGGTGAGAGTTGAACCCCGAGCCAGTTAGTGAAGTATGTGGCTTGACACTAATATTTTTCTTGATAATGGGTTTATTAACAGAATACAGCATTGCATAAACCTACTTCCTAACTAATAATCGGGCATCCCAACACTCCATCTTTATACTCTTTTGAGTGTACCAATAAAATGAACTAATTAACAAATGAATTAATGAAACAAGTTGACAGCCCTTAAAGGGACACAGTAATGAAAACCCAGAACTTTAAACAAACTTTATCTAACTGAATTAAAAATATCTTTTGGGGGCTGATGAAGCATTTCAGCCCTGCGATGAGTCCCTCTTTATACATTTTTGAACAACTCTAAAGAAAAGGCGGTGGCGTAGCGATATTGTCACTGGACTGGTATTCCAGAGACCCGATGTTGTGCTCCGAGGACCCGGATTCGAATCCTACCTCGGAGAGTGGTGAAATTTGAATTCAGTAAAAATCTGGAATTAAATGATGATCGTGAAAATATTTAGGTCGTTCAGGTGGGCGGTTTAACAGTAGTTGCCTCTTAAATGCCCTCTGAAATCACTAGTAAGCTACTTAATTCTAGGGCAATTAGGGATAGGCAATAATTACTGGCCCTGGCAGTGACACCATGTCCCATGAATAAATTAAAAATGTTTTTGAAGCGATATACCCTGAGGGATACTGTAGCAAAGGACAAACTCTTAAAGGAAACTTACCTAATCAAATTAAATTATCATTATGAGAGTTGATTAAGTATTCCATGCCCTCCAGTCAGTTTCTCTTTATAAGTGTTCTCGGTATTCAATTAAACAATACCCGTCATCTGTGTACCTTAATATTATAATTAACATTGAATTAACAATAGGAACTTGGTGAGGACCTGTTGCAACTCAAGTGGTCTCCTCATTTGAAGAATGGATAATGGAACTCCAACAAACTGATTGACAGAGGTAACAGACGATAATTGCCCCCACTCAGGGTTTTCTGGTTCTCTCTTTCTTTCCCTCTTTCCGCCCGGCACCTGCACATTTCTTAATATATCAGTGCTCAAGAATTTCCCCAGCAGGTGCCAGTCATGATGCACATGAACATAAATATAAATGTGCCTTTTTGTTTATTCATCTTTGTGTCTTCACAGGAACATGAAGAAATCAGGGGTCACACTCTCCACAGCACCTGCAGGAAACAAATGTCTGGCATTCTGCTCGAATGCCGAGACCTGGCAGCAGCAGCCCTGCCGATCCACTGGGACGGATGTGGCTCAAAGAGCACGATGGGGAACATTGAGGTCGAATCGCGAAGCGTTGGAGAGCAGGAACAGGAAGAGGTGGACCATTCTCGGAGGATGAGAGTGCCTCTTCCAACAGCTGCACTGCCAGGTGGAGCCAGATCTTTGTGACCCTGCATTCAAAAGAAGATTGCTCTCAGAGCATGATGAGACTTTTGCAGTCAATGGGCAATATGCCGAACAACATATTTCACCACAGTAACACGTGTGGAGGAGCGGAAATCCCATGTGTGAGGTGATGGCGTGCAGTATTTGTTTTCCAATTAAGAGGCAATTTAGTGTGGCCAATCCACCTACCCTGTATATCTTTGGGTTGTGGGGGTGAGATGCACACAGACATGGGGAGAATTTGCAAACTCCACACGGACAGTAACCAGGGGCCAGGATTGAAGCACTGCGCCACAATGCTGCCCTTGGTGCACTGTAGTGAAAGCATGTAGACACCTGGAAAGTAAGATTAGGCTGAGATTCTTTTTGTCGGACGGCACAGAAACAATAGACCGAGTGTCCTCCTTCTGTGCAGTAAGTTTTCTGTGTTCCTATGCACCCTGAATAAACCAGAGATAGTTCTACTCATATCTGAGGTATTGATACCAGTCTCCGCTTTTGTCTTGAATGCTCGGTCCACTGCAAAACAGCCTTCCAACCAAACTGAGGGAGCCGCCACATTCACAGAACAGGAACCCAGGCAAGGAAGGAAACAATCATGTGCCATGAACTCTGCCAGTCCTGTGATGCATCCTGACCACCATGAACCGTACCAGCAGAGAGGCGAGGAAATGAAATGAAATGAAAATCGCTTATTGTCACAAGTAGGCTTCAGATGAAGTTACTGTGAAAAGCCCCAAGTCACCACATTCTGGCGCCTGTTCGGGGAGGCTGGTACGGGAATTGAACCCGCGCTGCTGGCCTTGTTCTGCTTTCCAAGCCAGCTGTTTAGCCTACTGTGCTAAACCAGGAGGAGGGAAAGATTACAGTTGACCATGAATATTAGTGATCATTCTCCAGAAATCTCCATGTTCAGACTTCTAAGTTTCCCCTGTGACTGATCAGGGTCTGAAAGCATGCCGGGGCCAGAATGGCTCCAACTTGAAGCTGGTCCATCTGTTTGCGATCTCACCGAAATGAGGAGCCACCTCAACTCCCAGAGCCTCACAATGAGACACTGCTGTCATCCTCTTTGTCCTTGTCCAACACCAGAGCAAGCACAAGAAAACAGCCATTGTTAGAAAGGAGAAAGCTTTTGGTAGGATGTGTTAGATTGACAATCAGACATTGTAGGCCTGTAAAATAAATATATTGGATCAAAACATATGCTTTGGGGATAGTTCATTTAAATATTTGGAAACTAGGACAAAATCTCCAGAATATCATAATTGGGCTTTAGTTTAACAATTCAGTTGGTACACGTTACACAGCACCCTCACGTGATCTTTATCTTTTAATGGTGTCTCCTTTTTACGGAGACAGCTTGCCAACAAGCGAGAGTTGGCACTTTGTCTGCAAATCCGGGCCCAGCTTCCTGTGTTATTAGACATGTGATGTAAGTTTTGCCTGAGGAACAGTACCATGGGAGGCATTAACAATCCTGCCCATTTATCTAATTAGTCTGTTCGATAGTTATTCCTGAGTCAGAGTGTCATGTGAGAGTACCTTTAAGAAATGAGTGTTTATAAATGGGTGTGTGTTTAAATATCTGTAGTGAGAGTACCTGTAAGAAATGGGTGTTTAGTACTGCAGTGATGTCAGAGAGTGGGTGGAGCTGGGTTGTCTGTCAGCTTTTTACTTTTGTTTTAGGCTGTTTGCTGCAGGGTGTGTTTTAGTTTCGTTTTCAGAGCTGGATAGCTACAGTCACAGCCAGAAGGGATATTAGTCTCTCTCTCTCTCTCTCTCTGTAATCTAAAAACTGTAAATCGATCATTTGGTGATTTAAAACTAATAACTGCTCTCAGTAGAGACCTTAACCTGATGTGCTTCTGTTAAAGCTATTTTTTAAGTCTTATAGAACATAGAACATAGAACACTACAGCGCAGTACGGGCCCTTCGGCCCTCGATGTTGCGCCGACCTGTGAAACCATCTGAAGCCTATCTGACCTACACTATTCCATTTTCATCCATATGTCTATCCAGTGACCACTTAAATGCCCTTAAAGTTGGCGAGTCTACTACTGTTGCAGGCAGGGCGTTCCACACCCCTACTACTCTCTGAGTAAAGAAACTGCCTCTGACATCTGTCCTATATCTCTCACCCCTCAATTTAAAGCTATGTCCCCTCGTGTTGGTCATCACCATCCGAGGAAAAAGACTCTCACTGTCCACCCTATCTAACCCTCTGACTATCTTATATGTCTCTATTAAGTCACCTCTCAGCCTTCTCCTCTCTAACGAAAACAACCTCAATTCCCTGAGCCTTTCCTCATAAGAACTTCCCTCCATACCAGGCAACATCCTAGTAAATCTCCTCTGAACCCTTTCCAAAGCTTCCACATCCTTCCTATAATGTGGTGACCAGAACTGCACGCAGTACTCCAGGTGTGGCCGCACCAGAGTTATGTACAGCTGCAGCATGACCCTGTGGTTCCGAAACTCAATCCCCCTGTTTATAAAGGCTAGCACACCATATGCCTTCTTAACAGCGCTATTAACCTGGGTGGCAACTTTCAAGGATTTATGTACCTGGATGCCGAGATCTCTCTGTTCATCTACACTACCAAGAATCTTGCCATTAGCCCAGTACTCTGCATTCCTGTTACTCCTTCCAAAGTGAACCACCTCACACTTTTCCGCATTAAACTCCATCTGCCACCTCTCAGCCCAGCTCTGCAGCTTATCTATGTCCCTCTGTATCCTATAACATCCTTCAGCACTATCCACAACTCCACCGACCTTCGTGTCATCTGCAAATTTACTAACCCATCCTTCTACACCCTCTTCCAGGTCATTTATAAAAATGACAAACAGCAGTGGCCCCAAAACAGATCCTTGCGTTACACCACTAGTAACTGAACTCCAGGATGAACATTTGCCATCAACCACCACCCTCTGTCTTCTTTCAGCTAGCCAATTACTGATCCAAACCGCTAAATCACCTTCAATTCCATACTTCCTTATTTTCTGCAATAGCCTACCGTGGGGAACCTTATCAAACGCCTTACTGAAATCCATATACACCACATCAACAGCTTTACCCTGATCTACCTGTTTGGTCACCTTCTCAAAAAACTCAATAAGGTTTGTGAGACATGACCTACCCTTCACAAAACCGTGTTGAGTATCGCTAATCAACTTGTTCTTTTCAAGATGATTATAAACCCTATCTCTTATAACCTTTTCCAACATTTTACCCACAACCGAAGTAAGGCTCACAGGTCTATAATTACCAGGGTTGTCTCTACTCCCCTTCTTGAACAAGGGGACAACATTTGCTATCCTCCAGTCTTCCGGCACTATTCCTGTCGACAAAGACGACATAAATATCAAGGACAAAGGCTCTGCAATCTCCTCCCTGGCTTCCCAGAGAATCCTAGGATAAATCCCATCTGGCCCAGGGGACTTATCTATTTTGACATTTTCTAAAATTGCTAACACCTCCTCCTTTTGAACCTCAATTCCATCTAGCCTGGTCGACTGAACCTGAGTGTTCTCCTCGACAACATTGTCTTTCTCCAGTGTAAACACTGACGAAAAATATCCATTTAATGCTTCCCCTATCTCCTCTGATTCCACACACAACTTTCCACTACTATCCTTGATTGGCCCTAATCTTACTCGAGTCATTCTTTTGTTCCTGATATACCTATAGAAAGCCTTAGGGTTTTCCTTGATCCTATCCGCCAACGACTTTTCGTGTCCTCTCCTCGCTCTTCTTAACTCTCCCTTTAGGTCCTTCCTGGCTAACTTGTAACTCTCAAGTGCCCTAACTGAGCCTTCATGTCTCATCCTAACATAAGCCTTCTTCTTCCTCTTGACAAGTGCTTCAACTTCCTTAGTAAACCACGGCTCCCTTGCTCGACAACTTCCTCCCTGCCTGACAGGTACATACTTATCAAGGACACGCAGTAGCTGTTCCTTGAAAAAGCTCCACATTTCGATTGTACCCATCCCCTGCAGTTTCCTTCCCCATCCTATACCTCCTAAATCTTGCCGAATAGCATCATAATTGCCTTTCCCCCAGCTATAATTCTTGCCTTGCTGTATATACCTATCCCTGCCCATTGCTAAAGTAAACATAACCGAATTGTGATCACTATCACCAAAGTGCTCACCTACATCTAAATCTAACACCTGGCCGGGTTCATTACCCAGTACCAAATCCAATGTGGCCTCGCCCCTTGTTGGCCTGTCCACATACTGTGTCAGAAAACCCTCCTGCACACACTGCACAAAAACTGACCCATCTATAGTACTCGAACTATAGTATTTCCAGTCAATATTTGGAAAGTTAAAGTCCCCCATAACAACTACCCTGTTACTCTCGCTCCTGTCAAGAATCATCTTTGCAATCCTTTCCTCGACATCTCTGGGACTATTCGGAGGTCTATAGACAACTCCCAACAGGGTGACCTCTCCTCTACTGTTCCTAACCTCGGCCCATACTGCCTCAGTAGACGAGTCCTCAAGCGTCCTTTCTACCGCCGTAATACTTTCCTTGATTAACAATGCCACACCCCCCCCTCTTTTACCATCTTCTCTGTTCTTACAGAAACATCTAAATCCTGGAACCTGCAACAACCATTCCTGTCCCTGCTCTACCCATGTCTCCGAAATCGCCACAACATCGAGATCCCAGGTACCAACCCATGCTGCAAGCTCACCCACCTTATTCCGGATGCTCCTGGCGTTGAAGTAGACACACTTCAAACCAGCGTCCTGCTTGCCGGTGCCCTCTTTCGAACTTTTAACCCTATCCCTGACCTCACTACTCTCAACATCCTGTACACTGGGACTACAATTTAGGTTCCCATCCCCCTGCTGAATTAGTTTAAACCCCCCCGAAGTCTTATGGATGTTAAAAGGGCAGTTTAAGGGTTGCTTAGTGTTGTATTCTTTGGGGGTTGTATTTGAATTAAAGGTTCCTAAGATGTTCACTGTATGTTTTAAAAAGGTTAACTTGAGTTCATAGAATAAACATTGTTTTGCTTTAAAAATTACTTTTCCATTTATGCTGTACCACACCCGTAAGTGGGCCATGTGCTCCCCATACTACAATCTATTAAAAGTTGTGGGTCAGGTGAACTCCATGATACACTTTGGGGTTCTCGAAACCCTGGCCTGTAGCAAATTGGGGGCTCGAGGGGGATAAAAATCTATCTATTGGATTGGCTTAGTGAACTTCAAGACAGTGAGGGGTGAGCATGCTTTCAGGTGTGGTATTCTAGTTTAAGTAGGGAGTGTGTTATGGACAATGGCTCTTTCAGAGGCTCAGAGGTTTTTGGGGGTGGAGATGGTCACACGCAGTACCTTACGGACAGAGACTAAAAGCAGACTGTTAGATTTGGCAAAAACATTGCTGTTAACATTACCTGACAAAATGCGAGAAGATTAGGTCATTATGGCGGTGGCTAAGCATTTAAAGTTGTCTGAGATACAGTTTGACTCATTGGAAATGGCAAAAATTCAGTTACAAATTAAACAAATGGAATGTAAGAAAGAATTAAAACAGCTTGAATGTGAAAGAGTTAGAGAGGAAAAAGAAAGAGAGAGAGAGGAAAAAGAAAGAGAAAGGGAGATACAGATCAGGGAAAAGGATAAAGAGAGAGTTTGAACTTCAGAAAATGGCCATGAAACATATCAGCCAGTTAAAATTGGCAGCCGTAAAGGGAAACATAAAGTTGGATGATAGTGATGAGGATAGTAAGAAAGAGCGTCATAATCGAAGGCTTGGTGGGAATCTACTTAAATATGTCCAAGCATTGCCAAGGTTTGATGAGAAGGAGGTAGAAGCCTTTTTCATTTCATTTGAGAAGGTAGCTACACAAATGAAATGGCCACAGTTGGTAGGTTGGGCTAGTGAAGTGTTTGCATCACTATCAGAGGGGGTATCTGAGTCGCATGAGGAGTCGTATGAGGATGTGAAAAAACCCATCTTAGGTGCATATGATCGAGTGCCTGAAGCCGACAGACAAAGGTTTATAAATTTAAGGAAAGAACCTGTTCAAACATACATGGAGTTTGAAAGGATCAGAGTAATTTTGATAGGTGGATGAGGACTTTGAAAATAGACCAAATGTATGAAGCTCTCAGAGAAGTTATACTTTTGGAGGAGTTTAAAAATTCAATTCCTGATGTAGTGAGAACTCATGTGGAAGAGCAGAGGGTTAAAACTGTGAGATTAGCAGCAGAAATGGCAGATGATTATGAATTAGTTCATAAATCAAAGTCTGATTTCCACCATCAGTTTCATCCTGTGAGGGATAGAAACTGGGGACATGAGAAAACTCAAGTGGTAAAGGTAAAGGTGATCTGATGGGAGATAATAAGGAGAGTGTACCTCAGATTAAAAAAGGAAATCCAGGAGGGGAGAAAAGAAATGACAAGTTTCAAATGGTTTCACTGTAATAAACTAGGCCACGTAAAGTCACAGTTAGAGTGGTAAAGGAAAGCCCAAGTGAAGCAAGGAGGTGCAAAAGATTGTACAGCATGATCAAGAGGCGATTGATAAGAATGCTCCAGATCTCTTTCAAGAGTTTACTTGTGTGGGCAAAGTTTATTCATGTGTATCAGGAGGAGCAGGTAAAGAAGTCACAATTTTAAGAGATACGGGAGCCAGTAAATCTTTAATGGTAAGAGATGAGGAGTTATGTAGATTGGGAAGAATGTTGCCAGAAAAGGTGATAATATGTGGAATTCAGGGTGAGAGGAGTAGTGTTCCATTATATAAGATAAGGTTGGAAAGTCCAGTGAAGAGTGGTGAAGTGGTAGTAGGAGTAATAGAGAAACTATCTTGTCCAGGAATACAGTTTATCTTGGGTAATGATGTAGCTGGATCGCAGGTGGGAGTGACGCCTACTGTGGTTGATAAGCCATTGGAAAATCAGACAACTGAAGTGTTGAATGAGGAATATCCTGGGATTTTCCCGGATTGTGTAGTAACAAGGTCACAAAGTCACAGGTTAAAACAAGAGGAGAAATCAAAGAGTGAAGATGAAGTTGAAGTGCAATTATCAGAAATGATTTTTGATCAGATGGTTGAAAAAGTACAAGACAGGTGGAGGATGAGGCGGATATTTTTAGTCCAGGAAAATTGGCGGAGTTACAACAGAAAGATGTAGAAATAAACCAGATGTATCAGAAAGCATACCCGGAAGAAGAATCTGGGTATATACCAGATTGTTATTACCATAAACGTGATGTCTTGATGAGAAAATGGAGATCTTTACATATGCAATCAGATGAAAAGTGGGCAGAAGTTCATCAAGTAGTATTGCCAGTAGGGTATTGAAAGGAGTTGTTGCGAGTTGCATATGATGTACCAGTGGGAGGTCATTTGGGAATAAGGAAACCTCAAGCTAAAATCAAAAAACATTTTTATTGGCCTGGACTACATAAAGATGTAGTTAAATTTTGTCAATCATGTCACACATGTCAAGTGATAGGAAAACCTCAAGCAGTGATAAAACCAGCGCCCTTAATACCCATTCCAGCATTTGAGGAACCTTTTACAAGGGTCCGAATTGATTGCGTAGGACCGCTTCTTAAAACAAAAAGTGGGATTCAATATCTTTTGACGATATTGGATGTGTCTACTAGGTTTTCAGAGGCCATTCCAGTGTGTAATATTACAGCTAAAAAGATTGTGGAGGAGTTACTTAAATTCTTTGCTACATATGGACTACCCAAAAAAATATAATCGGATCAAGGATCCAATTTTACCTCAAGGTTATTCAAAGAAGTTCTGGATCGCTTAGGAATTAAACTATTTAAATCAACTGCATACCATCCAGAATCGCAGGGAACATTAGAAAGGTGGCACCAGACATTCAACACAATGTTGAGGGCTTATTGTCAAGGTTATCCAGAGGATTGGGATAAAGGAATTCCATTTGTACTGTTTGCAATTAGGGATGCACCTAATTAGTCAACCAAATTCAGTCCTTTTGAACTAATGTTTGGTCATGAGGTAAGAGGACCACTTAAATTGATTAAGGAAAAATTGGTGAGTGAGAAATCGGAAATGATATTATTGGATTACGTGTCAAATTTTAGGGAATGATTAAATAGAGCAGGCGAATTGGCTAGACAACATTTAAAAGTTGCACAAAATGTGATGAAACGGGTAGCGGACAAGAAATCCAAAGTTCATAGTTTTGCCATTGGAGATCAAGTTTTAGTGTTGTGACCAATGGTAGGTGAACCTTTAAAAGCTATGTTTTGTGGACCTTATCAGATTGAAAGGAAATGAAGTGTGGTGAATTATGTGGTAAAAAATACCAGATAGAAGGAAGACTCACCAAGTGTGTCATGTGAATATGCTTAAAAGGTACTTTGAAAGGGAAGGAGAGAAAAAGGAGTGACAAACCAAATCCAGGTGACTGTGCATTTGACATACCTAAAATTAAATTGGAAAACGAGGATGTTTTCAAAAATTGGGATAAATTGTTGAGTTTCCTTCCAGAGAAAAAACAAACTGACCTGAAAGAGTTATTGATCTCACATGGGCAAGTTTGTGGAAAAAAAGTGGGAAGTACTAAAATGGGCATACATGTTGTAGATGTGGGAAATGCTGTTCCAATCAAACAACATCCATACAGAATTAACCCTTTAAAATTGGCACAGGTTAACAGAGATTGAGAGTATGCTTAAAAACTGCATAATTGAAGTGGGTTGCAGCCAATGGAGCTCACCCATAGTGATGGTAGCAAAACCAGACAGTACCCAACAGTTGTGTGTGGACCATAGAAAAGTTAATGCAGTTACAAGAACGGACTCTTATCCGATCCCATGTTTGGAGGATTGCATTGAGAAAGTGGGACAATCAGCTTTTATTTCCAAATTGGATTTACTTAAAGGTTACTGGCAGGTACCTTTATCCGAAAGGGCGAAAGAGATTTCAGCTTTTGTGACTCCAGATGGTGTATACCAATTTAAAGTTATGCCATTTGGCATGAAAAAATGCCCCAGTCACATTTCAACGGTTAACTAACAAAGTGTTTCAGGATTACCCAATTGTGCGCTATACATCGACGATCTGGTAATTTTCAGCCAGACATGGAAAGAACATTTGAAACATCTTATGGAGTTATTCGATCGACTTCAGGTGGTGGGTTTGGTGATGAACCTAGACAAAAATGAATTTGGAAAAGCCCAAGTCACTTTCCTTGGCCATACAATTGGACGGGGTCGAATGGTCCAACGGGATGTGAAAACAAAAGTTATTGGGGAGTTTCCAATACCCTCGACACGATGGGAAATAATGCGATTTTTTGGTATGAGTGGATTTTCCCAGAAATTTGAACCGAATTTCAGCAGTGTGGTCACTCCACTGACGGACTTGCTCAAGAAGCGTCACAAATTCCAGTGGACAGCGGACTGTCAACAGGCATTTGACGGCCTGAAGGCTGTGTTACCCAATGTTCCTGTGTTAGTCATCCCAAATTATACCAAACCATTCAAAGTGGCTGTTGATGCGAGTGATGTGGGCGTAGGTGCGGTGCTTCTACAAGACGACGACGAAGGGCTAGACCGGCCTATTGGTTATTTTTCAAAGAAATTGAATTCTCACCAGAAAAAGTATTCAGCGATTGAGAAGGAGACTTTGAGTTTGGTGCTAGCTTTGCAACATTTTCACATTCATGTGACCAGTAATCCGTCTGACACCATATATATACTGATCATAATCCGTTGACGTTTTTGGAGCGATTCCGGAATAACAATGCAAGGCTGTTTCGCTGGAGTTCATTGTTACAGCCATTTAATTTTAAAATAGTACATGTGGCAGGGCGAGAAAAATTGATAGTCGATGCTTTGTTACGGATGTGATGAACAGAAGCAGTTTCAGTTGAAGGAAGAAGAACGGAAAAAAATGGACTATATTATTGTACCTGTTTGCGTGTGTTGTTTTTTTGAAACGGAAAAGTATATTTACTGTGTGCATTTCTTAAAGGATAGTGAAAAGGTGAAAAATGAAACCATCTTGAAGTTTATGGGTTTTATTTTCTTGGGGGGGGGGAAAGAAAAATGGCCATTCGACAACTTGAAGTGTGGAATTCTTACCAGACTGGGCGATGCAACAAGGTTATTAAATTTCGCGAGAGTCCTCTTGGGGGAAGGGTCCATGAGCCCCTCACCCCACCTCATACGGGCAAGGCATTCCTGGGCCAGATCCCTGGCATGGGCAAAATGTTGCCTGGGTATCTTGGCACTGTCAGACTAAATACCCTGGCAGTGCCAACTGGGCACACCAGAATTGCCAGGTTGACACCCAGGTGGCTATGCCATGGTGCCCAGATGACACTGCCATGGTGCTAGGCTGGAAGTGCCACAGTGCCTGGGTGGCATCAGCAGTGCCAGGGTGTTGCCCTGCGCATAGGCCAACCATCCAGGGGCCTCTGATCACCCGAGAGACCCTGTCCCCAAGTGGCGTTCCATCTGATCCCTGTTTGTGGCAACCAGTGCTGAATGGTGCCCGGCTGGAGTCTCCTCGTGGAGGCCAGTAGGTCCCGGGGCCGGTTAGATCCACCATAGACATAATTAAATGAGCTGTTAAGCTCACAGACCATGCAAGTCTAGATCCTGCCCATTGTGTCTCGCGAGATCTGGTTAGATCTCGTTGGGTGTAAAAACCATCGGGAACCCAGGAAGAGATCTACTGGCCGCCTCCCGTACCTATTCCAGCAGGCTGCGGCCGGTAAATCGCGCCCTGGAGCTCACTGCCTGCAAGGGTGTTAGAGGCGGACAGGCAGCACGGTGGCGCAGTGGGTTAGCCCTGCTGCCTCACGGCGCCGAGGTCCCAGGTTTGATCCCGGCTCTGGGTCACTGTCCGTGTGGAGTTTGCACATTCTCCCCATATTTGCGTGGGTTTCGCCCCGACCATCCAAATATGCGCAGGCTAGGTGGATTGGACGTGCTAAATTGTCCCTTAATTGGAAAAAATGAAAAGGGTGTTAGAGGCGGGAACCTTCACAACTTTTAGGAAGTATTTAGATGAGCACTTGAAATTCTATTGCATGCAAGGATACGGTTCAAGTACTGGAAAATGAGATTAGAGTAGTTAGGTGTTTGATGGTCAACATGGACACGATGGGCTGTAATACTCTAGTACTCTAATATACCCGTTACGTTTATTAAACTTTATGAACCTCAAAATTCCTCTGCAGACGGGCAGAGGTGTTTGGTGACAGCCGAAAGGATGATCTAGATGCAGAGAAGGGCTGTTAGCAGTTTTGGAATGGAGTAGCAATATTAAAAGGTGATTGTTGGCAACACTTGCTTTGGAGCAAGAAATGATGCCAAGAACATGGAACATACAGTGCAGAAGGAGGCCATTCGGCCCATCGAGTCTGCACCGACCCACTTAAGCCCTCACTTCCACCCTATCCCCGTGACCCAATAACCCCTCCTAACCTTTTTTGTTGGTGCCAAAGGGAAGGAAACCGTTGATCGGAGACATGTTTGGGTTTGGGTTTGAGGGAGGACAACGATAGATTGAGGCTGGTCTGTTCATTGAATTTTAATGAATATGGGGGAAAAAAAGCAACTAAGAAATAATTAGCTGAGAAAAGCTCTTTCTGGCTGACGTCCTGTGTGGAAAGACAGAATAATGAAAACAGTTGAAAACAATTCGGCAACAAGAATAAAGTAAATTGTTTGCTAATTTGTTTTGTAGTTTAGTGAACTTGTACGTGAGGTGCGGAGTCCTGGAACTATTTGTACTGAAGCTTTCAGCACTGAGGGTTCAGAGGTTTGAATATCACATTCAGACTTGCACACAAGTGCTGAACGTCTTGTCTTTCAGCCAACCCTTCCAAGCCAAAGAGCGATGTTATGGCAAACCAGACAGAATTTTGCCACCAACGATGGCCCCCAGAGGGCAAGGGAATGTAGTTATTATGATATGAGACCTGCAGCAACAGAGGTCATAAGTTCAAAACCCACTGTGAAATATTTTAAACCGGAATTCAATAACTCTGGTAACTTGTGGGCTGGCAGCAGGGTAATAATGACCATGAAAATGTGCTGGGTTGTTCTTAAAGCTCAAATAACTGACTGATGTTCTTCAGGGAAAGGGAATTGTCAGCTCCTAAACTGATCTGGGCTTAATGCAACTCCAGCCCAGCACCAGGAGCTTGACTCTCAATAGTTTCTGAAATAATCTAGCAGACTGCTCAATTGTAAAAACTGTTGCTGTTCAAGGTGACAAACCAGCTTCTCAGGGCACCATGAAAAACGTCAATATTAGTTAATTATGTCGAAGAGCTGTGTAGGGGCTGGTTAGCTAGGTTGTCTGGTGTGTGTGGTTCAGAATAAGGCCAACAGTGTGGGCTTGATACCTGTTCTAGCTGAGGTATATTCCAGACCCACCTCCTCATCCTGGCCCTGAGAGTAGAAGACAATAGAAAAGCATTGCTGACAAAAAAAGACCGCCAAGGAACACCTGAGGCTCAAGCATCAGAAGACAAAACTGTCTTTGGACAGAATACACATACTGATAATGTCAAAATGGCAGTTTGCATTTATTTTCTCCATACTAAGGAGCTTTGTTTTGTTTCAGAATAATTCAAGGATTGTCATTCACTGTCATTGGAGCAGAACACAAATCCATAATAGCCGTTACTGATATTTTCCAACATTTTACAGCAACATTATTACAATATCACACATTTGAGAGCAACGTATGAAATGGCAAACCCATTAACATGAACATCATGCAATTGTAATAATATCATCATTCATCTGGCTTTTCTGAAAATGATTTTCTCTTGTGAGTGTGAAAATGTCAGAGGTGCTATAGTTACTGTCATGCCAGCTGAGGTTCAGTTAGAAGCACTGCTGATTCTCTGTCAGAAGGTTGTGGGTTATAGTCAGATTTAAGTGCAAAGATCAAGGCTAGTGCTGAGGGAGTGCTACATAATTGCAGATGTATCTTTTGGATGAGTTGTTAAATTGAGGCCCTACTTGCATTTGAAAGTGGACTTCAAAGAGGCTTAAGGGGTGAAAGTGAAGATCGCTAATTAGCAACATGGATGGAGAAAATTAACAATAATCATAAGACCCTTGAAAGGAATTAGAGTGTGTGTGTTTATATACATATATATATATGCCAGATTTACATATATATTTGCCAGATAAACTGACAATTCCGGCAGGCACAGACTGAGGTATGATGGCTTTGTATTGATGCATACTTTGCTTGCTCAGTAGCACCTAATTTTAATTGCAGTAGAAA
The DNA here is from genome assembly GCF_902713615.1 of Scyliorhinus canicula. Taxonomy (NCBI): domain Eukaryota; kingdom Metazoa; phylum Chordata; class Chondrichthyes; order Carcharhiniformes; family Scyliorhinidae; genus Scyliorhinus; species Scyliorhinus canicula. Next base: position 17,964,538 of record NC_052163.1, read on the forward strand.
GGGTTTCTTGTGCAGAATTGTTTGGTTTAACTGTTCAAATATTTGGACGGGAATTAATTTCTTTAGGAATATATGCTTGGCTGTTGAATCGCACTGTTTCAACCTTGTCAAATTGAACACTTGTAATTCATCAGCTTGGTCTATTTTTTTCTATTCATTCATGGGATATGGGCATTGATGGCTAGGCCAGCATTCATCACCCACCTTCAGAAGGTGGGTAGTGAGCTTTCCTTCTTGAACCCCTACAGTCCATGTGGTGTTGGCACACCCAGGGTGTAGTTAGGGAAGGTGTTCCAGAATTTTGACCCAACGACAGTGAAGGAGCAACAAATTATTTTCATGTAAAGTTGGTTGGTGTCTTGGAGAACGTACAGGTGGTGGTGTTCCCATTTGTACACTGCTCTTGCCCTTCTAGATGTTAGTGGTCGTGGGTTTGGAAGGTGCTGTCTTAAGGAGCCTAGGTGAGTTCCTGCAGTGCATCTTGTAGATAGTACTGTGTGTCAGTGGTGGAGGAAGTGAATGTTTGTGGATGGGGTGCTAATCAAGCGGGCTGCTTTTTCCCGGATGATCAAGCGTCTTGACTGTTGTTGGACTGCAATCATCCAGGCAAGTGGGGTATGTAATATAGTCTATCCTCAATTTGGCGAAGCTTTCCTGTTGCTTCTTTCATTACACTTCTATTGGAAATTAATATTTGACATTGCCTTTGCATCAAATGCATCCACAGTGATTTCTTTTGTTGTTATTAATAGTAATTCTGATCTGGTTGAAACTAATATTTGCATTATGGGCAAGTTTGTTCATATTGAATGGAGTGTGAAGTTACCGCGGAATTATGAAATTACTCAGACTGAGACACGATACAGACCAACCCGTTAGCCCGAAGAGTGGATGTACACAAAAGCATCCTGCATCTAGCATCGCCTTCCGTGTTTGCCTGACAAAGTGTGCAAGGATCCAGGAAGAACAAATTAAATGCACATTAGTGCTGTACTGGTTAATAGTTAACTCGAAAGGAAGGAAATTATAGTTAATTGAGCTAGGTCTACAAATTAGTCAGGAAAATAAAGTCACCATAGTCCCAGATGACTTTGATGGCTGCTTTTCCTTTGTGAAGGGGGAGAGCCGACTGGTGGTGATTTAACCTGCGGATTGCCACAAATCGGGCAAGGGGCAAGGTTGAGAAGGTGGGTTTTCATGAATAACCTCAGCCGCTATTGAACTCATGCTGCTAGTGTTGCTCTGCAATCACGAACCAGCTGTCCAACCAACTGAGCCAAACCGGCACCCACATGAAAAAACTACAGATATTTTACAAATACATAAAAGGGGGAGCAGCTAAAGTAAATGTTGGGTCATTAGAAGCAGAGATGGGAGAAATGATCATGGGGATTGAGGGAATGACAGAAGCATTGAACAAATATTTGGTTAGACGGTTAAAAACTTGAATGGGCACTTCCAAGGACAAGCTTGCAGGGCTCTGGCAGTAGAATGTGGAAACGGGACGGACTGGATTGCTCTGCAGAGAGCTGACATGGGCTTGATGGGCTCAATGGCCTCCTGTGCCATAATGACTGATTTCTAAGACACAAATTACGTACTCTAACTAGAGGGCAACCAAAGGGGTTTATACAAGTGAAGAATTTAAGGTAACTAATATCAGCAGAGAAAATGTATTGGAAAATTTTCAGGGACTAAAGGTTGACAAATCCCCAGGACCCAATGGCCAACATCCAATGGGTCTGAAAGAAAGCTGCAGAGTGTTGTGTTCTAGTGTATAGACAATGATTGAGTCAGTGCACCAAAGAACATCTAGCTCTAGACTAGTCAAATTTATTATTTAATAACAAACCGTGGGTTTGGAAACTAATACCACAAACTGGATGGAGGGATAAAATGGGGAACTACAGAAAATTAGCCTGACATCAGTCATTGGAAAATACTGGAATCTAATAAGGATGTCTTAATAGTACACCTTGGAAATAATGGTGGTGCCAGACATGGTTTGACTAAAGGGAAATTGTTTTGACAAATTAGATTTTTGAGGATGTAACTTGTGGTGTAAAAAAAAAGCAAAAAGGTGTAATTAATTTCAAAAAGGCATTCTAATGCCAGACGGAAGGTTAATATGCAAGATATGGGTTCATGGAATTGGAGATAATATATTAGAATTAATGGAAGATTGGTGAACAGGCAGGACAGAGTGGGGATAAACAGGACATTTTCAAATTGGCAGGCTATAACCTTCAATGGTGGAACCTCGGCTATTTACAATGCATATTAATGACTCAGATTAAAAGATTAAGGGCCGATTCACCCGAACAATTTCTGATTTTGGGTTCATTTGGCAGGGTGTTTCTTGGAGGCTGCAAAGCCGAGGAACATCTCCCTATTTGACGGCACTTTGCCTTTTTATGGGCCTTGGAGAGATTCGAGGCTGCACCTAGAATGATTTCCTGCTAGTGAGCTGAAGCTCGCCAGATGAAAGTAACCTTGCAGATAGTAGTACCATTTTGGAAGGCTGCCCTGATCTTTCTTCCTCTCCATTTTCAGTCCCCCCATTTTTGACCCCCCCACACCACCCCACCAACTTTGCGAAGGAACCGCAAACCCCTGAGACCATTTAATCTCGCGAGAAGTTTAGAACATTGGAAATCTTGCGAGATTCAACAACCTCGACTCGATACCAAGTCAAGCCCGACGAGGCCAGTAAATCCTGCCCTGAATCTAAATTTATTCAAGGCAGCGTTGAACGTATTTGTGACCGACAAGGGATTCAAGGGATACAGATGGCAAAATGGAGTTGAGACCACAGCCAGACCAGCTGTGATTTCATAGAATGCAGGCTCGAAGGGCTGAATGGCCTACTCCTGCTCCTAATTCCTATCTTCCTATATTCCAAAGTCCTTTTCAAACTTCTAAATTTAGATACGAGGCTTTACCATGAGCCTTTGTAAAGTGCAGCAAAAGTAATCTGAATGTTATACATTTATTGTCGGGCGGCACGGTGGCACAGCGGTTAGCACTGCTGCGTCATGGCGCCAAGGACATGGGTTTGATCCTGGCCCTGGGTCACTGTCCGTGTGGAGTTTGTACATTCTCCCGGTGTCTGTGTGGGTCTCACCTCACAAATCACAAATTACAAGGTAGGTGAGTTAGCCGCACTAAATTGTCCCTTAATAGGAAAAGAAAAGAATTGGGTGCTCTAAATTTATAAACAAAGAGGTTTATTGTCTATTGAAGGATTTGATTTTTAAACAGCAAAGGTCATGGACAAACTAAAGTCATTCAAAACAGAATAAATATGCAAAGAATTTGTAATATTTCAATGCACTTGTGACTCATTTCAGTGGGAAATAAACAAGAAACTTCTAAATGCAGTGTGACTAATTTGTTTCTGTCCTGTGATTAAGTAGTAAAAGTTTATTATACACATACCCACAATAAAAGCCTAAATTGACTGTTTTTTCATATTTACGGGATTATAATTTTGCTTCCACAACATCATACAATCCTGTGAGAGAACTCTATGTTAACAACGTGTTTTATTCAAAATTACAAAAATCCGTAGAATTGTTTTACTTTATGCTCGAGATTTTTGAACTTGGTGTAATTGTCTTAATTTCTGTCATATGATCAAACAGTAAAAGTTCATCATGCCTTACCCTGGCAAAGGAAAAACACGTTTTAGGATTAATGGGCATAAGATTTGGTCTGGAAATAATGACAGGAAGAACAGGCATAATTTATTCTAATCTCCTAATCTTGTGTATTGAGTTTGTGCAACTTGTTTCTCTCACCTTAGACCTTGATTCTCGTATACAGGTGTTAAAGAAAAGAAAGTCATGTGTCTACTGATCATTGGTCTTTCAGGTAAGGAACAGATGAGGCCAGCCGAATATTGCATTTCCAATATTTCAATTATTATTTTCCTTAACCTATATTATCTTAAAATTATGTTGACATCATCTAGCTGTATTACATATCCCATTTTTATTTAGTGACATAATGACACATATTTCTTGACCAGGTGAGTACGTCCTTACTTGGGCTTATCTATATTGTCGTTTCTTCACCGTCGCTGGTTCAGAATCTTGGAATATCCTTCCCAACAGAACTGTGGTGTTCCTATAACACAAAGACTGCTGTGCGTCAAGAGGCTAACTCACCATCAGCTTCTCCAGGGCAATTAGGAATGCACGATAAATGCTGGCCTAGCCAGCAATGTCCACATTCCATTAACAAATAGAAAAATGTTCAGCTTTGACAAAGGGTCACCTGGACTCGAAACATGAGCTCTTTTCTCTCCCTACAGATGCTGCCAGACCTGCTGAGATTTTCCAGCATTTTCTCTTTCGTTTCAGATTCCAGCATCCGCAGTAATTTGCTTTTATAGAAAAATGTTCATGTATGTCAAACCTAAGCTGCGGGATTCTCCATCGGTGGTATCCTCCGCCATGGCGGAAGCGCACCCACGCCTGCGCATTTCTTGACGGCGTGGGGTGGCCCACAATGGGAAACCCCATTGGTCGGCTGCGGGAACGGAGAATCCCGCTGCCGGCTGGGGATGCGCAGCTCCGGAAAACGGGGCTGGCGGGACAGAGAATCCGACCCAAGTTCTCTGTGCAATATACTTTCCTGAATGTTGATTCATGTTCGTTCCTCCACCATTAAGAGCAACAACTTGCATTTGGAAGCACGTTTAATTTCGTAAAAACCCTTCTAATACACAGTGTCCGCCAAATATTGTCAATAAGCCACATAAAGAGGCATTAGGACAGGGAAGTCTGATTTGTAATTTTCCCAATATAAAACTTGGCAAAAATGTTACAAAGTATAAAGTTTATCTGAACTTATTAGCGACACATAACTGTAATTTAAAATATCAAATAGCTCAAGAAAATTCAGAAGAGATTTTGCATGCTTTGGGGAACATTACGATTTAGATAAATCTGTTTTTTTAATGTTCATAGTCTGGCATCAACCTGGTTCGAGGCTCATTTACCTGAAATTATATATCCTAGTCAAATCATTGAAGGTGTGTGATTCAGAGATCTCAGGCATAGCTTTCACATTCCGTAATAACTTTGCAGGTGTAAGGACCAATGCTTAATATTTTAATGATATTTTATTTTAACTTTCTGGGATACCAAAGAAAATAGATATCTAAACAAGTAGAATCAAAGCATATATGAGAATAATAATCTTTATTGTCACAAGTAGGCTTACATTAACACTGCAATAAACGCTGCACTTACTGGGGAAAGCCCCTAGTCGCCACATTCCGGCGCCTGTTCGGGAACACAGAGGGAAAATTCAGAATGTCCAATTCACCTAATAGCACGTCTTTCGGGACTTGTGGGAGGAAACCGGAGCACCAGGAGGAAATCCACGCAGACACGGGGAGAACGTGCAGACTCCGCACAGACAGTGACCCAAGCCGAATCGAACCTGGGACCCTGGCGCGGTGAAGCAACAGTGCTAACCACTGTGCCACCATAGGTAACAACATTCCACATGTTCTAAAATGTGATTGGTGGAGTCATCCATGACCATCTTCCTGGAGTCAGAAACAGGAGAACATTCAACCCATGAAGGTAGTTATTCCTTGAGAAGATGCAACCATTCCAATCAATATGCACAGAAATTACAAATCCTTCATGGATTAGTACTGAGAGAACCACTGCACCATCCCAACTGCTTCAACTTTTCTTATGGCTCGTTGTTTCTGAGCCAGTCGAAGTGCCATAAAATTACCCTTCTGTACCTCACAGATCTAGTGTAGCTGACGATGCACTTTTCCACCCAGTCTCTCAGTGCTGTTCATTCTCACAGCTGGATAAGGTTACCTTTGTCCTGGCAGCAGACCAATAAATTGCAAACTAATTTGCGAAACCACCTTTCAAAATATTCCAAATACATGTTTCGCAAGAGGACAATTAATGTTCCCCAATTAAGAAATGTTTTTGATGACCAGTGCTCATTGACTTGAAAATTTTTAGTCATTTTAACTTCTCAAAATTGTTATGTCTGGGCAGGGTGGCAATTTGAAATATTTTTTAAATGTCAAATCTGAAGCTCAAACCGTCTCTAATCCACCAAAAAGATTTGGTTTTAATGATGGCGGCTTGCATGGTGGGCAACCAATCAGCTCTCAGTGGCCAGTCAGTTGGTAAAACTTATTAAGGAGGCTGTGTGTCTCCAATTTAATAGGATATTGTTTTATAATGCATATTCATAGAATCCTTACAGTGCATATTGAGGCCATTCAGCCCATCGAGTCTCCATCAACCCGCCGAATGAGCATTGCAAATATGCCCACTCACCCACACCTCTGCCCTATCCCCTTACATTGACCTAACCTGCACATCTGGGTTTCCCTGGCCTTGGGAAACCTGGCGTGTAAAAGGCAGCACCAAGGACTGAATCCATAAAGTAAATGCCTTTACAGCATTGTTTGTGGACCTGGAGGAGCAGGAGTGTCACATCTAGGCCCAGTAAGTTACCCAGTAAGATGCATGTCTCTGTGATCTGTCCAGAGTCCCATCTCTATGATCTCCAATGATCTAGCCTCATTGACCTCACCACTCCCCACCCCCCCAACCTACCCGACCTCTGCACTCTGCCCTTTGTTTCTCTACTCCACCGGTATCTCTCCCAAAATCTTTCTGAGCCACCCATTGGTCACTCCCCACGGTCCCTCTGCTTCCCCAGTCTCTCCCCTCCTTCCTTATAAGTTTTGACAAAAGGTCATTGACCTGAAACATTACTCTGCTCACAGGTGCTACCAGGCCTGATGAATATTTCCAGTTTTTGTGTTTTTATTTCAGATTAAAGAGCAGAGTCAAGACAGAGCAATGCAGTTACCGTTATACATTTGATCGACATCATTGGTCTGAATTGTTTGCTTTTATGATACATTGTTATGTCTGACACAGTCATGGAGTTTGCTTTTCAATGTTTCAGCCCTGTGCTTGAGCAGTACTGGGGAAAGGCTTAGCCATTAACTTGCATTTCTAAAACAAATGAACTCAGATATTAACGATCTAAAATGTGAGCTTACTATGGACAATAACAAATATCTTTGACAACGAATCTAGTTACCTTCCAAAATCCCATGCTATCCGTTTTCTGCTAATCCTTTTCAGTTTGAAAGCATATTGTTAATACCAAATCGTAGGAAAATAACCACAACAATTATTAGTTCAAGAGGAAATTGCCTATTGTTGCAACTTCAATAGCCTGCAGAAGGTAATAGGCTTCATTTTGTTCCTATTTCCTAATAACCCACTTGTGACAGAAAGTAATTTCCACTGCCAGATATCCTGCTTTAAACTCCAGTCTCTTGATAAAAACCAGCCACTTCCTTTTAAATATATATCATATTTGCCATGACTTGTCGTACATCTACCCCGATGTACAGTTTGAAAGGTTCAGCCAGATTGAACTTGGGCCATTTGGGCCCACGTTTGGTTTAGTCAGCCAAAGGAATGATTCGACCATCTGTTGCTGTTAACCTTAAACTGTGGATGAATTTACAATCCTTAACTGTAGGAGATTGTTCATTTTAATCTGTGGTTGAGAGCTCACAAGCACTAGAATGACTATTGAAGATTTTCAATTTTATTATCTACTTATCAGCCCGATCAACATATTCTTGCTAGATGCACTGGAGAAACAATTATTAAAGCCCACTTATTAATATGTAGGGCAAGGGCAGCAGTGATTAGCACTGCTGCCTCACGGCGCTGAGGTCCCAGGTTCGATCCCGGCTCTGGGTCACTGTCTGTGTGGAGTTTGCCATCAGCAGGATCAGTTGATTCTGCTGGCGGGAACGGCTGTAAAGTCGCACCGGTGGTAACAAATACTAATTATCAATTCCAACAATATGGAGAAACTAAAATGCACTTGCACTCTCTCTCTCTGTCTCATCAGGTACCATGCCCGAAGAGGTCTTTGACACCATAGACCTTCATTTTATTCCTGCTCTGCAGGTGTGGGTCATCTTTGTTGGTGGGACATTCATCCATTTTGTTAGGCTTTTCGGAATGATTGTTCTTTGTCTACCTCAATTTCTTCTCCCATTGATTTAACCCATTAGCATCAAGCTTTTTAAATCATTGGGGGGATTCTCCAGGGCAGTTCGCCCTCGCCGGGATTCCCACTCGCCTCTTGAATCAGGTGTGAGGTCCAAAACTGGATTCTCAATGGATGCCAAATCCGTTGCCAGTCTCACCACCCGCCTCCCTGGGGAGATCAGGTTCTTGCCCAGAAACGACGAGAACCTGATCAGAAATCATTATCGTCCATTTCAATTTTATTAGTGAGATTGAAGAGAATGATGCGGCCTCCTGGGATGCTCCTGTCCCCTAAGCTGGATGTCCCACGAGTGCAAATTACGACTGGCCCTTAAAAGTGGGTCCAAGCACCAAGGATACTGAGGGAGAGTAAGGAGGTGAATACCCTCTCTACACTTACTTCTAGGTTACCGAGGCGGGTCCTCCGGGGGGGCGGCGGGGTGTCTTGAATTTGGCTGGAGGGTCTCAGGCCAGACTGGAGGTCATGAGGCAACCCTTCCCTCTGTAGTTTTGAAAACCTTTAAACTCTCTTTCAGCATGTCCATTTCAAAGATCTGTCAGATGAAGGTAAAGTCTTCCCTCTGCAGCCTTGAAAACCTTTAAACCCTCCTTCAGTACGTCAATTTCAGTGAACTGTCAGAGGAAGGTAAAAGTCTCCCCTTTGCTGTGTTAGAAATCTTTGAAGTTATTTTTTCACATGAAATTTAATTACCCTTTAACTTTTTCAAGCCTCTGGGATTGCTGAGAAGCCTAAAAGCTTTGAGCTGCTTTGTTTACATTCAATTCCATGGTCCATCACCTTTTATAAGCATTTTGATTGACAGGTCCAGGCTATTTCAAAGGAATGTTTAATATACTTTTTACAGCTCTTCAAGGTCCATTACCTTTTGTAAGAGATAACCATTGTCATAGCCCCCAAGGATCATAGGCTACTCTCTACCTTTGAGAGAAAGCTGACTGGTGGTTATTTAATCTGAGGATAACCATATCTCAGGTGGGGGGGGAGGCGAGGTTGAGAAGACAGGGCCTTTATGGATAACCTCAGAGAGTACAGGAATTGAACCCATGCAGTTAGCATTGCTCCACATCACAAAACCAGGTGGCCAGCTACCTGAACTCTTTCAAATGACAGGTTCAGGCTATTTCAAAGGAAGGATTAGCTTTGTTTGTTTTTAAAGCTTTTCATGGTCCATTAACTCTGAAGTGCTTCATCTTTTGAGCAGGTGTTGTTTCTAACTGCAGTTTTTTCACAGAACCTTTATATTTGTTCTGAAGTGCTTCTGAGAAAGAGCAGGTTTTGTTTCTAACTGCAGTTTTTTTACTGCTGGGGTTTTCTCTGTCCTGAAGTCCTTCCGAGAAGGAGCAGGTGCTCTGTCTGAGTGCTGCCTCCTAGCACCCTCACAGTGCTGACCTCAGTGCCCCCGGCATGCTGGCAGTGGCAATCTGGCAGAGTGTCCTGGTATTGCAGCAGTGCCATGTTTCCGGTGTCAGTGGCAATGCCATGGGTTGGCACTGCCAAGATGTGGGACATGAAGGGGGAACTGAGGGGTGCATAAAGGGGTGAGGGACCTAAAAGGGGTCCTTGAAGAATGGGGGGGGACTTTTGCAAATCTGTATCGGGGTGTCGCTCACTTGGCGGGTGCACTTGCCAGTGATTGGCCTGGGGGTCCTTGCCAGCGATTGGGGGGGAACCTTGCCAGCAGTTAGTCATGGGAGCCTTACCAGCAAATGTTGGGCAGGGGATTGCTAGCGATTGAGGGGGGAGGGGCTGCACTGTTATTCTGAGATTGGGGATCCAGCCTTGCTGGCTTCTACTGGTCCCACGGTGCAAATCACCCTGACTCCAAAAAAACTTTCGAAGTGTGGGTGGATTGCACTCTGTATCTCGCTGTTCCACTCGGCCAGAATTGCACCTTGTTTCCCGCCGGAGTTCAGACTTCTCCCACAATTTCTTATTACGACACAAGAAATTCCAGCTATCTCTTCCTGATCTTTTGTCAGTTTTCTGGCCTCAGATTCTACGAACATTCTTCATTGGCAGTGTGACTTGTCTATATTGGCACTCTGTTTATTTTTAATAATACCCCTAACACGACTGCCGAATGACTTTGCTCTTCCTTAAATGTCCACTTTGAGGAAATGGTTATGATGTTATTAAGAAAAGCCCAGTCATACTTCAACCATCACCTCCTAAAGCAGACTAACTGGTTATACATCATAGCTGCTGATGGGATTACTTGGTACTAAATGGGTGCCATGTTCACTGACAGAAAGACGTCACTGAGGTTCAAAGGCACTTATTGCGCAAAAGTGCTTTGAAATCCTTCTCAGAGACCGCATAATGAATTGCTTTCTTCACTTGGATAATGTATTTGTTGAGCTCTATGTATCAGAGGTTTGGTACAGTTTCAGTCCGTAATTTGTAGCTAACCTGGTAGGCCCTGCCCAAAGCAATGCCTCTGCTCAAGATGGTCGCTAGTCCTCTCTTGGAATCCATGCTTTGAAACTGTGAGTCGCTATGTTACATTGCTTATTGGCATTTTTCTTGTCCCCACCACCTTAGCCATTTTATTTTGCAAAAATGAGAGACTGCATTGGGCTTATTGAAGATCTTTGTCTTGGAGTTGCTGCTTTCTCACTAGTCCAAGAATGTGTCACACAAAAGACACCTGGAGCCTGTCTAGCCACCTCTCAGAGATTGCTTTCACATCTCAGGCCTCGTCGTCAGTTCTTAGGGAAGTCGGTGCTATGTATTTTCTCTTTTTCTGGCCACTTGCTCATCACTGGAAAATGAACAGAGCCGAACTCCGGGCCAATTTGTTCCTTCCCAACCCAAGTCTGAAACCAATTCAAATGCCACTACCATCATCTGGATGCTCACCTGACAACATTGAATGTCTATCATCCCTTCCTGCACTGCTCAGTCGCTTACTGGGCAAACCCGCAGCCTGGGGAGCGACTGCTGTAATGTTGAGCACTCTTTACCTTTCCTGACATGACCAATAACAAATATGGAGTTAAAAACAATTTATTTTGTACATTTTGCATTGATCTTGGCGAAATGGAACTGCTGGAGGCACTGATTGTTTCAGTTAGTTCTTGGATGTTGTTTTTAAAGTTCTGGTCCATTAAACTTTTCCAGAATTGTGAAAAGCATTAGAACTACTGTATAGACAGAAGATTCCATGTTCATGCAGCCGGTTTCAATTATTGAAGCATTTCAATCCCTTCGGTTGTGTCTCAATAGTAAAGGTTTCAATATTTTAAATGCACGCCTTCAAGATAAAATGGGGTAGGTATTTGTTCTCGCACAACCTGGCTGCTAATCTGGTGGAGCAGAAGGCCACCAATTATAGAACATGCCCAACTTCCCTTGCATTGATTTCAAGAGGATGAAAAATCAGTATGTTCTATGAAATGTGGAAGATCCACACCTTGTAGATTGCCACCCAGCTCCTGCGATTAGAATTAACCCCACTGCAGATTAACATAAATTAAAGAAGAAAGACTTGCATTAATAAAGAACCTTTCACAACCCAGGTCATCCCCCAGCATGTTACAGCCGATGCGTTTCTCTTGAAGTTGCCAAGCAGTGAAACTCATGCCTGCTGCTCCATGGTTTGGTTGGAGACTGGGAAAAGGCGGCTGACGTGGATTTGGGTGATAATCTTCCCGGCGATGTAGAATAGGGGGTTCCTCGGCAGATACGCCAGTCCATTTTGTGTCCTTTCCTGAGTCAAGAAAGTAACAATTGGCCTTGATTTCTGCTGCTCAACGTTGATATCAGGATTCTTTATCCATAGTGAATCTCCTGTCACGGTTCACTGCTTCAATCCATACAAAAACAAAAAGGAGACTTGGATGCTTTTTTATTCATGTAAAGCTGGCTAGGCTAACGTTTATTACCCAGCCCTAGTTGTCCTTGAGAAGGTGGTCGGGAGCTGTCTGCTCGAACAACTGAGGTGTTGTTAGAGAGTGTTATGGGCCACGGAATTAGAGAACCTTTAAGTGTATCATGGAGTTCACCTGACCCACAACTTTTACTAGATTATGGTATGGGGAGCACACAGCCCACTCTACAGGTGTGGGACAGCAGAAATGGAGAAGTATTTTTTAAAGCAAAACAATATTTATTCTATTAACACAAGTGACCCTTTTTAAAACTTACAGTGAACATCTTAGCAACCATTAATTGAAATATAACCCCCAAAGAATACAAACTAAGTAACCCTTACTTTCCTTTTTAACATCCATAAGACTTAAAGAAAACTTTTTAACAGAAGCACATCAGGTTTAAATTATAAACTACTGAGAACAGTTACAACTCTGAGTTCACCAAATGATCACGAGATAGTCTTTACATGGCAGAGGGAACAACGTTACACATTCTGTGGCTGACTGCAGCTCCAACACTGAAACAAAACCCAGAAAGCACAGACACACCCAAGCTTTTCTCAAAGTGAATTTAAAAGCTGACAGACAGCCAAGCTCCACCCACACTCTGACATCACTGCAGTAATAAACACCCAATTCTTAAAGGTACCCCCACTACAGTTATTCTATAAAAAACACCCATTTCTTAAAGGCACTCCCACATGACAAGAGGGGAGATGAACAACAATTATTCAGTAATATCTTTCCAGCATTTACCAGGAGGGGATGGGGGTGGGGGGCGGGAAAGAAAAGTGGTAAGCATTATCAAAATAAATGTTGTAATTAACCTCAGATTCTTCCCCCGCTCCATTGCATTGCCACCACTCCACTGTTTTCACCATATTTCTTTGCCTGATCTACATGCTTTGTGAATAAAAACTAGCTTTAAAAAATGTTACTTGCCTTGGTTTTGTTTCGTCTTGTCCTCAGCATCTTTTTGGATGTGAACAGAGTTGGGAAACGTTTATATTTTAATTGGCAAACACAAAATGATTCCAACGGCTGTTTTTTATAGTCAAGTGAATGTCAGAAGGTCAAGGAATGATCTGTTGAAGCACAGCAAAACATAAAGACACTCCACTAACTAACTCCTTAAACAAGTTCTCATCTTTTTCAAAAAATCATTCAAGGGATGTGGGTGCCACTGGTTCGGCCAGCATTTATTGCATATCCCTAATTGTGCTTGAGAAGGTGGTGGTGGGGCTGTCTTTTTGAACCATGCAGGCCATGTGGTGTAGTTACATCCACTACATTGTTATGGAGAGAGTTCCAGGATTTTGACCCAACGACAGTGAAGGAAAGATATTTCCATGTCAGGTTATTTAGTGGCTTGGAGGGGAACTTCCAGGTGATGGTGCCCCCAGGTGTTTGCTGCCCTTGTCCTTCTAGAAGGTCGTGGTCATGGATTTGGAAGGCGCTGTCTAAGGACGTGGCAGCAAAGTGGTACAGTGGCACAGCATTTCTGCCTCACAGCGCCAGGGACTCAGGTTCAATTCCAGCCTTAGGTGACTACGTGTGTGAAGTTTTCACATTCTCCCCGTGTCAGCGTGGGTTTCCTCCGGGCGCTCCAGTTTCCTCCCACATCCAAAGGTGTGCATGTAGGGATTTTATGACCTTGGTGAGTTTCTGCAGTGCATCTTGTCGATGGTACAAACTGCTGCTACTGTGCATCAATGGTGGAGGGAGTGAATGTTTGTGGTGGGGTGCCAATCAAGAAGACTGCTTTGTCGTGGATGGTGACAAGCGTCTTGAGTGTTGTTGGAGCTGCACTCATCTAGGAAAGTGGAGATTATTCCATCACACTCTTGACTTGTGCCTTGTAGGTGGTGGACAGGCTTTTGGGAGTCAGGAGGTGAGATACTCACTGCAAGATTCTAAGCCTCTGACCTGCTCTTATAGCTATTGTGTATATATGGCTAGTCCAGTTCTGTTTCTAATCAACGTTAACCTCAAGGATGTTGATAGTTGGAGATTCAACGATGGTAATGCCATTGCATTTCAAGGGGCAATGGTTTGATTCTCCCTTGCTGAAATTGCCTGGCACTTGTTTGGGGTGAATGTCATTTGCCATTTGTCAGCCCAAGCCTGGATATTGTCTAGCTCTTGCTGCATTTGGACATGGACTGCTTCATTATCTGAGGAATCATAAATTAATCTGAACATTGTGTCATCATCAGTGAACACCCCAACTGACTTTAAGATGGAAGGAATACCATTGGTGAAGCAGCTGAAGATGGGCCTAGGTCATTACCCTGAGGAACCCCTGCAATATTTTCCTGGAGCTGAAATGACTGGCTTCCAACAACCACAACCATCTTTCTTTGTGCTGGATAAGACTCCAATCAGAGGAGAGTTTCGCCCAGATTTGCCCATTGATCACCTTGATCAAATGCTGCCTTGATGTCAAGGGCAGTCACTCTCACCTTACCTGCAAAACATGAAAAGTTAATAAGCAACAGTAATGTGTATTTATATAGCACATTCAATGTAATAAAACATCCTAAGGCACTTCACAAAAGTGTTATAAAACAAAAGTTAACACTGAGCTGCATAAAGAGATATTAAGGCTGGGGGTTAAATCTTGGTCAATGAAATAGGTCTTAAGGAGCATCTCAATGGAGAAGATGTGGAGCAGAGGAATAGCAGAGGTTAGGGAATATAGCTGCCAATAGAGGCGCAATTAAAATTGGGGCTCCTCAAGAGTGCAGATAACCCAGAGGATTGAAAAGCAGAATGTGGTTACAAGATGGGGTAGGATGAAGCCATGGATGGTTTTGAAAACAAAGATTTGAATATTAAAATTGAGGCATTGTTCAACTGGGAGTCCATTGTAATAATAATAATCTTTTATTGTCACAAGCATGAAGTTATTGTGAAAAGCCCCTAGTCACCACATTCCAGCACCTGTTTGGGTAAGCTAGTATGGGAATTGAACCCATGCTGCTGGCCTTATTTTGTATTACAAACCAGCTGTCTAGCCCACTGAGCTAAGCCAGCCTCGAGCTGAATGAATTGAGGGATGATGGGTGAAGATGAGCAGGTTAAGACACAGGCAGCCGAGGTGTGGATAATCTAAGGTTGATGGAATTCAGAAGCTGGGAGGTTGGCCAGGAATACATTGGAATAGTCGAGACAAGAGGCAAGGATGAAGGCAGCAGGGTGGCGCAGTGCTGCCTCATGGTGCCGAGGTCCCAGGTTCGATCCTGGCTTTGGGTCCCTGTCCGTGTGGAGTTTGTACATTCTCCCCGTGTTTATGTGGGTTCGCCCCCACAACCCAAAGATGTGCAGGGTAGGTGGATTGGCCGCACTAAATTGTCCCTTAATTGGAAAAAAAAATGAATTGGGTACACTAAATTTACTTTTTTTTAAATGCCCCTTAATTAGAAAAAATGAATTGGGCACGTTAAATTGATTATGAAAACAAAAGAGGCAGGGTGAGGGTTTCATCAGCAGCTGAGCTGGAGTCAGGGTTCAATTCCGGCCTTGGGTGACTGTGAAATTTGCACTTTCTCCCTGTGTGTGCGTGGGCTTCCTCCGGGTGCTCCGGTTTCCTCCCACAGTCCAAAGATGTGTCGGTTAGGTGGATTAGCCATGCTAAATTGCCCCTTAGTGTCCAAAAGGTTAGGTGGGGTTAGTGCATTATGGGGAAAGGGTGGAGGCGTGGGCTTAAGTAGGCTGCTCTTTCCGAGGGCTTGTGCAGACTCGATGGGCCGAAAGGCCTCCTTCTGCACTGTAAATACTTTGATTGAATAGAGAGGCGGCATGGTGGCACAGAGGTTAGCACTTCTGCCTCACAGTGCCAGGAACCCGGGTTCCAGTCTCTTGGTCCATTTTGGTCCATCAAAAGAGATGTGAAGCAGCAGTGTTAACCACTGTACCACCGTGCCACCCCAATTGTCATTGAATGTTCCAAATTAAAGGGACAGAGTTACAGTATTTCAATTAAAGGCTCGTGACATGACACATATTTCTCCATTCTTCCATTTTGATGTAAATTTCTCTTTTTGCTGCAGCCCACCAGCCAATCATCAGCTTCTTCCTGAGCACAAGTCGCATTTAATCTCTTGCAGTGAAGCACACTGAAGTTTCCCATTCTTTTCCAGTGAGCGTAACTTAAGGAGTTAAGAGAAGCAACTTGTTCAGTAAATTGAAAGGTCCTGCAAAGGGCTTCAGATAATGGGACAGCTTCTCAGTTTTTCCTTTCCTCAAGCCACTACAAGGCAGTGTAAGAATGAGTTTGAACCAGTTCTGACAAGCTTTCAGAAATACAGAATTACTCCGAGGTTTCCTATGCTATTACCTGCTATAAATCTCCGTCAGCATAATCTCACTGCAATGTGTATTGGACATATTGGGCGGGATTCTCCGGGCCCCCTCCGCGTCGGAAAAGCGGCCGGGGGGAGGGGGGGGGGGGGTGAATCCCGACCCCAGCTGGCTGCCAGATTCTCCAGCGCCGGGGATTTGGCAGGGGCGGGAATTGCGCGCGCCGGTCGTCGGCCGCTGGCAGCGACACCCCCGGTGATTCTCCGGCCTGCGATGGGCCGAGTGGCCGCCAGTTTTTTTTTTGCCGGTCCCGTCGGCGTGAATTAGAGTAGGTCCTTACCGGCGAGACGTGGCGGCGCAGGCAGCCTCCGGAGTCCTTGGGGGGACGTGGGGGGATCTGGCGCCGGGAGGTGCCCCCACGGCGGCCTGGCCCGCGATCGGGGCCCACCGATCCGCGGGCGGGCCTGTGCCATGGGGGCACTCTATTCCTCCACGTAGGCTGCTGTGGCTCTCCACCATGGCCAGTGCGGAGATGATCCCCCCTGCGCATGCGCTGGGATGACAGCAGCACACGCTGGCGCTCCCGCGCAGACGGCAGCTCGCGCCGGCCCGGCCCTTCGGCGCTGGTTGGCGTGGCGCCAAGCCCCTTCCCTGCCGGCCAGCGCGACAAACCACTCCGGGGCCGGCCTAGCCCCTTTGGGGCGGCCCAATGCCGGAGTGGTTCATGCCACTCCTCGGCGCTGGGACCCCCCGCCCCGCCGGGTAGGGGAGAATCCCGCCCATTATTCTTTAAATTTTTGAAGTTTCCTGTGTTTTAGTTCTTTATTAGTTGTGTCTCATTAAAAAGAAAAAAATTCTTCATGTTTCTGTCATCCCCTTTACTCACCAACCAAGGTTGGTTTGTAGTTCAGCTACACCTCGATATAACACCATTCATCCTTGCTTTAAACCTGTCCTTGATTCCACCCCACTCTATCTCTGTGAGACCCCAGCCTCCTGGGATCTCTATGCTTCTGCAATTCTAGCCTCCTGGGCATTCCTTATTTCCATTATTCTATCAGTTTTAACCCTGCCTTCAGATGGCAAGGTCCGAAACTCACCCTCCCTAAACCCGTCTGCTTTTCTACCACCCTCTCACCCTTAAGATTCTCTTTCGGACCTACCCCTTCAATCTAAGCAATGCTCACCTCTCCCATGATTCTCCTATAAGGGTCACTGTCATATTAAGCTTGGTAAAGCTCCACTGAAGTGCATTGCATTGAAGGTACTATGTAAATGTAAGTTGCTGTTGCTTGATGACACTGAGCCAACCCAATGTCTTCCGAAAGGCATTCGATAATAATAATAATTTTCATTCTCACAAGTAGGCTTACATTAACATTGCAATGAAGTTACTGTGAAAATCCCCCAGTGGCCACACTCCGGCACCTGTATACTGAGGGAGAATTCACAATGTCCAATTCACCTAACAAGCACATCTTTCAGGACTTGTGGGAGGAAACCGGAGCACCCGGGGGAAACCCATGCCGACACGGGGAGGACGTGCAGACTTAGCACAGACAGTGACCCAAGCTGGGAATCGAACCTGGGACCCTGGAACTGTGAAGCAACAGTGCTAATCACTGTGCTACCATGCCACCCATTCATACTGACATCTGACATTATAGGGTGACACGGTAGAACAGTGGGTTGGCACTTCTGCCTCACAGCACCAGGGACCTAGTTCAATTCTGGCCTTGGGTGACTGTGTGGAGTTTGCATGTTCGCCCGGTGTCTGCTTGGGTTTCCCCCACAGTCCAATGCTGTCCAGGTTAGGTGGAACAGCCATGTTAAATTGCCTTTTTGTGTCCAAAAGGTTCGGTGGCGTTACTGGGATTGAGCGTGGTTAATAGGTAGAGTGCTCTTACAGAGGGTCGGTGCAGACTTGATGGGCCAAATGGCCTCCTTCTGCACTGTAGGAATTCTATGGAAATCTGTCATTATTCAATGTTGTGAAATGTTATTGGTCAGAACACTGCCAATTCAATGCTTGTGTTGATTATTTTGTTTTGTGGGGCTCACATTAAGTATTCTGACACAAACCTTGTGACTCCCAGCCGACTTCTGCTTCAGTATCCAAAGGTGGATTTAAGAACAAATGCCTAACCTTTGTACTATTCATGTGAACTAGCAGCATACCAGCAGCAAAATGCAAATTTGTGTTTGCAAGGTCGAACCGATAGATTATGCATGATGTCTCAAATGGATGTCAGGTTTGTCAGGATCTGCTTGAGATTTCCCTGCTGGTTTATAAAATCACCTGCTTATGTTCAAGTGAATTTCCTCAAATCAGTTGGCAGGCAAATGAGCACCAGTTGATCTTCTCGTTCAGCTGTGATTTGTCCCTCTCATTCCTTTGCCTCATTTCACAGAAGATACCAGTGCAAATTAAATAGAAAGCAGTTTGAATGGGACTTCTGTGTGAAAGCAAGCACAGGAGGTTTCAGTTCCTTACTTTGCTTGTTCAGACCTCATGCCAGGTTTAAAGTGGTTCTAATTGTGCGTTCACAGGAGAAAGGAGATTAGATGAGGTTTCAGTTACGTGCAAATCTAACTTTGTACAGTAGATGTATTACAAAGAATGTTGTTTTTGTAAAGGCAAAACCGACAGGATCTGAACGATTCTTCCCTCCATCCACGTCAAGAACTACTCTTTTATTGATATTAATACCTTTGGGGAATTTTAACTCACAGGTGGGAAAACAGAGCAGCCATCTAGTTGATGAGCAGCGGTTGAAAGTCCAGATGATTTTAATGCCTGGCCTCATAAAAAAATAACACTCACTGACAGGACGCAGTGATGCTGGGCCCAAATCCCTCTTAACACCGTGAGAGAGCCCACACCGCATAGACTGCAGTGGTTCAGGAAGGCGGCTAACTGCCAGGATGGGAAATTAATGCTAGTTCTAGTTTTCACAGCGATCGGCGATGCTCATGTCCCATAAATGAGTTTGCAAAATGGTGGCCTCAACGGCACAGCAATTCCTCGGTGGCTAGTTTAGCTCAGTGGGCTGGACAGTTGGTTTGTGATGCAGAGCGCGGCCAGTAGCGCGGGTTCACATTCCCGCACCGGCTGAGGTTATTCTCAACCTTGCCCCTCGCCTGACATATGGTGATCCCCCCCCCCCCCCCACCACCACCACCACCACCACCACCACCACCACTACCACTATCACCCCTTCAAAGGGGAAAAACAGCCTCTTGGGATGATTGCGACTTTCATTTCACTTCCTCAGTACTGCCCTGGAATTGTCAGCCCCGGTTTCAGTTCTCGGGAGTTGGACTATCTATGGGAGTTGACTGAGCACAAATTGTTCACTGCATTTCTACATTACACCAGTGACCATACAAAAATGCTTCAGTGGCTATGATCGTCAAAAGCGCTAAATCAATGCAAGTCTTTCTTATGTACGACAAGAAGTACCTGAAAAACAAATCTGTAACTAATAATTATTACAAATACATGTTATGACTATTAATCTGTAGTTCGATCAACCATTTTCCTCTACTAGATACCTAAAAATGTCCATCTCATTGATGATGAGGACATCAAGCACTTTAAGGGCAGTTTGGTTTCTGTTCTGTTCTTTGTAATAGGATTACTCTCCTTTCTGAATCAACCTTTCATTGGGGGAAAAAAACAAACTGAATTTTCCCAGGGTTTAAATACTGAAAACCTTCAGGATGTTATCAACAATAATTTCAACAGCTTTGTACCATTCCACGGAATGCACAATGGCTTTTGATGAGATTCAAGTAGCATGTCATTAACAGTATTAAAATACCTGCAATAATCCAACTCATCAGAACATGAATTAAACTGCTACTGCATGTGCCAAAAGCCATTATTGACATGCTGACAAATGTTTAAATCCATCAAGTTAGCTTTTCTTCTCAAAATCATTGTCTTGACTTGATGCTTATCACCAATTGGCTGCATCAGATTATTATCAGCAAGTATTTATGCAACTTGTGTATCCTGATAAGTGACCGGTACATAGAAAAACATTGCAAGTACTTGAAATTCTACACTGAAACAAGAGTTGCACGCTTTCATCGACTATTATTTAATTTTTTTAAAACCCTGAAACAAACAACCTCACAGCACGTATTTATGTAATGCAAGCTCACAATAATTTATCAAGCAGAACCGTCAAGTCAGTCTTTCAAGAGACAGCCTCCTTGGGGAGGTGTCAATGTTTAACCTAAACGCTGTTTTGCAGATTCTTTTCATAATGAGCTACAAAGGTACTAATCCTTACAGTCCATTTAGGACTCTGCCAACAACTCTCCAGGTGTACTGTTGCACCAAAGTACTTTTTTTTTTAAAGCAATACGATTTCACTGCCTCCTCACAGTTTGTCTGGAATTTCGAGAGGGACCTGCTTACAAAGGTAGGAACACATTTTACACTTATTTTCTTGTCTGGCGCTGTTTAAAAAGTTAGGCGACTAAGAATGGCAAAGTGTTATAAAACAGGACTCATTTGTAACTCGACTTTAGGTCACAACAAGTACAAGTAAATATGTAAACCTGATTCCCAAACATTTGACCAAATGCCTAAATCAGATCCAGGTAACAGTTTTATTTCAAGTGTCAATGATGCACTGGCTTTCGAGGCTGAAAACTAAATATTTGAGAAGTTTCACGGGACTGGAGTTGCCTCAGTAAAAGGTATCTTTTCATTATGATCATTAGTCCAATTTCACAATGTTCAACTCAAGGTCCGAATTTTCTCCATAATCACAAATTATATGAAATCCGAGTCTACTTTACATTCTGTACCACATAATTACAGGCATGCGGTAAATCTCATGCTCAAGTTAAAGCCTGTAAGGGGGTATGAAGTAATGGGGTGACTAATTCAGGGCTGTAGGTGCAACATGGACAATTTGTGTCTTGTCAAGTGTAAAATAACGAGCTTAAGTCTGAAAAATGCTTCAATTATATTGATTGAAGAGTGACCAGCTTGTGCCTAGAAATTACAGTGAATGAGCACTGTATAAATTGGTACTTATCACCAAAAAATAATCTAGACACAGTGATCTCTGATACTCAACTTGTAGGTAGCATCCAAATTGAATAATATAAACATTTTGCAAATTGTTCAGATGTATGTATTGTCTGTTGCAGTCAGTTAGATTTTTATTTTGCTGAGGTTGCAACAGTGGCTGCTGATTCATGTGCACATTTAATCCATTGATACCATATGTGACTTTGCAACTATTTTTTGAAAAGGAATCTATCCTTACATTTTACATTTATAGCTAAAGGATATATCCTTCTTCAGAAACAAGTCTAACAGACAAGAGGAAAGCAACAGTTTTAAAATTATGCGTACATCATTGTATAGATAATTATATTGGCATCTTAGCACCATTATATATACAGTCTTAGATCTTTCAACAGCGAGTTACTTGAACGTTATTATTATCGAGCACTTTAGCGAGAAAGGAGAATTTTCCAATTTTTGAATCCTTTTGGATGGATTATCTCCAATGAGGGTGTGAAACATTACTGAAACATGATTAAAGGATGGTCACAACTGGGAGTTAAATATCCGAGGGTATCAAACTTTTCGGAAGGACAGAGTGGATGGTAAGGGAGGTGGTGTTGCTCTGTTATTTAAGGATGACATCCGGGCAATAGTAAGGGATAACATCGGTGCTATGGAGGATAAGGTTGAATCCATTTGGGTGGAAATCAGGAATAGTAAGGCGAAAAAGTCACTGATAGGAGTAGTCTATCGGCCACAAAATAGTAACGTTATGGCGCGGCAGGTAATAAACAAAGAAATAACTGATGCATGTAGAAATGGTACAGCAGTTATAATGGGGGATTTTAATCTACATGTCGATTGGTTTAACCAGGTCGTTCAAGGCAACCTTGAGGAGGAGTTTATAGAATGTATCCGCGATAGTTTCCTAGAACAGTATGTAATGGAACCTACGAGGGAACAAGCGGTCCTAGATCTTGTCCTGTGTAATGAGACAGGATTGATTCATGATCTCATAGTTAGGGATCCTCTCGGAAGGAGCGATCACAATATTGTGGAATTTAAAATACAGATGGAGGGTGAGAAAGTAAAATCAAATACTAGTGTTTTGTGTTTAAACAAAGGAGATTACAAGGGGATGAGAGAAGAACTAGCTAAGGTAGACTGGGAGCTAAGACTTTATGGTGGAACAGTTGAGGAGCAGTGGAGAACATTCCAAGCGATTTTTCACAGTGCTCAGCAAAGGTTTATACCAACAAAAAGGAAGGACGGTAGAAAGAGGGAAAATTGACCGTGGATATCTAAGGAAATAAGGGAGAGTATCAAATTGAAGGAAAAAGCGTATAAAGTGGCAAAGATTGCTGGGAAATTAAAGGACTGGGAAATCTTTAGGGGGCAACAGAAAGCTACTAAAAAAGCTATAAAGAAGAGTAAGATAGAGTATGAGAGTAAACTTGCTCAGAATATAAAAACAGACAGTAAAAGTTTTTACAAATATAAGACAAAAAAGAGTGGCTAAGGTAAATATTGGTCCTTTAGAGGATGAGAAGGGAGTTTTAATAATGGGAAATGAGGAAATGGCTGAGGAACTGAACAGGTTTTTTGGGTCGGTCTTCACAGTGGAAGACACAAATAACATGCCAGCGACTGATAGAAATAAGGCTATGACAGGTGAGGACCTTGAGAGGATTGTTATCACTAAGGAGGTAGTGATGGGCAAGCTAATGGGGCTAAAGGTAGACAAGTCTCCTGGCCCTGATGGAATGCATCCCAGAGTGCTAAAAGAGATGGCATGGGAAATTGCAGATGCACTAGTGATAATTTACCGAAATTCACTAGACTCTGGGGTGGTCCCGGTGGATTGGAAATTAGCAAACGTGACACCACTGTTTAAAAAAGGAGGTAGGCAGAAAGCAGGAAATTATAGGCCAGTGAGCTTAACTTCGGTAGTAGGGAAGATGCTGGAATCTATCATCAAGGAAGAAATAGCGAGGCATCTGGATAGAAATTGTCCCATTGGGCAGACGCAGCATGAGTTCATAAAGGGCAGGTCATGCCTAACTAATTTAGTGGAATTTTTTGAGGACATTACCAGTGCAGTAGATAATGGGGAGCCGATGGATGTGGTATATCTGGATTTCCAGAAAGCCTTTGACAAGATGCCACACAAAAGGTTGCTGCATAAGATAAAGATGCATGGCATTAAGGGTAAAGTAGTAGCATGGATAGGGGATTGGTTAATTAATAGAAAGCAAAGAGTGGGGATTAATGGGTGTTTCTCTGGTTGGCAATCAGTAGCTAGTGATGTCTCTCAGGGATCCGTGTTGGGCCCACAATTGTTCACAATTTACATAGATGATTTGGAGTTGGGGACCAAGGGCAATGTGTCCAAGTTTGCAGATGACACTAAAATGAGTGGTAAAGTGAAAAGTGCAGAGGATACTGGAAGTCTGCAGAGGGATTTGGATAGGTTAAGTGAATGGGCTAGGGTCTGGCAGATGGAATACAATGTTGACAAATGTGAGGTTATCCATTTTGGTAGGAATAACAGCAAACGGGATTATTATTTAAACGATAAAATATTAAAGCATGCCGCTGTGCAGAGAGACTTGGGTGTGCTAGTGCATGAGTCACAGAAGGTTGGTTTACAGGTGCAACAGGTGATTAAGAAGGCAAATGGAATTTTGTCCTTCATTGCTAGAGGGATGGAGTTTAAGACTAGGGAGGTTATGTTGCAATTGTATACGGTGTTAGTGAGGCCACACCTGGAGTATTGTGTTCAGTTTTGGTCTCCTTACTTGAGAAAGGACGTACTGGCACTGGAGGGTGTGCAGAGGAGATTCACTAGGTTAATCCCAGAGCTGAAGGGGTTGGATTATGAGGAGAGGTTGAGTAGACTGGGACTGTACTCATTGGAATTTAGAAGGATGAGGGGGGATCTTATAGAAACATTTAAAATTATGAAGGGAATAGATAGGATAGATGTGGGCAGGTTGTTTCCACTGGCGGGTGAAAGCAGAACTAGGGGACATAGCCTCAAAATAAGGGGAAGTAGATTTAGGACTGAGTTTCGGAGGAACTTCTTCACCCAAAGGGTTGTGAATCTATGGAATTCCTTGCCCAATGAAGCAGTTGAGGCTCCTTCATTACATGTTTTTAAGGTAAAGATAGATAGTTTTTTTGAAGAATAAAGGGATTAAGGGTTATGGTGTTCGGGCCGGAAAGTGGAGCTGAGTCCACAAAAGATCAGCCATGATCTCATTGAATGGCGGAGCAGGCTCGAGGGGCCAGATGGCCTATTCCTGCTCCTAGTTCTTATGAAAGGGGGTCAGGGCCAAGGATAAGGGAAGATGGATCTGATTAAAATTAGCTCAAGGTCATTCAGGACCTTGAAGCAGTTTCCCACACAAAGAATGGTGAATATTTGGAACTCTCTCCCTGAAATGTCTGTGTATGCGAGGCAATTGGATCTTTCAAGATGATGATTGATAAGGGTTTTGTTGAGGCAGGATATCAAGCAATATGGAGCAAAGATGGGCAAATGGAGTTGAGATGCGATCCAGACACAATTTATTTGAATGTGGTGAACAGTTTTGGTATCCTTATCGAAGGAAAGAGGAAGGATATACTGACTTTGGAGGCAGTCCAAAGAAGGTTCACTGGTTGGTCCTGGGTATGGAGGGATTTTCTAGTGAGGATAGGTTGAGTAGTTTGGGCCTGTACTCATTGAAGTTTAGAAAACTGAGAGGCCATTTATTGAGACATGTTGGACTCTCAGGGGCCTTGGCAGGGCAGATGCTGAGAGGTCGTTTCTCATGTGCGAGAGTCTAGGACCAGAGGGCATAATCTCAGAGGGGGTCACCCATTTCAGGCCGAGATGAGCAGGAATTTATTCTCTCAGAAGATAGAATCTGTGGAATTCTTTATTGCAGAGATGTGCAGTGGCTGGATCATTCAATATGTTCAAGGCTGCAATAGACAAATTTTTAATCAGCAATGAAATAAATAGTAATGGGGATATGGCGAGTGTTGCAACCTACAAGATACCCAAGGGGCTGGGCTGATAGGATCCCCATGAGTGTCGTAGAATATAAACTTTCCTACTAAGGGGCGGAGCCCCTTATCAGAGGAAGAGGAAACCAGACTATAAAAACCCAGCCTGAGTGTGAGGGTGGAGCGGGTAGGTAGTTGTACATAGTAGTTCCATCCCTCTGTAAATAAACTTTTATTCCCATCAGTTCCCACGTGACTGCTTCTGTGAACTCAACACCGGCGATGAGGATGGGATAGAGTTCCTCAACTTAGGGCATGCTCCTTCCCAGAACACAGTGCTCCCTTGGCCAGGCAACCTCGGTTCCCCACTCAGGGCAGCAGCCCGTCGAGGGTTGGGCCAGTGGCCTAGGACGCCACCAACCGGGCGGGACCCCTCCCCCGATCCAGATGAGGAAGACCAGGGTGTTGTGAGACGTGCGGTCGGAGAGGCCACCGTGGGATGGCCCGTTCGCCCGCCACTCTGCTCGGGCTGGCGGCCTGCCCCGGTCCCGCATCTTTTTTGTGGAAGAATCCCTGAATGATTGTCTGCAGTTCAACTGCATTTCATTGCCCAAAGTAACCCCCATTAGGGTCACTGTTCACATCAATGGTCACCAATTACGCCAATTACAAATGGAGTTAGACGCAGGTGCCGCCATCTCTGTTGTTGGTAAGCCCACTTTCGAGAAGAAAGGACGGCACAGGAACAGGCCCTTTGGCCCCTCAGGCCTGCGCCGGCCATCTAACCTAAAATCTTCCACACGTCTGTAGCCCTCCACACCCTTTCTATTCATGCATTTGTCAAGGCGCCTCTTAAAGATCACTATCGTACCTGCCTCCACCACGTCCTCTGACTCAGACTCTTATTTAGCACGCATGGCATCCAGGAGATACTGGTCTCCCACAACGGAACGCCATTTACTAGTGCAAGGTTTGACACTTTTGATGTGAATGAATGGAGTGCACCACATACGCACTGCCCCATACCACCCCACTTCGAATGGTTTGGTCAAAAGAGCGCTCCAGACACTGAAGACGTCAGGGTCACATGACACACGTTTGCCGCGTATCGTTTTCTGCTGCCACTCTGCACTGCATGTCGCCACCGGTGTGGCATCAGCAGAACTTCTCATGGGACAACGGCTTTGAACGTGCCCAAGCATGGCATTGCCAGACAGGTAGATTCGCTGCAGGCAGGAGCCGTTGGGCCATCACTCTGTCGAGCATGCCCCACCGAGATGGTTTATATCGCGCGACTAGGTCCACGTGCGCAACTTTGTAGATGGGGTCAAGTAGGTTCTTGGCACTATCATTCGGCAGACCGGGCTAGTGTCACGCCAGGTTCTTGTGCAGGACCAGGAATCGAGTAGGCGCCTCGATCATCTTCGCAGTCGGAACCCAATGACGTACAAACCCCTTTTGGAGGAGTCAAGACGGCCCCTGGCTGCCTCAGCGACTCCTCAGGGCGCCGTCCCATGGGCGAGTCCAGATTCATGATGCCGAGGATTCCGACTCCGCCCTGGAGGTTCTCTCGCTGGACATTCCCGATGGGGAATTTCCCGCTGACCAGCTCGCTATACACCGCCTAGCCCTGCGCTGAAAACGTCAGAGAGGTGCAGAGCTCCTCGTTCCCCTCCTTTGTCGGACACGTTTTTGGACTTTGGGGGAAGGAATATTGTAACCTACACGAGACCCACAGGGCCAGGCCGATTCGGTTTCCCTTGAGTCTTATCAGCGGGAGAGGAAACCAAACTATAAAAACTCAGCCCAAGGTACGCCGGGCGTGGGTAGTCAGTTCTGGGACCTGTGTACATAATATTTCCATACCCCTGTAAATAAATGTTACACTCCCAAAGTTTCCCGCGTAGCTACTTCTGTGCACTCAACGGTGGGAAAGTGGAGCTGAGGATTATCATTTCAGGGACTGCATTCTCCCCGACCCGGCGTGACGGAGGGTCCCGGAGTAGGGGAGTGGCGCCAACCACTCAGGGGTCGCGCCTCCCCAAAGGTGGGGAATTCTCCCCACCTTTGGGGGCCAGCCCCGCGCCGGAGCGGTTGCCACCAGGAGACCAGCGCAAAAAACCAGCACCCCCAGCAGCGGGGCTGGCTGAAAGGTTTTCGTTGGCCCACACATGCGCCGGCAGTGATGTCAGCGGCAGCTGGCCGCTGACGTCACTGCCGGCGCATGCGCGATGTGGGTTTCTCTTCCGCTTCCGCCATGGCGGAGGCCGTGGCGGACGCGGAAGAAACTAGTGCAGCCAGGGCACTGGCCCGGACCCGGGGGGGGGGGCGATCGCGGGCCAGACCACTGTGGGGGCACCCCCCGGGGTTCGATCGCCCCCCCCCCCAGGACCCCGGGGGCCTGCTCGTGCCGCTGAGCCCACCATTCCAGAGGTGGTTTAAACCTCGGCGGCGGGAGAGGCCTCCCAGCGGCGGGACTTCGGCCCATCTGGGCTGGAGAATCGCCACAGGGGCCTCTCCGATCGGAGTGGCGAGATTCCGGCCCCCGCCACTTCCCGTGTGGCGGAGAATCTCTGCCACAGCGGGAGCGGGATTTTAGGCGCCCCCAGGCGATTCTCCGACGCTGCTGGGGGTCGGAGAATTTCGCCCCAGATCAGTCATGGTCTCACTGAATAGCGGAGCAGACTCGATGGGCCAAATGGTCTACTTCTGCTCCTACATCTTATGGTATTCTAGTCGGCCTGAGACACCGTATGGCCTATTTGTGTTCCCATGTTCTTAAATCTCTGATTTCTTCAGCACTCCTCACCTCTGGTCATGGACATGTTCAATGATTTATACATCTCATAGAATACAGCATCATATCAAAAACACATTCTTCTTAAAAAGCATGTGAAGAATTCACTGTTGAAACCACCCCAAATCGTGTTGACGGTAAAAATGCCAACATAGCCCATAAGGAAAATATTTTTTGTATGGTTTGGTATGTGGGTATTAGAAAGCATTAGCACTAAATATCACATATAGATACAATGAAATGAAACCTTGCACTCCTCTGCAACTCCATTTATGATTGTTCCCATTGATAATTTGCTACTTTTGTGTCAAACATCAAACAGTTTCTTTTTCTGAAAAGTTCTGTTGTGTGAAACCAAAGTTGACACTGTTTGGGACTGAAATCCACTCATGTTTGTGCCAAAGGTCCTACTTAACCTCTGCCTTGAGGCACAGGTTGAGGGCAGCCACGTTATGTTCAGTTTGACTAAAAGCATCGTACTCGAAGCATTTCTGCTCTCTGAGCTTGTAATTGTAATGGACTATGCTCATCCAGCAATGGTTGTGCAAACTCTCTTTCAGCCCAACACACCTTTTCCACATCCTGAACGATCATAGCGATTTTTTCAAAATCTGGTCAAAGTTTAAAATGTCAGAAATATGCAGTCGACTGCATGAAGCTCCGAATGGCAAACTTAACTGAGAGGTGAGGCAACTTCTTTAATGATTTTCAGTCTCCCCTGGAAGAGCAGGGTTTGCATTGGACTGCCTGCACCTGTCTCTTGCATTGATTACATTCCAGTGTTGGAACGATTTTCTTCTCTTCTTTACGAAGAATCGATTTACATTTAAAATTAAATGAAATTCTGTAACTTGCAGCTTGCAGAATTGACCAGACATAGCTGATCGTCAAATTAGGACCGAGTGAGCTTATGTAGTTTGACATTTATTAACCCATGGTTGGTTATAAACTTACTCTTTGTTCCTTTGCAAGTGATCAGAATATCAAGTTTGTGTTGAAAGTAATGGCTCTTCCTAACTAGAGTGGGATATTTACATATTACTTTTGAAAGAAAA
This sequence comes from Scyliorhinus canicula, assembly GCF_902713615.1. Lineage (NCBI taxonomy): Eukaryota > Metazoa > Chordata > Chondrichthyes > Carcharhiniformes > Scyliorhinidae > Scyliorhinus > Scyliorhinus canicula. The sequence goes on from NC_052163.1 coordinate 17,993,692, forward strand.
GAACAGGAAGATTTACATTCATATAGCACAGGGGTGGGCAAACTTTTCCGTGCAAGGGCCACATTCAGAAATTCACAATTTTAAAGGGCCGCATAGTATATTAAGTAAAATAATTAATATTTAAAATAGCCAAATTAAAAGGTTTTTAAAGAAAAAAAAGCAATTAATTTTTATTAATTAATATTTTAAAGTAGAAACTTCACATGAAACACATGTTGTGCCGAGCAATGATCACCCTACTCAAGTCAACGTATCCACCCTATACCAGTAACCCAACAGCCCCCCCCCCCCCCCCATTAACCTTAAAATTAAAAAAAAAAATTTAATTTTTTTTATGACTTGATCTTGGTGGGCCGCATACAGACCTTTTCCGCGGGCCGTAGTTTGCCCACCCCTGATATAGCATCTGTCATAACCACGACATCCCACAGCTCTTTAAAACCAATGATATGTCGGGTGGAATTTTCTGGAAAATTGGCAGTAATACTTTGGTGAGAAGGTTGGTGCCGGAACGATCTGGATCATGGTCCAGAGCCACTTAAGTAAATGTTTTCCCCCACGTGAAACATGCCACGCCGGAGATGCCAGACGTCTGATTCGCCCCCCCCCCCCCCTCGGGGGTCAGCTGAGCACTACAATCAAGGGGGCGCTACATTTAAACTGATCCTCAGCACTCACTCCCAGTGAAGCCTGGAGGTTGGCCGTTCGCAGACCTGCACCTAGATTCACAGAGGAGGCCCTGACAAGGCTGCAGTGTGCGGTGGAGGAGAGGCGGACAACCCATCTACCCACATGCTGGCAGGAGGTCCCTGAGCAATGTGACGAAACCAGGCCTGGGAGGCGGTGGTTAATGCCAGCAGTATAACCAGGAGGACGGGGGTACAATGTTGCAAAAAGATGAATGACCAACGAACTGTAAGGGTGAGTGCCCCTGTGTCCATCCCTGACATTTGTCGCTTCTGTCCCCCCTGTGATGTCACCGGTAAAGCACTCACCACCGGCACCTGACCTCCAGTGTCATTTTCAAGTCCCCCGGCACAAACCCTTTCTGCCGAGGCACGGTGCCCACAAATGCCAGTTGCACTTGCCTGACCCACCAGACATCCAGCTCACAATGTCCCCTTTGGTTTCCTGCAGGAGATGTTAGCACATAACAGGTGGGAGACGGAGAAGACAGGCGAGGGGCATGTCCGAGCTGTGAGTTTTGACTCCGTACAATGAAAGAGCAATGGAGCTTGTGGGGGAGGGCCAGGAGCTGGCCTACATCAACATCGAGGTTGACCGGCAGAGATGTGAGGAGCCATTGTACATTCATCCAGATGAGCTGTCTCAACTGGGTTTTTAAGTGCCCAAACCCTTGTTCATGCTATTGAGTAGAACCAAGTCCCTTGTCTTGGAGGAACATCAACTGATGAGCCCAAGCCTTCCACACGCAGAATCCCCCGCAACGGTCGACAGGACCTCGAAAGGAGGACACCCAAGATGGGTCACAGCTCTCATCTGTACCATCCACCATCGCAGAGACAAGCACCTCGGTGGACAATCTTAGCAGACAGACATCTGAGTCACTATCTGATGGCCTCCACATTGCTTCAGATCCACATCAGCTGGAAAGAAGAATATCCCAGTGATTGGGCAGTCAGAGGTCTGCTGGATCCCAGGACACAGCTGTGCCCCATCCAGGTGCCCTGCCTCTGGACACATTCGTGCCTCAGCTGCTGGAGATGCCAAGGTATGACCCCCGACCCCCACTCAGACATGAGTCCAGGAGTCAGTGCACAGTCAGCAAAGAGTCAGAGTCAGACATAAGCAGAACTTGAGGAACTTTAAAGCTTTCCTCAATGCGAGTTGTCATCATCCCCCTGCCTTGACAAGTCACCTGCTGACACTATCAACCCAAGCCCATTTCCCTGTTTAGATGTCAATGAAACCTTCAGGGGGGTTGATGGTGGGGTCAGGGGTCAGGGGATGTTGTGGAGCTGTCGGACATCAAGTCTCCTAAAGGGTGAAACAGGTCCGGCTGCCCTGCTGCACCCTGGCCTCCGTCTGTCCTCCTTCCTCTGGGTCATCCTCCGGCTGTAACTCCATTCCCTCACAGTCCTCCTCATCAGACAAAGCGGCACATCCCTCCTTGTCCTCCTCCAGCATGTCGCCCTGCTGCTGTGTAAAGTTGTGGAAGGGCACATCTTAACATTGCGGGAGACCCTCTGGGGACTGAACTGAAGGGCCCCATTGGACCCATTGAGACAGCAGAAGGCCATCTTCAGGACCACAATGCAACCCTCTATAACTGACCAAGTGGCAGTGTGCCACTTTATACTGGAATTTCACACCGGTCTGAGGCCTACACACTGCTGCCATCTGTCAAGACCACAATAGGTATCCTTGTCCCCCATGTGCCATCCAGAAGCCTGGGTGGTCCTTGAAGACTCCGGGGATCTGCGAGTGCCCAGTATGAAGCTATAGGGATAGGGCCAGGGGTGGGTCTAGGTGGAGTTTTCTACTTGTGCAGAGTGGTACTGATCTCCTTCTTCCCTCTCAGATCCATGGCGCCTGGTCCCTGTTTTTATAAAGCGGTAGTAATTTTCACCCGCCTGACATCACGCTGGTAGGCGGGAAGATTCAGCAAGGCCAGAACATCTGACTTTAAGCTTTCTGGGTGTGAACCTGATTACGTCAGTGGGAAGGGCCCAGGATGAACACATTCTGGGTTCTCACCGCCGCAAATCCTGGCTTTGGCCTCTTGCGAGATTCAGCAGCCATTACGGGATTTGCACCTGCGGCGAATGGACCCAAAAAAAAGCAGCCGTATTTCCTGTGTAAGATAGGAAACGCAACAGCCAATTTTCTATAAAACAGCAAATTTATAGCGACTAGATAATCTGTTGAGTGATTGACGAGGATATTAAAGACATGTCACCTATTCTCCTTCGAAATAGCATCATGGGATTCAGTAGGAGGGCAGCAAGGGTCTCTGTTCAACAACTCATTTCACTTGTGTCAACTATTCTGACCAAATTTCAAGGACTAGCAGCTTGTTAAGTGGGTTAACAGGCATGGAATAAGTACATTAAATTAGTTAACCATTAAAATGAGCTATGCTAACGAGAAGGCAATTATACTCAATGTTAACTGCCTTCGCCATGAGGTGTGCATTTTGCTGTACTATTTTCAGATTACCTTTAGTCCTCTGAGGCAAGGTTATAATGTAAATGGTTTTGCATAATTAAAATACAAGTTGAGATTTTATGATTTGAAAAAGAACATAGAACATAGAACAGTACAGCACAGAACAGGCCCTTCGGCCCTCAATGTTGTGCCGAGCCATGATCACCCTACTCAAACCCACGTATCCACCCTATACCCGTAACCCAACAACCCCCCCCCTTAACCTTACTTTTTTATTAGGACACTACGGGCAATTTAGCATGGCCAATCCACCTAACCCGTCTGCATCATCTAAATATAACTTATCGTCATCAATGTCAATGAAGGACTGTTACATCCAAGTATGCAATTGATTATTGAGTTGTATATTCTAGTAGCTGATAAAAGGATAGCGGGCGGCACAGTGGTTAGCACTGTTGCTTCACAGATCCAGGATCCCAGGTTCGATTCCCGGGTTGGGTCACTGACTGTGCGGAGTTCTCCCCGTGTCTGCGTGGGTTTCCTCCGGGTGCTCCAGTTTCCTCCCAGTCCAAAGATGTGCAGGTTAGGTGGATTGGCCATGCTAAATTAGTGTCCTTAGTGTCCAAAAAAGTTTAGGTGGGGTTACTAGATTATGGTTTTGATAGAGTGGAGGTGTGGGTGGTCTTTCCCAGGGCTGGTGCAGACTCGATGGGCCGAATGGCCTCCTTCTGCACTGTAAATTCTATGATTCTTATTTTTTTAATTATGAATTTAGAGCAGCCAAACATGTTTTTTTCAATTAAGGGGCAATTTAGCATGGCCAATCCACCTAACCAGCACATCTTTGGGTTGTGGGGGTGAAACCCACGCAGACGTGGAGAGAATGTGCAAACTCTACACTGACAGTGACCCAGGGCCGGGATTCGAACCCGGGTCCTCAGCGCCGCAGTCCCAGTGCTAACCACTGTGCCACATGCCACCCTTATGATTCTATTATAACTGTTCATCCTTAGTGCCTTTTCTCAGACATGCCAAACATACAGTCATAGTTTCAGGTCATCATTGGCTTGATTGGCTTTGGAAACTGAAGGAACTATGTGGACACACAGCTATAACTTTGAAAAAAGCATAACCAACTATTACAATGGTAAATATTACTTGGTGTGTTCAGACTGTTACGATCTATCATATGCCGTGCAAACCAAACCTCAAATGGAAACTTGGCAGGCTAGCACAACCATTTTCTATTTGTATTTTACTGCAAGAAGATATGTGTACAGAAGTCAGAAGGCAAAACTTCCTGTAACACTTTAGGAGATTTGAAATACTAAAATAAAAACATTTCTTAACAAAAGAAAAGAAAAGTTAACTCACAAGATGACAATTACATAGTTGAATTAGCCTTACAGAACATTCTCCAAAATAATTTCTACTTGGCTATACTCACAAACAAACCCACATTTACACAACAGTCCTTATCGATATTTCATCTCTAAAAATTCCAGTAATATTACCACAAGACACACCATCGTGTTGTTATAGGCAAGGGACATCACAGGGCTTCTCCCCCACTCCCACTTTGCTGTTGAAATTCAAGACTTTTAAACCAAACCCCCTCCTCTGGAAGACAGCCACTTTTCTGGGTTGCTAGAGACTTTTCACTTTGCTTCTTTACACAGCTCTCTTCCAACATGGAGCACCTTCCAGATTGCCTTACATGGCCACACCCAACACAAGTCCCCAACCTCTCTTTAAATAAGTTTTTGTCCGATTTCATTGTCATAATATACACACAAGTATATGATGGTGCACAGACAGACATTGATTGACACACAGGATGACCAATGAACACACAGAACACAGCAGCCAATCACCAGACAGGACACGGCCACTATAAAGGCAGAGGGCACTAGTTTTCCCGCTCTCTTGAGACAGGCAGAGCCCTTGAGCAACAACACGAACATCCACCATGTGGTAGCAAGATAGTCTGTTCAGGTTAGCCTCAGGTCTCCAGTCAACTCAGCATAGTATCAACCCACAGTTCAAGTATGTTTAACAGTTGGTAGTTCAATAAAATAGAGTTGCATTTCTCCAAGTGTTGGACGCCCGTCTCTCTCACTGCTATGGGAAACGCAGTCCTCGCAGACCCAGCATACCCAACACATCCTTCATCTTTTTCCATTGCCCTTACCTTTCTTTGAAATTTACTTTCACCGGGATATAAAAATCCTTTGTGTTCTCCTTATGGCCACCGCGTTTGGCTAAAATAAAATTAAACAACTTTGCCTTATTTATTTCTGACTTTTTCCCCAGTTGTCAACCCACCTTCACTTTCCTTTGAAATGTAACAACTGGACACAACAAACCTTCTTCATCCCCAATGCAAACTTCGACTGATGTGTCATTTACCTGCAGTCCATCAAACGTGGCCCCACTGATTTCAAACGACTGCCTGTCACACCTTTGATAGTCTAAGCCTTGCTGCCCAACTGTCTTCAGTTTAATTGAATTAGTCGCACACACAGACACTCATACTATTAAAAAATAAAATTTTCTTCAGAAAATGATTTTCTCAGACATTAACTTATCTGGTTCCAATGAAGTGAATTGTTTCCTCTGGGTGGTTCCACCCAGTGTAGCCCATCAACTAAACTTGAAACAGGTGTTGGGCCTCCTATTTGCATAGATTTCTGATGCCAACCCTGGATGCCACCCTTTTGTGCCAATAAGGCAGATGGTGTACTTCTGGAGCAGAATACTCATGCACCTGTCATTGAACACACGAGCTGCATTTGTGTGTGTAAAATTGCTCTGGTGTCACCCAATTTCTATTTTTTTTTTAATAGTATAATTTTGTACTCAGATTTACCTTTAATTTCTGATGTGCTTTTCATCCCTCTATTAAGACTGTCCCAACTCCATTCAATGTTTTAGTGGAGTGATGTCCTGCTAAACTCTTTGATGAGGCTCCTCCCACGCTGTGTGTTTTCTGGTAGCCATGGCAGCTCGCCATTGGGCACTGGCGGAATATTTTGGTCCTGCCGCTATATGTGGTGTTTTGCTTGGCTTGTCTGTCCTGCTGCCGGGGAACCCATTGAGGGGAAGGTTGCCTTTGGCGGGCAGGGCCAGGAAATCCCACACTTTATCTGTGTTGTTTACTTACAGACCACTGGCCCCACCCAGAAGTGTCTACTCTTTTCTGATCTAGAAAATCAGCAAGAGCCTTCTGTCATGGTCGCACAATATATTACGTTTTTCATTTTTTTTGTGCCTTGATTATATAATTTTGAGCACTCGGATGCCATATTGATAGAGTGCTCAGTATTTATAGCAAGCAGGTGGCCCGTGACATTAACCCACTTTCCAGCAAATAAATGAAAATACAACTCTTAATTCACTTCAAGGAATATTGTTGAAAGCAGAGTGGTATTAAGTATTGTGTTACTGGGCTAGAGCACGGTCAATTCTAGTCCCCCTTGACCCGAAATCGCAACACAATTGAATTAATCAATAGTTCTTAGAAAAATACCCAAAGTCTTCGGCCATGGCTGCCCAATAATTACAGGTTTGTAAATTTAAACACAATTACTTTACATTTATAACAAGGACCACAATGAAATATGCTGCAAATACAACTTGTTAACTATTATCTAATTCCTAATCCACCACTTTAATCTGCCCTCACACTCTATATACACACACACAAGACAGCCAAACATAGGGGGGCGGAGAGGGGTGAAAATAATGAGAACAAGGGAAAAGAGTCTTTGTTTCAGACCTTCCTTCAAAATAATCTTTCAAATCCAGGTCTCTGTTTGAAGCCTGTAATGGTTTCACTGTAGAGAGAAGAGAGAGAAGGTTGTTTACCCTGAGTGTCCAGGATTCAAAATGGGCTCCTTGCATGCCTGTAAATTATCCCACTCAGGAAAGATCCCATCATCAACTGTTACCGAGCAGAGCACAGCATTTTGGACAATTCTTGATTGTCATTTAATCACTCGAACTGGGTCCCACCCCATCCCTCATGTGCCAAGAAGTCTGGGTCTTGTTGTCCAAAGTTAGCAGCACCATATACTAGGTTAAAACGTCTTGAATTCCTCCTTCTCTCGGCTGCTTGACTTCAGCATTCATGTCCATAAAGCATCCATGGATCAAAAATTACAACAGCAAAAATAAAGAAAGGGGAAATAAGGGAATTATCAGGAACAATTCTGAGAAAGGGGTAGTAATTTCTCATTAGTATAGTGGTTAGCACCCCCACCTGTCACTCAAGCTTCAAATCCCCGACGGAGAGAAGCTTAATTTAGCAGCTGCGATGGCCGAGTGGATCAGGCGTTGGACTTGAAATCAGACAGCGTTCCCCTGCACAGGTTCAAGCGCTGCTCGCAGCACGTGTGAGTGAAGCTACTTGTTCTCTTTGTGGGGCCGGTTTCGCTGTACAGCTGGTTCGTGATGCAGAGCGAGGCCAGCAGCTCGGGTTAAATTCCCTGTACCGGCTGAGGTTATGCATGAAGGCCCCGCCTTCTCAACCTTGCCCCTTGGCCTGAGGTATGGTGACCCTCAGGTTAAATCATCACCAGTCAGCTCTCCCCCTCAAGAGTAAAGCAGCCAATGGTCATCTGGGACCTTAGTTCCACTTGCATGAAGTCTCATTGGAAAGATGTGCAGCTTATATTCACACGATACCGAGTTGTCATGGTAATTGTTGATTTGTTTGCTGCTTTTCCTGTTCTGTTTGTTGTTTAGTGGGAGGAAACAAGCCCTTGACGCAGAATAATCTAATTGCCTTCTTCGTTCACAATGTAATTGAATCTGCAATTTTTAAAAATGATATTTATAGATGTTTTGGAATCCTAAACACAAATTAGATTTGGTAGTTGGAATGGTATGAGGAGATATTTTGTGCCAAATAAGTTCTTTAAATTTGCCATCAAATTAATGTTGTTTACTGTTTATACTCGGATTCTGGGTCGAGACAACATTGGAAAGAATCACTGAACAGTTTGTTGAAAGAATATTCTTGAGAACTTGGTCTGCTGTAAACACCTAAAACCTTTGTCAAGCCATTTTTATTTGAAGTAATGGACTATCCCCTCTGACGTCTGCTCCTGGAACAGTTAACCAACCAGTTGCAAATGTAAAGCAAGGAAAGTCTCACAGCACAGGCATGTACGAACTGTTGACTGTTGATCACATATTTGTGAATGGCTCACATTTCACTGTGAAACCCTTGACAATAAGTAGCCGGCCCTTTCCCCGAAATGAATATGTCTCAATTTCAAATCAAACACCACCACACGTTTTGCAGCAGAAGGTCGTGACTCCAAAGCAGTGGTATTCGGGCTAAGGATTTGCTGCAACATTTATATTTCAAAACCAAGTCAGCAAATGTCATTCAGTGGCAAAGAGGCTGTTCATGATGAGAGAGGACCATCCAGAAGTGTGACGGTTAAAACGGAGGCAACTGCAGGTTATGTAAAATATTAAAGACGAAACCGCTAGATTTACAGGAGTGGCATTAGGAGCATTTAGCGAAGTTTGTTCACGGAGGAACAAACTTGCAATGAGACAGTCTTTCCTCTCCACATGCCCTATGAAAATAATTTGGTAAAGTTGGCACTAAGTTAAAACAGTGAGCATTCCTGAGAGGTGTTTTTATTAACATACTAAATGTAGTTATAAAGTTTAGAGAACAATGCTTGCCCATTTTATGATCACTTAATGAATAGTAGTTTGATGCACTGTTGGAACACCCGAAGCAAACCTATGCAGCCTGGCTGCACAGAAACGTGTTACTGACTTTCACTACATTACAGTAAAGTAGCATCAAGAGCCATCCCCAACCTTGTGGTTGCATTGTCATGATTGGAATGAATTGTGTGATACAGTGTGTTACATTAAAGATGTCAATAGAGGCATGTTTAGCCTCTATTGAGGCTGGTTACACAGAGGCTGGTTTAGCACACTGGGCTAAAGAGCTGGCTTTTAAAGCAGACCAAGGCAGGCCAGCAGCACGGTTTAATTCCCGTACCAGCCTCCCTGAACAGGCCCTGGAATGTGGTGACTAGGGGCTTTTCACAGTAACTTCATTGAAGCCTACTTGTGACAAGAAGCCATTTTCGCTTTCATTCAATATGACCATAAACAAAGCACAAAGAAGTTGAAGCTTTCTGAAGGACAGAATAAAGTGCAGTCACGGCTTGGGTTCACTGAGTTCAAGAAAGAGTTGGAAATAAGACACGGCATTGGACCTCAAAGGGGAGCTGAGGGAGAAAGGACATTGTATTTGTGAATAGATGCCAAAATACAGCGAGGAAATGTTTCTGTTTTATGTTCACATTCCATTATTTTGGGTTATTTATATTTGGTTGCTAATTTTCTTTACATTTCAATGACGCGCATTCTGTTCCTGCATTCTCAACTTGAAACCAAGTGTGTGCGCCTCGCAAACTGGTCCCTGTGTCAGACTGTGTCAGTCTATCTGCTCTCTGTGCTGAGTCTGTGTCTGCTCTCTGTGTCTTGTCTGTGTCTGTTTAGGGCAACACAGTGGTTAGCACTGCTGCCTCACAGCTCCAGGGACGCGGGTTAAATTCCAGCCTCGGGTGATTGTCTGTGTGGAGTTCGCACTTTCTCCCCCTGTCTGCGTGGGTATCCTCTGGGGGCTCTGGTTTCCTTCCACAGTCCCAAGATGTGCAGGTTAGGTGGATTGGCCATGCTAAAATGCCCCTTAGTGTCCAGAAATATTAGGTGGGGTCGTGGGTTACAAGGATTGCGTGGAGGCATGGGCTTAGGCAGGGTGCTTTTCCAAAGGTTGGTACAGACCCGATGGGTCGAATGGCCTCCTTCTGCACTGTAGGGATTCTATGACTGTCTGTTCTCTGTGCTGAGTCTGTGTCTGTCCGTCAGCTCTCTGTGAAGTCTGCATATGGCTGGCTGTTCTCTGTGAAGTCTGTGTCTGGCTGACTGCTCTCTGTGAAATCTGTGTCTGATTCCCTGTTCTCAGTGAAGTCTGTGTCTGACTCCCTGTTCTCAGTGAAGTCTATGTCTGGCTGTCTGCTCTCTGTGAAGTCTCTGTCTGACTGTCTGTTCTCAGTGAAGTCTGTGTCTGACTGTCTGCTCTCTGTGAAGTCTCTGTCTGGATGTCTGTTCTCAGTGAAGTCTGTGTCTGACTGTCTGCTCTCTATGAAGTCTGTCTGACTCTCTGCTCTCAGTGAAGTCTGTGTCTGGCTGTCTGCTCTCTGTGCTGGGTCTGTGTCTGGCTGTCTGCTCTCTGTGCTGGGTCTGTGTCTGGCTGTCTGCTCTCTGTGCTGGGTCTGTGTCTGGCTGTCTGTTCTCTGTGCTGGGTCTGTGTCTGGCTGTCTGTTCTCTGTGCTGGGTCTGTGTCTGGCTGTCTGTTCTCTGTGAAGTCTCTGGCTGGCTCTGTAGGGATTCTATGACTGTCTGTTCTCTGTGCTGAGTCTGTGTCTGTCCGTCAGCTCTCTGTGAAGTCTGCATATGGCTGGCTGTTCTCTGTGAAGTCTGTGTCTGACTGTCTGCTCTCTGTGAAGTCTGTGTCTGATTCCCTGTTCTCAGTGAAGTCTGTGTCTGACTCCCTGTTCTCAGTGAAGTCTCTGTCTGACTGTCTGTTCTCAGTGAAGTCTGTGTCTGACTGTGTGCTCTCTGTGAAGTCTGTGTCTGACTCTCTGCTCTCAGTGAAGTCTGTGTCTGGCTGTCTGCTCTCTGCGCTGGGTCTGTGTCTGGCTGTCTGCTCTCTGTGCTGGGTCTGTGTCTGGCTGTCTGTTCTCTGTGCTGGGTCTGTGTCTGACTGTCTGCTCTCTGTGAAGTCTGTGTCTGACTGTCTGCTCTCTGTGAAGTCTGTGTCTGACTCCCTGTTCTCAGTGAAGTCTGTGTCTGACTGTCTGCTCTCTATGAAGCCTGTGTCTGACTGTCTGCTCTCTGTGAAGTCTGTGTCTGGCTGTTTGTTCTCAGTGAAGTCTGTGTCTGGCTGTCTGCTCTCTGTGCTGGGTCTGTGTCTGGCTGTCTGTTCTCTGTGAAGTCTCTGTCTGGCTGTCTGTTCTCTGTGAAGTCTCTGGCTGGCTGTCTGCTCTCTGTGCTGGGTCTGTGTCTGGCTGTCGGCTCTCTGTGCTGGGTCTGTGTCTGGCTGTCTGCTCTCTGAGCTGGGTCTGTGTCTGGCTGTCTGCTCTCTGAGCTGGGTCTGTGTCTGACTGTCTGTTCTCTGTGCTGGGTCTGTGTCTGGCTGGCTGCTCTCTGTGCTGGGTCAGTGTCTGGCTGTCTGTTCTCTGTGCTGGGTCTGTGTCTGGCTGTCTGCTCTCTGTGCTGGGTCTGTGTATGGCTGTCTGCTCTCTGTGCTGGGTCTGTGTCTGGCTGTCTGCTCTCTGTGCTGGGTCTGTGTCTGACTGTCTGCTCTCTGTGAAGTCTGTGTCTGGCTGTCTGCTCTCTGTGCTGGGTCTGTGTCTGGCTGTCTGTTCTCTGTGAAGTCTCTGGCTGTCTGTTCTCTGTGAAGTCTCTGTCTGGCTGTCTGTTCTCTGTGAAGTCTCTGTATGGCTGTCTGCTCTCTGTGCTGGGTCTGTGTCTGGCTGTCTGCTCTCTGTGCTGGGTCTGTGTCTGGCTGGCTGCTCTCTGTGCTGGGTCTGTGTCTGGCTGGCTGCTCTCCTTGATCATTCGGGAGGCAGAGTACTGGATGCAGTACAGAAATGGTAGAAATACTCAGCAGGTCAGACAGCATCTGTGGAGAGAGAAACAGATTTTATGCCCTGGTTCTGTCACTTTTCATCTGTTTATCACAATGTTTATTGAGGGTTGAATTTGCGGAAGCATAACGTGTGGTGGCTTATCCAACCAGTACAGTCCACATTGCTCTCTGATTTGCATAATGCTGCAAGGAAAGCGCAATATATAATTTGTTGCTTCAGGCAACTCTTAATCAGCTGCAAATAAACTGGTGCAAGCAATTTGCCATCAGCCTGTTGTAAACACTGACCCTGTGACTGCTATATGCCAGATTCACAAAAAAATGTATGACCTTGGGAATTTGAGAATACGGATTATTTGGTGCAAAATTAAGTATGGTATTACAAGCTATAGACATTGCAGCAAAAATAAAGCATTGTGAATAGGTCTGTATATTTTCATTTCACATCCAGACAGCCAATGCATCTCTTATTGAAATCCATCATGTCCAGAAGTTGCAAATTCTGAATATATTTTTATTGCTTGAAAGAATGTTGCTTCCCTCCTGTTAAATTAACTGTTCCACTTGGCTCCTGACCCAAAATATCATACACTGAATAGTTAAATTTGGCAGTGACGTTTTTCAAATATAAAACTCAAGATTTGCAACTTTGAACCATTATGGTTTTAATAAGGAGCCTATTATTTTTGTCAGAGTTTCAAAGTATGCCATTAGCATTGTAATGAAGTGTAAGTTAATCCACATGACCACGAGACTTAAGCTCTGATCTCCACTCTGTTTACGTTACGACAGCGCTTAGAATTGCTGAAGGGTGAAGTGTGAAGCCAGCCTTATTGTCTCTGCTATTAATGTTACTTAGATGTTGAGGACTCTGGGTCTGTACCCGTTGGAGTTTAGAAGGATGAGGGGGGGATCTTATTGAAACTTATAGGATACTGCGAGGCCTGGATAGAGTGGACGTGGAGAGGATGTTTCCACTTGTAGGAAAACCTAGAACCAGAGGACACCATCTCAGACTAAAGGGATGATCCTTTAAAACAGAGATGAGGCGGAATTTCTTCAGCCAGAGGGTGGTGAATCTGTTAAACTCTTTGCCGCAGAAGGCTGTGGAGGCCAAATCACTGAGTGTCTTTAAGACAGAGATAGATAGATTATTGATTAATAAGGGGATCAGGGGTTATGGGGAGAAGGTAGGATAATGGGGATGAGGAAATATCAGCCATGATTGAATAGTGGAGTAGACTCGATGGGCCAAGTGGCTTAATTCTGCTCCTATGTCTTATGGTCTTATGAAATGAAATGAAATGAAAATTGCTTATTGTCACGAGTAGGCTTCAATGAAGTTACTGTAAAAAGCCCCTAGTCGCCACATTCCGGCGCCTGTCCGGGGAGGCTGGTACGGGAATCGAACCATGCTGCTGGCCTGCTTTAAAAGCCAGCGATTAGCCCAGTGAGCTAAACCAGCCCCATGTCCCATAGAACAACCGTGACTAACACTCATCCATGTCTTTATTACATCTGGATTTGACTAGCCCAATTTAGTCCTGATCAACCCACCATTTTGCACCCTCTGTAGACTTGAGAACAAGGAACAAAGAACAAGGAACAAAGAAAAGTACAACACAGGAACACTCCCTTCAGCCCTTCAAGCCTGTGCCGATTATGATGCCCTAACTAAAACAAAAACCTCTGCCCTTACTCGGTCCGTATCCCTCTATTTCCTCCTTATTCATGTACCCATCCAGATGCCTCTTAAATGTTGCTAATGTGTCTGCTTCCACCACATCCTCTGGCTGCACATTCCAGGCATCCACCACGCTGTGTGAAAAATGTAACCCGCACATCTCCCTCAAACTTTTCCCCTCTCACCTTGAACCTGTGCCCCCCTGTAATTGACACTTCCACCCTTGGAAAAAGCCTCTCACTGTCCACCCTGTCTATGCCTCTCATAATGGTGTCGACCTCCAGCAGGTCTCCCCTCAGCCTCTGTCTTTCCAGTGAAAACAATCCTAGTTTATTCAACCTCTTCTCATTGCTAACACCCTCGAGACCAGGCAACATCCTGGTGAACCGTCTTTGCACTCTCTCCAAAGCTTCCACGTCCTTCTGATAATGTGGCAATAACCATGAGAGAACAGCCAGGCAAGCACATGGACTATTTGAGTCTAGAGGTAACAAATGAATGAGTGCTTCACCAGTAGGTGAGCTGAGGCCTTCAAGCAGTGAATTGCTGATATAAATTTCCAGAAGTATAAACCTACCATGAAGCCCCTTATCAAAACCTGCACAGTTCAGGTGTAGACAGCTGAAGCAAATGCTGTTCCCATTTTATACTTTTCGCTGCTACCTGCACCGAATTTTGTCCTTTTGACTTATAATCTACCACCTAAAATACTTCACAAGTGTCATTTCATTCTACTGCACTGGCAACGTCCTCAAATGTTGAGCCTATAGAGCCTAGAGATAAGGGTTTATCCTATAACAAACCACAACATTTAGTTAGATCTCAATTTAAACTAAATTAAACAACCTCTGGAGCCATGCACCAGTACGTTTGTGGAATAGACTGGAGGGACTGAACGCTCTGTACCTGTTCCTAATCAAAGAAAAGTATATGAGCAGATGATGGAAGAGGGGCTGGTTTAACACAGAGCTAAATAGCTGGCTTTTAAAGCAGACCAAGGCAGGCCGGTTCAATTCCTGTTCCAGCCTCCCCGAACAGGTGCCGGAATGTGGCGACTAGGGGCTTTTCACAGTAACTTCATTTGAAGCCTACTTGTGACAATAAGCAATTTTCATTTCATTTTCATAAAGGTGAACTATGAATGGAATTTTGAATGCTGAATTGGTACAATCAAAGTTCATTTCTGAATATCAGGATTTATCCTAGTTCAGATACTGCTGTTCAGTTTACCTGTCCTTATAAAACTAACAACATGTCATTGAAAATGTAAACTGTTGTCGTGTCGTGTCCAGTACCAGCGTGTCCTATTTTGAACTTTAAATCCATTTTAATATTATAAAACTGGACACAAACAGACTATTAAAATGGCTGTTGAAAATCATATGAACTTTTGCAGTTAAGCTATAGAGAAGCATAATTCTCTAGTGAGTATCTCAGTAAATATGGACATTCACAGCCACCGGGGGAATTCACACCTCTCTTTGCTCAAGGATGAACTAACACTAACAAGTGGACTGCGGAATTTCCAGCTTTCCTGCCTCTCAGTTTCATTCCAGACAAAAAGGAGCATTAAACCTCAATTTGTAGCAGACATAAATGAATGGACCCCACCAATCTACCATTATATTATGATGGTCTTTCCTACCCAAAATAGACTGAATGAATCGCAAAGGTGTTAAACAACAATACTGAATATTGGAATCAATATAGACACACTACCTTGTTTGGAAAAAAGACTTTGAATTTGATCAAAGGCACATGATGAGGGGGACATATTATTGTCTGTTTTTAAGATCAGCATGAGCTATTTGTATATAGTTCTACCAAAGCCATCAAACTAGATGTTAATAATTCAAGCAGCCAAGTCAATTTACAGAAATGCCTTGTAAACAGGAGATCCCAACAGACAGAATCACTCCCCTGTACTGTTCCAACTTTGAGTTCACCTGAAATCTGACGACAGAAAATCTCACAGCCTGCTGAGAATGTTTCGGTTCAACGACCCTTGCTTCAGCTTTGAATCATTGAAACCAAGGAACTACAAGCCTGCTACATGGAGATGGAGTTCATAACCCAGAGACTGGGACAATTGTAAACTTTAAAAGTATATGAACTTCACCTATATCTAATTGTTGTGTGTAAGTGTGAAAGGTTGCATTTAATTTGGGATAAGTGTGAGAGAAAATTTTACATTCTTTCTTTCAAAACGCACAAAAGTTTGCTGCTGGAATTTTCTAATTGACATACAGCTACAAGGGGTCTGAAAATACATACCACTTTTAATCGCAAAATATGCTGATAATGGCCAGTAAGAGAACACATACATGATTCCTGTGAAAATAGCTATTACTGTACAGATTTTGCCAGTGATTGGAGTTAGTCAAGAAAAAAGTGGAAAAGGGATGGACTGGTGTGAATATGTTCACTGGACCCTTCAAGTCTATTATAGAGCAGAATGTGTGATCTCCTGTCTCTCCAGCTTTTGGTTTCAGAAACCTCGAAATGAAAACAGATCCATCTAATCCCTAGCAGGAGAGGAAACATCAGTCTTCATCTGATTACTGAGTTCTTGGCGGTTCAGAGTAGTTAAGTAGACTGATTCTATCCTTACCAAAGCTCCATTACAATAACTTTACCTACACTAAGGGGTTTGCTCAGATGTTTAAATCTTGTGTGAAGGAATTTGTTTTAATTTTACATGTTTACACGACCTCAGAACATCCCAAAGCATTCTACAGCCAATGGAAAGTGTAGTTCTCGATTTAGTGTAAGGAGATGTGGCGGTAAATGTACACAGAAAGGTCCCATAGCTTAGCTGAGGTATAAACATCGACCAGCATATCAGGAGAGCTCACCTGCTCTTCAAGAAAATTGCCACTGGACTCTTTACATCCACCTTACTTTAACATCTCATCCAGCACCTTAGGCATAGAACAGTACAGCACAGAAAAGGCCCTTCGGCCCTCAATGTTGTGCCGAACAATGATCACCCTACTCAAACCCACGTATCCACCCTATACCCGTAACCCAACAACCCCCCCCCCCCCCCTTAACCTTTACTTTTTAGGACACTACGGGCAATTTAGCATCAACATTCCCCTTTGGTTTCCCAGCAATGATGAACCACAAGCTAACTTTCATGGGCTTCCAACAAAAATAGACGGGATTACTTTAAATAACTGTACCTTGACAATGGATAATTGAATTAATGCCTAACAAAAGACACCCAGTAATAAATATTGATATATAAACAGACTGTTGAGATGGAAAAATCACCTTGGACAGAAGATAGCCTCTTGAAGTGGACCAATGCTTGCTCCATTTGTGACGATGGGGAGATGTTGGGAAATTGGATCGAAGATGTAGTGGTCAATTTAGGGGCAAACAGCCTAAGGATAAAACTGCTAGCACTGAGTTAGAGATGTACACCCACACTTGGCCTGAGTTACATTTTCCCATTCAGACTTAAACTTGTTAATGGGAATAAACAGGATACCCCAGTTCAGCCGGGATGATTCACTCAACATCCATTGACCTCCGGAACACTCTGTTCTGACCAGCCATTAGCTCACTACAGAGTCTACATGTTCAGCATTTCCTCAGTACCACATGAGTGCCGAGGTTATACACCTCTGGAGTGAGTCTTGAACCTATAATCTCCTGATTCAGCCAAGAGTGGTACCCAAATAGCCACGGCTAAAAATCTCAGTTGTACATTTGAGCGCAGCTGAAATTAGGTAACAGTTTTACGTAATCAATTTACTTTCATGAAGGATCATGAATATGAAGGGCAGCACGGTAGCACAGTGGGTAGCTCTGTTGCTTCACAGCTCCAGGGTCCCAGGTTCGATTCCCGGCTTGGGTTACTGTCTGTGTGGAGTCTGCATGCTCTGTGGAAGTGTTTGAGGATGTTACCAGTGCGGTAGACAACGGGGAGCCAGTGGATGTGGTATATCTGGATTTCCAGAAAGCTTTTGGCAAGGTGCCACACAAAAGGTTGCTGCATCAGATAATGATGCATGGTATTAAGGGTAAAGTAGTAGTATGGATAGAGGATTGGTTAATTAATATAACGCAAAGAGTGGGTGTTTCTCTGGTTGGCAATCAGTAGCTAATGGTGTCCCTCAGGGATCAGTGTTGGGCCCGCAATTGTTCACAATTTACATCGATGACATGGAGTTGGGGGACCAAGTGCAATGTGTCCAAGTTTGCAGACGGCACTAAGATGAGTTGTAAAATAAGAAGTGCAGAGGATACTGGGAGTCTGCAGAGGGATTTGGATAGGTTAAGTGAAGGGGTTGGATTACGAGGAGAGGTTGAGTAGACTGGGACTGTACTCGTTGGAATTTAGAAGGATGTGGCGGGGATCTTATGAAAACATATAACATTATGAAAGAATAGATAGGATATATGTGGGGAGGTTGTTTCCACTGGCGGGTGAAAACAGAACTAGGGGGCATAGCCTCAAAATAAGGGGAAGTCGATTTAGGACTGAGTTTAGGAGGAACTTCTTCACCCAAAGGGTTGTGAATCTATGGAATTCCCTGCCTAAGGAAGCCGCTGAGACTCCTTCATTAAATGTTTTCAAGATAAAAATAGATAGCTTTTTGAAGAACAAAGGGATTAAGGGTTATGGTTTTCGGGCCGGAAAGTGGAGCTGAGTCCACAAAAGATCAGCCATGATCTCATTGAATGGCGGAGCAGGCTCGAAGGGCCAGATGACCTACTCCTGCTCCTAGTTCTTAAGTTCTCTCCTGTCTGCGTGAGTTTCCTCCGGGTGCTCCGGTTTCCTCCCACAAGTCCCGAAAGACATGCTTGCTAGGTGAATTGGCCATTCTGAATTCTCCCTCTGTGTACCCGAACAGGCACCAGAGTGTGGCGACTAGGGGCTTTTCACAGCAGTTAACATTGCAGTGTTAACGTAAGCCTACTTGTGACAATAAAGATTATTATTATATAAATTATTATCAGCAACTTAAGAGTTTGGCTTTGGAGTGCTGAAACTTTTTTAAAGAAAATCTAATTGGACCCAAATGGTTTCCTGCAGAATTCAGTGACATGAAACTTGGGACGCCTTGAAGCCGGTAAATTCAGGGAACGTGCTTGCATCGGATCCGTGGAATTGGATTCCAGGGATGGGGCAATTTTGTACCTCAGTACTGGGATACACTGGGACATTAACGAGTCTCCCACAGAACCACGGAAAATTGAGGAATGCCCACTCAGTGGAGCAGTCAGGAAATTGGGTAAAATGCTTGAATGCATTGCCATAAGAGTGGCAGGAATTTAGAAAAAAGAGATGGAGAACTTCTAGATTATGCAGAGATAAGCTGTAGAGATGCATGATTCTCCTCTTGAGATCACCTTGTTGATTATACGTGCGGCCGATTTATTCCACAAATTGTTTTGCTTATGCTGTCCTCTGCTGTGTCCTACAGAGGGCATTAATGCACAAGTTTTGTTTCCTTGCATGTCGTTAACCTTCAAAACGTGGTCACAGCATTTATATGTTTCTGCAAAGCTTAGTTTCTGAATAATTAAGGTGGTGCTTTGCTATTATCTACCTGTGACTTGCTGTCAGAAGATTTTTTGATAGAGTTTTCCTCTAATTGTAATACTGAATCCTAATCACAGTGATATCAAATGAATGAACTTATGTTACGTTGCCTGGTTCTAACCATTTGAGGTAACTAAGGATCCTTGTTTCCACGAGAAGAATCTAATGGTGTGAGTTAATTCTGCATTCAAACCATTGCCAGCAGCATTCGGTCTCTGTTCATCTTCACAGAGAGCTTTTCATAAAATATAATAAAATGTAATGCCAATTTGTGCTAATATGTCATGATTACTAATGCAGAATGCATTATTTTATGGATAATTGGACCAATGTAATGTCACACAGCTTAGGTTTAAGATAGTGTCTCTACTCTGAAAGTGATTTCATGATCCTTAAACGACCACCATTAAAAACTGTGAATAAAGTATTAAAAGGATGGACTTTACATTTCTACGTGTCATTTACCAGTGAGATTTTAATGATTTTTTTGCTGCTGGTATCTTTAAATCATTGCACTAGCGCCTATCATTTTACAGATCAACAATTGTAGTCTGTCGACTGAGTCTTCCAGTTGTTTATACCAGTTTGCCAACGCATTCACAAATGACCAAAATACAAGAATAACTTGTTCCATGCTAAGGTACTAAGCCCAGAGAGGTTAGCTATTTCAAGTTCTATTCTTTTCCAGGAGCTATGCACTCTCAGTAAGAATTTCCACCATAGGACCTTCACTGCATAACAACTTCATATCATTCAACCCTGGAATAGTCTCTCAATGTGGATTACCATGCAGAGTGGAAGCTGCTCTTTGCTATAAACAATGTAAATCCAGCATATACACATGGAAGCAAAGAACAGGTGAGGAGGTAAACACAGACAGGGCAGGGAGAGGAGATGCAGAGAGACAAGGGAGGGCGAGGAGATGCAGAGAGTCAAGGGAGGGAGAGGAGATGCAGAGAGTCAAGGGAGGGAGAGGACATAGAGAGAGAGACAAGGGTGAGAGAGGAGACACAGAGAGACAAGATAGTGGCAGGAGACACAGGAAGATAGAGGACAGAGAGACAAGGAAGAGAGAGGAAACACAGAGAGATAAGGAAGAGAGTGGAGACCAGAGAGACAAGGGAGAGAGTGGAGACACAAAGAGACAAAGAAGAGAGTGGAGACAGAGAGAGACAGGGGAGAGAGAGGAGACAGAGAGACAAGGGAGAGAGAGGAAACACAGAATGACAAGGGAGAGAGAGGAGACGAGAGAGAGGACACAAAGAGACAAGGGAGAGAGAGGAGACACAGACAAGGAAGGGAGAGGACACAGAGAGACAAGGAAGAGAGTGGAGACAGAGTCAAGAGACAGAGAGACAAGGGAGAGAGAGGACACAGAGAGACAGGGGAGAGAGAGGACACAGCAAGACGGAGAGAGAGGACACAGAGAGACAGGGAGAGAGAGGAGACAGAGAAAGACAAGGGACAGAGAGAGGACACAAAGAGACGAGGGAGAGAGTGGAGACAGAGAGACGAGGGAGAGAGGAGACACAGAGACAGACAAGGGAGAGAGAGGAGACACAGACAGACAAGGGAGAGAGAGGAGACACAGAGACAGACAAGGGAGAGAGAGGAGACACAGAGACAGACAAGGGAGAGAGAGGAGACACAGAGACAGACAAGGGAGAGAGGAGACACAGAGACAGACAAGGGAGAGAGAGGAGACACAGAGACAGACAAGGGAGAGAGAGGAGACACAGAGACAGACAAGGGAGAGAGAGGAGACACAGACAGACAAGGGAGAGAGAGGAGACACAGAGACAGACAAGGGAGAGAGAGGAGACACAGAGACAGACAAGGGAGAGAGAGGAGACACAGAGACAAGGAAGAGAGAGCAGAGACAGAGAGGAAAGGGAGGAACTGGAGATGTAGAGAGACGAGAGAGAGAGGTGATTGGATTGTCATCCTTGCATTTGCGAGAGATGATGGGAATGCAGTCTTAGAACTTTGAAGTCAGACGATATCATCTGCTGCATTTCCTTTCATGCCTGAACAAGTCGATTCTGGAAAGGCAAAGTCTGTCAGAGGTTCCACACATGAAGATGTGACTTGCTGATAGTGAGGGATAATCTCTGCTGACACCTTGCTTGCATGCTTTGGGCTGCATAAAACTGCGGTGACATTTATTGCCCTCCCATAAGGTGAGTTTTGTGGTGGGGGAGGCATGTAATCAGGTGGAGGAGGTCGAGTGGGAACCCTGCCGCTTGCTATCATTGTCCTGATGCAGTCCATGTGCGAAGGCCCGTGAACACCTTTCCACCCCTCCACCAATAAGTGTCTCAGCAGCCCAGTACTGGTATTAATCAAATGGCAGACAGGAGACTCACCATGAAGGAAGCCCGGAAAGCAAACTATTTCAGTAGCTTGTAGATGAAGAGTGGCGAGGGCGTCCCTCCATCAAAGGCACCCAGTGCCTTAGTGAGGGACATGGATCACGAAAGGAGGGCCTGCAGAGAGCTCCCTTTGCCGTTACTGCCGTACTCCACACCCCCCCCCCCGTGACGCCCCCTCCCACCAACACTCACCTTTGACTGGATCCTTCGATAATCCCAAACTACGGTCGGGTGCAGTACCCGCAACAGCCACTGGCGTCCTGGTGATGCTGCCGAGCAATGAAGACCTGCTGTCCTCTCATTGGCTGGCAGCTCTTGGCTGCAGGACTTTCCACCCTTGGGGTCCTTAATCCTGGGCTCGTTCTGCTGCTGTCCACTTAGGTGCATGACTGGCATTTACTTCAGTAGGCCTTCCCAAAAAGAGGTGACGCAGGCCTATTTCTGGCAGCCAACGTCCCCATTACCTCCAATAAATGCCACTTCACATGGCACTCCTGCCTATGGCTGGTGTCGCTATTTGCACCAATTGCCAGCTAGAATTTCCCACTAGTTGTGATGGATGTTTAGGTGTTTCATGTCTCTTTTGATAGCTTCCTTGAATCGGAGCTCTGAGCACCATGGTGGTCTCTTGGCATAATCCTCCCTGTTTGCATACCTTTGGGGATGTGCCCAGCTTTCATCTTGTGCACATGTTGGCAAAGCCATCTTTCCTTGACTATCGCTGACCTGTTGTGCACGTTTGCCCGTGAAAGAGACGCTTCACAACATTCCCTTAGGATGCATCATAGACATGAGGAAAGGAAGTTATTGAGCCTTGTTTTCTTGGAAAATGTAGATTGTCCAGGCTTCACTGTCCTCCAGCAATGTGCTGAGGATACAGGCCTCAAAAAAAAGCATCTGAGCCCTGTGAGTCAGCTCAAGGAAAAAACAGAGGCACAGGGAGAGAGGAGATGCAGAGCCATTGGGAAAGAATGGGGAAAGGATGACAGTGAAAGAAACCAAGCTGAATCAAATGAACAAACTTATAAAACATTTGCCTATTAGACGAGAAACAAAGGAGGTGACGGCTCATTTTCAGACACCATTGTCCATGATCGTTCATCGATTGAAATCACTGAATAGGGGACCTTTAGGACCTCCAGTGGCAATTTAAGAATGAGTAGAAGAGAGTTTTGCACACAGACTGGAGAAATTAAGGACTGGGCTCAAAGGGGAGCTGGGGACCTGCTTCAGGAATAAATGAATGTTTCGAGGTTGAGGGAGGAGATGAAGGAGAAACTACAATCCCAATGATGAGAGAAGGCTAAGATAGGGGTGGGAACCCAGAGGCTTCAGGTTGAGGAAGATACAGGTGAATGGATGGCATTAACTTTGAAGACAAACAACTCCCAAGGTTGTCTCGCATTTAGTGCCAGAGCAGAAGATGGAGACTACAGAGGAGGCATGTCTGAGGTGGAGTTCGATGGAATACAAAATTGATTTTTTAATTGTTCTACCCTTCCACGATGCTCCTGGCAGAATGGGAGTACTTGGGCATAACTGTTGAAGGTAACAAACCATATTAGACAGTGAATTGCCAGGCTAAGCAATAAACTAAGACTATAT
Source organism: Scyliorhinus canicula (assembly GCF_902713615.1). Classification (NCBI taxonomy): domain Eukaryota; kingdom Metazoa; phylum Chordata; class Chondrichthyes; order Carcharhiniformes; family Scyliorhinidae; genus Scyliorhinus; species Scyliorhinus canicula. Next base: position 18,016,731 of record NC_052163.1, read on the forward strand.
AAGATGTAGCAGCAGAAATAGGCCATTTGACCCATCAAAACTGCTCTATTATTCAATGAGATCATGACTGATGTGAAATAATAATCCTCAACTCGACTTTCCCGCCATATCCCTTGATTCCCTTACTGATTAAGAATCTGCATATACAACATAGAACATACAGTGCAGAAGGAAGCCATTGGGCCCATCGAGTCTGCACTGACCCACTTAAGCCCTCACTTCCACCCTACCCCCGTCACCCAATAACCCCATCTAACCTTTTTGGTCACTTAGGGCAATTCATCATGGCCAATCCACCTAACCTGCATGTCTTTGGACTGTGGGAGGAAACCGGAGCACCCAGAGGAAACCCACGCAGACACGGGGAGAACGTGCACAGGCAGTGACCCAGCAGGGAATCGTACCTGGGACCCTGACGCTGTGAAGCCACAGTGCTATCCACTTGTGCTACCGTGCTGCCCTCAGCCTTGAACATCTCAGCCTTGAACGTACTTAACGACACAGCCTCTCTAGCCCTCTGCAGTTTCGCTATCTTCTGAGAGGAGGAATTTCTCCTCATCTCTGTATTAAATGGCTGACCCCTCCTAACTCTGCAGAGGCTGCGGATCCCAAGTCTGGCAGGTTATAGGCCTGAGTTGCAGAGCTGGTTGTGGCAGCAAATAATTAATTTTAATTTGCTTCGCGTCCCTCATTCTCTCATGATGTCCCCAATACGTTTGATGTCCAATGAATTATTTGCAAAATGCAACCGCTAATATTATGCAGTCAAATACAGCAGCCAATGCGTGCACTACAAAATCCAACAACAAGGAGATAAGTGGCCAGCAAATCTATTTTGGTGGCAAGAGGGAGAGTGGGGGGGGGGGGTGGCATGTTTATCTGGAGTGTATGTAATGGCAATGTTACAAAATTGTGACAGTCAAGCAGATTGTTGCTATCCTTTCACCAGTAATTTAAAGCTATTTTGTTTGTTTAGTTATCTTATCTGAAGAAGTCGCTTTTCACAATGGAGGCAGTACAGGATTTAGTGAGTCTGTGCTCCGTTAATAATATTGGTGAAAATGCGTCTTTTTAAGAATAAAATGTGAGATTACTTTCATAGATATTCACTTTTAGTTCTAAAACTACCAAGTGCCAAATCGCATTTCTTCCCATGAGAGGTTAAGACCTCAAACCATACATTTTTATAATATATGTAGAGAGATGTTCATTGCTACTTTCTAAAATGTTAAATAGGAACAGCAGCCTTTAAACTGGTTGAACCTATGTCTGTCTGTGGACAGCACCAACAAAAGAACAAAAAAAAATCACCCAGGCAGTTTTGAGAAAGCTCACACCACATTATCTTTGAGGAGTCACTAAGGACCACCACTAGTGACTACACAGCCCAGATTCAAAGAGAACTATACAGAGGTCACCTGCATTTAATATCCCAGGCTTCTCAGGAGGCGATGGATTGACTGCTGAGACAAAGGCCTCGCAACCTTCCTTTCAATTCCTACTGGCTGAGGCATTTAACAGTCTTTGGAATCCGGGCAATGGACACACATCCTTTGCCAAAGACTTGGCGCAGAGGTAGGAACCTTATGACATGGAATTCTGGCTTGTGCAACAAGTAATATTGCCTTGCTGCGTTGCATTGCTCAGTCTGATGTTTACTATCTAACCAGCAGCGTGAGACAAGGAGCTCTGCACAATTGGGATGCCTGGCCCCATCTACACTGGTTCTATTGGAAATCTTGTTCAATCACCAACAAAACTAATTAATCTCTGTATGCCTACCTATCTCATTGTGTGAAGTCAACACCACCGGAAAAGTGAATTATCCAGCACGATTTTCAACCTTGGGGAAGTAATACTTCATTGGACTTTTGATTCTGGATTCTGGGTCTCATGTGAATCAATATTTATTTTCTCTGTGGTCTCTTTAGTGTAAAACCTTCTTTTCTCGGTCCCTCTCTTTATTATCTGAGTGTGGACATGATATTGCGACCCTCCTTTTGAGTGTGTGCAAATGAAGTAACCCGGCCGAAGTCAATGACGTTTTATGTCCCCCTACTGCTGGGGCACCCGGTGTGCGGGGGGGGGGGGGGAGCAATGGTCTTTGGTGGGACCAGAAGATCCCACCCCACCCCCTGTGGGAGGAGCAGGAAAAGCCCACCCTTTGAGTTCATCCTATTTCAAATTTGCTGCGAGGTCATTAACAGAAAAATGTCGCACACGAAACCCGAATGGTTGGAAAAACACCATTTAAAAAGAGGGAAATAAATCAGAAACACCTTACTGGTTATGGATGTGCGGTTAGAGATGCTGTTTAAATTAACCCCTCCTCCTGTCCATAACATTACATTCAGTTATTGTTCCCAGCATTGTTTTGTAATCTGGCTACTAACGAGTCAGGTCAAAAATCAACCCTAGCATGCAAACAGGGACGTTGCAGTGTTGTGGTAGACGCTGGTATCAAACTCTGGTGATTTCCTCCACTATTATCTCGTACATTTTGTTATCCCAGACATCATGCTCTCCCTATGTTGCGCTTTCTGAGAAGTGGCGTCAAATGCTCATCTGCAAGGAATTCCCCGGGAATGAGCAAGAAGCCAACCATGCGCAGCCTGAGTGAGGGGTTGCACACATCTTAGTTTAAAATGTATTACTTCAGAGTAAGTGAAAAAGAAGACAATCAGTGCTTCTTCCATATGAATTTAAAATATCAGATTGCTACATTACGTAAATTGGTGCATTTAAACAGAAAAGAAAACATTGACACCGCAAGATTAACATTCAGGGACGATTCTTTTGAAACCTGAACATGTAAAAAAATGAAAACGAGAACGAATTGTAAATATAAATTGGAAACAAAACTGTACGCACGCCCCCAATCCAGTGTTTATGAGGTTTTTTTGATACTGAGAGAGAGAATCATGACACATTGTGGGGTAACAGTAATATTGAGCAACAAATTAAAATAGGAATGAAACGTTTTGTGTGTACCTACGCAGGTACAGTGAACTAAATTGCCTCCTTCTGAGTTGTATCATTCTATAATTCTATGATTCAATGATTCTGCTTTGTTGGTTTGACTGAGTGTGAAGGTTTGTGCCTGCATGCATTATAACGTAAATGTGCTCAACAGAGCTAGGGTTGACATGGGACTGGCACTACTCACAGTGTGATGTATGTAGTTACATAGTGAGAGAATTCAGTCTGGGAAGAATTCCCAAAGCAGCGAGCCTGCATAGTGAGGAACCTACTAATGGGATTTGGTGACAGCACCATGGTGATCGACAGTGGTGACCAACCACCCCCAACAAATCCTGGTCCAACACAATGTTAAATTGTAAGAAAGGTGGTTGCACGGTGGCGCAGTGGTTAGCTCTGCCACCTCACAGAGCTGAGGACCCGGGTTTGATCCCGACCCCGGGTCACTGTCTGTGTGGACTTTGAACATTCTCCCTGTGTCTGTGTGGGTCTTACCCCCACAATCCAAAGATGTGCAGAGTAGGTGGATTGGCCACGCTAAATTGCCCTTAATTGGAAAAACATAATTGGATACTCTAAATTATGGGAAACGTGGCCAAACCATGGCTTATAAGGGAAATTGGCCATTTCTTTGTTCCCTGTTATAAATTCCACTGCTCCTGACTGTAAGGCTCCTACATTTGTCTTCACCAATCTTTTTCTCTTCACTAAATAGAAATATTTACAATCAGCTTTTATGTTCCCTGCAAGCTTACTTTTGTGCTCTATTTTCCTCTTCTTAATCAACCCCTTGGTCCTCCATTGCTGAATTCTAAACTGCTCCCAATCCTCAAGCCTGTTGTTTTTCATGGCCAATTTGTATGTCTCTTTCTTGGATCTGATACTATCTCTAATTTCTCTTATAAGCCATGGTTTGGCCACCTTTCCCATTTTAGTTTTGTGCCAGAGAGGAATAAACAATTGTTGCAGTTCACCAATGCGCTTTCCGAATGTTTGCCGAGCCTATCCACTGTCATCCCTTCAAGTCATGTTTCTCAATCGATCAAAGCCAACTCACGCCTCATACCATCTTTGGACTGTGGGAGGAAACCGGAGCACCCGAAGGAAACCCACGCAGGCACGGGGAGAACGTGCAGACTCCGGACAGACAGTTGATATGTTGGCCTTCATAGCGAGAGACTTTGAGCAAAAGAGCAGGGTTGTCTTGCTAAAATTATACAGAGCCTTGGTGAGGCCACACCTGGAATATTGTGTACAGTTTTGGTCTCCTTATCTGAGGATGGATGTTCTTGCGATGGGAGTAGTGCAGAGAAGGTTTACCAGGCTGATTCCTGGGATGTTGCCTATGAGGAGAGATTGAGTCGGTTAGGATTATATTTGCTGGAGTTCAGAAGAATGAGGGGGGATCTCATAGAACCTATAAAATTCTGACAAGACTGGAAAGGGTAGATGCAGGAAGAATGTTCCCAGTGTGTTCCCGATGGTTGTGGTGTTCGGAAACCAGGGGTCATAGTTTGAGGATACGGGGTAAACCTTTTAGGACTGAGATGAGGAGAAATTTCTTTACCCAGACATTGTCGGCCTGTGGAATTCGCTATCACAGGAAGCAGTTGAGGTCAAAACAAGAAGGAGTTAGATATAGCTCTTGTGGCTAAAGGGATCAACGGATATGGGGAGAAGACGGAAACAGGTTACTGAGTTAGATGATCAGCCATGGTCATATTGAATGATGGAGCAGGCTCAAGGGGCCGAATGGCCGCCTCCTGCTACTATTTTCTTTATTTCTATGTATGTTTCTCTGTAAATGTAGGAAAGCAGAACAGTATCCCAAGGTATGTAACACTGAAGTCTAAATTGAGAGATGCACACCTAAGAAGAGATACTGACGGAAATTGAGAAATGTAGAGTCAAAAAAGATGGACAGTTACAAGATGGGTGATCAGCGGAGAGAACACAGAAGACCCTGGTCAGAAACCAAAAGAAAATTGAGCACAGTACAGAAATGTACCTGTACTTACATTGTAGACTAGGTGGCAGTCCCGGGAGGCTCTGTAGTTTGAATAAGCTGAAAGACAGACAGACAAGAAAATAGTAAAAAAAAAAAAGGCAGGCAGAAAAGGACAAAACAAAATGCGTAAAGTTGGCTGGCAGAGTCAAAAGTTTGAAAAAGAAACTTGCAGAGCTAAAAAAATAAGAAGATGGGTGTGCAGAGCTGGCATCTGGAAGAGCTGTGACTTTAAGTTTGAAAAAGAAGAACTTAAGTAGCAAAAAAAAAGAGTTGGCACAAAGTTAATAAAGCAGAGCACACAGAAAGCAGTGCTGCAGCTTTAATTTAAAAAAAGGAATGGCCCAAAGTGAACTACAATGAGGCCTCCTGCAGATCAATGGACTGGGATTGGCAGGCTGCGGGCGGCTCCTGACGTACAAGAATGGAGTAGAGCCAGCAAATGTACTTCAATCAAGTAAAAGAGAGACGTTTTCAATCTTTAAAAAATAAATCGCCCCGATTGGACCACTGCATCACCAGGCTCTCTGAGTGCGAGAGAAATTTCTTAAAATGGCACATTCGGAAATGAACAGCAGAGGATTCTGCAATGGCCTTTCATTAGTAGAAGTAAAGGTCCCAACAGGTTCAAAAAGAACAGGCACATTCCTGCTAAAATGCTGTGAACAACACAGTTGCTGCGCACAACCATGTGAAAAAAGACAGTGATAGTCTTAAAGCGGCAGTACACTTCAAGTGCTAATATATTTCAATTGGAAGCACACATAAAGCAGCGACCACAAGAAGAAACAAACGGTATGGACAGGAAAATACGAGAAGACCTCAGGTAGAGGCCATCTCTCAAAGGAAGGTCCATGGGCAACAAAGACCTCAGAAATGAGGCAACAGTAGACCTCAGATAGTCGGCAATGAAAGATTCCAGAAGGAGGGCAAGTAACAACACCAAGTGACAGGGGTGGGCTCCAAATGACCAAATGAAGGGCAACAAGAAAATTACAGAATGGAAACAAGCCGACATTCCACCAGAGACAGGCCTGGCTAACAGTGAAGCTAAAAAGAGTTGGCTGAAGTTAAGACAATTGGAACTGAAGGTTCCATTTGCGAATTGTGTATGGTCAGTAAAGATATAATACATTCCCCTCAGAAGAAACGCAGAAATTAAAGACCTCAAAATAAACCAGGAAGTGTTCAACATAAAGTGGAATCAGAAAAAAAGAATGAAAGCTGACAGCAAAGCTGAAGAAATAAAAGAAAGTTGCAAAAGGTTACAAAATTAAGTTAAGAAGGAGGAGAAGTGAATGAAGACAATGGAGAATAATCATAGAATATACAGTGCAGAGGGAGGCCATTCGGCCCATCGAGTCTGTGCCAACCCTAGGAAAGAGCACCCTACCTAAGCCCACACCTCCAGCCTATCCCTGTAACCCAGTAACCCCATCCAACCTTTTGGACACTGAGGGGCAATTTAGCATGGCCAATTAACATAACCTGCACACCTTTGGACTGTGGGAGGAAACCGGAGCACCCGGAGGAAGCCCACGTAGACACGTCACCCGAGGCCGGAATTGAACCCGGGTGCCTGGAGCTGTGAGGCAGCATTGCCAATGACTGTGCCATCTTGCCGCCCCCGAAATTCATGAAAAGCTGAAATTCATGAAAACGCAACTGGAAAATAACAACAAGTCCAGATAAGAACTGAATCAGGAGAATAAGATCTTGACGAAGGGAAGATTCGCAATGAGAAATTAACAGTAGAGGTAAAAACATTGAACTTGACAGCAGAATCAGCAATTCAGCCTGAGACTGAGACTTAGTGCCAGGACAAGGGCCAGGATTCTCCCCTACCTGGCGGGGTGGGGGTCCTGGCGTGATGAGGTGGCGTGAACCACTCCGGCTTGGGCCGCCCCAAAGGTGTGGAAGTCTCCGCATTTTTAGGGGCCAAGCCAAGCCAAGCATTTTTAGGAGCACCCCCCAGGGCCAGATCACCGTGCGCACCCCCCCCCCAGGACCCCGGAGCCCGCCCGCGCCTCCTGGTCCCGCCGGTAAGGTAGGCGGTTTGATCCACGCCGGCGGGAGAGGCATGACAGCGGAGGGACTTCGGCCCATTGCAGGCCGGAGAATCGCCGGGGGAGGGGCCCGCCGACTGGCACGGCGCGATTTCCGCCGCCGCCGAATCTCTGGTGCCGGAGACTTCGGGACACGGCGGGGCCGGGATTGACGCCGGCCCCCAGCGATTCTCCGACCCGGCGGGGGGTCGGAGAATCCCGTCCAACATTGCTGAAATGGTCACACTACTGGAAAAAGCACAAGCATCAACATGATAAAAAGGTCAATGAAAAAGATGTCAAAATGAAATGCTTAAAGAGAAGAAACTTTATCACGTGACCTAAGGGCGGTATGGTAGCACAGTGGTTAGCACCGTTGCCTCATCGCCCCAGGGTCCCAGTTTCGATTCCCACCTTGGGTCACTGTCTGTGCAGAGTCTGCACATTCTCCCTGTGTCTGCGCGTGTTTCCTCCCACAGTCCAAAGATGTGCAGGTTAGGTAGATTGGCCACACTAAATTGCCCTTCCGTGTCCAAATAAAAAAGGTTAGGTGGGGTTACTGGGCTATTGGGATAGGATGGAGGTGTGGGCTGAAGTAGGGTGCTCTTATGATTCTATGAAGAATCAGGGTACCCTCCCCACAATACCAACAAACGGGGATGGGGTGGGGTAGGATACTCTGAATATTAAAACAGTTCACAACACAGTTGGAACAAAAAAACAAATGGCACAAGCACTAAACTTTGTGCTGGAGAGACCAGATACCCTTGCCTCTGTACCAACAGAAGGGAAAGGAACGGGGGGTGGTGGGGAGAGACGAGAAAGGAGGGTGGTGGGGAGGGAGGAGTTGGGGTGTTGGTGGAGGGTCGTGCCAATAGGACACTGCCTGAACTATCTACTGAGGCAGAAAAACAAAAGAACCTTCAATTATGGATTGGCCACGCTAAATTGCCCCTTAATTGGAAAAAATGAATTGGGTACTCTAAATTTATTGAAAAAAAAAGAAATGCATTTCAGTGAATGAAGTGTTATTTCCAATTGTGAATTCCCAGCTGCAATTGACAATGTACTCATTGAGATACAAGCAATGGAAATTAACGGTCCGTGACCAGGAAGAGCTAGACACTTTAGTACAGTAAACAGAAGCAGTATCCCTGATAATTGTTCTAGTAAAACCAATAAATCTTGGATTGCAAGATATTTTTGCATCTTGGATCTTTTTGCATTGATCATAGCATGTGAAAAAGATCATGAAGATGTTTGTTAACTGACTTTGTGATATCTTTTTTCAGTGATGTGGTTATTAGATAGCTCATTAGCTTAGTCTAATAGCAGGGCAGCATGGTGGTACAGTTAGTTAGCCCTGTTGCCTCACGGTGCTGAGGTCCCAGGTTCAATCCCGGCTCTGGGTCACTGTCGATGTGGCATTTGCTCATTCTCCCCGTGTTTGCGTGGGTTTCGTCCCCCCACAACCCAAAGATGTGCAGGGTGGGTGGATTGGCCACGCTAAATTGCCCTTTAATTGGAAAAATGAATTGGATACTCTAAAAAAAATTTTTTAAAAAGCTTAGTCTAATAGATTAATTCACAATGCTCAGATAATAAACTGATCTGTGTCCATATGCAGCAGGATCTGGACAGCATTCAGTATTGGGTTGATAAGTGTCAACTGGTCTTGGTGTCACATAAGTGGCAGGCAATGATCTGCAACAAGATTTGGATTTGGATTTGATTTATTGTCATGTATACCGGGGTACAGTGAAAAGTATTGTTCTACGTCCAGACCAGACAAATCATACATGGAAAAAAATAGGACATACGATAAATACAGAGGGAGTGATTCTCCAGCCTCGTTACGCTCTCAAGCGAAACAACGCCGTTGAATAGCGGGAGAGGCCAAAAAAGAGAACTTTGTCGTGCGCTAAACAGTTTGCGATGCAACCGGCCAGCTCTCGTAGGCAAAATCGGGACCTCGCCGTAGCGTGGCGAGAAACCAATTATTACCACTTAAGCCCCATTTCCATACAATTAACGAGAGCCACCCCATAACTAATGGCCTCCTGTCATTCAGCAGCCTCCCTAGCAAGTGGTCACGTTTAGTATTCCTTTTGAAAAGCGTTAACCTGGCAGAAGGGCTTCTTTGGGGAGCCGAGGAGGTGAGTATCCATCTTTGCTCATCGGCAAAGAGCCTGGGGGTGCAGGGCTTACCACCCCAGTGCTTGGCGGATGGTGGGAGACCCTCCGCAGGGTTGGGCCGCCATGGGGGAGTGGGGGCGCTGGGGGAGGCAACCGGGGGGGCCAACTGCTCGTGGCACAACCATGCCAACCCCTGGACCGTGTGTACCCATTCCTGGGTCAACCCTTGACCCTACCTGTCTGCTCCACCGACCACCCATAACCCCCACTGACTGCCGAGGCCTCTGGCCGTGCGACCGAAGGCTATCGCTAATTGGGAAATGGCGATCGTGGTTAATAATAATCTTTAATTTTGTCACACTGCAATGAAGTTACTGTGAAAATCCCCCAGTTGCCACACTCCGGTGCCTGTTCGAGTACATAGAGGGAGAATTCAGAATGTCCAATTCACCTAACAAGCAAGTCTTTCAGGTTCTGTGGGAGGAAACTGGAGCACCCGGATGAAACCCATGCAGATATGTGGAGAACGTGCAGACTCCGCACAGACAGTGACCAGGTGGGAATCGAACCTGGGACCCTGGCGTTGTGAAGTAACAGTGCTAACCACTGTACTACAGGACCAAAGTCGATCCCTGTGAGTGGGCAGGCTATGTAGCATGTGGGAGTCAGTGCCTAGCATCCCAATCACACCTTGTCGCCTGGGCACTGCGGGAGGCAACACCACACACGCAACAGCCAACATCTGAGCACCGAGCAGATGGCACACAGCTCTGGGGACATGGTCCACGGCCGGAAGGTGGGTGAGTGCCACGGGAGCAGGAGATGTCTGGAGAGATGGGTCAAGGATTCAGATATCGGCCCGCATTGCGGAACAAGGTGACAGGGGCACCATACTGGTTGTGAACAAAGGTTTTTATTGTGTTTGACAATTCCCGACCCTCCCGATGTTTCTAAACCTCCCCCAAATCCACCCCCAGCCCCTCACCCCCTCCCTATTCACCCTCCCCCCCCCCCCCCCCCCCGCCGCCCCGGTGCCCTCAGTGATCCTCAATATGCTTTGCCCCCCCCTAACTCTACCACTATGTCCAGGTGTGTCCCCTGGATGCACATCTAAGGTGGAGGCAGCCACCTGCATACCTTGTCCTGCTGCCTGTGATGCCATTGGCGGGCATCCTCTGTAGGCTCTGAGGCCGGAGGGTCCCTGTTCACTTGTCAGCAGCACATGCACAGCCGTGCCACCCTGTCCCCTGTATTGGCTGTGAGACACGGCCTCATCAGATGGGTGGAACTCAGGGAGCTGGTGGCCACCATGCCCACTCCATGGATGGGTCCGGGTAGGCACTCAGCGCCCGCTCCTCCCGCTCGGTGCCCATAGGGCCCTGGAGCTCACCTTGGGATGGAGAGGCAGCTGTTTCGAGCCCCGGCAGCCCGTGCATCATCTGGCTCTGCCAGCCCTGGCGGCTCCCCATGGTCTGCACCATTGTGTCGATGTCCTCAAAAATGTTTCTCAGTGACTGGGCCGAGCTTTGCAGCACCTCGGCAATGCCCAGCTGCAACTGGGACAAGCTCCGCAATGCCTCGGCAATTCCCATGTGAGAGTGGGACATGTACTGTAGAACCTCATCATGAACAGCCTGGTGCTGGGTTACATCCCCCAGCAAGGCGGATATTCTGTCGACTCTCTCAGCCATGGCCTCACCGACTGCGCAACTCTTTGAACACCTTCACTAATTTTGTCGATGTTGTGCACCAGGCTCTCCACTCCGAATTTCCTTAGTTTCCTGAGGAAGTATAGGCGCTGTTGTGTTTTCTTGGTCGTAGTGTCGATGTGGGTGAACCAGGACAGATTGTTTGTGATGTGCACAGCTAGGAATTTGAAGCTGTTGGCACCATTAATACAGACAGGGGTGTGTATGATACCTCTCTTCCTGAAGTCAATGAAGTAAAGCTCCTCAGTTTTGCTGATGTTGAGGGGGGGGGACTGTTGTTGTTAAACCACTCCACTAGGTTCTCTATCTCTCGCCTGTACTCTGACTCATCGTTGTTTGAGATCCGTCCCACTATGTTTGTGATATCAGAAAACTTGGAGGTGGAGTTGGAGCCAAATTTTGCCACAAAGTCGAGTGTGAATAGGAAACAAAGTATGGGGCTAAATATGCAGCCTTGCGGGTCCCAGTACTGAGGACTATCGTGGAGAAGGTGTTGTTTATTCTTACTGATTGTAGTCTACGGGTCAGGAAGTCGAGGATCCAGCTGCAGAATGAGGAGACAAGTCCTAAGCTTTAGTGTTTGGTATGAGCCTTTAATTATCCCCTCTTGACATCAATGGTATTATCATCACCAAATTCACCACCATCAACAATCCTGGGAGTTACCTTTGACCAGAAACTGAACTGAACGGCCATATAAATACCATGTTTACCAAAGCAGCTCAGAGGCTGCAAATACTGAGGCTTGTAACTCACCTCCTCATTCCTGAAAACCATCTACAAGGCACAAGTCAGGAGTGTGGTGGAATACTCTTCACTTACCTGGCTGAGTACAGCTCCAACAACACTCAAGAACCTCAACACTCTCTTGGACAAAGCAGCCCACTTAATTGGCAGCACGGTGCACCACCTTAAACATTCACTCCCTTCAATACCAAGGCACAGTGGCAGGAATGTGAACCACCTTAAAGATGCACTGCAGCAACCTGTCAGGCCTCCTTCCAGACCCCTGGCCACTACTACCTAGAAGGGCAAGGGTAGAAGATGCATGGGAACACCACCACCTGCAAGTCACACACCATCTTAATTTTGGATGATATCACTCTTCTGTCACTGTCACTGTTCTATAACAGCACCATGTAATAGAGAAACTCTTAAAACCCATGCATTGAAATGTCAGACTGCCTACATACCTACATTAAAACTGTGATTACACCGTGAAAGTCCTCCCTCCATTTATTTCCAGCCTGGGCTCATTTATTCATGTGTGCTTTGCCTGAAGCAGGTCCTTGGCTCATTGTCTGCTGATGTTTAATCCTGATCTGTTTACTCTGAATATTTAGTTAGTTGGTACAGCTATCACTCATTTAATGCTCTTTATCTGTTTCCGAAGCATAGTGCAAACAAAAATTATTTTCCCATAAGAAAGCATGTGCTCAGACTAGTTTATGGGCCTGACCTCTACTTTCCACATCAAAAACCTATAGGCTGCCTTGGACCGAACTGGCCCAGAAATTCTCTTCCTACTCTTGCTAACTTAGTCACTTGCTACTCTCAAGCACTAACTAATCTTAAGAAGTTAAGATAGATATCTTTCGAATTTCCTCCTGCTTGTCACCTCCCTCTCCCGACCCCTCTCACTCCCTATCATTTGTCACGTTCCCCCTTGCTCCCATCTGTTTGCCACATCCTTCACCCTTCCGCTCGATTTCTCTCCTGACCCTATCGCTCCCTCTCCCAAACCCCTGAATCCCTCCCAATCACAGGCATCAGGCTGGCTACAGGCTGGCTTCAGAGGTCCTGCTGCTTTCAGGTTTAAAATTATAGGCAGATGATTTATCTGTTCTTAGAACATAGAACAGTACAGCACAGAACAGGCCCTTCAGCCCTCGATGTTGTGCCGAGCAATGATCACCCTACTCAAACCCACGTATCCACCCTATACCCGTAACCCAACAACCCCCCCTTAACCTTACTTTTAGGACACTACGGGAAATTTAGCATGGCCAATCCACCTAACCTACACATCTTTGGACTGTGGGAGGAAACCGGAGCACCCGGAGGAAACCCACGCACACACGGGGAGGACGTGCATACTCCGCACAGACAGTGACCCAGCCGGGAACCGAACCTGGGACCCTGGAGCTGTGAAGCATTTATGCTAACCACCATGCTACCGTGCTGCCCACTTCTGGAGACAACAGCACCGGGTTGAGATCTTTTTAAAGTCTCCGTCTACAGCACCTGGACGTTTCGTTCTGGTGCTTGACCGGTAGGGATCGTGCACAAGACAACGTCTAGTTCTTGACCAGTTAAATGTTTATTGCAAAACAATTACGTGGGTTAGATAAACATGAAAAACGGGCAGCACGGTGGCACAGTGAGCAGCACTGCTGCCTCATGGCATCGAGGTCCCAGGTTCGATCCCAGCTCTGGGTCACTGTCCGTGTGGAATTTGCACATTCTCCCCCTGTTTGCGTGGGTTTTGCCCCCACAACCTAAAGGATGTACAGGGTAGGTGGATTGACCATGCTAAATTGCCCCTTAATTGGAAAAAAAGAAATTGGGTACTCTAAATTTATTTTTAAAAAATAAACATGAAAAAATAATAAAAACGACGAACAATATTAAATTATCCAAGAGCTATTACAAATGTGACTATCCACTATGACGACTATCTCCAGGCTCCCTGAGGTAACAGTGTCACGTGGTTGTTCTCTACTGCTACCTGCTGGTTGGAGGTCATATATATTACTATTTACATGATTGCTTATGTATATCATCACATTGGATGGTCAAAATCAGCAGACAGTGCTCAAAAACTTGCAAGTTGACAGGAGAGACCAAGAGAGAGAGAAAAGGAGTCCACACAGGGTCTTGTCCCTTCAACATCTCAGTTGCTTGTGAGTATCTGTTGAGTAAGCAGGCACTTAAAATGCACAAAGAGTTGGCTCATCATGTTACCTTTGACTGCCCAGTGACCAAATAGCACCAATGCTGATGTGTTCCAATTGTAACTTGGCCAGGCCATGGCTACACTGAGCCAGGGCCCCATTCCCCAAGTGATTATGTCTAATGGCTTGCCTCAACTTAGTTGAGCGTCCAGGTGATTGCACACTTTGTTAATGGGACAGGTGACGGGGGGGGGGGGGGGGGGGGGGAGCTATTGACATCTTGGACAAATAACCTTGTCAGAAAAATCTTTCTGCCACTTGGCAATCAGTCTCACTAAAAAAGTAACACATTGCCTGATGAACGTACTGCAAATCAAATGATCCAAGAACAATTGTTTTAACTGTTGATACAACCATTCACTGCCTTTGACCTCTGGTAGCTGTGGAGAACAGGTGTGGGCATCTTTTGTTTTTCACTCACTTTCTTTAGTTATTACAAGATCCGAGCACACACTATTTCAGTAAATGCTAAAGTTTCAGCTCTGTGCATTTAATCGGATGGAATAACACTTTGTGTTGAGAGCAGTGTATGTTTGTATGTTTTTACATAAACAGGCTAAGTACAGCTTTCACCACCTCTTCCTTTACAGAACCTCCCCTCACGATTATGAAGCAGTTATAATGGGCTCCATATTACACATTGCACTCAATTATTTCCAGTATGAAATAGATGTAACAGCAACACTGTAAATAGGATAAGGAACTCCATTAGGAGTACGTTCATAATTTATCTCTAAGGACCCCTTAAGCATCCTAACTCCTGGTGTTATTTATATTTAATATACATCACAACACTTTAGTACAGCAGCTGAAGACTTGCCTGAAATATCCGAATGCTTTCCTTAGCTTGTCACAAATTGGCCATTTTCTTAATAGATTAATATTATTGCAGGAATGTGCAATTAATCCGACAAAGAGCACAAGTTTGGAGACCTGTTACTCGGCTTTGCGGAAATGGTTCTTCTAAGCATGTGGCAGGTTGGGGCAGACCAACAGCAAGAATGTGTTGAGGACATGCTGTTGCTATTTAGGGGGTCTCTGGGGAGGGAGGGGGGGGGGGGGAGGGGTTCCCCCTAGTCACGAGGTCTCAGGGAGCCCCTTATTTAGGGGGTCCCTGGGGGAGGGCTGTCCCCCTATTTAGTGGTTCTCTGGCAAGGGTCTCCTATTCAGGGGTCTCTGAGGGGGGTGTCTCCCTATTCAGGGGATCAGCCCCGTACTTGGAGGAGGGGGGGTAACCCAGAAAATCCAGGGGTGAGGATCTGCTTCAAGATGCGAGGATGGGGGCTGCCTTGCGATGCAGGGGTCGTGGCCAGCCGTGGGGCCTTGCTATCGGGCTGCTTAGTCAAAATGGTGTCCTGATAGTGGGATTCCTTCGGGAATTGCTCGCAAACTTTGCCATGCATAAATTTGCATGGCTGAGGACTGGGAATCGCTTCACGATTTGCGAATCACAAAGCGATTCCCAATCCTTAGCCATACATGGTGAGGATTGCAAGCGATTCCTAAGGAAATCCCAATGGGAGAGCAAATCAGTAGCAATTTAATTCCGGAAACTCGTACCAAAGAGATTGCGTTTTCCGATTTTGCCCACAAAGGCTGTGAACCTAATTTTAATAAATTTTAATACATTAAAATATTATTAACAGCCCCCCCCCCCCCCACGCTAAATGATCCCCCTCACTACATTTAAATTCACCTCGGCAAGGTATACAACAGGTTGGGCCTGCGTGAGGCAGTCGAGGGGACCCCTCTGGAACTCAGAGGTACGTATAGCCGCTGGGGAGAGGAAGGGGCAGAGGAACATGCCCGGGCAGTGCTCTGGCACAGATTGGCACTGCCAGGTTGGCACTTCAAGGTTGGCACTGCCGAGTTGGCAGTTCCAATCTGATGGTGCCAACCTGTGCCAGGGGGCAGTGCCAGGAGTGGACGTAAGTGGAAGCCCCGTGTGGGGTAGGTGCTTTGATGCGTGGTGGGCGGGTGGGAGAGTGGAGATTGGGGGTGGAGAGCTTTGCCGGCGATTAATCTCAGGGTGGGGGGTGGTGGGGGGTGGCAATGATGCTGGCGATTAATGTAATGGGGAAGAGCCGCGAGACCTCCGTGATGTGGGCTTGGGGTTATTTGGCAGGTTGGGCCAGCCTTTAAAGATAGCGCCCAATCTGTTTGGAGCAGGTTCCTGGCTCTATGAGGGGCTGCCCTTCCAGAGTGATGGCGGAAATCACGGCCACTCACTAATTTTGGCAAAGAGGCTCAAAATTTCATGAGAAAATGGTCTGTGAAACTGGAGAGTTACACATCTGTTTTCTGTCCGAGCCTGACATTTTGACTAATTCTGGTAACATTCCATCCCATGAGAACCAGTGAGCCATATAATAGCAAAGGTAAGTATTGAAATGTAATTTAAAGAAACATACATTCAAAATCTCCGGTTTCCTCCCACAGTCCAAAGATGTGCAGGTTAGGTGGATTGGCCATGCTAAATTGCCCTTAGTGTCCAAAATTGCCCTTAGTGTTGGATGGGGTTACTGGGTTATGGGGATAGAGTGGAGGTGTACAGTTGGGAAGAGTGCTCTTTCCAAGAGCTGGTGCAGACTCGATGGGCCGAATGGCCTCCTTCTGCACTGTAAATTCTATGAATAACTCTCTAATCATATTGACCAGGATCCATTTCTCTTGACTCAGTTAATAATTCAGAGATTATTACCTTTGAGATTATGTTTCTTCATGTAGTCCCTAGCTGTTAAAGCTCCCTGAGTAGAACCTCACCCCGAGTATCCTCCCACTGCAAGTTCCTCTCCAACCCAGAATTGATGTCCCAAACACTGGCTCAGGGAAGGTCACACTGCCTTCTGGATTCTCCTTCTCAATTGCAGAGAACAGTGTCCATCCGCCTGACTGTACTCTCCCCCACTACCGCCACATTCCTATTTATTGTCCCTCCTTGAATGTCCTCCTGAACCATGGTGCCATGGTCAGTTTCTTTGTCCAATCTGCAGCCCCACTTTCATGAATTCAAGCAGCAAGAAGCTCACCGTGTTGGGCAATTACAAAAGGCTAGGCTCCTCCAATTCTATCTCCTTGGTTCCCAAACCTGCCTCACTCACAGTCACACCTCTCTATCCCTGACCACTGACCAAATCAGAAGACCTGAAGAGGCCCTACCCTGACTGTCTACAGGTACACAGTGTCCAGATAACCTATCCCCTCCCTGCAGTGTCTTCAGCTTAGCATCCAGTTCAATGACTCTGAGCCAAAGTCCTTCAAGCCGCAGATACTCACTACATCAGTGTTTTCCCAGGATCACACTGGGTGTTCTCACATTCTGCAGTCACAGCCCTGCCATCTCTATCATGTGATACATAATTTTTTTTCTCAATCAATTTCTGCTACTCACAGTCAGAGTTGGCCACCTTATCTTCCTTGTCCCAACACACACGGTAGCCAGTAGTGGAGAGGCCCACAGAATCCCCAGTTATAGTGAGCAAGCTACACAACCTTCTCAGGAATTCACCCTTGCAAAACGTATTCTATAATTTCAATTGACAAATGACAGCATTAGGTCAACTTTGGATTCTAGCGAGGAAAGTATTGCACATTACATCATGTAAATTAGATATTGTATTAAAGGACTAATGAATGCAGTACAGCTGTGGTGACACTTAACAGCAGAACACAAAAGCAATGCTGAATGTTATCTAGGTTGCAACCTGTTTGGGAACCACCTGGAAATTTCTGGAAATTCACCCCGCTACCCCATGATGTAATGTTAAATGGTTATGAATCATACTTTTCAGATGAGTCATCCATAAGGTAAGCCCCAATGACTGTTTGAACAAAGTCACTATCATTAAGTGGGAAAAGTTGGATGAGAGCGAGATCAAAGATGAGGTGGAGGATTGGGGAATGGGTCAAGCCTGCCGGCATTTACAACAGCTGCTCGACTAAACAGCTGATAAGAAAGAAAGTTCAAGGCATAACTCGTCACTTACAGGGCTTTCCACAGGTCACCTCATAAAAGGAAATGGCCATAAACATTAACAAACCCATCAGTTTCAATATCCATGAGATGCTTCTCGCTGTTATTTTGATAGATCATTTCTGCCACCTACGCAAGACGGCAACACCTTGGTTCATTCCTAACACTTCCTTCCTGCCCTACAGCATCTTTCCTTGCAAGCACTGGAGATACAACACCTCCCCTTTCACCTCTTCCCTTCTCACTTCCCAATACCCCAAACACTCCTACGATGTAAAACAACAATTTACTTGTACTTCTTTCAGTGTTGTCTACAGATATCCTGCGTTTAAAGGGATAATAATGCATTTTCATTTTAACTATGTTTGTACATTTGTGAACCTACCTGAATAATGCTTCCGGCATTGACCTCCATTTTTATTTTGGCACGGTTACTGTGCATGCACAAAGGACCGTTTTGGAACTGCGTATGCTCAGTCGATTGTTTTAAACACTTACCGCCACTTCACCTGTCACCTCTTCCAACCCTCTCACTCTCTCCTGCTTCCGTCTCTCGATCCCATCACTCTCTCACTTCCTCCTGCTTTCCTCTCCTGATTCCGTCACTCTCTCACTCCCTCCTGTTTCCCTCATCCTATCCCCTCACTTCCTCATGCTTCCTCTCCCCATCCCCTCAATTTCATCTGCTCGCTGCTCCCCTTTCCTGAGGAAAGGGGAAGAGAGTGAGGGGCAGAGAGTGCAGCGGAAAAAGGGCCAATGAGTGGGAGGGAGCAAGGAGGTGAAGGACGGGAACGAGGAATGGGAGGAAGTGGGGTGAGGGAGCAAAGTAATAATAATCTTTATTGTCACAAGTAGGCTTACATTACCACTGCAATGAAGTGATTGTGAAAAACCCCTAGTCGTCACATTCCGGCGCCTGTTCGGGTACACTGAGGGAGAATTCAGAATGTCCAAATTACCTAACAGCACGTCTTTTGGGACTTGTGGGAGGAAACCGGAGCACCCGGAGGAAACCCACGCAGATATGGGGAGAACGTGCAGACTCCGCACTGACAGGGACCCAAGCTGGGAATCGAACCTGGGACCCTGGAGCTGTGAAGCAACAGTGCTAACCACTGTGCTACTGGAATGGAAAGGAGTGAGATGGGCAGTTAGAGGCGGGAAGTGGGAGGCAAGTAGAAACAATAATAAGTAATGAAGTATGTGTAGTCTGTTGATAAAGAATTTTTAGGCCAGTTATGTATAAGGTTGCTGATAAGCTTTTAATATAAAACTGACCCATCAGGAACATAACTCACTTTTATTACGTGCTTTCTTGTAGGAAAGTGATTTTTGTTTAGCACATTTTCATTTAACTCAGTGAATTATTAACAGATAAGGAGTAATAAACAATAGATAACTGTCCTGTATTTTCTGTTCATGATATAGTCTCCTCCATGCTTGGGAGCAAAGGTTGAGTGACCAATTTGCGGAATACGTCCATGAGCCTGACCCTAAACTTCCACTTGCCTGCCATTTCAATTCTCCGCCTTGTATCCACTCTGACCTTTCTGCTCCTGGCTGTATTCCAACGAAGCTCAATGCAAGTGTGAGGAACAGTCTTCTTCACCTGACACAGCACTTTATGGCCTTCTGGATTCAGCACCGAATTCAACAACCTCTGGCCCCATTTTGTTCTGCGTTTCTTTGCTGGTTTGTTTTTTCTAATTCTCCCTTGTTGCTTTCTTATTTCCCTCACTTCACGGTCGGGCAACTACCCTTCTATTCACACTATTCCAAGTCACATCTTTTGCCTTATTACCTTTGACTTTGCAACATGAAATAATTTGTCATTTAGGGCCAAACAGGCGCCGGAATGTGGCGACTAGGGGCTTTTCACAGTAACTTCATAGAAGCCTACTCGTGGCAATAAGCGATTATTATTATTAATAATCTGGGATTTTTTTCAAAATGTGGTCAGAGGCAGGAAAAGTGGTGTGGAGCCTGCCGACTGTTCTGCAATTTTTCCTGCTATATTTTCAAACACTTAGAAGAAATAAATGCTGGAGGCGGGCCCTACACTGCCATGCCAGCAACGTCGGCCTTCCAGAGATCAAGGCACCTTTTAAAAAGGGCACCATAAACTCACTAAACAAAAATTAAACCAAAGGTCCCCTCCCATGGATACAGAGACACCACCACCTGCCCCACGCACACAGGGAACCAATTTCCCACAGAATTCTCAGGAGGGGGACAGCAGGGTGGTGCAACGGTTAGCATTGCTGCCTCACGTCGCCGAGGTCCCAGGTTCGATCCCGACTCTGGGTCACTGTCCATGTGGAGTTTGCACATTCTCCCCGTGTTTGCGTGTGTTTCGCCCCCACAACCCAAAGATGTGCAGGGTAGGTGGATTGGTCACGCTAAATTGCCGCTTAATTGGAAAAGATGAATTGGGTACTCTAAATTTTTTTCAAAAAAATGTTTAAACAAAGAATTCTCAGGAGGAAGTCCCCCATTAGTGTATCCTGGCACTGCCCCTTGGAACTGCCAGCCTACTGCTCGGGCATGTTACTCCTCCCGCTGGGGGTTGTATTTATTCTGTGCACCCCCAATTGATTCTCTTCATAAAATCCCCCCCCCACTTAATCTCTCATGCCATCCACCTGAGCAGAGACATTCATTTCTTTATTTTTTCATGCAGATAGTATGTAATCGGACGTACATCTCGGTTTGCAATTCATTATTCAGTATTTTAATAGTAGAATCCCACCTGGAATGTAAGATTTTTATTCACTGTAACAGGGAAGACTGTGGAGACATCACATGGAAATTTTCTATATTTTGACATGTTGAATAGATTGAATCAGTAAGAAAAGATAGGTATGGCTTGAATGATAAAGGAAGAAATGAGAAATAAACTTTTCATTGGAAGCCAAAATGCTGCACCTGAAGTTTGCATTGAGACAGAGGGCGCGATTTAACAGCTATGTTGCACACAGCACAGATTTGTGCATGTTGGTTAAACAGCGGGGGAGGCCCAAAAAAATGGGAGCTGCACTGAGCGCGAATCGATTTGCGATCTAACCAGCTCGTCCCTGGTAGCAGGTTCCGGATCCCGCCCAAATGAGGCAAGACACCAATTGCCACCAATTAAGACCAATCTCCATCTCATTAGCGAGATGGAAGTCCAATCTAACAGCCTCCTGGGAACTCACTGGCCCCCAGAGAGAGATCACATGGGACGTTTAGCACTGGTCCACACAAATGTGGGCCAAGCGTAATGGCATCTGGGAGGGTCTCCCAGGCTATTGGAGACCCTTGATAGTCAGGAACAGGGAAGGGTGGCACCCTGGCTCTCCCTCTGACACCTGGCCACCTTGGTACTGTCACCCTGGCACTGCTAAGGTGCCCAGGAGGCACTGCCAAGATGTCAATGCAGCGGTGCCAAGGGGGCACTGCCAAAGCACAGGGTCCAATGGGGCCCCGTGCCCATGAAAGGGGGGTTATGAGGGTTGGGCGTGAATGGTGGGTATGAAGCATCACCTCAAGGTTGGGGGGTGGGGGGGAAGGGTGGTGGTCCTGAAAGGGGGGGGGGGGGCTGACAAAGGGTGGCCCTCAGTGGCCCCATAGCGGGTTGTCCTCACTTTGGGGATTGTATGCCCATGTGCGTGGGGTTGACATTGCCCGTGGGTGGGGGGTGTGGGGGACCCTCAGGTTTACTTAGAAAATGGTGCGCCCTTTCAAAATAGCGGGCTGATATCTGAGCAGCCGGCATCATCAGCAAGCTCAGTTCCTCACTGCTGAAACTTCCTAAGTGTGGGCTAGACGGAGAGAAACTCCTCAGCTCCCAAAGGAAATTACTAAAATGTGGGTAAATACCAGTTTGGATAAAGTCAGCAGGAAAGACCATGTCAAACCCGCGCAAAATGACACTTAGCAATTCTTCCGTTAAATCATGCCCAGAGACTGTAACATTATTTAAAAGGGAACTGAAAGAGTATTTATAGTAATAATTATACTCTTTAATATTGTCACAAATAGGCTGATATTAACACTGCAATGACGTTACTGTGAAAATCCCCTAGTTGCCACAATCCGGCGCCTGTTCGGGTACACAGAGGGAGAATTCAGAACATCCCATTCACCTAACAAGCACGTCTTTCAGGACTTGTGGGAGGAAACCGGAGCACCCGGAGGAAACCCACGCAGACATAGGGCGAACATGCAGACTCTGCACAGACCCAAGCCGGGAATTGAACCTGGGTCCCTGGCGCCGTGAAGCAACAATGCTGACCACTGTACTACTGTACCGCCCTATTTGAAAAGGATGATAAAAGGCGAGGGGCAAGGACTCATAAAAGGGATTACAGCAGACAGCCACACATCAATAAATAGCATCAACACATGTTGAATAGCTTGCGTCTGCCCTGTGATTCATATATTGTGCATTACCAGTACAGCTCTGCCTCCTATCCATCCAGTGATAACATCATAATTATAATATTTTGTAATCTGGCCATTTCCTGCGGCTAAATTTAACACTTATCACAGGGCAAAAAAATAACTAGTGATGGAAAATCAGCCACCCATTCTACTGAAGAGCTTTTATTTTTTTTTATCTTCATTAACCAGTTGTCCATCAACTGATACCTATTGTATTCTGTATCCATACTTCCTGAATCACCATTGTTGGTATCCGTTTCAGGAAGTTTAACAGATAAACTCTTTACATAGGGTCCAATGATAATTGATGAAATCTGGCAGACTTTGTTATTAAATCATTAATCATGGGGGTGAAATTATTTCAAGAAATTTGGAAGACTAATACTAGAGTAATGGACTCTGAAATGTGACAACAGCATGCAAACACTTCAGTGTCAACAGTTGATAGGACTTTGCTTCTGAATCAAAAGGGTTTGAGTTCAAATCCCACTTCAGGGCTTCATCCCAGCATGCAGGCTGATACTGAGGGGGTACTGCACTGCTGAAGATGAGACGTTAAACTGAGGCTCTGTCTGTCCTCTCGGGTGGGTGAGAAAGATTCCCATAGCACTATCTGATGTTCAGCAGGGGAGTTAAACCAGGTGCCTCGGACAATACTGTCTGACACCCTGGCAATGTCGCCGACACCCTGGCAGTGCCACCAGGGCCTGGAGCCTAGTGAATCCTAGAACACTTTCTCATACTTCTTCAGAAGTTGTTACAAGTTGTTCCTTGAATCCACTAATTGATTGACTGTTTCCGACCTAAGCCTAATCTTAGCCACCATGCTCTGCCAAATAGAGCAGGAACATTTCACGGAAAACGTGAAGAGGCAACTTCACCATCTGTCCATTTTCTTCTACGTTCACGATAATGCATCCCTTTAATAGTACGACCTCTTCAGCGTACATCTTCAGGATCACATTTGATGGTTTTAAAGGCAGATGCCTCAGCTTTTGATGATAAATTGTCTCAGGTATCAGTGATACTGCTGCGCCTGTATCCATTTCCATTTTAATTTCATGTTGTTGATCACCCTGCATTGACAAAACATCTAACTTAATTAAGGTCTTGCAGTAGCTTGGTTTCACTGCCTTTTGAGTGATCATAAGCTTCATCCATTAATTTATAGACATGACGAGTTTGTTTACTTGTGTTGTCCTTCTTGCACCTTTTGGTGTCGGAGAGGTTTCCTGAGCCCAGCACGCCTTGGCAATGTGGCCTTTCTTGTCACAATTCTTGCAAGTATTAGGGGCTGGTTTAGCTCACAAGGCTAAATCGCTGGCTGACCAAGCAGGCCAGCAGCACGGTTCGATTCCCGTACCAGCCTCCCCGGACAGGCGCCGGAATGTGGCGACTTGGGGCTTTTCACAGTAACTTCATTGAAGCCTACTCGTGACAATAAGCGATTTTCATTTTCATTCATTTCATTTCATTTACTCCAGCATCCCCCCACTGAGTGTCCAACCTGTGTACAACAATGACATGGTTGTACCTTTGCAGCCCTGCTCTGTGAGGTATCCATTTTGTGGGCCTTTGCTCCAGCTCTTATCTGAGAAGCTTCTCTCATAGAATCACAGAATTTACAGTGCAGAAGGAGGCCATTCGGCCCATTGAGTCTGCACCGGCCCCTACAGTCACTGAAGCCCACGTATCTACCCTATCCCCGTAACCCCCCACTTAATATGTTTTGGACACTCAGGGCAATTTAGCATGGCCAATCCACCTAACCCGCACATCTTTGGACTGTGGGAGGAAACCGGAGCACCCGGAGGAACCCATGCAGACATGGGGAGAAAATGCAGACTCCGCACAGACAGTGACCCAGCTGGGAATCGAACCAGGAACCTGAGAGCTGTGAAGCAACTGTGCTAACCACTAGGCTACCGTGCTGCCTCATTGCACGCTCCATAACAGCAGCTGTTGGAGATAAATCACTTGCGGTAAGCAGCATCATCTGCGTAATCACTTCCCTCTTCCAAGTCACTCATATATATTGTGAATAACTGTGGCCCCTGCATGGATCCCTGTGGTGAAGAGTATGATCAAGTGTTGTACCAAATTCACAATCTAGCTAATCCTCTTAAAGATGCTATAAACTGTTCAGTGGTTTCACCTTCTTCCTGACTACGGCAGTGGAATCGGAAACGCTCGGCAATCAATAATGGTTTCGGGGAGAAATGTCCCTCTAAGATTTTCATTACTTCACTGAAGGATATGTCTCCCGGTTTTGCTGGAGAAAAAGATTCTGTAGCAGCATAAGCGTTTTATGGCAATTAGGCTGAGAAATGTTGGGTCCTTTAGGTCCTCCGGTGTCTAATTAGCTATTAAAAACAATAAAAAAGTTTCTTCATATGAATTCTATGTTTCATAATCCTCATCAAATGTATCTATGGTGCCTGTTTTTACTGCCATTTTGGATCCCAGCTCCTATGGTCCACACTTCCTGCCTTCCCGCTGTGTTGTAAAGTACAACTAGGAAACCTTTCCCCTGAATATTTTGAATTTTCTACCGATTAGTGGCCTACGCGGTGCTGCCAGACTTTGAAATTCCCATTCCCCACAGCCGTGTAGTTTCATCAAGTGCACAGCCCCTGCAGCCAGGCCCCACTTACCGCGATGCAAGCAAATCTTTCCCGACTGTCGGTCTTCGTACTCACAGTTGCTGTTAAAAAACATTTGTTAAACCTTCACATCGTTGGCAGTGCTTCCCTCGACGTCTGAGTGTGAGTCTGGTCCCGAAAATCGGGAATCTCCCGATGCCGTCCCCCACCCGCCCCCAACCCCCATTATCCAATTAGTCGACAAAATCTTTCCAGAAAATTTTCTGCCTCAGTCCTCGTCGCCAGTTTTCTCTCCTGTTAAATTTCTTTTTTGCCGCAAAGAGAAAAGGTATGGAGGCGGCCATATGAAGAGAGGTTTATTAATCATCCAATCAAGATGGTGATCTGTTCAAAGCCTTTGCAGACACTTTGCTGATGTCACTGCACATCCCATGATGCAAAACGAACAAAAATGTATTCTCAGATACACAACAGGGCTTCAGAATCTGTGATTTTGGATCTTGGTTTCAATGGCTTATTCTGACAGAGAGCAATAATGTAGTTAAGAAGGAATCCCAAGGCTTTGCATTCCCGACAACGAGGATTGAAATAAATCACAACTCCAGAGACTAAGGGCTCTCTTCCAGGAGTGCGAGATAGCCAAGATACGTTTTGTGAAACAATCTGTGCTAATTTTAATACCTACATTGTGGATATGTTTATGTAGGATTGCTGCATTTGATTTCCTTCCCTTTTGCTGTGACTAAACACTTCCTCATTCACAGAAAAGCGAACCTCAAAGTTAGAACCAAACACTAGACTGGCTTCTTTCTGAACTATGGGATATTGTACAACTGCAGCAACCGGTTAATCAAAAATGTCGTCACACTCACTGACACTAGCTCAAGGGCAGGGAGTCTGATGTACAAGAATATTCTGAATATTGGTGAAACTCTTTCTTTTATACAGAGTAGAATATTGATTAGGCTGATTGCTGGAGAATTTAAAATACTTTCCATTTCAAAACCCCCAGTTTCAGCAACAGGCACCTTCAAATCATGGTTAAATGCCAAGAAAAGCTCTTTCTGCTCCGTCCCGCCAATGTGACTCAGCCTCAATTTCCAAAAAACACCCCTGCTGTGACATTAATGTATTTTTGACAGCATAGACACTTTGGCCTCTCTGAGTGAGATTGCCAATTTTGTTGCGAATTACTGCTCAATTTCAAGACATTGGAACTTCGCTTTCAAAATAATTGCTTAAAGTGAACTGCGAGGCGGGTTCATTTGCATGGATTTGAAAAGATCAAAGGTTTCAATATGCAATGCATGTGCACAAGCGTTGAGGAACAGAAGCCATCCTTTTCTGTGTCTCAATATTAGAGTGTGCAAACTGGGAAATTTTTAAATATACACTATTGCCTTTCTAAAATTTGGGCAGATTGGAGGTGACAGCTTATATCTATAGTGAGAAGCACAATAAGATTTGAAATTGGACATATTGCTGCAGCAGATTATACATCCACGTACCTAATGGCCAGGTGGACTAATGTTCCTTTTTATTTCTTTGTTCATGGGCTTTGGGCCTAGCTGGTCACATAGAGTTCACCATCCCTAATTGTCCTTGAGAAATGTGATGGTGAGTTTAATGTTTGGAGCAAGTCTGTAATAAGGTCTGGATCTGAGTGGCCCTGACAGAATTCAAGCCAAACAATGGAGAGCAAGTTATTGGTGAGTAACTATTGCATGATGTACATACATTTCTGTACATAAAAAGCAAGAGGATAGCCAGGGAAAGAGTTGGCCCACTGAAGGATAGGCAAGGGAATCTATATGTGGAGCCAGAGGAAATGGGCGAGGTACTACATGAATACTTTGCATCAGTATTCACCAAAGAGAAGGAATTGGTGGATGTTGAGTCTGGAGAAGGGTGTGTAGATAGCCTGGGTCACATTGAGATCCAAAAAGACGAGGTGCTGGGCGTCTTGAAAAATATTCAGGTAGATAAGTCCCCAGGGCCTGATGGGATCTACCCCAGAATATTAAAGGAGGCTAGAGAGGAAATTGCTGAGGCCTTGACGGAAATCTTTGGATCCTCACTGTCTTCAGGTAATGTCCCGGAGGACTGGAGAATAGCCAATGTTGTTCCTTTGTTTAAGAAGGGTAGCAAGGATAATCCAGGGAACAACAGGCTGGTGAGCCTTATGTCAGTGGTAGGAAAATTATTGGAGAGAATTCTTCGAGACAGGATCTACTCCCATTTGGAAGCAAATGGACGTATTAGTGAGAGGCAGCACGGTTTTGTGAAGGGGAGGTCGTGCCTCACTAACTTAATAGAGTTTTTCGAAGAGGTCACAAAGATGATTGATGCAGGTAGGGCAGTGGATGTTGTCTATATGGACTTCAGTAAGGCCTTTGACAAGGTCCCTCATGGTAGACTGGTACAAAAGGTGAAATCACACGGGATCAGGGGTGAGCTGGCAAGGTGGATACAGAACTGGCTAGGTCATAGAAGGCAGAGAGCAGCAATGGAAGGGTGCTTTTCTAATTGGAGGGCTGTGGCTCCACAGGGAGTTAGTGGCGTTCCTCAGGGATCAGTGCTGGGACCTTTGCTGTTCGTAGTACATATAAATGATTTGGAGGGAAATGTAACTGGTCTGATTAGTAAGTTTGCAGACGACACAAAGGTAGGTGGAATTGCGGATAGCGATGAGGACTGTCAGAGGATACAGCAGGATTTAGATCATTTGGAGACTTGGGCGGAGAGATGGCAGATGGAGTTTAATCAGACAAATGTGAGGGAATGCATTTTGGAAGGGCTAATGCAGGTAGGGAATATACAGTGAATGGTAGAACCCTCAAGAGTATTGAAAGTCAGAGAGATCTAGGTGTACAGGTCCACAGGTCACTGAAGGGGGCAACGCAGGTGGAGAAGGTAGTCAAGAAGGCATATGGCATGCTTGCCTTCATTGGCTGGGGCATTAAGAATTGGCAAGTCATGTTGCAGCTGTATAGAACCTTAGTTCGGCCACACTTGGAGTATAGTGTTCACACTACCAGAAGGATGTGGAGGCTTTAGAGAGGGTGCAGAAGGGATTTACCAGGATGTTGCCTGATACGGAGGGCATTAGCTATGAGGAGCGGTTGAATAAACTCGGTTTGTTCTCACTGGAACGACGGAGGTTGAGGGCCGAACTGATAGAGGTCTACAAAATTATGAGGGGCATAAACAGACTGGATGGTCAGAGGCTTTTCCCCAGGGTAGAGGGGTCAATTACTAGGGGGCATAGTTTTAAGGTGCGAGGGGCAAGGTTTAGAGGATATGTACGAGGCAAGTTTTTTACACAGAGGGTAGTGGGTGCCTGGAACTCGCTGCCGGAGGAGATGGTGGAAGCTGGGACGATAGTGACATTTAAGGGGTATCTTGACAAATACATGAATAGGATGGGAATAGAGGGATACGGACCCAGGAAGTGTAGAAGATTGTAGTTTAGTCGGGCAGCAGGTCTGCACGGGCTTGAAGGGGAAGGGCCTGTTCCTGTGCAGTACTTTTCTTTGTTCTTTGTTCTTTGATGGTGCAGTTGACGACACCTTCTACCACTTTACTGGTGACTGAGAGAAGGCTGTTGAGGTGGCAACTGGGTTGGTTTTCGAGTTGTCCTGTTTTTTGTGGACAAGAGATAACTGAGCAAGTTTACCTGGACAGTTGTCAATGTTGTAGTGTCTTTAATGAGGGGGCACAAGTGAAAAGAAGGTAACTTTGAGGGAAAGAATTACTAAGTTTAGGACTTTAATAGCAGAAGACGTGAGAAGATGTTAGATGGGACAATGGAAATTTGGGTTGCTGCGGGAACGGAGATTCCCGCTGCCAGTGGGGACGTGCTGCGTCGGAAAACGGGGGCTAGCGGGACGGAAAATCCTGCCCCTGAAGTTTACTTACTTAACAGCAGAAACCAGGAAATTTGAATTAACGACGAGTAATCTTTTTTCTTAAAATCCAGCAGCTAAGCCTAGTAATCACCCAACAATATGTACTCCCAGATCCACTCATCATTAAAAATTCACTTGCTCTTTAAACAACTTAGCAATGTGAGAATAGTAACGTCTTCGAGTAAGTTAACAAAAGCTCATATGCTCCATGTACGGATTCCTTCCCACTCAAAGCTGAGTATATTCCTGTCAAGCTAAATTCATCCTCTTTAGCTGTAGCCAAGTGGTCTGAGACCAAATTACAGCCTTTCATCTTTGTTGCAAAATGCATAAAATTGGCTAACAAAGCCTGCTTCTGTTATGCTTTTAAAATTAACTGTCCTGTGTTACATTCTGCAGCTTAAAAGTGGCACAGCATTTGTGGTTGATCTCGTTTGATGTCAGGGTAGGGCTGGTCAACTAACTGCTTTCCAGAGCTAATCAGAATTGTTCCGTTATCATTCGGCAACGTTGCACAGAGATTTCACTGTTCTTGCACCTCTCTTCTGTGTGTCACAGGGAAGTGATCAAAGATTGACACAAAATTACAGGGGTGAAGAAAGACATTTCTGATTGTGATCTGGGCATGGGACCTTGAATGATCCGCTTTTGACCAACGCCAATTCCAGACCTCTCTATGACGTGTCTGTTCTCCGTGTGGAAATACACTGCTTTCGTAGTCCAGGAAAGTTGGCCGTTAACATTCCCTGACTCTCACAAAGGCAACAGAAATAATCAGCCTTTCAACAGGGACATATCAAGCAGGGAAATCAAGGTCTGGAAATTGGTGAGCAGAGCAGAAGGCTGCAGCCACTGGGACTAATGAAGGATTAAAAAAATGCAACCACTTAAACTGAAATAAAAACAGAAAATGTTGGAAATACACCACAGTAAAAATAAAAATGGAATTGTTATTATGGGTGTAGCCATTTCATCAGGGAGGATGAGATTGACACGGATACCAGAGCCAATTGAGAGATTGGATATGAGCGAGATCTGGGAACAATATACAGCAATGATAGAACTAGGAGCAGTAAATATTGGGAATAACACAAAATGAGTATCAGATAAATGACCTAATTAACCAGTGAGATGATACAGGCAGTAGGAGTGGTGAAATTGGACTTCAACATTCTTGTAAATTGAACCCATAACGAGTGCGTTGCCTGTTTTCAGCATGAAGTGAGCTGGATTGTGGGTGCTTCATCGTTGAATACATTTAAGGCTGGGATCGTCAGAGTTTTGGTCTCCCAGGAAATCAAGGGATATGGACAGTGGAGGGAAAAGTGGAGTTAATGCCCAGATCTTATTGAATGGCAGAGCAGGCTCGATGGGCCAAATGGTCTATTCCTGCTCCCATTTCCGCTGTTTTTATGTTCTTGAGAAATTTGCCATCCTTATCTGGCCGGGCCTACGCGTAACTGCAGATCACAGCAATGCGACTGACTCATGACTGCCCTCTGAAATGGTCTAGTAAGCCACTCAGATGTACAAATGCTACATAAGAGTCACCCCAATGGTTTGCAGTGGTTTAGGAAGGTGGCTCACTTCCACCGTCGTCAGGGCAATTAGGTCTGGGCAACCAATTCTGGCCTTGCCACCGACTCCCATATCCCATTCAGGAACAAATTTAAAACTCTTTATAGGGGAAGTGGTCTTGTTAGAGAATGGAATATATTTTAAGCAGCTAAGAATGCCTAATCCATTGAAAGTAGCTGTGACAGCAAATGATTTCCAGAGCGACAGTCATCACATGCAGAAGCACAATTATTTTTTGACCCTGTTCAGAGGGCAGTTCAGTGTGTTTATGTATTTTTTTTTAGTCCCCATAGCTTTAGCTCCCTACACAACAAGAGATAAGGTTGTGGAGTGGAGTGGACTTCTGATAATTGCTGTTTCAATAAAATGCTGATATTTGACACCAGCTGGTGCTGATTATGCTCAATAGCCTTTTGCATTTTATTTTTTGCAATGTAAACTAGTTGGGTTGGAAATGTTTAATGAAATGACACAATTTCCTGTTGTTATGTCTAGTCGGTAGTTACCTAATGGGAATAATGGGAAGGATTAGAAACAGACATGTTCCATTAAGGTGACATTATAGATAAATCCTGTGGGTGTCAAATAATCTGGGACAAATTATCTCAACATCCAGAAGGTGCTGCCAATGATGGGGCAGGTTCAACATTGTACAATAACAAACATCCTTTGGTTAACACCATGCTTGTTGAATGGTTGCTTGAATTGGGGGAAAAGAATGCTGAACAGATTGGTCCAACTATTAAATACGGAAAAGACCGGCTTACCTTGCACTAATGATGTGCTTTGCCGGTGAGGCCAGTTTAATTAGAAGCTGTTACGAGTATGAAAATAATGTGTGAAAGAATTATTGATTGAACGGGTGCCTGTAACAGGACATCAGCAACACGCGGCACAGCAGCACTATTGCTTCACAGCGGCAGGGACCGTGTTCGATACTCGGCTTGGGTCACTGTCTGTGTGGAGTCTACACCGTCTCCCCGTGTCTGCGTGGGTTTCCTCCGGGTGCTCCTGTTTCCTCCCACAAATCCCGAAAGACGTGCTTTGGACATTCTGAATTCTCCCTCTGTGTACCCGAGCAGGCGCCATAATGTGGCGACGAGGGGATTTTCACAGTAACTTCATTGCAGTGTTAATGTCAGCCTACGTGTGTCACTAATAAAGATTCTTCTTATTATTATTATTAATTTGAGGCTTGCAAGTAGGGGTACTTGGCTGCAAGAAGTCAATGACGAGAGTTGAAATTTGTGAATGTCCATTCTTGGGCTTGAAAGGGATTGCAGTGTTTATTCCCTGCATATGAATGGTAAGTCCTATACCAAAATTTTGGGCCTCAGTTTAGTGGAGTTGGTCACTAGGCAATAAAAAGGAAACCAGGGTCCGAGCTTTGCTCGCAGCAGCACAATAAGAGAAGGCAGAGGTTGGGAGACACCGTGGTGAAGGGAAGGGGTGAATTGGAGTTCATGTTTAGGAGTCTGGTGTAGTCAGGCCTCAGGAGGCTAGAGGTTGAGAGTTAGGAGACCAGAGAGGAACTTTCAGACATGGGCCCTTGGATACCTAGGGCTTGGATTCTCCGCCCCGCCGTGCTACATTTCAGTTTCACCCCTCCGGCGGGATGTTCCTTTACGCCAGCTGGTCAATGGGGTTTCCCATTGTGGGGCAGCCCCACGCCGTCAGGAAACCCCCCGGCTGCTGGAAAAATGGAGCATCCGCCTGCGGAGAATCCAGCCCCTGTTCTTTTTCTTCATTATTTCAGCAGGCAGGGCACTTCCTGCCAAAAATGCACATTCACTTCCTGCTCAGCAGATAGGGGGCTTAGTCAGATGGTTCACATCCGAGAAACAGAACAATATCATAGAACGTTGTGTTCCATAACCAAGTACATTTCTGTTATGCAAGCCTGATGCAACAGTCAATATAAGAATCTAAAATGGGATAGAGAATTTTGATGGCACAACACCTGCGTGAAAACTTTGTAATACATCCGTATTTGGACCCAACAGCTGAAATCTCTGTGGGGATTCGGGAGAGGATTGGTGGAACCCATGTAAACAATCTAAAACCTGCACTTGACTCTACTCCCGAGATCTTTTCCTGCCGAAGTTGCAGCAAATGACCAGGAGAATGCCTATGGAAATTTTACTCTCAGATCTGCAAGGCATTGCAGCACATGGATTTCAAGTGGTTATTAGATGCATGACACAGTTATGTTTATGTCAGGTCATGTACCAACAATAGTATTTAACAATGTGCAAACAAAATACTCTGGGTGGGATTGATTGTTCCCCGACGCCAATTTCGTAATCGGCGATTGGGCAGGGAATCCTTTTGACGCCGAAATTGGGGGCAGCGCTTGTTTTGGATGTTCCGCCCACTCCGAAATCATCGTGCACACTGTTGGGACGGCCTCAGCGCGTCACCTGAAGGCTCTCCCCCGAGTTCCCGACCGCGAGGTTGACGTGTGGTCTCAGCCGTGCGGGAACCCGGCGTGACGGCTGCGGACTGTGTCTAGCGCTGCCACGGTCGGGCGCGAGCTGTGCTGCTGCCTGGGGGTGCTTCTGCTCGGGTTGGGGGGACTGGTGGGGGTGGTCAGGGGGTGGCCAGGGGGTGATCGGGCAGATCTGGCAGGTCAGGTCCGTGCATGGCCGGCGTCGTGTTTTATGGCGCGACCGCTGCAGGTCATGCGCATGCGCGGCCACGTACCCGGCCAATATCCGGCCGTTTATTTCATGGAGGCCGGCAATTTTACGCGGCACGGCTGCTATCTCCTCATTGGCCGCATGATCGGTGAGGGAGCACCGCCGATTTCTTTCCACGTAAAACACAACAGATCTTCCGCACTTAGCCTCAGAAATGGTGAATCCACCCCCATAGTTACACTGTACAGGGCCATGTCCATGGAGTCGGGTCTCACTGGTGGTATGAGTTAGGATACTGGTCTTAACTCCATACACCTAAATCACGACACATCTATTCCTGCAAGGAGCACCATCGAGAGGAATGAAGAGACAAGTATTACTGACAATAGTGCCCTCTACCTCGTCAGGTTCCCATGCTAATAAATCTTGGGCTCAGGCACCAATCTATTCCCCCAGTACTGCTCAAACTGATAGTCACAAGGTAGAGAAAGTGGTCTTATTCTGCTTTTTAAAAAATGGGGTGGAGGTTATATTCAGCAGCAAAGTAACAATATTCATTGCTGACCTCAATGGATGCTACACCCACAAAGATCTAGCAAGCTCTGTGCGTGAATTTCCCTTTTCCAGGCGGCAGTTTGAATCTAGCACTAAGCCAAGGAGATCTCCAGGCATCCAACAGCGCCAGCAAACAAGCTAAGCTGCCAATCGCATTGATGTATTTTCACGAACAGCAATCCAGGAAGTTAATTCCACTTTGCTATTAATTTAAGTATTTCAGACATGGCTGCGTTAAGAAAGAAGATGAAGCATCACGAACTTTACATTTTTAATTATTTTAAAATATGTGGGCTTTTTGCATCACAATACAGAAATGCGGTGTTCGATAAATATGCAACGAGTTTTTCAGTGCCAGTAATTAGCAGTAATTGTGAACTTAGTCCATTGCTCAAAGCTGGTTACTTCTCATTCACCAAACTGAAAGCTTTCCAAGGGTTTCTGAAAGAGAGATCAAAAGCGTGAGAGTGAAAGGTTTCATCAGTTGAATGACTTCCAATTAATTGCAAACGGGGGAAACTATAACTGTGCACCCATGGAACATCATAGAATCTCTACAGTACAGAAGGGGGCCATTCATCCCATCGAGCCTGCACCGACCCCTGGAAAGATTACACCACCTAGGCCCATGCCCCAATCCTATCCCTGCAACCCAGCAATGGGCACTAATGGACAATTTAGCACGGCCAATCCACCTAACCTGCACATCTTTGGACTGTGGGAGGAAACCAGAGCACCAGGGAGAAGACATGGGAAGAATGTGCGAACTCCACACAGGCAGTCACCTGGGGCCAGAATTGGACCTGGGTCCCTGGCACTGTGAGGCATCAGTGCCAACCACTGTGCCACCGTGCTGCCTCGATCGTAGAACCATTGACAGCAATGATGTGGAGATGCCGGCGTTGGACTGGGGTGAGCACAGTAAGAAGTCTTACAACACCAGGTTAAGAATCATTTCACCTGAGGAAGGAGCAGTGCCCTGATAGCTCATGTTTGAAACAAACCTGTTGGACTTTAACCTGGTGTTGTAAGACTTCTTACCATTGACAGCAAGCCCTGGTTCTCTGCGTTATTCTGCACATGTGCGGACTCCTGAATCTGCTGTGAGTTTCAGTGAAGTGATGATGGTGAAAACTGACAGTTTACCACAGCAGAATCTGCTCCAAAATTGCTGCTGTTGTTTTTTTGGACAGTTTTTCATAACTAGTTTGTTTTGGCAATGAACATTTCTCTGCTTGCATGTTGAAAATTCCGCATCAATTTCTTCCCACTCTTGACTCCCATCTTTTTGCTGGTATATTCTGGCAAATAGACACTTTTGTTGGAGCTGGGATTGAACTTTGCAAACGTAGTAAAATACACCATGGGGTCGTCAGGTTGACGTCACTGATTGTGTAAAATAGATACGAGCAATTCAAATACTTCTGCAGAGGAGATTTACCAGGATGTTGCCTGGTATGGAGGGAAGATCTTATGAGGGAAGGCTGAGGGTCTTGAGGCTGTTTTCGTTAGAGAGAAGAAGGTTAAGAGGTGACTTAATTGAGACATACAAGATGCTCAGAGGATTAGATAGGGTGGACAGTGAGAGCCTTTTTCCTCGGATGGTGATGGCTAGCACGAGGGGACATAGCTTTAAATTGAGGGGAGGTGGATATAGGACAGATGTCAGAGGTAGGTTCTTTACTCAGAGAGTAGTAAGGGCGTGGAATGCCCTGCCTGCAACAGTAGTGGACTCGCCAACATTCAGGGCATTTAAATGGTCATTGGCTAAACATATGGATGATAAGGGAATAGTGTAGATGAGCTTTAGAGTGGTTTCACAGGTCGGCGCAACATCGAGGGCCGAAGGGCCTGTACCGCGCTGTAATGTTCTAAGTTCTGATTTTCAGTAATTGACCCAACTGTCGACTCTCTGGGGCTGTGCAATATTAAAAATGAGCAAAATAATGTGTTTTCAGGAAATATTTTTTATGTGAGGATGAACCTAATAGAGGGAATGAACACTCCCACCATTTGGCAGGCTAAAGGACCAGCCACATTTTTATCACAGAGCAATTTCAACTTTTCAAGGTTAACATTCCTGTAACTTTCTCCATTTCTTGTTTTTTTCCTCTCCCTTTCATGTTTCCATCGACCCTTCAAAGTGTTCTCCCGTTTTGCCTCTCCCACATTTTTTTGTTGCTGGAGGTTGTGGACCTTCTGTGAATTGTCAGAGCATTTTCCGTTTTCATGTCAGCTTTTAGCGTTTTTTACCTCTTTTCATCACTTACTTCACATTGCCAGAACCACCTGACAGTTGGGGCACATAAAGGCACAGTCGCGGCCACCAGGGAGAAATATAAATTGAGCCTGAGATCCAACATTATCCAAACTTGGGCAAGTTCTGAAGAATTGAGCCAAAGTTAAGATTTGCAAGGTTTGGACCGAGCTCAGTTTTTATTTTCTCTTCTCTCTCCCCAGTGGTGAAGTGGAAACTTGGAGCCAAGCCAGGAGTTCACTTTGTCATGAAGCTGATGGAGAGAACTGTAGTTTCAGCAGTTTAAGTTTGCTTCAGGTTCTCTGGGAGACAGGCCACTCGCTGCCGGGGATGAACTCACTTCATTCGCAAGCAGATCAATTGGAAACGTTTCCATTTTCAAACAGGTGAAGTCCCCCTGGGGCAAACCATTGGGGCAATACGACTGGATAAGTGTGTGGCTTTCTAACGAGATGAATCAAGGGTGTAAAGACAATAGATAAAAAAGAGCATAGAGAAGGAGCAATAAAATTTAAAATATTAAAGAATTGAAGATTCCGAACATGTCAATATTTTGTTGTGATTGAACCGTTGCAATGCATTCTAACAATGGGACCTGGGAAATCCTTCAATGTGCTAGAGCCCAGAGGGATTTTAGTGTCTCATATAGAATCTGACACACTGCCAGTCCAGTTATTCTGGAGACCACATATCCTGCCAGTCTGTCAGAAACCACCCTCGCCCAGACAACACAATTATGTTTGCATGACACATCAGAGATAGGGGCGGATGGGGGAGGGAGAGATGAGGGTGGTGGGGGGGGGGGGGGGGGGGGTTCTCAAGACAGCCAAGCTGAAGCAACGTAC
This sequence comes from Scyliorhinus canicula, assembly GCF_902713615.1. Taxonomy (NCBI): domain Eukaryota; kingdom Metazoa; phylum Chordata; class Chondrichthyes; order Carcharhiniformes; family Scyliorhinidae; genus Scyliorhinus; species Scyliorhinus canicula. The sequence goes on from NC_052163.1 coordinate 18,053,339, forward strand.
TAATTACATTTACATCATTGGGCTGGATTACGTGATTGCATGAGCTGTCCAGTGTAAACCAACAGGCCAGGGTCCTATGCAAACCACCTATATTCGGATGAGGCAGAATAAAATAACTGAAACAACTTACTGCTCCAAATTGCTCCTCTTTTCAGAGCTTCCACCTGCTCAATGGAAACAAGTGATGAATAGATTTATTTTGTGTGACTTTCTGTTACAATTGCAAGTTTTGCTGCTCCCCAACAGGCAGCTTCATTTCGTCAAAAAAGCAGGCAAATCTATCCCATAGCACATACTGTGCACTGGAGCATTCATTATGTTGATAGGATATTGTTTTGTTTTGAAGCAACTAGTTGTGTTGGCTTGTGCACAGACAGTTACTATCACAAAAGATTGAACTGGTTGTTGAGTTGTACTTAAGAGCAATATGATTATAGCACAGCAATGCCGGTGCATAGTAATGCCATCACCGCACCTCAGTACCGACACTGCGTAGCAATACTGGCTCTGCATAGCAATAAAATCACTTGGCAGCCCTATTAGCTCTGGGCATTACAAGTTTTGTTTTTACAAATCCCACAACTGAAAGGGCACAGTTAGCTGGAAAGGCTGAACAAGTTTTGGGCTTTTTTCCCTCGAGAAAAGAAGGTTGTGGGGAGGGGGTAAACTTATACTTTTTTTAAATTGTGAAGGTTTTTGATAGTGTCGGTATAGAGACGTTGTTTCCACTTGTGGGAGTGCTCAACATTAGAAGTTATGAACATAGGATAGCCAGCCACGAATGAATTCAATAAAGAATTCAGGAGAAACGGTTTTACTTAGAGGGTGATGAGAATGTGGAGCATGCTATCACCTGGACTGTCTGAAAGCATGCATTTAAGTGAAAGCTAGATAATGACTTGAGGGGAAAAGGATTGGAAAAGTGCAAATCTACGAGATGAAATAGGACACAGGACGGTTTGTGTAGAGCATAAACATTGCCATAGACCAATGGTTTCACGGGTCGGCGCAACATCGAGGGCCGAAGGGCCCGCACTGCGCTGTAATGTTCTATGTTCTATAGACCAACGATGGGTAACCTGCAGTCCGCGGTCCCATCTGGGTTCTGAGTTCAGCCCAAGAGACATTTTGTTGACCGTCGTCCATGCACAGGGTTGCCACATTGCGCTGATTTCTGTCTGCGAAATTGTGACAGGGGTGATACCCATGTAAAGCACGGCAAATGAAATGAGGTGCGTGCTGATTGTGCACAACATTGACTGTAAGAGCCGTGCGCTGCCGCTGCGTCCAAAGTGGAAATATTTATTTTTGTTTTTACCATTTGAAGTTGATGATAGATCTATTAATATATAAATAATTAGGTGTTTTTTACAACTCATTATGACATATTTGGCGTGTATTAAATGAATTTAATCTTATTCATGGGTCATGGTTAGTGAACAAGTCCAATTTCAATCTTGTGACCCAGTGAGATGAAGGAGAGCCAACCATGCAGCCCACTCATTAGCCCAGGTCACCCATCACTGAATTAGACTAACTGACCTCCTGTCAAGCAGATTCTATGTATTTCTATGTAGATACATTTTTGTTTCAAGATTGCTCAGACTTAATGTTACAGGCTCAGAAACTAACCTCTTAATCCTAAATTCAACAATAAGCAGCTTGGAAAAGCCTTCTCAAACCCACCATGGGACAAGTATTAGAAACACCTACACAAGGAAACACCTAGATGTAACTATTTCCACTGGACAGCCAGTGATCAGATACAAGCTTAAAGCAAGACTGGGTATTGTATTTGCTCACAGACACACTGGGCAGGATTCTCCATTTGTGAGACAATGGGTTGGATTCACCGTTTTTCAGGCGAAGTGCTGGAGCCGGTGTGGGAACTGTGGCATTTTACGACACCAAAATCGGCGCTGGACCCTCACCGATCCTGCGACCGATGTGGGGCTAGCAGTCACGCTGAGTAAATCTCCCGGCTTGCACAATATCAATGGCTGGAGAATGGCCGGGTCCATGGCCGCGCATGCACACGGCGAAGATGTGCAACAGTCGCGCCGTACAACATGGTGCTGGCCGAGCGCGGATCCAACTTACCAAAACGGTATCCCCCTGGGCACCCCCCACCAGTCCCCTCCAGCCTTCGCAGAAGCCCACCGCCCCCCCCCCCCCCCTCCCCCGGCCAGCAGCACGGCTCCCGTCCGACTGTGGCGGCGCTGGATACAGTCCTCAGCTGCCACGCTGGGCTCCTGACCGCTGAGACCACATGTCCCCCACGCGGTCGGGTACACGGCCTATTGGGGACGGAGCATCCGGGGAGGGCCTTCAGGTGACGATCCAATGCCGTTCCAGTGACGTGCGGCACGCGACTCGATGACGCCATTTCAGAGGGGGCGGAGGATAGAAAACCTGCGTCAAACCGGCGCTGCCCCCGATTTGGGCGTCGGAAGGGATTCTCCACCCAATTGCCGATTACGATATCGGCGTCGGGGGACGGTGAATCCTGCCCTATGTTTTCCCGCCGGAGGAAAATTGCTACTGATTTACAATCCCAGCGTTCTCAGCGCAAATCACAAAGCAATCCAGTATCCCTCGCCAAGCACATTTATGCACACATGGCAAGGAATAGGAGGGATTCTTGAGGGAATCCTGCTCTCAGGCCGCCATTTTGAGAAAGAGGCCCAATAGCGAAGTTCTGCGGCTGTCTAACCCTCCCGCACCTCAAATCAGCCCCCTAACCCCCCCCCCCCACATTGTGAGGCAGCCCCCTACCCTCAGATCTCATGGTTACACCCCCATCCCTGAAGCATAGGGGTGACCTGACCTCCTCCCAGGGACTCCTGAAATAGGGAGACCCCCTACAGGTACCACCTAACTAAAAAGACCACCCCATAGGCCCCTAATTAAAGGGATCTACTCAGGGTCCCCTAACTAAAGTGACCTCCCAGAGACCCCTGAACTAAAGGGAGTTCCCCCCCCCCCCCCCCCCCCCCCAGAGACGCCCTCCCAGAGACTCCCTAACTAAAAGGGACCCCCCACAGGAGGGACCCCCAAATGAAAGGGATCCCCACAACCAAACTAAAGGGGCCCTCCCAGATTCCCCTTAACTTAAGGAACCCTTCCCCAGAGACCTCCTAACTAAAGGATCCCCTCCCCTTCCCCAGAAAGGAGACCCCTGGTCTGGAAGCTGGGCAGCAGTCCAGACGGGGGCAGAGAAAACAATTGCCGTTGTAACACTCACCTGGAAGCACCACCTGTCCATTGCACAGAGAACCACTATGACCTGTGTTCAAACCCCTTAAATCCTTTAGCAGCAAACCATTCATTCTTTTCTGGTAGTGGTCTGTGAGTGACAGCTTCCACAAAACAGCTGTGAGCCTTGCTTCATCCATCTTTTTCACTTTAAGCGCTGTAACTGTGGAGGGGGGGGTCCCTTTCGTTCGGGGTTCTCTGTGGGTGCCCATTTACTTAGGGAGTCCCTGTGGGGGGGGGGGGGGTCCTTTAGTTAGGGAGTCTCTGGGGAGTGCTACTTTAGTTAGGGCATTCCCCTGGGGGTCTCTCTATTTAGGAGGTCTGGGTCCCATTAGTTAGGGGATTTTTGGGGGTTGGTCCCTTTAGTTCGGGGGTCTCTGGGGATCTGCCTTTATTAGGAGGTCTCTGAGGAGGGAAGGGCCATTGGGGGAGTTCTGGTGCAGGTGGTTTGGGATGTCTGGCATTGTGAGGGGGGAGGTTACCCCCTTGGCCTACAGCGAGGAGCACCACATCAGGGTCACGTTTGTCCATGCCTATTGTAACCCGCGCCCAGGTTGAATCCCGGCCCAGAGGACGGAGAATCGGGTGGGCCGGGAGAATCTGGTGCCGGCCCGCTAAGTCCCATTTGCATCCTCCTGCTGGCACGTGGATGAGGATGAGAATCCCACTGCCAGTGGCGGGTGGAGCAAAGCAGTCAGTTCAGTACCCGACGCGAACCTCGATTTCAGCCGGATGCTCGATTCTCTGCCCGATTGCAATCCGTCGTCACGGGGCAAGGAATCCACCCCATTGTTTTTGACTGAGGAAACCCAGGAAAACACATTTCAGACTGTAAAGTACATATGTGTGCAAATTTGCACACTCCCTTTCACTCACGTACTCTTAGGATCACTTTTTATGTTCCTTTTAGCACTGGAGTTCTTAAATCCAGACACGTTTACTTTCCATCCTGCTATTTTAACAAAGTCCCAAAGCTATTAAGGTAAAAAAAAAGCAGGTGAATGGCTTTGTTAAAGGATTGCCTGCAGGGACGGGTTGAGACCAGTATATACCAGTCAGTGCTGAACCTGAATTCCAACCAAAGCAAAAATATTTCTGGGTCAGGAATAAAGCAGCTCAGCTCCAGTATGTTGAAAGTAGAGACAGGGAAAAAGAATCAAATCTGTTGACTTGTTGTGACCTAAGTTTAAGTTAAAGAAAAGGTTAAGTGACACATTCTGAGCAATCGGTTATTTTCGATCTGATGATTAACCAAAGGATAGTTGTTTTGTTTATGTTGGCAGTCATGTTGACCGGTATCTGCTAATATTAGTGTCTCAGGAACCCACAGACAACCTAATTTTCCTTTGTTTATTTTAGTGTTCTAAAAACATTATTTTTAAAAATTTGCCCACGTGCAGTCTTGTGCCTTGCCTTGAATATGAAGCTGTTTCCAGGGAAAAGATTTATATTGGATGGAGATATATCCAGTCTTATGCTGCAGTTTTGGTTTAGCAAGTGGAACATAATGGGTGGGATTCTCCCCTACCCGGCAGAGCGGGAGGTCCCGGCGGGAGGGAGTGGCGTGAACCACTCTGGCGTCGGACCGCCCCAAAGGTGGGGAATTCTCCGCACCTTCAGGGGCTAGGTCCGCCCCGGAGTGGTTGGCGCCCCACCGGCCGGCAGGATAGGGGCTTGGCGCCATGCCAACTGCCGCCGAAGGGCCTCTGCCGGCCGGCGCAAGTCGGCGCATGCGCGGGAGCGCCAGCGTGTGTTGGCATCATCCCCGCGCATGCGCAGAGGGATTCGCTTCCGCACCGAGAATGACGGAGGACCACGGCCTCCGGTGCGGAACAATAGAGTGCCCCCACGGCACAGGCCCGCCCACGGATCGGTGGGCCCCGACCGGCAGCCAGGCCACCGTGGAGGCACCTCCCAGGGCCAGATCCCCCCGCGATCCCCCAGGAACCCCGGAGCCCGCCCACGCCGCCAGGTCCCGCCGGTAAGGGACCTACTCTAATTTACGCCCGCGAGACCGGCAAAGAATGGGCCGGATTTCGGCGCATCGCGGGCCGGAGAATTCGGTCAGCTCCGGGGCGCATTGAGTCGCGCTGGACCCCGCCATTCTCCGAGGCGGGCGGCGCAACTCACACCGGGGCAATTTTTATTGCTTATTGTAATGGGCAGTGCTTATTGTAGATGGTGCACACAGTTGCCACTGTCCATCGGTGGTGGAGGATGCGAATGTTTGTGAAAGGAGGAGCAATCAAGCTGGAAGCTTTATCCTGAATTATGATGCGATTCTTGAGTGTTGTTGCAGCTGCACTCATCCAGGCAAGTGGAAAGTCTTGGGTGACATGGCAGCACAGTGGTTAGCATTGTTGTTGCACAGCGCCAGGGTCCCTGGTTCGATTCCCGGCTTGGGTCACTGTCTGTGCGGAGTCTGCACGTTCATCTGTGTCTGTGAGGACTTCTTCCGGGTGCTCCGGCTTCCTCCCACAAGTCCCAAAAGACGTGCTGTAAGGTAATTTGGACATTCTGAATTCTCTCTCCATGTACCTGAACAGGTGCCGGGATACGGCAGCTCGGAGCTTTTCACGGTAACTTCATTGCAGTGTTAATGTAAACCTACTTGTGACAATAAAAACAATTTAAAAAAAAAAGAGTATTCATTACTCTCCTGCCTTGTGGATGGCAGATAGTCTTTGGTGGGTCAGGAGATGAGTTACTCACTGCAGGATTCCTAGCCTTTGACCTATTTTGGTAGTCACAGTATGTATATAGCAAGTCCAGTTCAGTTTCTGATCAATGTCAAGCCCCAGGATGTTGATAGTGGGGGGTTCAGCAATGGTGGTGCCAATAAATATCAAGGAGTGATGGTTAGATCCTCTCTTCTTGAAGATGCTCATCGCCTGGCACTAGAGTCGTGCGTCTGTTACTTGTCATTTATCAGCACAAGCCTGAATATTGTCCAGGCATTGTTGCATTTGGACATGAACCATTTTATTGTCAGAGGAGTCGCGAATGGTGCTGAACATAGTGCAGTCACCTGCAAACATCCCCACTTTTCAGGGCCTGGTTTAGGCAGCTGGTTTATGATGCAGAACAAGGCCAGCAGCGCGGGTTCAATTCCCGTACCAGCTTACCCGAACAGGCACCAGAATGTGGCGACTAGAGGCTTTTCACAGTAACTTCATACTTGTGACAATAAAAGGTTATTATTATTATTATTTCTGACCTTCTGATGGAAGGAAGGCCATTGATGAAGCAGCTGAAGATGGTTGGGCCTAGGACACTATCCTGAGCAACGCATGCAGTGATGTCCTGGAGCTGAGATGATTGACCTCCAACCACCACAATCATCTTCTTTTGTGCCAGGTATGAATTTAACCAGTGGAGATCTATTCCCCCTGATTCCAATTTACTCCAGTTTAGCTTGTGCTCTTTGATGCCATACTCGGTCAAATGCTGCCTTGATGACAAGGGCAGTCACTCTCACCTCATTGCTGGAGTTCAGCTCTTTTGTCCAAGATTCAACCAAGGCTGTAATAAAGTCAAGAGCTGAATGACCCTGGCAGAATCCAAACTGAGCATCTATGACCAGGTTATTGCTGAGTTAGTGCTGCTTGTTAGCACTGTTAATGACCCCTTGCATCACTTTGCTGATGATGGAGAGGAGACTGATAGGGTGGTAATTGGCTGGGTCGGATTTGTCCTGTTTCTTGTGTGCAGGACACACCTGGGCAATTTTCCACATTGCTAGGTAGAACTGGTTTTGCATGTTCCATCGATGCTGCCTGTCAATCAAACTGTTTGGCCAGGAAAGTAGAGACAGTATGTGACCCGTTGAAAAATAGGAGGAAAAACTGTGGATCGAAAGAAATATGTATAGTGATGATTAGAAAAATATTGAAACAAATGCAGGTAGCAATTGATGTTCAACATTATTTAATCTCCTTTCCCCCTAAATTATAAATCACCCATAAAATCATCATGGAAGGCTAAAATGGCTGGATTTCACAGACTCCCAAGCAGTTATCCATTTACCAATCAGAGTCAATCACATTGCTGTGTGTGTGTGGGGTCACACATCGGCCAAACCAAGGAACGATGGCAGATTTCCTTCCCGAAAGATCGTTAGCGAATTTGTTTTTAGAACATCCGCTGATAGGTGCCATTGTCACCATTACTGAGACAAGCTTTGTAATTCCAGATTGATTAATTGAATTTAAATTCCACCCGCTGCCATTGTGGGATTTGAACCCATGTCGCCAGAGTATTAGCTTGGAACTCTGGATTATTAGTCCAGTGACACATCACCGCCTTCTCCTAAATTTCCTGCTGAGTGCAATTTGGCGCATTGTTCCAGTTCGGCTAACCACTGCTGTTTTGTGTCTTTGGTGCTCTATTAAATCCACACTCAAGGGGCGGGATTTTCTGAACCCCCCCCCCCCCCCCCCCCCCCCCCCGGCCGGGTCGGAGAATCGCCGGGGGCGGTGTGAATCCCGCACCCGCCGGCTGCCAAATTCAACAACACTCAAGATTTGGCGGGGGTGGGAATCGCGCCGCGCCGGTCAGCGGCCGCTGGCAGTGGCCCACCCCGGCGATACCCCTGCCCGCGATGGGCCGAGTGGCCACCCATGTTCGCCTGGTCCCGCTGGCGTAAATTAGAGTAGGTACTTACCGGCGGGACCTGGCTGTGCAGGCGGCCTCCGGGGTCCTCGGGGGAGGGGGGGGGGGGGGGGGGGGAAGGGGGATCTGGCCCCGGGAAGTGCCCCCATGGTGGCCTGGCCCGCAATCGGGGCCCACCGGTCCGCGGGCGGGCCTGTGCCGTGTGGGCACTCTATTCCTCTGCGTTGGCTGCTGTCGCCCTCCGCGATGGCCGACACGGAGGTGATCCCCCTGCACATGCGCTGGGATGACGCCAGCACACGCTGGCGCTCCCGCGCATACGGCAACTTGCGTCATTCGGCGGAGGCCCTTCAGCGCCAGTTGGCGTGGCGCCAAGCCCCTTCCGCACCGGACGGCATGCCGCAAACCACTCCAGTGCTGGCCTCGCCCCTGAAGGTGAGGAGGATTCCGCACGTTTGGGGCGGCCCGACACCGGAGTCGTTCACACCACTCCTTCGCGCCGGAGTTGCCCGCCCCGCCGCTTCGCGGAGAAACCCGCCCAAAGCCTCTGTTCAAAGCTTAAGAGCTGCAATTTCATTGCAACTCAAACTTTTGATGGTAGCGATCAAGCCCTTTTGATCTTCTCTGCACCTCCTCCGTGACTTGAATGTTTTAATTCTCAAGGAGCAAAACTGAAGATGGATCGAAAGGTGCAATGTATGTGACCTGGGTACTGGACAGCTACACAAAAGGTATTTATGAATAAGAATTGCACAGCAGCCTCATGGCTCTATCTTGCTCCCTAAATGTCTTTGCCCAGGAGCCTCTCTCACCATGGGGTGATTCCGCACTCTTGAGTCCTGATTGGTCACCCAGGCCAGGTGACTCTCACTCTGTTGTTTTGCCCGGAAAGCAATAAGCCTCCTTTAACTCTATTATACAAGGGCACCACGGTGGCGCAGCGGGTTAGCATTGTTGCCTCGCGGCGCCGAGGTCCCAGTTTCGATCCCGGCTCTGGGTCACTCTCCGTGTGGAGTTTGCACATTCACCCAGTGTTTGCGTGGGTTTCGCCCCCACAACCCAAAAGATGTACAGGTTAGGCGGATTGGCCACGCTAAATTGCCCCTTAATTGGAAAAAATGAATTGGGTACTCTAAATTTAATTTAAAAAACCTCCATTATACAATACCAATAACGAATTCACTGTGTCCGAAATACTAATTAACATTTATGTAGATGAGTTGGACATTTATAAATTGAGTCTTTGAGGGGTTTTCTGCTTGTAAAGCAGCGTAATTCTGTTTCTGAGATGCTCCCACAGGATCAACGCTAACAGGAACGGCAAGAAGTGTACCTCTTGTGGCACAAGCAATTCATCACTATTTGCTTCCACAGAGATATCAGTTATGTTGATAACAGGCTGAGCAAGTACTTTGGTGCTTACAGGTTTGAAAGCATTTCTTGATGGCAACGATCACTGTTGGACCGTCTCACCGCTCCTCAAGTGGTCCACGTGGTTATGAACGATCGGTCCCTCCACTTCTATTTAGTATGAAAGGGGTCTGGTCTTAGAGACAATAATTCTGGGGATTCAAATTGATCCACCGAAATTCCTCACGGAGAAGGCTTCATTTACCGTAAATAATTGTGCTGTATTTTGTGAATCGTGGCTGCCTTTCTGATTACTTTAGCTGTCTTCTACCCTCCCTGGCAATGGAAACACCAGGCTCAATCTTGTTCTGAGACAACTTTTCTTTAGCGGTGCTGCTGGTGGAATTTCTTGACGCCAGTGACTAGTGATAGTCATTCCTTCTCGATTTGTCAGTAGCCTTTTTTGGCCTGTCAAAGCCTTCGTCCATCTGATGAGGTAACACCACACCAACACCACATGGGGAGACGTCGCAGCTCAATGTCAGCTCTTTAGAGGGTTGAAGTGTACAAACAGGTTAATGTACTAACATTAATCTGTTGAAAACTTCCTCCCTTCCAAGGCCAACAATGGCGTTTCTTCAGCAGAATCAGCAAGGGAGCCAATATGGGCGACAGATTGGGTAAACATACGTCCATTATATTTTACCATTCCCACAAATGATTTGAGTTCAGTTGTGTTTTTGGGGGCAGGTGCCTCTTTTATCGCATTGACCTTGTTTTCCATGGGCTGTAATCCTTGTGCACCTGCACGGTGATCCAGGTAGGTCACCTCAGTGGTTTGAAAGGTGGGCTTCTCTTTCTTGAGGTGAACTCCAGACTCCTGAAATCTTTTTATCACCTCTTTTAACCTATTGGAACTTTCCCTGAATGTAGGACATTTTAGGCATCAACTACCTCACTAACCACTTCTCTTAAGACCCTAGAATGTAATCCAGCAGAACCCAGCGACTTGTCAGATCGCAATTCAACTTCCCTGCTGACTGTAATTTTCTCCAGTTCGTCCCTCCCTTCCATTTCTTGATTTAAAGCTATTTCTGGAATGTTACTTTCATCCTCTATAGTGAAGACCGACACAAAATGCCTGTTCAATTCCTCAGCCACCTCCTTGTTTTCCAGTATTAATACCCCAGGCCTACCTTCTATGGGACCAAAGCTCACTTTGTTAACTCTTTTAACTCTTATCAGTATGAAATCACAGGGTTAGTGAATAGTTAGCGTGACATCACTGCACGGAATTCAATGCAGCTTTACTTATAAATACCTGTGTGATTAATGACCCCTCAGGTAATAATGAATTTAGCAAAACTGCATTGAAGGTCACAGGATCAAACTATTTTCTTTTCAGGAATATGTCCAGCTCCAGCAAATCTATTTATGCTGTCTGCCTCAATGGCCTTTTCGGAGTCTAGAATACAGAATATTTTCCTGCCTTTAAGGTAATGTGACAACAAACAATAACAAATTGCATTTCTACAGCACCTTCAATGTAGCAAAACACAGGACCATTATCAAACAAGCATTGTCTCATTGTCCACTGTGCTGGAAATGTGCAGCATATACAAACAGTCCCTCTTTAACATGCCCCATCCACCCCGACCCCATCCACAATCCCAACCCCAGGTTTTTCATCAGGTACTGTGGCCTGAGAACTGGTGCACACAAGCAAGGTTGTGTCCCCCATGACATCACCATAGTTCAGCACTCCACCTAGTGGCTCAGCCAAAGATGGCCAAAGCTGGCTGCTCACCAATGGTAGGCGGGTTTAGTGATGGGCACCCCAGAGACTTGCAACCATCTTCTGGCACTGCCCTGACCTCATTAAATTATGCAACCAGGGGTTTTGCACTGTATTCCATGGCGGGCAAGGCCAGTTGGTGCGTAGTCTGCCATCCTACCTGGGTGTCTTATTGAAAAGACATCACTGACCCACGACGGAAGAAAGAAGGTGAACATCCTGAAAAAGAAGATGGATCTCCAGGAACATTCAGACGGGAAGATGGATATCTCGATTAGAATGAATCTGGATGATCCACATGTAGATGGTTCCCCCCCATTATATGGTAGTCCGGGGTCAAGAGCTGCTGGCGGTTGCCATTCCAAATTCCAAAGGCATTATTCAGCTGAGTCCTGACACCTGCATGCCATGTTGTTCCAGACATGTTTTGGGCCAGCGTGGTTTCCTGCTGGCGTTGTGGAGAATACGGCATGTCTGGAAGGAACCGGTTGAACCATCATCTATATCCCATTAGCAAACCAGGTTTATACCAGATTCCAGGGGGTTTCCCGATCCGCCATGGCGGAACCCAGCAGAATATCCCACAGGAAATTCATGCCGGTGTGAAACTGATTCTTTGCACTCCACCATTCATCTTGTCTGGCATTAAACCCACTGGCGGAGCCATGGGAAAAGACCACCTATAGAATGGAGCTGGTAGGGTAGATGAAAAGTAACTATTTCTGCTGGTTGGGGAGTTTTAGACTAGGGAGCACAGTCTAAAAATTAGAGCCAGACTTTTCAAGACTGACATTAAGAAGTACTTGTATACATAAAGGGTGGTAAACGTTTGGAATTTTCCTCTGCAAAAAGCAATTGGTTCTTGATTAATTGTTAATTTTAAAACTGAAGTGATAGATTTTATTAACCTGAAATGTTAGGAGAAATAAGGTAAAGGTGGGGATATGAAATTACATCACTAAAAGGCCCGAACAGGATTGAGGGGCAAAAGCCTTGCTCCTATGATTAACAACTCATGCACAATGGTTATCTTGTGATTCACAAAATTATAGACAGTGCAGGAAAGGAGACCATTGAACCAATTTGAGTCTGTGCTGGCTCCTTCAAAGAGCATGTTTGGTTCTTGGGCAAAAACTCAATAGTTGTCAGATACAAAGTTTTTGATTTGGAGGAATTTAATTTTATCTATATTATCGGAGCGACGGGTGCGATTTAATGGGAAAACAATGGTGAGATTCTCCAGTTGGGAGACTAGGGTTGACGTCAATGCAGAACTCGTGGACTTCCATGACAGAAAAATTGGCGCCGCTCCGAGACTGATTCCGTGACTATTAAGGGATGAGCACCAGTGAAGCGTGGAACACAATCGATTCCAATGATAAATGGTGCGGGATTCGTCATTGACACTCAGGAAGCTGACAAGCTGCAGCCGCACATAGACACTTCGCACTTCACACACCACACACACTCACCCCAGTCAAGAAGATGGCACTGGTTGTGCTGGAGCATGCCCATACAGCTGATGGATTGGTTGGGGCAAGAGGGCACCCATTGACACTGCTGTGGAGGTGCTGGAGCATTGCGATTTGGCGTCAAATCGGCGCCTGCCTTGATTTTGGCGTTTGTACCAATTCTCCCCGCAATCGCCTTTCCCGCTTTCAGCGTCGGCTAATGGGGAATCTCACCCCATGTTCTCCCACCGGAGGAGAATTGCAACCAATTTAGCTTTCCCCTGGGAGCGTTAATTGGGAAGCAACTCAGTTTCTCTCGCTATGCAAATTTGTATTTGGAGTTCGAGAGATTCACGAAGGAATCCTGCTATCGGGCAGCCATTTTGAGCAGTGGCCCAATAGGGCAGTCCCGTGGCTGGCCAGCACCCCTCCCTCCCCACCCCACACCACAAAGCAGTCCCTGACACCTGGATTACCTTGGTGCTTCCCACTTCCCCCAAGTACGGGGGTGACCTGACCAGACCCCCCTCTGGGACTCCCTTAATAGGGAGACCTCCCTGGAACCCCCTTAATAGGGAGACTCCCCCAGGGATCCCCTTAACAGGGAGACCCCCCGGGACCCCCTTAATAGGGAGACCTCCCAGGGACCTCATGAATAGAGAGGCCCCCCATGGGAACCCCTGACAAAGGGACTGCCCACAGAGACCCCCTAACTAAAGGGACCCCCTACAGGGACCCCCTGACGGAAAGGGAACCCCAATTCAGGAAGCTACAGAGCAGTCCAGAAAGGGGCAATGCAAACATTTACTGCTGGAACACTTGCCTGGGAGATCCACGTGACCATTCCTGGAAGGAGAGCAGCTGGGATCTGTGTTTCAACCCCTCAGGTGCATTAGCTGCAAACCATTCATTCATTTCTAGTAATGGGCTGTGAGCGACAGCTTCCTCAAAACAGGTGCAGACTTGAGTCATTCATCTCCCGCCAAGGATGAGTGACTCTCAATTTTTCGATTCTCCATCCCATCGGGAAACACGACTCGGGCGTCCCAGGATGGAGAATTCACCCCAGAGTCCCATTTTGGGCAGGTCCCATTTTGGGGTGTGTTATGGCAGCTGCAGCGACAGGAACGACTCTGCTATTAAAAGGGACTCTGGTTTTTTTGGACCTCAGCAAGGAAAGCCCTACTTATATTGATTTTAAATTGCCAACTCGATCTCCCGACCCCCACCGCGGCCTCTGGTCTCACCCCCCCCATGCTCCAACTTACTGATAGGGGTTGTCAAGCCCCCTTCATCCCACCTGATAAGAGCAGTGCAGCTCTGGTCACAATCCCTTGCCACCCTGGGCAACCTGCCACCTGGGTACCTTAGCACTGTCCTCCTGGCACCCTGGCAGTGCTCATGCCAGCCTGGCAGTGCCAAGGTGCCAGTACCAGGATGCCTGTGAGGCACTGCCAGGGTGCTAGGCTCGCAAGGTCAAGGTGCCCGGGTGGCATCAGCGTGCCAGCGTACCATCCTGCCCAGAACCTGACCACCTGAGGGCCTCCGATCTCCTGGGAGACCCCCCCCCCTCCCCCCCCGATGCCGTGACGCCCGGTCCACATTTTGTGTGGACCAGTGCTAAACAGTCTCCGAGGTGTGGCCGTTCAATCTCGGGCCCTGGGAAGCTCCAGCGCAAACATACTTTTTTTTTTAAAATAATTTTTATTGAAGAAATTTTTCAAAATACAAACATTTTAACCCCCCCTACATTTACATTTAAATTATAACAAAACAAAGTCAAACCCCCCTACTTAACAAGAAAAAGAAAAAAGTCCCCCTCCCCCCCCTACTCGCGCGTCCCCCCCCACCCCCCCCCCCCCCCCCCCCCCCCCCCCCCCCCGCCGGCGAACCGACAGTCAGACCAACTTATCATTTCTAGCAGCGTCCTCGGGCAGGCCTTGCCCGTGCCACCACCGCTACCGTACTTCCTTCGTCTTTGTCCCCCCTCCCCCCCCCCCTCCTCCCCCCTCCCTCCCGCCCTCCCCTCCCTTCCCGGGTTGCTGCTGTCACGGCCTCAGTTTCTATCTCTGATCCAAGAGGTCTAGGAAGGGTTGCCATCGCCTGAAAAACCCCTGCACCGACCCTCTCAGGGCGAATTTGATCCTTTCCAATTGGATGAAGTTTGCCATGTCGTTTAACCAGGTGTTAACACTCGGAGGCCTTTCGTCCCTCCACTGAATCAGGATCCTCCTCCGAGCTACCAAGGACGCAAAGGCTAATATTCCAGCCTCCCTCGCCTCCTGTACCCCCGGTTCCACCCCAACCCCGAAGATCGCAAGTCCCCATCCTGGCTTGACCCTGGACCCCACCACTCTCGACACCGTCCCTGCCACCCCCTTCCAGAACTCCTCCAGTGCCGGACATGCCCAAAACATATGTGCATGATTCGCAGGGCTTCCCGAACATCTAATACACCTGTCTTCACCCCCGAAAAACCGACTCATCCTTGTCCCCGTCATGTGGGCTCTATGCAGTACCTTAAATTGAATGAGACTTAGTCTCGCACATGACGACGACGAGTTGACCCTCTCCAGGGCGTCTGCCCATGTCCCGTCCTCTATCTGTTCCCCCAGCTCTAACTCCCACTTATCTTTCAGCTCCTCTACTGGTACCTCCTCCACCTCCTGCATAATCTTATAGATGTCCGAGATCTTCCCCTCCCCGACCCAGACCCCTGATAGCACCCTATCACTCACCCCCCTGTCGGGGAGCGCGGGGAACCCCGCTACCTGTCGTCTGGCAAATGCCTTCACTTGGAGGTACCTGAACGTGTTCCCCGGGGGGAGCCCAAATTTCTCCTCCAGCTCTCCCAGGCTCGCAAACCTCCCCTCTATAAACAAGTCCCTCAGTTGTCTAATACCCGCCCTCTGCCAGCTCTGGAATCCCCCTCCTGTGTTTCCCGGCGCAAATCTGTGGTTCCCTCTTAGTGGTGCCCCTATCAGACCTCCCACTTCCCCCCTGTGTCGCCTCCACTGCCCCCAGATCTTGAGGGTGGCCGCCACCACCGGGCTCGTGGTATACCTCGTGGGAGGGAGCGGCCATGGTGCCGTTACCAGTGCCCCTAAGCTTATGTTGCCGCAGGACGCCCTCTCCATGCGCTTCCAGGCTGCCCCCTCCCCTTCCATCATCCACTTTCGTACCATCGATGTATTTGCCACCCAGTAATATCCTGAAAGGTTGGGTAACGCCAGCCCTCCACTATCCCTACTCCGCTCCAAAAAGACCCTTCTAACTCTCGGGGTGCCATGTGCCCACACATACCCCATGATACTACTCGTTACCTTCTTGAAAAAGGCCCTGGGGAGGAAGATGGGCAGACACTGGAACAAAAACAAGAACCTCGGGAGGACCGTCATTTTAACTGACTGCACCCTCCCTGCCAGCGACAGCGGCACCATGTCCCACCTCTTAAACTCCTCCTCCATCTGTTCCACCAGTCTGGAAAAGTTCAACTTGTGGAGGGTCCCCCAGTTCTTTGCCACCTGCACCCCCAAATACCTAAAACTTTTAACTGCTCTTTTGAAGGGGAGCCTCCCAATTCCCTCCCCTTGGTCTCCCGGGTGTATTACAAAGACCTCACTTTTCCCCAGATTTAATTTATATCCCGAAAAGTCCCCGAACTCCGCTAGTATCCCCATTACCTCCGGCATTCCCCCCTCCGGGTCTGCCACATACAACAAATCATCCGCATAGAGCGAGACCCGATGTTCCTCCCCTCCCCTTGTCAGTCCTCTCCACCCCCCTGAACCCCTCAGTGCCATCGCCAACGGCTCAATCGCTAATGCAAAGAGTAAGGGAGATAGGGGACATCCCTGCCTACAGCGCAAACATACTTAAGCGACCTCCACTACTGAAGGTGTTTATTCGTGGTTTATGAACAATGGTCATGATCTAGCAGCACCATTAGCCGCAGACATAAAAGTAATTGCCGCTAAATTTCAGGAGTGGCCAAAAATTAGATTTGCGCCGCTGAGATCTCAGTTTCAGATGTTTCCTGCGCCCCCCCCCCCCCCCCCCCCCCCCCCCACCCCCCCGCCAGAGACATGATTAGATTCACACCCAGAAATGCATGGGGTCAGGCTGGCGCGATTCACTGCCTGTTTTCAGGAACAAAAACCAGTTGTGATGACCACGCCGGGGGCACGAGGTGCCCGAAGCCGCTGCGAGTTGTGGGACATGCCTTGGAATTGCAGCCTGGCACCCTGGCATTGCCGCATGGCAGTTCCCGCGGCAACACTATGAGAGGACACTGCAAGGGGGGGCACTCCCAGGGAGTACTTGCATAGGGGCACTGACCCTCCTCCATTGGGGAGGTCTCCCCTTCTATGTGTAGGGGGTGGGATGTATTCTCCTTATCTGGCAGAGGGAGGGAGTGGCCTGATGCCCGTGAGTGGGGGGGGGGGGGGGGGGGGGGGGCGATGTCCGTGGAGAGGGCTGGTGTCTGTTGCAAAGGGGGTCCTAATTAAACTTTGCGATCAGAGCGTCCTTTTTAAAGGTTGCCCCAATCTCAGAATTCCGGCGTTACCATTGTGTTTAGGCCCCATCCTTCCAGTTGGCTGTGTGATCCTCGTCAGCACGTTGAAATTTTAACCAGGCTTGCAACATTCACACGGCTTTTCTTGCCTGATCCAACACTCTGTGCAAGTTTGGGAAAATTGCACCCAATATATCTCAAAAAACTAATGAACAATTTCAACAAAACCTGGTACACCGATACGGTATGAACTGAAGAAGAACTGATTCATTTTTGGCAAAGATGCAGATCAAAATCCAAATCCAGATCATGGATTTGTTTTCATGGATCCGTTAACTTGGGGAGATCGAACAAATTGACTTTTTTTTGTTTGGAAGGCTGTGTGTTGTTTAATTTAGAGTGTTGTTGACGTTTTTAGGATGATGTGGATTACCTTAGCTGCTGTGGTGGAATTTGTCACAGCTGGATAAATATGAACAGAGTTTCCAGAGCAGATTATTGAACATGGATTGGCCTGAAGACTCCTCAGTGAGATTTACTTTTTAGCGTTGTAGCTTTTTGTTTTAGCTCCACAGCATCAATCTCACAGGGAAAAACCTCAAGAAAGCATTGGTTAATTGTAATAATGTTGATTTAACATGACGTGATAGAGATATATGCTCTATTGAGCTCCCTTCACTTATTTTATTACTATGATTGGTTGTTTTTTTTTCTAAATTTAGATTACCCAATTATTTTTTCCAATTAAGGGGCAATTTAGTGTGGCCAATCCACCTACTCTGCACATTTTTGGGTTGTGGGGCGAAACCCACGCAGACACGGGGAGAATGTGCAAACTCCACACAGACAGTGACCCAGGGCCGGGATTCGAACCTGGGACCTCAGCGCCGTGAGG
This sequence comes from Scyliorhinus canicula, assembly GCF_902713615.1. Lineage (NCBI taxonomy): Eukaryota > Metazoa > Chordata > Chondrichthyes > Carcharhiniformes > Scyliorhinidae > Scyliorhinus > Scyliorhinus canicula. The sequence continues at coordinate 18,071,212 of NC_052163.1, forward strand.
CGGTTGTGCTAACCACTTGGCCACCGTGCTGCCATATTGGTTGTTTGTTTAATGGACGATCAGGTGATTAACATTGCAATGAACATATTGCTCTACTTCTGCTCTACTCATTCTCGAACTGTAGTAAATAATGTGCAGCATAAATTTTCTAGACTTGGGTGTGAGTGGAAGTTAATACAATGTATCGTAAACAGTACATTACACAATAGATTTGCAACTTTGCAAAACATTGAAACTGATGACAATATTTTCTCCATTTTCTAACTAAACTTAATGATGCTGCTTCCACAGTACCAATCCCTGTCGGAATTACATCATTTTATGGTCAACTGTTGTTTAACAGGAGGCGGTTAGAATTTCAAGAATAACAGTTTGCTGTGGTCAGTGCTGCCTCGTTAACTATTTTTTCCTTATGTGCTCATTTGGTAGAAATTTAGTTAAAACTGAAAAAAGAACCAAAGTCTTAAAATACCTGCGCACAACATGTTGAGTGGAATTTTTCAATTTCGCCATAATATCGGGAATGCTGGAGGGGAAAAGCAGGAAGACAGATTTTAGCCAGAGACTAGATGACCTGATCAATTTACCAGTAAATGTCTCACAATGCTGCTCACAGTAAATTAGAGCATGCACTTTTTTTTATAAGGTCAAGGACATTGTCGTTTGTAAAATATAAGTGCATGTCTTTTCGGGTTCATAAAGTTTAATTGCTGCTAAATGAACACTTCAGGTCCAGCATAGATCAGGCTAACTACTGAGTGTGCGTCATTTTGACATCAGACGATTGTGCAAAATGGTTGATCTCTGATCAGTTGCTGGTTCTACACCTCTCCAAATTTGGCATCATTGCCAAAAGTTACAACTACCCCACTTCCTCCCTCATTAAGTTGAATACATGTCAATCAAGACGCCCCGGGTAGAAGTCGGTCTGCTGACGTTCATCTTATGGTACAAAGTGGATCAAATTTCAGAATCCAACATCCTCCGCACTGACCTGTGCCTGGGTTAATACATGTGTGAAGTCTGTTCACCAGGAGTCATCCCTGACTTCCCAAAACAGGCATCAGGCCCACTGCAGAGACAAACCTGGGCCTACTACCTGCTTGAAGACTCATCTGCCCGCAGTAGATTAAGAACTGCTCCCTAAGACACAGCCCTAAATGTGACTGCCAGACATCCCAATAAAACGGAAGGCTTTTTTCTTATACTTACCTTGGCATGGAGCCAGGATGAGCAGAAATCCTCTTCCAAGCTCACAAGGCTACCATGACCCACATTGTTGATTGTGGAAGTTTGCTGTGCACAAAGTGCCTGCCGTATTTCCTACATTACAACAGTGCCTGCACTACGAAAGTAATTAATTGGTTGTAAATTGCTTTGTGATGTTCTGAGGTTGTGAAATGTTCTATATAAATGCGAGCCTTTCTTTCACTGTTATCTCCTTACCCTGTGGAACAAGCACATGGGGAGTTATGAGCACTTAAGCAAACATATATATTTGGGCAACGTATTGTCATTGCTGTTGGAACCAACAATTCTACGGACACGTGCTTGTGGGATTAGAATAGCGGTTTTAGTATACTTACAAAAGAACCAGCCTGTTCGCCGTTGAACGTTCGGTGAACTGGCCGGCTGACCATGTGGCACTGATCTTTATACAGCAGCTCCCGGGGGAGGAGTCCTGGGCGGAGCCAAGGGAGAAGCCCAGTATAACTCTCGAGTATTCCCAGAGCTACTCCCCCTGGTGGTCAGGTAGTGCAACTGCACTTACAATATAGACACATATATACAGGTTATAATCCCGTGTGAATCACATTCACCACAATTGCATTGCTTCTGCACAAGCTGAGTGTGTGGATAGGCAGTTGAAATAGATCATGCAACTCACAGAAATATAGGGGTGGGCTTCTCCGGTCCACCAGCCACGTTTTCTGGCGTGGCCTGTCGTGCCGGCAGCTTATTCTCCATCCCCGCGCCAACCAATGGGGTTTCCCATTGTAGCCACCTCACGCCATCAGGAAACCCGCGGGCATGGGTGCGCTGCTGGCAGACCTGACGATCCCGCCGATGGAGGATCCCGTCGATGGTACATTTGTCAAATTGGATCCAAAATTGGCTGAGTGGCAGGAAGCAGAAGGGGTGTGTTCAGTGGGGTCCCACACGGATCAGTGTTGGGGCCCTTGCTGTTTGTGGTTTATACAAATGATTTAGATATGAATGTAGGAGGCTTGATCAATAAGTTTGTGGATGATCCGAAAATTGGTGGGGTGGTAAATAGTGAGGAGGATAGCCTTCGATTACAGAAGGACATTGATGGGCTGGCCAGATGGGCAAATAGAATTCAATCCGGAAAATTGTAAGGTGATGCACTTGGGCAGGACAAACAAGGCAAAGGAATACGTGATAAACGGCATGACCCTGAGAAGCACCAAGAATCTGAGGGACCTTGGTGGGTAGCTGAGCAGGTGGATGCAGGGGTTAGGGCAGCACGGTAGCATTGTGGATAGCACAATCGCTTCACAGCTCCAGGGTCCCAGGTTCGATTCCGGCTTGGGTCAATGTCTGTGTGGAGTCTGCACATCCTCCCCGTGTGTGCGTGGGTTTCCTCCGGGTGCTCCGGTTTCCTCCCACTGTCCAAAGATGTGCAGGTTAGGTGGATTGGCCATGATAAATTGCCCTTAGTGTTCAAAATTACCCTTAGTGTTGGGTGGGGTTACTGGGTTATGGGGATAGGGTGGGGGTGTTGACCTCGGGTAGGGTGCTCTTTCCAAGAGCCAGTGCAGACTCGATGGGCCGAGTGGCCTCCTTCTGCACTGTAAATTCTATGATTAAGAAAGCATATGGTATACTTGCCTTTATTAGCTGAGGCACAGAGTTTAAGAGTGGGGAGATTATGCTGGAACCGTAAAACATGTTGATTAGGCCACAGCTAGAGTACTGTGCGCAGTTCTGGAATCCACATTACAGGACGGATGTGATAGCACTGGAAAGGGTGCAGAGGAGATTTACCAGGATGTTGCCTGGGCTGGAGAGTTTTAGTTGTGAAGAGAGGTTGGATAGACTTGGATAGTTTTCCTTGGAGCAGAGGAGACTGAGGGGGGGGGGACATGGTTGAGATGTATAAACTTATGAGGGGCATAGATGGAGTAGACAGGAAGAAACCTTTCCCCTTGGTGGAGCGATCAATGACCTGGGGGAATAGATTTAAGGTCAGGTGCTGGAGGTTTAGAGGGGATGTAGGGAAACAAATTTCACCCAGAGGGTGGTAGGAGTTTGGAACTTGCTGCGTGAAAAGGTGGTGGAGGCAGAGACCCTCATAACATTTAAAAAGTATTTAGATGGGGATAAGCAATCCCAGGGCATTCAAGGCTATGGGCCAAGTGCTGGGAAATGGGATTCGAATAGTTAGGTGGCTGTTTTTGACTGGGGCAGACCCGATGGGCCAAAGGGCCTTTTCTGTGCTGTATGACACTATGGCCGGGATTCTCCCTTCCGGGGACGAAGGGTGTGGAACCACCGGTGTGATTACGCGCATGTGCAGACCGGCCGGTGTATTTTGGCACATGCGTGGGGGTTCTCTGCTCTGCGCTGGCCATGGCAGTGCCCTACAGGTGCCCAGCGTGGAAGGAAGAAGTGCCCCCCACGGAACAAGCCCGCCCGCAGATCGGTGGGCCCTGCTCACGGCCAAGCCACCGTGGAGGCCCCCCCGGGATTCGCGCGTCCCCCCCGGGATTGTCCGACCCGGCGGGGGGGATCGGAGAATCCCGCCCTATGTCTCTATACCAGTTGTTGAATGCTCTCTGTGAAGCCATGGGGTGTGAAAGGAAGCTAATGACTGCAAGGGGCAGCATGGTGGCGCAGTGGTTAGCACTGCTGCCTCACTTCGCCGAGGTCTCAGGTTCGATCCCGACTCTGGGTCACTGTCCGGGTGGAGTTTGCACATTCTCCCTGTGTTTGCATAGGTTTCGCCCCCACAACACAAAGATGTGCAGGGTAGGTGGATTGATCACGCTAAATTGCTCCTTAATTGGAAAAAAAAATGAATTGGGTACTTTTTTAAAAACAAATGAATGCAAAATCTTCCCTTTCTTTGGATTAGTTGTCTTCAGCAGGCACTGTCAGAATCGGGGGGCGTGATTCTTCCAACGGGAGACTGAGTGCCGACGCCGGAGTGAAACCTGGAGTGTTTCACTCCGGCGTCGGAGGCCACTCCTCGCCCCCTATTCCCCCCCAGGAGGCTAGGAGCGGCTGAGCGTGAATCCCGAACGCCCGGCCTTCACGGTTGCGTCAAAGCGGCGTGCCGGGAATGACGCGGCCGGCGGTGCTGAAGTGACATCAGCCGCGCATGCGCAGGTTGGCCGGCTCCAACCTGCGCATGCGCGGTTGCCGTCTTCCCCTCCGCTGCCCCCGCAATACATGGCGGCTTGATCTTGCGGGGCGGCGGAGGGAAAAGAGTGCGTCGTTTACAGACACCGGCCCAACGATCGGTGGGCACCGATCGCGGGCTAGACATCTGCTGAGCACGCCCGTGGTGCTTGAACCTCCCTCCGCCCCCCACAGGCCCCACACTCACCTGTCGCACGCTGTTCACGCCAGCAGCGACCAGGTGTGGTTGGCGCCAGCGTGAACCGGTCGGGTTCGGCAGGCCGCTCGGCCCATCCAGGCTGGAGAATCGCGGGGGGTGCCAGGGCGGCGTGGCGTGATTCGCTTGGCCCACCCGCGATTCTCCCACCCGGCGTGGGGAGCGGAGAATCGTGCCCGTGCATTCTCGATTCAGGTTGGTGGACACATTTTCTCTTTCTGCGATGCCTGATGAGACTTGTGTACGCACACCCCTCCTTGTGTTCATCTAGGTACATCAGGAAGAATCCATGATACTGTCTGTCCTGTAGGTTTAGGGCAAAGAAAGAAGTGAGGTGAAGGCCAAGACAAACAGTTGTCAGAGAAAAAGAAATCTAATTGAACATAAGGGACAAGGACGTCTGTTCTCAATCCCATCTCTGGTAGCAATTGCCATGAGTTTAACAATGGGCAGCTTAATGTGTTCCCAGCCAATTTTGTCCATCGCCTCACTGAGATTGTTTTGTTTTTCCATTCTGCAAGATATATTAGAGATAGATGTGGTTGAATGACAATTCAAAGAACAAGGCAACTACTTAGCCATGCTGTGTTGAATTCTGAGAAAGAGACATTGAATTGCATCCAGCACATTGTCATAGCCAAAAATATAAACAGCTGTGCAACATTCAGCTGCGCACTCAGCAGCATATCGGTCAGAGCACACCGTTGATGTCCATACCTCTTATTAAGTATCGCTACAAGATGGTCATGACTTAGCAGGTGGAACCTCTGCTGAACTTCAGCAGACCATGGTGGACATCCTTGAGGAACTGATGCTATTGATGAAGCATCTGGGACTGGCGCTATTGATGAAGCGCCTGGGACTGATGTTATTGATTAAGCGCCTGGGACTGATGCTACTAGTGAAGTGCTTGAGGGGAGCTAGCCATTGGATGGCCACGATGGTACAGTGTGAGAGGCCAAAGAGAATATTGTCAGCCTGAGAGAGGGTGGAACCAATACATTGTCATAAACCAGTGATTGTTGTCTTGTTTGCTGAGCACTGCAAACCAGCTGGCTTCAAAACAGTAAATAAAACTATAGCAGGACATTCATCGAGTAACTATATAAATTAAGTTAAAATAAACTGTACTGGTCAGAAATGTAGCCTCTGAGGTGGCACGGTGGCACAGTGGTTAGCACTGCTGCCTCACAGCGCCGAGGTCCAAGGTTCGATCCCTGCCCCGGGTCACAGTCCGTGTGGAGTTTGCACATTCTCCCTGTGTTTGCGTGGGTCTCACCCCCACAACCCAAAGCGTTCAGGCTAGGTGGATTGGCCACACTAAATTTGTCAAGATGCCCCTTAAACGTCACTATCGTCCCTGCTTCCACCACCGCCTCCGTCAGCGAGTTGCAGGCACCCACTACCCTCTGTGAAAAAAACTTTCCTCGCACATCTCCTCTAAACCTTGCCCCTCACACCGTAAACCTATGCCCCCTAGTAATTGACCCCTCTACCCTGGGAAAAAGCCTCTGATTATTAATTCTGTCTATGCCCCTCATAATTTTGTAGACCTCTACCAGGTTGCCCCTCAGCCTCCGTCGTTCCAGTGAGAACAAACCGAGTTTATTCAACCTCTCCTCATAGCTAATGCCCTCCATACCAGGCAACATTCTAGTAAATCTCTTCTGCACTCTTTCTAAAGCCTCCACATCCTTCTGGTAGTGTGGCGACCAGAATTGAACACTATACTCCAAGTGTGGCCTAACTAAGGTTCGATACAGCTGCAACATGACTTGCCAATTCTCAATGCCCCGGCCAATGAAGGCAAGAATGCCGTATGCCTTTTTGACTACCTTCTCCACCTGTGTTGCCTCTTTCAATGACCTGTACACCTAGATCTCTCTGACTGTCAATACTCTTGAGGGTTCTACCATTCACTGTATATTCCCTACCTGCATTAGACCTTCCAAAATGCATTACCTCACATTTGTCCGGATTAAACTCCATCTGCCATCTCTCCGCTCAAGTCTCCAAACGATCTAAATCCTGCTGTATCCTCTGACAGTCCTCATCGCTATCCACAACTCCACCAACCTTTGTGTCGACTGCAAACTTACTGATCAGACCAGTTACATTTTCCTCCAAATCATTTATATATAATACGAACAGCAAAGGTCCCAGCACTGATCCCTGCGGAACACCACTAGTCATTGCCCTCCAATCAGAAAAGCACCCTTCCATTCCTACTGCCTGCCTTCTATGACCTAGCCAGTTCTGTATCCATCTTGCCAGCTCACCATTGATCCCATGTGACTTCACCTTTTGTACCAGTCTGCCATGAGGGACCTTGTCAAAGGCCTTACTGAAGTCCATATAGACAACATCCACTGCCCTACCTGCATCAATCATCTTTGTGACCTCCTCGAAAAACTCTATCAAGTTAGTGAGGCACAACCTCCCCTTCACAAAACTGTGCTGCCTCTCGCTAATACGTCCATTTGGTTCCAAATGGGCGTAGATCCTGTCTCGAAGAATTCTCTCCAGTAATTTCCCTACCACTGACGTAAGGTTCACCAGCCTGTACTTCCCTGGGTTATCCTTGGTACCCTTCTTAAACAAAAGAACAACATTGGCTATTTTCCAGTCCTCCGGGACATCACCTGATGACAGTGAGGATCCAAAGATTTCTGTCAGGGCCTCAGCAATTTCCTCTCTAGCCTCCTTCAGTATTCTGGGGTAGATCCCATCAGGCCCTGGGGACTTATCTACCTTAATATTTTTCAAGATACCCAACACCTCGTCTTTTTGGATCTCAATTTGACCCAGGCTATCTACACACCCTTCTCCAGACTCAACATCCACCAATTCCTTCTCTTTGGTGAACACTGATGCAAAGTATTCATTTAGTACCTTGCCCCTTTCCTCTGGCTCCACACATAGATTCCCTCACCTGTCCTTCAGTGGGCCCACCCTTTCCCTGGCTACCCTCTTGCTTTTTATGTACATGTAAAAAGCCTTGGGATTTTCCTTAACCCTATTTGCCAATAACTTTTCGTGACCCCTTTTAACCCACCTGACACCTTGCTTAAGTTCCTTCCTACTTTCCTTATATTCCACACAGACTTCATCTGTTCCCAGCCTTCTAGCCCTGACAAATGCTTCCTTTTTCTTTTTGACGAGGCCCACAATATCTCTCGTTATCCAAGGTTCCCGAAATTTGCCATATTTATCCTTCTTCTGCACAGGAACATGCCTGTCCTGAATTCCTTTCAACTGACATTTGAAAGCCTCCCACATGTCAGATGTTGATTTACTCTCTAACATCCGCCCCAATCTAGGTTCTTCAGTTCCTGCCTAATATTGTTATAATTAGCTTTCCCCCAATTTAGCACATGCAGACTAGTACCACTCTTATCCTTGTCCATCAGCACTTTAAAACTTACTGAATTGTGGTCACTGTTCCCAAAATGCTCCCCTACTGAAACTTCTGCCACCTGGCCAGGCTCATTCCCCAATACCAGGTCCAGTACAGCCCCTTCCCTAGTTGGACTCTTTACATATTGTTTTAAGAAGCCCTCCTGGATGATCCTTACAAACACTGCCCCATCTAAGCCCCTAGCTCTAAGTGAGTCCCAGTCAATATTGGGGAAGTTAAAGTCTCCCATCACAACAACCCTGTTGCTTTTACTCCTTTCCAAAATCTGTCGACCTATCTGCTCCTCTGTCTCCTGCTAGCTTTTGGGTGGCCTGTAGTAAATCCCCAACATTGTGACTGCACCCTTCTTATTCCTGATCTTCAGCCATATAGTCTCGCTGCCCTCTGAGGTGTCCTCCCGTAGTACAGCTGTGATATTCACCCTAACCAGTAGCGCAACTCCTCCACTCCTTTTACATCCCCCTCTATCCTGTCTGATACATCGAAATCCTGGAAAGTTTAGCTGCCAATCCTGTCCTTCCCTCAACCAGGTCTCTGTAATGGCAACAACATCAAAGTTCCAAGCACTAATCCAAGCTCGAAGTTCATCTGCCTTACCTGTTATACTTCTTGCATTAAAACACATGGACTTCAGGCCACCAGTCCCGCTGTTTTCAGCAACATCTCCCAGTCTGCTCTTCCTCAGAGCCATATTGGCCCTATTCCCTAGTTCTCCTTCAATTTTTTCACCTTCTGACCTATTGCTCCGGTACCCACCCCCCTGCCATACTAGTTTAAACCCTCCCGTGTGACACTAGCAAATCTCGCGGCCAGGATATTGATGCCTCACCAGTTTAGATGCAACCCGTCCTTCTTATACAGGTCACACCTGCCCCGGAAGAGCTCCCAGTGGTCCAGATAACGGAAACCCTCCCTCCTACACCAGCCATTTAGCCACGTGTTTAACTGCTCTATCTTCCTATTTTTAGCCTCACCGGCATGTGGCACAGGGAGTAATTCCAAGATTACAACCCAAGAGTTCCTGGGTGGGATTCTCCGGGAATCGGCGGGGCAGGCAGAAACGGTGCAGTGGAGTGGCGGGAACCACACCGGCATCGGGCCGCACCAAAGGTGCAGAATCCTCAACACCTTCAAGGGGTAGGCCGGCGTCGGAGTGGTTTGCGCCCCGCCGGCCGGCGTGGAAGGCCTTCGGCGCCACACCAGCCGGGGCCGAAGGGACTCCGCCGGCCGGCGCAGGTCCACGCATGCCACTGGTGACGTCATCCCCATGCATGCGCGGTGGGGGGGGGGGGGGGTTCACCTTCGCGCCGGCCATGGGGGAGGCTTACTCAGTCAGCGCGGAGGAATAGAGTGCACCCATGGCACAGGCCTGCCCGCGGATCGGTAGGCCCCGATCACGGGTCAGGCCACCGTGGGGGTACCCCCTGGGGCCAGATCGCCCTGCGGACCCCAGGGCCCAGGAGCCCACCCGCGCCACCAGGTCCACCGGTAAGGGACCTACTCCAATCTACGCCGGCAGGACCTGCATAGAACAGGCGATACTTCGGCCCATCATGGGCCGGAGAATCGACGGGGGGGGGGGGGGGGGGCACTGCGAGTGGCCGCAGACCGACGCGGCGCAATTTCCGCCTCCGCCAAATCTCTGGCGCCGGAGGATTCAAGCGGCCCCCCCGGTCATTCTCCGACTCGGCGGGGCATTGGAGAATCCCGCTCCCTGTCTTTTATCTTTCTGCCTAGCTCCGTGAACTCCTGCTGTAGGACCTCATTCCCCTTCCTGCCTTTGTCATTAGTACCAACAACCTCTGCCCGTTTGCTCTCCCCCTTCAGGATGCCCGCTGCCCGTTCGGTGACATCCTGGACCCTGGCACCAGGGAGGCAACAAACCATCCTGGAGTCTCTTTCATATCCACAGAAATGCCCATCTGTGCCCCTGACTATAGAGTCCCCTCTGGCTATTGCTCTTCTGCGCTTTGACCCTCCCTGCTGAACATCAGAGCCAGCCGTGGTGTCACGGCTCTGGCTCCTGCTGTTTTCCCCTTATAGGCTATTCCCCCAACAGTATCCAAAGTGGTATGCCTGTTCGAGAGGGGGACAACCACAGGGGATTCCTGCACTGATTGCCTGCCCCTTCTGGTGGTCACCCATCTTTCTGCCTGCATCTTGGGTGTCACCACATCTCTATAACTCCTATCTATGACGCTTTCTGCCACCTGCATGCTCCTGAGTGCATCCAATTTCTGCTCCAACTGTGAGGAGCTGCAGTGAGGAGCCTCTGCCAACTGTGCCCAGGCCCCGTTATCGTCAGCGGGTTGCAAGCACCTTCCCAACCCGGCGAAGAGGGTGTCCCGCCTCTCCTCCATGGCATTCAGCAGTATCTGCAGCTCTGCAACTGTGGTCTGCACGTTCTCCCCGTGTCTGCGTGGGTTTCTTCCAGGTGCTCCGGTTTCCTCCCCAGTCCAAAGATGTGCAGGTCAGGTGGGTTGGCCATGCTAAATTGCCCTTCGTGTCCAAAAAGGTTGGGTGGGTTTACTGGGTTACACGAACAGAGTGATGGTGTGGGCTTGGGTACGGTGCTCTTTCCAAGGGCCGGTGCAGACTCGATGGGCCAAATGGCCTCCTTCTGCACTGTAAATTCTATGAATTCGACTCAACTGGTTTCTTCTGGTGTTTATGCGCGACACAAGTCCATTCCCTCTGCTTCATTTAACCCTATCAACAACAGTTACTTGCTCGTATTCAATAATACTGTTTGCGGGGGGGGGGGGGGGGGGGGGGGGAAGGGTTAAAGGAACTTGTTTGTAAATTGGACATGTCCACAAGCCTTTGCCTAACTGTTGGAATTATGTACAATGCCGTCTTTGTTTATTTTACTCACTGAGCATTTCACGCTTTAAGTATCATTAAAAACCCAGACAATATAGGCTGATTTTGCCTAATCTGAATCAATTGTGTAAAGATTTGGAAATGATCAGCGAGAGAGCTTGAGACCAGAAGCTGCCAATGTTGGCTCCAGCCAGGGAGCACGACATTTACATCTCCGGACTCCAGCTAGAATTTATCCACTCGGAAGCAAGTTCTTGTTCCTAATGAATGAAATCTAAATGATTCGAGAGCGTGGGTGGGTGGGAGATAGTGCACTCTCTCAAACGAATTTGGACTAAGTCTCGAAAATAACAAGAGGCCAAAATAATACTTTTTATGACTGGCTTTCAAACCTTGCTGGTGTTGGATGTTGTGCAAACATAACAACTACTAACATTTACAAGATGCCTTTAATGAAGTGAATCATGTCAAGGTACTTCACAATCAAAATTTGACACTAAACCATAGAAAGAGTTATGAACATAAGAACATAAGAACGAAGAGCAGGAGTAGGCCATCTGGCCCCTCGAGCCTGCTCCGCCATTCAATGAGATCATGGCTGATCTTTTGTGGACTCAGCTCCACTTTCCGGCCCGAACACCATAACCCTTAATCACTTTGTTCTTCAAAAAACTATCTATCTTTACCTTAAAAACATTTAATGAAGGAGCCTCAACTGCTTCACTGGGCAAGGAATTCCATAGATTCACAACCCTTTGGGTGCAGAAGTTCCTCCTAAACTCAGTCCAAAATCTACTTCCCCTTATTTTGAGGCTATGCCCCCTAGTTCTGCTTTCACCCGCCAGTGGAAACGACCTGCCCGCATCTATCCTATCTATTCCCTTCATAATTTTATATGTTTCTATAAGATCCCCCCTCATCCTTCTAAATTCCAATGAGTACAGTCCCAGTCTACTCAACCTCTCCTCATAATCCAACCCCTTCAGTTCTGGGATTAACCTAGTGAATCTCCTCTGCACACCCTCCAGTGCCAGTACGTCCTTTCTCAAGTAAGGAGACCAAAGCTGAACACAATACTCCAGGTGTGGCCTCACTAACACCTTATACAATTGCAGCATAACCTCCCTAGTCTTAAACTCCATCCCTCTAGCAATGAAGGACAAAATTCCTATCGCTTTCTTAATCACCTGTTGCACCTGTAAACCAACTTTTTGCGACTCATGCACGAGCACACCCAGGTCTCTCTGCACAGCAGCATGTTTTAATATTTTATCATTTAAATAATAATCCCTTTTGCTCTTATTCCTACCAAAATGGATAACCTCACATTTGTCAACATTGTATTCCATCTGCCAGACCCTAGCCCATTCACTTAACCTATCCAAATCCCTCTGCAGACTTCCAGTATCCTCTGTACTTTTCGCTTTATCACTCATCTTAGTGTCATCTGCAAACTTGGACCCCAACTCCAAATCATCTATGTAAATTGTGAATAATTGTGGGCCCAACACGGATCCCTGAGGGACACCACTAGCTACTGATTGCCAACCAGAGAAACACCCATTAATCCCCTCTCTTTGCTTTCTATTAATTAACCAATCCTCTATCCATGCTACAACTTTACCCTTAATGCCATGCATCTTTATCTTATGCAGCAATCTTTTGTGTGGCACCTTGTCAAATGCTTTCTGGAAATCCAGATATACCACATCCATTGGCTCCCTGTTATCTACTGCACTGGTGACGTCCTCAAAAAAATCCCACTAAATTAGTTAGGCACGACCTGCCCTTTATGAACCCATGCTGTGTCTGCCCAATGGGACAACTTCTATCCAGATGCCTCGCTATTTCTTCCTTGATGATAGATTCCAGCATCTTCCCTACTTCCCTACTGAAAGCAGGTAATTAAATGCTTCGTCAATGAGGTAGGTTGTGTGGGTATGAAAGGAGGGGAGAGGAGGAAGGGGAGGGTTTTATGGAGGGAATTCCAGAGTTTAGGCTCAGGGTACAGGCAGCACTGATAGAATGAAGAAAATCAGGAATATAAAAGAGGCCGGAATTGGAAAAGCATTGAGGCCTTGAAGGGTCATAGGATTGGAGAGGGTCACAGAAACAGGGAGGGAGAAGGCCTCGGAGACGTTTGAAAAAAGGCTGAGAATATTAAAATTGATGTGTTGCTGGGCAGGGAACCTCTGTAGGGCAGCAAGTTCAAGAATGACGGCTGAACCGGACTTGGGGCACATATTACTGGAAGCCCGAAAGGCGGCACGTCTGGTCAATGACAGGAGGCCTCTCTTTGGAGATCCTCCCGGCTTGCCACGCCTTGCGAGGCCCAATGCGATTTTGCGAGGTGTCGCGATCTGAATCCATTGTTGTGCGATCACTATTTTGCAAATCGGCACATTAGAGTGAGACAGCTAGTCTCACGCGAATGTGCTCTCCCCTGATCTATCCAAGGCGTTGGGATCTAACCCCCTCGCCTCGGAAACCTCGGGTGAGCACATTTCAATGTTGGTCTCCGCAAACGGGGACCAGATGGAACAGAACTTGTGGGTGGGGGTCTCCCAGTGGATCGGAGGCTCCCAGGTGCTTGCCCTCTGGGCAGGTTGGCACCCTGGCACATTGGCACTGCCAGGTTAGCATTTTTCCCGTGTTGGGGATCGGGCCCGGGAGTGCCCGATATGTGTGAGGTGGGTTTCAGAGGGCCCGAGGACCCCCTTTCAGGTGGGTTGGGGCTTTTGGGGAGGTTTGGAGTCGCATTGGGGTGGGGGGGGAGGGGGGGGGGGGGGGGGGAGGTAGTCAAGGGATGGGGACTTCCCGATCTCTTCCTGCACTGAGGAATTCCAGTGAGCAGAGCTCCTCTGTGCCGAAAACTGGGCCAAATGTGGCCTCGTTGGGCCATTCCCCGCTGATGCCTCGAATTGAAACATAGTCCTGATAGAACGCGTGATGTTCCTCAGCGCTGTCAGGGCTGGGAAACACCCGGCTAAATGCACTCGGCATGGGACTCTGTTCCAATTTGTTTAGATCGCGCCCTTTATGTGGGTCAGAATAGGAGCAGCAAAGTTCTACAGAAAGTATAGGACAGAAGGCCAGAGAGAAGGAGAGCATAGAACAAACGTCTTGTGATGTTGCCTTTCAGTAGGGAAAGGCAGCACTCCCATCTACAATTATTTTGCAACAGGAGTATGACTGTGAAATAGAAAAATATCCGCCAGTCACCGTGCAGATCAGAAGCACTGAGGATGCAATACAGCCTCAGAAAGTACAAGTCAGGAAAGGAGTTTGACTACTCTGTCAAGTTTAATTTTTAAAATGGTAATCCTGTTGTATGTATTGACAATGAAATGCACAGGAATTTAAGTTTGATGATAAGGCAAAATACAGTGGCCTGGACAGGAAATGACTATATAAGTTGTTCAATGCTTAATTAATTTTCTTCTTATCGAGTACGCACACAACATATTTGTAAACACATCAAAGCACAACTTCATACATTTTCAAGGATTTTTTCCCAAGTAATTTGCAAAACAGACTGAGTTTAGCTGAAATTACATACCACACCACAGGAGCCGGATATGGGGTACCTTTCAAAGAGCCACGCTTTTCTGAATTGGACCCACTCAGCTGTCATTGTATTTGAGCCGAATTGGTAATTATGTAATACATCTGCACAATAAAACATTTGGAAATGTTGGATCCAATCACATCCAATAGTGTTTAAGCGCCAAATGGGAATGATCCCAGTTTTGGAAGACAGAGTCTTGAGAATTGCAACACGTTGGGCCTCAGGTATTGCCCACAACACTGTAGCAAGTTGTCAGCTGCCTGTAACACCTCCACAGGCAGCTCGCCTGATTGAAGAGCTCCGATTCAGGCTGTGGTCCTCAGGTGAATGCTGGGCTGGTGGAGGGCACTGCTGAAAGGAGATCAATTTGTAGCCAGCTGCAGCTGACAGGAGTGCCGTGGAACCTCGAGGCGCATGCCTTATTCTGGCTCAATTTGACAAAAAAGTTCAATTGAGAGTGGGGGTGGGGGGGAGATTTAAGCTGTCACAACAGCTACATGAGTGAACTCGTGGTGATCCATTTTATGTATCTGAACCTACTCAGCCATTTAATGAGTAGAACATGGGTAACCTGCATATCTGACACTAATGGGGAACCTAAACCAGAATATGTAATGTCGGAAGAGTCGCGAGAGTCTATATCAAGGCAGTAAGTTCTGCAACTCTCTTGCTGATAATAATAAAAATCTTTATTATTGTCACAAATAGACTCACATTAACACTGCAAATGAAATGAATGAAATGAAAATCGCTTATTGTCACAAGTAGGCTTCAATGAAGTTACTGTGAAAAGCCCCTAGTCGCCACATTCCGGCGCCTGCCCGGGGAGGCTGGTACGGGAATTAAGTTACTGTGAAAAGCCCCTTGTCCCCACACTCCTGAGCCTGTTCGGGTACACAGAGGGAGAATTCGGAATGTCCAATTCAGCTAACAAGCATGTCTTTCAGGACTTGTGGGAGGAAACCCATGCACACACAGGGATGATGTGCAGACTCCGCGCAGACGGTGGGGAATCGAACCCAGGAACCCGGCGCTTTGAAGCAAAAGTGCTAACCACTGTGCTACCATGCCGCCAATAGTATTCTGTGAGGGGGTGTCTGATTTTTGTGCTGAAACAAGAAATATAGAACATGGCTCCTTCCGAAGCTAGTCCAATTCAATTCAAGACTTGTGATTTTATGGGGATGGAGCATACCTTATCCCTTTCAATTCAGTAGGCGATATGTACTGAAATCCTGCACTGTTTAGATCTGTGGAAATGTTCTGAGGAAAGATGTGCTTTCTACCCTGAGGTCAGAATGCTCTACCCTCTGTGGTAGTCAGTGCTTGAAGTTCAGATTCCGAATGCCCCAAATCTGAATTGTTGCTGATGGTTGCTAATTTACACTTGACATCATGTGCCATATAAAAGAAGAGTCAGTGCATGACATAAAGGGTGTCCCTACATATTGGTTTCTGATGATCCGGTGATGTTCAACAAGAACTTGGCTCCAGAAGATAAGGTCTGCCAGCTGAACAGAGAGAACAGTATTCGTGTCAGCCATGGCTTGGTCAGTAACCCAATATATGTTAGTGCCCCAGCCAAATGCTGGGAGCAATTTAGGATGACCAAACATGTTGGGGTTGATAGCGGAGTTCAGTGGAGGGGCGTGGAGTGTTGTATGTACAGCTGAGCACCGTGTTGCACTATGGGTTCATCTGTGATGTCTCAATTGTGAGATCATGAATTGACTATCGTCAGTCTTTAACCATTTACAGATCCCACTTAATATCATGCATGGTGCAGCTTCTCTATGCAGGCTGCTTCTGGAGCGTTCTCTCTGAGTATACGACCATGTGACTTTATACATCATACCGTGGGTGGTGCTATTCTCCAGTCCCATACTAACCCTTACTCTGCTGAGCAATTTCACATTACAACGGCATGCGGGCACTTAACACAACAGGGGGTGTCAATGTGTAAAAATTAATCTCAGCAATTTTTAAATATTTCATGTTAATGTTCTGGGAAGAAAAAGACAGTTCACGGCATATAGATTCTTATTCCTATTTTGAAACTACTTGTAACAATGTTTATTTCACATTTTGTGTTGCAGACTTTGACGTGTTCTATTTTCTAGCCGAACATAGGGTGAGTTCAGTTAGCTTGTTCCTCAAGTAAAATAATTTTCAAGAGTTTTAAGTCATTGAAGTTACGTCTTGCCAAAAATAATTTTTAAAAAATAGTTCTTTGGAGGCGTGTTTTTGTTGTATTGAGTGTTGTACTGTGACGGTAAGGATAACGATAAAATTAGAAGGACAATGTTTAAAGTTGAAAATTTGGTGCCAGTTAGTGCTAAAGGGTTAAGGAAATATGTATCCTTCTGGGCCAGAAGCACAGAAGTGGAATTTTAATTCCCAGTTACCAGAAACTAGTTGAAACTATCCAGTGGAATTTAATTCAGAGTCTCATAATCATCAGATATAAAACACTTTCCGCAAATCAAATTTAGTTGAATTAATTCCTAGCCCCAGTGACATTAGCCAGTTTCCCGTTTAATGGATCTATTCTAATCTCTTGCAGTTGTAGTTTACGGGCCACTGTTGTGCTGCTATGTCTTGGATCTATGACCTGGGGATGAGATTACGTTCCCATGCTATAAACATCCTTGGCTCAGCATCATGCAACTTTAATTCCAATCTATGCCAGTCAATGATGTCTTTTGTTTTTGTTTGCGTTACTGTCAAGTACATAAGTAAAGTTTCTAATACACACACAAACATTGTTTCCTTGAGGCTATCTGAACTGCAATAGCTCAGAACAACTCAGTCTGCAACACCCTGAAAACGTGACTGCCTCAGATAGAAATGAAATGAAATGAAAATCGCTACTGTCACAAGTAGGCTTCAAATGAAGTTACTGTGAAAAGCCCCTAGTCGCCACGTTCCGGCACCTGTTCGGGGAGGCTGTTACGGGAATTGAACTGTGCTGCTGGCCTGCCTTCAAAGCCAGCGATTTAGCCCTGTGCTAAACAGCCCCTTTGCAAGATCCTTAAGGTGTTACCTAATGCTCAGTGTTAGCATTCTCACCTTGATGAACTATCAAATACAACAAGACGAGTGTAGAGAGTAATCGAGGCTTTATTACGCAGAGATGTGCAGCCTCCCGCAGCTGCTGCCGAAATGGCTGCAGCTCGGTGAGCGCACACATTTATACTCCACCTACTGGGCAGAGCCAGCAGGCAGGGATCTACCCCCGTACCTGTAGTACAGGAGTCTTACCGTATTATCTCTAATACACGTATTATACAAACAGTGGTAACTACCACATTCATTCCCTGTTGAAAAAAAGAGTCCGGCAGGAGTGGTGGAAAAAGAACTTTATAATATGTGAGAATTTAAAGTTTACAGTCTTTTGAAAAATTCATAAATTCAGCCGGTTGGGTACCTTGATCCTCCGCTGTGAGTGCCACAGTCCCGGTGGTAATGCAGGCGCTGGCTTGGTCGCCTATGACTCCGGGAGTGTGTTGTCCTAATTTTCATTCCCGGGTAGAACCAGTGGGAGGACGGATCGTCCTGGGGCGGGGGCTGTAGTGAGGTGCGCTGGGGCGAGGGTGGGTGGCACCGGGGCAATCGGAGGGGGGGGCGTGTCGAGTGGTGTGGGGTCATGGGTGGGGATTCAGCTGGTGCCAGGTCCCTGAGGGAGACTGTGTCCTGGCGGCTACGAAGGCGTACTGCGGGTTTGCTCGCAGCAGCTGTACCCTCTCGACCAACGGGTCCGCCTTGTGGAGCTGCACGTGTTTGCGGGGGAGGACGGGTCCTGGAGCTGCCAGCCACGATGGGAGTGAAACCCCGGAGGTGGATTTCCTGGCGAAGGCAAGGAGATGTTCATGGGGGGTGGCATTAGTTGCATTGCAAAGTAGCGATCGGATGGAGTGGAGCGCGTCGGGGAGGACCTCCTGCCAGCGGGAGACCAGGAGATTTTTAGACCGCAGGGGCCAGCAGGACAGCCTTCCAGACCGTCCCATTCTCCCTCTCCACCTACCCGTTTCCCTGGGGGTTGTAGCTGGTCGTCCTGCTCAAGGCAATGCCCTTGCTGAGCAGGAACTCACGCAGCTCATCACTCATAAAGGAGGATCCCTGGTCACTGTGGACGTAAGCAGGGAAACCAAACAGGGTGAAGATGCTGTTGAGTGCTTTAATGGCCGTGGCAGACGTCATATCGGGGCATGGGATGGCGAAGGGGAAATCTGGAGTATTCATCGACCACGTTCAGGAAGTACATGTATCGGTCGGTAGAGGGGAGGGGCCCTTTGAAATCCATGCTGAGGCGTTCAAAGGGGCGGGAGGCCTTCACCAGGTGCGCTTGGTCTGGCCGGTAGAAGTGCGGTTTGCACTCAGCACAGACCTGGCAGTCTCTGGTGATAGTCCTGACCTCAGTAATGGAGTAGGGCAGGTTGTGGGCCTTTATGAAGTGAAAGAACCGGGTGACCCCTGGGTGACAGAGGCCATCGTGTACGGCCCGGAGTCGGTCCACTTGTGCGCTGGCACATGTACCTCGGGATAGTGCATCGGGTGGCTCGTTGAGCTTCCCGGGACGATACAAAATCTCGTAATTGTAGATGGAGAGCTCGATCCTCCACCTCAAGGTTTTATCATTTTTGATCTTGCCCCGCTGTGTATTATTAAACATGAAGGCAACCAACCATTGGTCAGTGAGGAGAGTGAATCTCCTGCCGGCCAGGTAATGCCTCCAAAGCCTCAAAGCTTCTACGATGGCTTGGGCCTCCTTTTCGACAGAGGAGTGCCGAATCTCAGAGGCATGGAGGGTGCGGGAAAAGAATGCCACGGGTCTGCCTGCCTGGTTGAGGGTGGCGGCCAGAGCGACATCCGATGCATCGCTCTCGACCGGAAAAGGGAGGGTCTCGTCAACTGCGTGCATCGTTCCCTTGGCGATGTCAGCCTTGATGCGGTTGAAGGCCTGGCGGACCTCAGCCATCAGGGGGAAAACTGTGGAGTGAATGAGTTGGCGGGCCTTGTCCGCATAGTTAGGGACCCACTGGGCATAATAGGAGAAAAGCCCCAGGCATCGTTTCAGGGCCTTGGGGCAGTGGGGGAGGGGGAGTTCCATGAGGGGGCGCACGCGGCCGGGGCCGGGCCCTAGAACTTCGTTTTCCACAACATAGCCAAGGATGGCCAAGCGGTTGGTGCGGAACACGCACTTCACCTTATTATTTGGGAGTTTAAGGAGTTTGGCGGTTCGGAGAAATTTGAGAAGGTTAGCTTTGTGGTCCTGCTGGTCGTGGATGCAGATGGTGATGTTATCGAGGTACGGGAAGGTGGCCCGCAGCCGTACCGGTCAACCATTCGGTCCATCTCTCGTTTGAAGACTAAGACCCCGTTAGTGACGCCGAAGGGAACTCTAAGGAAATGATAGAGGCGGCCATCTGCTTCGAACACAGTGTATTTGCAGTCCACCTTGCGGATAGGGAGCTGGTGGTAGGCAGATTTCAGGTCCACTGTCGAAAAGACCCGGTACTGTGCAATCTGGTTGACCATATCAGATGTGCGGGAGCGGGTACGTGTCGAGCTGCGTGTACTGATTGATGGTCTGACTGTAGTCAATGGCCATCCTCTGTTTCTCCCCAGTCTTTACCACTACCACTCGGGCTCTCCAGGGGCTGTTGCTGGCCTCAATAATGCCTTCCCGCAGCAGCCACTGGACCTCCGACCTGATGAAGGTCCTGTCCTGAGCGCTGTACCGTCTGCTCCTGGTGGAGACGGGTTTGCAACCCAGGGTGAGGTTTGCAAACAGGGAAGGCGGGTCGACCTTAAGGGTCGTGAGGCTGCATACGGTGAGGGGTGTTAAGGGTCCGCCGAATT
The DNA here is from genome assembly GCF_902713615.1 of Scyliorhinus canicula. Taxonomy (NCBI): domain Eukaryota; kingdom Metazoa; phylum Chordata; class Chondrichthyes; order Carcharhiniformes; family Scyliorhinidae; genus Scyliorhinus; species Scyliorhinus canicula. The sequence continues at coordinate 18,091,465 of NC_052163.1, forward strand.
TTAGGTTTTGAAGGTTGCACTGGATGTCCAGGCCAAGTAACGGGGCAGCGCAGAGATTGGGGAGGACATAGAGTCGGAAGTTGTTGAACACTATGCCCTGGACAGTGAGGGTGACGATGCAGAACACCCGGATTTCCATAGAATGGGATCCGGAGGCCAGGGAGATTCTCTGGGTAACGGGGTGTACCGCGAGGGAGCAGCGTCTTACCGTGGAAGGGTGGATGAAGCTTTCCGTGCACCCAGAGTCAAGAAGGCAGGATGTCTTGTGCCCATCAACCTTTACCGTCGTCATCGCGGTTGCGAGGTTGTGCGGCCGGGACTGGTCGAGCATGATGGAGGCGAGTTGTGGTTGGTGTTGTTAGGCCCTGGGCTCGTCGGCGGTGGTGGCAGGCGATGAATGGGCCGATGAAGTCCCCGACGAGCAGGGGTCCTGAGGCGCATCCAAAACGGCGCCGTGGATGGCGGCACCCATGGGGCGCATATGGCGGGTGTCGTTAAAGATGGTGACGCCCATGGGACGCGCATGGTCTGTGGGGACGAAAATGGCAGCGCCCATGGATCGCACGTGGCGGGTGCAGGAACAATGGGCCTGGATACAGCGGCAATCGACCGGGCCTGGCACACGGCAGCAAAATGTCCCTTTTTTCCGCAGGCCTTGCAGGTTGCGCTCCGTGCCGGGCAGCGTGTCGGGGGTGCTTTGTCTGCCCACAGAAATCGCACATGGGCCCCCCTGGGGTTGGCTGGCTGCCGCGTGGCGCAGGCTTGGGGTTCGCTGGGGGCGGCCGCTGGTGGGGCCCACGATGTCCATGAGGGCGCTGTGCGGTCGGGGGCGTATGACGTGTGGTCGGGGGCGTACGACTGTACGTTGCGGGAGGCTACCGTTAGTGAGTTCGAGAGTTGCCTGATCACCGCGAGGTCGAGCGTATCCCCTTCTAATAGGTGCTGCCGGATGTACGCCGACTGCATGCCCGTAACGAAAGCATCCCTGATGAAGAGTTTTGTATGTTCCATGGCCGAAACTGCCTGGCAATCGCAGTTCCTCGCCAGGTTGTGCAGGGCACGCCAGAAATCGTCTAATGACTCACCGGGGAGTTGCTGCCTTGTGGATAGGAGGTGCCTGGTGGAGAGTTTGTTGACCGGCCGGATACAATGTCCTTTCAGAAGCTCCAGAGCTTCAGGGTAAGTGGGTGCATCCCGAATAAGGGGAAGAATCTCGGCGCTCACTCGTGAGTACAGGATCTGAAGCTTCTGTGCGTCCGAGGGCTGTTCAGTCGCTGATCTGAGGTAGCTTTCGAAGCAAGCTAGCCAGTGGTCGAAGGCCAACGCGGCGTTGTCTGCTTGAGGGTGGAGCTGTAGGTGATCTGGCTTGATGGGTAGTTCCATCGCTGTAATATCTCTGCTTAATAAATTGATGCACTATCAATTACGACGAGACGAGAGTACAGAGTAATCAAGGCTCTACTAAGCAGAGATGTGTTGCCTCCTGCAGCTGCTACTAGAAATGGTAGCAGCTCGGTGTGCACACACATTTATACTCCGCCTACTGGGCGGAGCCAGCAGGCAGGGATCTACCCCCGTAGCTGTAGTACAGGAGTCTTACCATATTACCTCTAATACTCGTATTATACAAACAGTGGCGACTACCACACACCTCAGACATTCCAGCACAAAATCTCAGCTGGCACCTCTGAACAGTATTGTAGGAGTGTTGCACTGGCAGAGGTGCTTTTGGTTGAGATGTTGAACCTATCAGGTGGAAGTATAAACACTCATGGCAGTATTCTGATGAAGAGGAGCAGAGGTCTCTCAGTGTTCTGGCCAATGTCTATCCCTCCACCCACATCACAAAATAACCCCAGATGATTTGATCATGATCTCATTGTTCTTTGAGCTTGTTTTGCCTGCTGCATTCCCTACATTACAATACAAATGTCACTGGCTGTAAAGGGCTTCGGGACATCCTGAGGTTCGGAACGGCACTGTACAAATGCAATATCTGATTTTGGTTACATTTCCACCTCGAAATACAGACCTGCCTCTTGGATCTGTTACTTGCAACGCGGTAACAAAATGAATGTAAATGTGTTATTTTGGTAGATGCGACTGTAACAGGAAGCTACTCACAATGTACCTGGGAGAAGTCTCTCCAACACTTACCCATCCACTAAACACGGTACTTGGATGGCAATTCAACTGTGGAGCGTGCAAAGTGGTTTCAAAATGGTCAACTGGAGATTTCACAAAGTTTGTTCTTCCTGCACGTTTGTGGACAGCAGAATCGAGAAATGGAAAATGGAGAAATATCAATTGGAGGGTGATTCGAGGGAGGGGGGGGGATAGGATTCGGGGGAAAGGATCGCAATTATCATGCAAGCCAAATACATGGCAATTTGTCGCAGAAAATGTGAACTCATCAGGATGGGTAGCCGGTGGCACCCTGTGGAAGAAGCTGCATAATTTAAAAAGGCAAGTCCAAAATATTCCTGAAGGGTGGAAACACGACGGGCGAGATTCTCCCTCCTGCTGCACCCGTATTCTGGTGTGGCGCCCCCCCCCCCCCCCCCGCCAACCCCCCACCCCCCCGCCAACCCCCCACCTCCCCCCCCCCCCCCCCCCCCCCCCCCGGCGGCAGCGGGATTCTCCGTCTCAGCAGCCGGCCAATGGGATTTCCCATTGTGGGCACCCCCACACAGTCGGGAAATGCACGGGCGTGAGCGCACTGCCGGCGAAACGGAGATTCCCGCCAACAGAGAATCCAGCCCAATGTATTTATGGAATCGCTGAGAAAAGCATGCTGCTCAGAAAGAAATATTGGTGAAGCAGGATAACTATCATTGTAAAAATGTTAATTTAATGGTTATGCCCAACACAAGGACACAGTAAATAGGAGCAGAAGTAGACCAGGCATCCCACTGACTGTGCGCTGCCATTCAATTTGATCATGGTTGTTCTTGAGCATCAACTCCAATTTCATACCTATCCCTTAATTCCCTGAGAGATCAGGGGCTGGATTCTCCCCTACCCGACGGGGCGGGGGATCCCGGTGGGATGGAGTGGCATGAACCACTCCAAGCCCTCACCTTTAGGGGCTAGGCCCGCGCTGGAGTGGTTGGTGCGCCGCCTGCCGGCAGGAAAGGCCTTTGGCGCCACGCCATCTGGGGCCGAATGGACTCCGCCGGCCGGCGGAAGTCCACGCATGCGCAGGACCATCAGCGGCTGCTGACGTCATCCCCGCGCATGCGCAGGGGGGAGGTCACCTCCGCGTCGGCCATCGCGGAGGTTGATGCCTGCGCGGAAGGAAAAGAGTGCCCCCACAGCACAGGCCCGCCTGCGGATTGGTGGACCCGATTGCGGGCCAGGCCACCGTAGGGGTACCCCCTGGGGCCAGATCGCCCCGCGCCCCCCTCCAGGACCCCGGAGCCCGCCCACGCCGCACGCCCCGCTGGTAACGGAGGTGGTTAGATTCACGCCGGCGGGACCGGCATTACAGCAGTCGGACTTCGGCCCATCGCGGGCCGGAGAATCGCCAGGGGCAGGCCCGCCGACAGGCGCGGCGCGATTCCCGCCCTCGCCGAATATCCGGTGCCGGAGAATTCGGTGGCCAGCGGGGGCGGGATTCACGCTGGTCCCCGGCGATTCTCCGACCCGGCGGGGGATCGGAGAATCCAGCCCCAGTAATCTGTCTATTTCAGCCTTCGATATAGTCAACGATGGAACATCCACAAGCCACTGGGGTAGAGAATTTCTAAAAATTCACAATCCTTTGAGTGAAGCAATTTCTACTCATCACGGTCCCGTATCCTGAGACTGTGCCTTGTGTTTTCGATTCAAAGTTAAAATCCAACATTGTTCTTGCTTTTAAAGTCTAAATTCATAGCTGTGATGGCAGAGGGGAAGAGGTCACATTACTCACCGAATGTGGGAAGGAAATTATTGACCAATTCAGGAGAATAATGACGAGAAAATGTAGCAATGCAAATGTTGGATGTCTGTGTAGATTAAGCAGTATTTACGGGAACTTCTCTAATATACTGCATCAACCTGCCGATGCGTATAGATTGTGCACGGACATAGGTAGTAGAATGGAAATATTGGGCCCACAAGTTGAAGTTTGCTTGTGTACGCATACCTTTCATCAAGATACAGTCAGAAACTTGCATTTATGATGTGCCTTTCACAACCTCAAGACATCCCAAAGCACTTTACAGCCAATGAATTCTTTTCGAAGTGTATTCAGTGAGAGGATTAGCAAGTTACACACTGCAGAAAGAATCAGCAAAATCTACACTTGAACCAAGTTCCAGCACAACTGCAAATAATTTGTGGAACCACAGTAGTGGCCAATTTGAAGAGTGAGTGGCAGGAAGAGACACATAACAATAATGGTCAGAGGGCATCACGGTGAGGATTGATGAAGTACAATGGGATGGTATTCCAATCAACATCCATCTGGCAAAGGGTGAAGCTGGAACCAACCTGTCATCAACAGGAGTTTCGTCACAAAATCCACCATACCATAAAGGCAGGCTATTTTTCCCTTCCCCATAATTTCCACACATAGGTGTAAATTGGTTCTTGTGGGAGCGATCAATCGGCCACGTCCCACCGGAATCGGTGCGAGACATGACTTGTAGATCCTGGGAGAGGCCTCCCCTGGGATTCCTGATGGGTATTACACCTCGCGGGATCTACCCAGTTTCGCACGGGTAAATGGGTGCAGCCTCAGCTGGGCGTTCCTCACGAGGCCCGAAAAAGTAGCAGAGTTCCATTTAATAGCGGGGTCGTTCTTGGCACTGCAACGCTGGGAAACACCCCGGTAAATACGCCCAGAACAGGACTGTTTTTAATCCAGTAAATCGTAGCCATAGGCTCCAAGAGCAGAAGTGGCCACCTTCAATTTAGTTGGACAATATAGACATGAGTGAAAATGATTCCAGTACCCATAGGTGCCCAGTGTTCCATTTACACACAGATCTGTGGATCACGTTAACACTGTGGCATTAAGCGGAAGTGGACAACTGCTGTTGATGGCGGTGGCTGTTCAATACCATCCCATTGCCCTGCCCAAACAACAGTCGATCTGGATTCAGAAAGAAAAGAGCTCACAGCAGAGAAAATCCATGATAATTATGCAGGTCAATCACTGATTGTTACCAATGTAGTTATGTAGCCATCTAAGATGGTCACCTGCAAAGGACCATGGGAATTATGGCCAACCCAGGACACAGACAGAAACACAACCTCTGTGTATCTAAAACACAGGCAGCCTGACTAAAACCCCCATTCGTTTACATTTCAATTGCCCATTTTCCGAGGACAATAGAACTCCAATCAAGCAACCGATACAGCCACAGACTGATCGGCACCACTCCCCTTACTCAGAAAGCACAACTGCCAAGGTCAATGACCGCTAAGGACCCGCCCAGCTACCAAGGCACCCGCCCCTTTATTGGCTGAAATCAAAGAGTGATCAGAGCCCTGTCGAACGAAGGTTACATAGGTATAGAACAGTACAGCACAGAACAGGCCCTTCGGCCCTCAATGTTGTGCCGAGCCATGATCACCCTACTCAAACCCACGTATCCACCCTATACCCGTAACCCCCCCCCCCCCCCCCCCCCCCCTTAACCTTACTTTTTATTAGGACACTACGGGCAATTTAGCATGGCCAATCCACCTAACCCGCACATCTTTGGACTGTGGGAGGAAACCGGAGCACCCGGAGGAAACCCACGCACACAGGGGGAGGACGTGCAGACTCCACACAGACAGTGACCCAGCCGGGAATCGAACCTGGGACCCTGGAGCTGTGAAGCATTTATGCTAACCACCATGCTACCCTGCTGCCCCAAAAGGACCGCCCCAAAGAGCGTGTAATCCCAGAGGGATAAAAGCGAGCGCAGCCATGTGTTCTGTCTCTCTTGGATCCAGCCTGTGCCTACCCAATTGCAGCAGGAACAGCCAGCCAAGTTCAAGACCAACGATCGTCACCTGACAGATGAGCCCAGCAGAGACAGAGCCACTTTCTTCGAACCAGTCAAGTGAAATCCAGATAAAGGCCTTTATCCATTTGCACAGTGCCGGTCGCCCTGAAATTAAGTATAGGTTATTGTAGCTGATAGGTGTCATTTAACTCGTAATAGATATTGTGTTTGCATGTTGAGAGAACTCTTATGTATGTAAATAAACCATCTTTTGAACTAACTAACTGGTTGTGTGGTCATTTGATCAATATAAGGGAAAGGCTTGTCGTTCACAGAGATAAATAAATAGAGCAACAGTTAACACACCACCTTGGAATCTCACCATTTGGCTTTTCACCTATCAATTGGAGATAGGGCCCCTATGAAAGGATCACATCACAGCAGAACATAGCAGCTAGACGTTCGTAGGTGAAAAAGCACCTAAAAACACACCAAGTCATATGCCCCACCTACATGGAAACATGAAATAAAATTTATCACATTTTTTACAGCTATTTTCCAATTGTATAGGAAAGAAAGCATCAGTTTGTCAGCAGTAAACCTAATGGGACATTCATTTATAGTGGCCAATTACTGAAGCTTTGGGTTGAATGGGGATGTTAAAAGTGTTAAAACCGGGCAGGACGGTGGCGCAGTTTTTAGCACTGCTTGCCTCACGCCGCTGAGGACCCGGGTTCAATACCAACCTCGGGCACTGTCCATGTGGAGTTTGCATATTCTCCCCGTGTTTGCGTGGGCCTCACCCCCCCAATCCAAAAAGATGTGGTTTGGCCACGTTAAATTGCCCCTTAATTAAAACATTTTAAAAAAAAATTGAAACTGACATGCCAGAATGCGGGCTCAAATCTTCCGACATTTGCGTTTAATTAATTGAATTTAACTTCCCCAGCTGCCATGCTGCACTTTGAACTCGTGTACCTGGAGCCAGGGTCCAGGCCTCAGGTTACTGGTCCCATAACATGGTAGCATTGTGGATAGCACAATCGCTTCACAGCTCCAGGGTCCCAGGTTCGATTCCGGCTCGGGTCACTGTCTGTGCGGAGTCTGCACATCCTCCCCGTGTGTGCGTGGGTTTCCCCCGGGTGCTCCGGTTTCCTCCCACAGTCCAAAGATGTGCAGGTTAGGTGGATTGGACATGATAAATTGCCCTTAGTGTCCAAAATTGCCCTTAGTGTTGGGTGGGGTTACTGGGTTATGGGGAAAGAGTGGAGGTGTTAACCTTGGGTAGGGTGCTCTTTCCAGGAGCCGGAGCAGACTCGATGGCCTCCTTCTGCACTGTAAATTCCATAACACAATCAATATGCTCTGCATTCCTTCTTGATTGTGATCCATGTTCAGGCCTGTGCCAATAGGATTATTATTGCAGATATTGTTATTAATTTGCCGAGTTTCTCTGGAATACCCAGGCCAGTCCAATCACCAAATTAGCTCGCACCCTTAATGTCTACTATGTGGTTGTCCGCTATATCTCAGTTGGTAGCATTCTTGCCTTTCAGTCAGAGGGCTGTGGATTGATGGTCCATTCCAGGCCTTTAGGCTGGAAATCTAAGCTGATGATCCAGTGCAGTACAGAGGGAGTGCTATGCGGTTAGAGGTGCTGTCTTTCAGATGAGTCTTTAAACTAAGGCCCTGTCTGCACCCTCAAGTGAATGTTAAAGATCCTATGGGTTAATTTGAAGAAGTGTGGAGGTGTTTGCCCTGCTTTTCTGGCCAATATCTATCCCTCAATCAACAGTAAAAGAACAGACTATCTGGTCATTGTCACCTCGGGGGATCTTGCCGGTGTACAAAATGGCCGCTGTGTTTCCTATATTACCTCAGTGACATCGCTTCAACAAGCACTTCATTGGTTGTAAAGTGCTTTGGGATGCTATGCAAATGCATTTCTTTTCTTTTTGTTCTGTCCAGATGCCTCCTTAGGCTTTTCTCTTTTAGCACAGGAGTTTTGCAGAGCTTCCATCACCATTCACTGATCTCCGAAGAGCTAGCTGGCCATGAACATTAGGCTTCCTACATTTTGCAGAGTGGGAAAATATTGACTTGTCCAAATCACGTGGAGTTTATTTTCACAAATACCCCTCCTCTCTATACCAGGCAGGTAGCAAACTGTGCTTTAAACTGCACATCACTTGTCCATCGCTGTTTGATAATTAGGCTTCTATTCAGACAGATCCCTGTGAGCCACTTGCATTCATTTGATACATGGAACTAACTTTGGCACTTGTGCTGGTGATGTTAGTGACACACCAATCATGGCATGGGCACAGGTGGACAGTTTCAGGATTTACTATTTGCAAAATAGTGCGCATTTTATATTCCAATCCATCATATGAAACATCCAGGGCGGGATTCTCTGAAAATGGGGCTATGTCCCCAAGCCGCCGGGAAAACCGGCCCAAACGGCTTTGACGTAAATGGCCCCCCGAAGTGAGGAATTCCCACCTTTCTAGGGGGCTATGTTACTGCTGGAGTCGTCCCCACTGCTCCAGCCGGCTCCAAAGGGCCTGCGCAGGTTCGCGCATGCGCGGAACGCCCGGCGCATTTCTGTGCATGCACGGGGGTTCCCTTCTCCACGCTGGCCCCTGGGAAATATGGTGGCGCGCTACAGGGGCCCAGCGCGGTGGAAAGAAAGCCCCCCACGGAACCAGCCCGCCCCCAGATCGGTAGGCCCCGATCACGGGACAGGCCACCGCGGGCCCCCCCCCCCCCCCCCACCCCGGAGTCGGATCCCCTTGCCCATCCCCTCCCCCCACTGGACCACCCCACACACTTACCTGCTAGTTCAAGCCGTGCGTGAGGTGAGTAATCCACGCCAGCGGGATTGGCCAAAACTTTACGGCCACTTGGCCCATCGGGGCCCAGAGAATTGCCGGGGGGGGGGGGGGGGTGGGGGCCGCTGTCAACAGCCCCTGACTGGCATGGTGAGAATCCCGCCGGCCCCTGAAGAAATCCCCGGCGTCGGGGCGGGATTCGCGCCTCCCCCGGGGATTCTCCGACCCAGCCCCAGTGTATTTATCTGGCATCGTGCAGGGGGCTGAAACAAAATCTATAAATGTGTATTGATGAGTTTCACACTGTCACATTAAACCAAAGTATTTCCTCTTCAAGATATTCCACGTGCTGGCATCAGATGACGTTGCTGAGCATTTCCCTTTACTTTAAGTATAATTTTGTTGCAGTCTGCGGTATTGTCAAAGTAATATTAGCAACGGTTTATACGTGTCAAACTTTGATAGAAATATTGCAGATGGGGGGGAAGGGAGGAGACCATTCAGCCCATCAGATCCATGCTGGCCGAAAAAAAAAGAATTAAGCAGCCTAATCAGACTTTCCAGCTATCGGTCCATGTTACATTCGTAACACTTAAGGACATATCCAAATTGTTTTGAAATCTGATGAGGGTTTCTGTCTCTTCCACCTGTTCAGGCACTGAGTTAAACAGACTCCCACCACTCCGTGCGTTAAAAAAAATCCTCTTCAGCCGAATGCTGGAAAGTGGGATGAGGCCGGATGGCTTGTTTTCAGGCCAGCACAGACACAATGAGCCAGGTGGCTTTTCTGTGTCGTAAACATTCTATGATTCCATACCCTCTCGGTTACAAACCTCTTTGCCCCTCATAATTTTGCACACCTCAGGAGCACAAACTATTGAAATATCATTTGACAGGAAAAATGTATCCTGCATTATTACTGCATTAAATGCAGCCATATTAACAACACAAATAACCAAACATGCAAAATTGAAGCAATCCAAAAATTGAATTGGAAATATTTGAACGAAACTGCTCTGACAGCAAATTACAGAATCATAGAGGTTTATAGCATGAAAACAGGCCCTTCAGCCCAACTTGGCCATGCCGCCCAGTTTTTACCACTAAGCTAGTCCCATTGCCCGCAATAGGCCCATATTCCTCTATACGCATACGACCCATATAACTGTTGAAATTTATCTCAGTTTTGCCTTTTCTAACTCAGGAATAACACGTTGGATTAAATGATTACTTTCAGAAACAGGCGACTTGATTGCAAGCAAGAAGGCTAATGCAGCTGCACAGTGCGAGGTGTGTGTTGTCCAGATAGCATCTCTTACACTGCACAGGGCAGGTACTTCCCACAGGAACATGATTTTTTTTCAAGAGAACGAGATCACAAATGACATCGTCCTGCACTCAGTAGAAGTACTGCATTAAGAATAAGGTTTCGCTCCAGGACAGGAAGCCGAGACTTGCAGGAAATGTCTGGCTCTGGCAAAATGTAGAAGTTATAGAAACTTCTATCAGCTTGCTGACTGTCGGAAAGAGAAGCTTCTGGAACTGTCAGTCTGTCGTTAACATGGGAAGTGTTGACATTGAGAGGGGGAAAAACCCTAAGAGTTATTAATAAAAATGCAATCTATAACACGTTTTGCTGAAGGGATACTGAAAAAGAGGAGTTGAGTTGGCAGAATATTTCCCTGATAATCCACATTGGACTCAATGGGCACAGTAGAAAGATGAATTTGAAAGCTGCAATATTGTATTGCAACATTTGGAAGCGTTAAGCAGGAAATGAATTACAGCACGAACTGCATTGAGCAAACAGCTCATTAAAAACAAAACAATTTTTTAAAATACTTTTCCGTTCTGGAAAGACAAGCAAAATATTGCAGATACTGGAAATCTCAAATAAACAGCAAAAGAAGTTGGGGCTATTCACAGCAACATCAGTGGAAAGGGAAATCGAGTTAACAGGTGGGGTTTAATGACCTCCTCCAATGTCGGGTTTGGTTCCATGGGGAGCATTTGATCAGACAGGAGAATGTCAGGGGGGACACCGCTGCCTTTTCCCCTCCCTCCTGTTCACATCTGTGGTGAGAAGGCTTGTGAACAGCTTGCCTGCCCTGGCATTAACTAAGGCCCACTTAAAGATCTAATGCCAGGAGTGGGAGAATTTTCTTCTGAGGAAAGGTTGGACAGGCTGGACATCTATCTATTGGAGTTGAGAAGAGTAAGAGGGAGGAGCAGCACGGCGGCGCAGTGGTTAGCATTGCTGCCTTAGGGCAGCACGGTGGCCTAGTGGCTAGAACAGCTGCCTCACGGCGCTGAGGTCCCAGGTTCGATCCCGGCTCTGGGTCACTGTCCGTGTGGAGTTTCCCATTCTCCCCGTGTTTGCATGGGTTATGCCCCACAACGCAAAGATGTGCAGATAGGTGGATTGGCCACACTAAATTGCCCCTTAATTGGAAAAAAAATGAATTGGGTGCTCTAAATTTATTTATTTTTTTTAAAATAAGATTTCATTGAAACATTGAAGATCCTGAGGGTCCTTGACAGGATGAATGCAGAAAAGATTTTTCCTCGTCTGGGAGAATCTAAAACTAGGGATAACTGTTTAAAAATAAGAGGTTGCGCATTGAAGACAGAGATGAGGAGAAATATTTTCTCTCAGAGGCTCATGAGGCTTTGGAACTCTCTTCCTCAAAAGCTGGTGGAAGAGGCATCTTTGAAGAGTCTTAAGGCAGAGGTAGATTGATTCTTGATATGCAGGGGGTGGTGATAGGTTATCGAGGTCGGCGGGAATGTGGGGTTGAGGTTACAGTCAGGTCAACAGTGATCTTACTGCATGGCGGAGTGAGCTCAAGAGACTGAGTGGTCTACTCCTCCTCCAGAGTCATATGTTTGAATGTGTACGTAGGCTTCCGCTGTTGGTATTCATCCAGTGGACAGAAGGTTTGCCATGTTGGGAGTACAAGCAAACCTGTGCAGCATTCCTTGTCGGTTTCCCAAGATGGGTGGGGGGATTCCTCATTCAAAGGCACTCAATGCCTGATCGAGGGATACTGAGCAACATCCCTTGTTGACAACCCCCTCCACCCTCCCCCAGGAACACCAGCTCATGACTCCTTTCTTTCATCACTCATTCCTGGCCTGGATCCATGACACTTTTTGGTTACTCGGGGTGTGCATGTGACACGAGCCACTACCTCCCTGGTGGTGCTACCATTCAGTAGAGTTGCTAGCCACTGATTGGTTGGTGGACGAGACTTCTGTTCCCAGCATACCTGATCCAGGGAAATTAAGGCCAGCTGCTGGCCTACCAAGTGCCTGAGTGGCACAAAATATGTGGGCCTTCCCTAAAAGAGGTGATGTGGGGCTCTTGTTGCCTCTGCAGCCGCTGTGTGAGATCCCACTGATTCCATTAAAACCAGCCCAATGTTTCAAGTCATAACTTTTCACCAGAGAACTTTGCAGTATCTCCTCTTGAGTAGTGCACTTTGGAAAATATGCGAGTTTGACTGTCCTGACTCTCAGCTTGATCCCATATCTGCTTCATCCCCTCTCTGATACAGTTATTCTCATGTTTCTCACCTGAAACAAAAATCTATAGGAAATGTTTAGAATGAAGATCAATAAAAACAAATTATACATTGCATTACGAATTTAAAAATAATAATTTTCTATTTTGCAGTGTCATGAATCTGCCTAGCAACGGCATTAAAATTAATTTAACAAAGCATAATAGGATGTGAGATGCCCAGCAACAGGTAGAATTCTGCCTAGAAACAGCAGTAGTCAATATTCCCCAAATGAGATGTGTTTTTCCCCAGTAATAAGTTGAGAAGGCAGTTTAGATAAGAATCAGGTGGAAATGGCTTATGAGGAGAAACAGAATACAGATGTTTGGGAAGATCAATGAGGTATATATATGTTAATGTATAGTCAAGGAGGTTGATAGGGGCAGACAGCTGAAAGCACAAAAGGCATAATCAAAGAGGAACAAAGGTATAATTGGTTGGATGGTCAGAAGCCAGGCGGGCAGTTGACCACTGTCAACCTCAGAAGCAAACAAGCTATTTTCCAGCTAGCAGCTGAGGGGTCAGGTTTATATGAAACAAACCTCAAAGTAACAGAGCCAAGGCAGTGCAGAAAACCTTTGTAACCACTGTTTTAAAACTCTTCACTGGCCCAGGAAAATATGTTTCCCAGCCTTGAGTATCATCCCTGTATTGTGTGGCAACTATAAGCTGGTTATTTAATTTGAATGTTGTTTGGGGAACAGGGAAGTCTTACTGATTTCAGGTATTGTAGGTATATTGGGGAATAAGGGGTACGTTCTACACCGTGTGTGATTAGTAATTCATATGCTGTAATTGTCTGAGAGTAGAGTAGTCCTGTTCATGTGTATTTGCCTTTTCTTTACTTTAATAAATAGTCTTTAATAAGTCTTACCTGACAACTGGGCTGTTTATTCACTCTGGGGTTTCAATTGTCTCCTCACACCAAAACAAAACAACACCCCCACAAACCAGTGTTCCAAGTTGGAATACCCTCATAGATAAGATCAGCATGCTTCCTGACACAGGGGAATTGAAGAGAAGTGTGAATATCTTCCCTCTAACTCTTGGACTGTGTGATTCCTTCAAAGTGAAAGGTGAGGTGAATAAGTCACTATTTTTGTTCCAATGTTTGTAGCTGTTTAGAGGTAGGTTTGAACATCCAGCATGGCGCTTTGAATCCATACAAATAGGAATTTTGCCAAACTGGTCGGCTGTAAAATGGACAGGAAATCCTGCTGGGCCCATTGACCTTTTGACCCAAATCATCCAGAGAGCACATTTGTAAAATGTCCCCTTTAAATACACTTTATTTCCAGGTTAAGATAGTGAAGTCTATAATCCTCCCTTCTAGGCGAATGTCTGAAGGGAATAGAAAGAACACAGCACTGATAATATAATGGAACTTAAACCCTGCATCATGCCAACATTTCACAATAAGGTCCAAAGCCTTTCTTAAAGTTGCCAAGTACTAGTTTAAAGTTATATGGCTGGATTCTCCATTTGTGAGACACACGCTGGAGGTGAATTGCAACCAGTTTACGATCCCCTGGGAGCGCAAACCGGTAAGCAATTCAAAGTTCCACACCATGCAAATTTATGCAAGGCGTAGATTACGAGGGATTCCCACTATCAGGCGGGTGGACCATTAGCAAGGTGCCGTGGCTGGCCACCACTTCCTGCACTGCAATTCTTCCCCAAAAACCCCCCCCCCCCCGAACCGCACAGCAGCCCCCTACCTCTGGATTGCCTGGTTGCCCCCCACATACGCCCAAGTACAGGGCTGACCCGACCCAACCCCCCCCAAGGACCCCTGTAATAGGGAGACCCCCAGGGACCCACTGACCAAAGGGACCCCACACTGGGACCCCTGTAATGGGGGATGCCTGCCTCCACAGGGTCACCTGCAATGTGGAGACCCCATCCCCTCGGGCCCACAACAGGGACCCCTGTAGCAGGGCCCCCCCCACAGGGACCCCCGCCTAAAGAAACTCTTTCCCCCCCCACCCTGCACACAGACCCCCCCCCCCCCCCCCCCCCCCCGCCCCCCAGAAAAGCGACCACTGTCTGGAAGTTATAGAGCAGTCCAGACAGGAGAAATGAGAAGAATTACAGCTGTAACATTTACCTAAAGCTCCTCGTGTCTATTGCTGAAAGGAGAGCAGCTGTGACCTCTATCTGCTTCCCACAGATCCATTTGCTGCAAGCGTAGATTTCTAGTAATGGTCTGTGATTAACAGCTTCTGCAAACCATCTGCAGCTTTGATTCATTCATCTCCCTTCATGGCCTAAGTGGTGAAACCCCAATGTTTGCAACCTTGGGGTTTGAGGACCTTGGGGGAGTTGCCCCCTTTGGCTCACCGTGAACTCCACCATGCCAGGGCCACAGTGGTAGTGACCACAGGTGATTTGCGGCCATATGATTCCTGGCCATGGGAACCGGAGAATCACGGAGGGCCGGAGCACAGGGTGCGGGGTTCGCTAAATGGATGCAAACGGGTCATTATGACCCGTTTGCATTCATTTACATCCCCCCACCAGCACGCAGTCGTGGACCTCGTTCCCACCGCCAACATGGGTGGAGAGAGGGGGCGGGGGAGGGGGGGGGGGGGGGGGCGTCAGAGCATCGCATCCCAGGACAGAGTCTCCTGCCCGTAAAATTTTATTTCCATGAATCTTGTACAGAGCTCCTGCTTTAACTGTGATGCAGCACAGAGCGCACACACGGGCGTGATTCTCTAGCTTCCCAGCCATGTGTTTCCCAGGGCCAGGAAACGGCACGCCGCTCGCTGGAGGCAGGATTCTCTGTTCCTGCCACTGTCAATGGGCCTTCCCATTGAAGCCCCCTCCCACTGTTGGGAAACCCACAGGTGGGGGTGTGCCGTAGGCGAGACCAGAGAATCCATAGCCAGCGAATGGCTGGAGAATTCCGGTCCATATATTGGAGTGTTGTGTGGGAGGATTTGCTTGGAGCATGCTCACTCTTGTGTAGGAAAGCAGCATGGAAAGAACAGTGAAATGCTGGGGTCATCTATGATCTCTTTCTTTATTTTTCCAGATTGACATGTTGCTCCATGGTACCAACGAGTTTGCATTGATGGCCTGCCTGAATATTAGGTTCCCAATGAGCTGGAATTCAAAGCAGCTTGTCTTTCTATGCCTGGCGCACACCAACACAAAGTCAGGAAATGTTATTCTTGAATGGTGGAGTTCACGGTGAGCCAAGGGGGCAACTCCCCCGAGGTCCACCACACCAGAGTCATGCTGATAGGGACAATCCAAGCCTAACATCACAGTGTAATCATATGGTTGAGGAATTGGAATGCAGTCAGTGCTTGGAATGCACTTACCTCTCTTTGATGTGGTTAATGTTTGCAAACATTGGGGTTTCACCACTTAGGCCATGAAATGAAATGAAATGAAAATCGCTTATTGTCACGAGTAGGCTTCAATGAAGTTACTGTGAAAAGTCCCCAGTGGCCATATTCTGGCGCCTGTTCGGGGAGGCTGATACGGGAATTAAACCGTGCTGTTGGCTTGCCTTGGTCTGCTTTAAGTCTATAATCCTCCCTTCTAGGCGAATGTCTGAAGGGAATTTGATCCTGACCAGCAAAACTTACTGGGAAGCTTGTTAACTCCTTTCCATCTCACACCACACCACACATAACACCAGATGTTGGCCAAGATAGAAGAATCTTGATTGGACAAAGTGAAGAATATTTACCTCACTCCAATATTCATAGCATGATGTCCCCCCCCCCCCCCCCGGTCGTGGCTTCTCTGCAAGCTCCACAGACCTCTGAGATGTCTATGCTCCCCTAATTCGGGCTTCTTGAGCATCTCTGATTTTAATGGGTCCCACCATTGTGGCCGTGTCTTTAACTGCCTCGGCCGCAAGCATTAGCACTTCCTCGTCAAACCTTTCCACCTCTCTGCTACTCTTTCCTCTTCTAAGAACCTGTCTCTTCGAACAAGCATTTGTTCACCTGCCCTAATGTTGCCTGCTGTGACTTGGTGAAGTACACAGGGATATATATTTATGTTAAAGGTGCTATATTATTTATATCATATATAAACAAGTTGTCATAATTGTTGTTGAACCTGATCCCTTTGATTAAACTTTTTGCTACCTGTCCTAATATCTATTTTAGCGGCTCAAGGCAACCTTTGTTTGATTGTCACTTTGATTGCTCCTCGGAGCCACGCAAGTGCAAGCTGTTGGTGCTGTTGTTGAGGTTTGATTCACAACACAACAGATTCGGGCACTCATTTAACCGACAGGCTCAGTAACTACACGGGTCCAGGTCTTGCGAGCAGTGTTACCTAAGGTGAGAACAAAACTTTGATCCACAAAGGGGATTAGAGATTGCCTGCCACATTGCACACACCTTCCTGCTCAATGATGCAACATTGTTGACAGAGATTGAGGAGGTACAGGATCTACAAACAGATGCAAAGGCTCCCAGAGGACACAGTGGATGGGAAAAAACACGTACCATATCATAATGACTGGAAGACTAGGAAACAGGTGGCATTGACAAGTGAGCACATCAAACTCCTTCAATTTGTAAGTCACTTCAATCGGTTTTCTTTCGAGTCAATGTCAAGCACCAATTTCAGCTTCAGCTTTCAAATTATTTTTTTCTCTACCCCAGCTGTTCAAGAACTGGTAAATCTAGCTCAACCGGACAACATTGGAAATGTCCCGATAGGAAGTATCATCTCAGTATTCTGGGAAGGCCTGATGTTGAGTCACGAAGTGTTTTGGGAATTTTGGCCTTTGACACTCTGCATTGTGGTTAAATTTAGAAGCTGTTAGTGTTTGCAGGCACATCATCAGTATCGCAGAAGGAATATTTTGAAACCGATGACTCCAGCTGAGTACATTTCTGTTGATTGTGGGATACAGGAAGGCAGTTTATAATGGTAAATCACAAGAGGATGGAGGAAATTGGAAGATGATCAAGACTCCTTCAAATGCCATTGCCGATTGCTGCTCTGAACTTTGAAAGTTCTGCTGCTTTTCATCTCTCATAACCGTCTCAAGTCGTGCTCATCCCGTCAATCCGCGGCACATTAATTGGCCTCGATGGTAAAATTAGCTCACACTAGAACTGCTGGCCATTCAACTAATTTGTCACTCACCTCTCACATGTCAGCTGCACCAATTGTCATTCCAGCCACAGGCTTGATTGCCAGTATTGGCACCACCTGCTCCTTCACCTCATCCTAGCCCACCTCTCCCTCCACCTTCACAGTACTGTATAAACACATGGCCTGGATTTTATGGTCTCCCCTGCAGTGGGTTTTCCAGCAGTGGAGATGAGCGCTGGAAGAGAAAATGTTTGCAAGGATGTGCGGCAATGGCAGGGGAATGAGATTAACTGAGTTTCTCTTGCAAAGGGCCAACACAGACACGAGGAGCTAAAAGGCCTTCTTCTTTGCCCTAACTAATACAGAGGCTGCATGTCTAAATGTACTCTTGCCACTTCACACTCAAAAGCACTCTGATGCAAACTACACAATGTACAGAAGAAGACTCTAAGAGCTTGCTCAGCCTGTTCGTCATTATCTTCACCTTTTCTGGTCAGGACAGTTACAATTATGTTCAGCAGTTAATAGAATGTGCTTCAGAAAAGGAACCATGTTTTATTAATAAACTTCAGTGTTTTATAAATACTTTAAGCTTTGTAGCATTAAACCTGAGATTGTTCTTATTCATGGTTGAATCTGAAAGGTAGCCAGATTTATGACAGACTTACGATCATTTCTGTAGCCCACAGGAAATTAGATCACATTTTAATCTCCAAACTACATGTAATATTTATATTACCGTATCCTCTATTTTAAAGTAAGCACTCGGTCTCCCTTTTGCATGGATTATAATCTACACCTTGGAACATCATTAGCCAATGCCTCTGATCGAATGACTGCCATTAAGCAATTGTCACACTTACAGAAATGCAGCAACCAAAATAAAAGAGCAGATTTACTGATTTTGATCACTGATGAGGAAGGCTGTCTGACTGTAATGGGGTCTTCCCATTCATTTTCCTCTATGCACTTTGCCAAGGCTATCGCCAATTTGAACTCAAGCACTTGAAGACAAAAAATTGTCATTGATACTGCAGGAGGATTGGATTTTACTTCTGTTCCCATTTTTCAATTTGTAACAACTATTTGACAATTCATCCTCAGCCAAACTAAAATATTCCACTCGATACTCAGCTTCTGTGCCATGCTATAAGGGCTTGTACATGCTCGGGTTTAAAAAAGATTGAAACCAGATATCAAGCCAAATTCTTTTGTTCTGTTTCCTGCTTTTTAATCAATTTATTATTATGGCTCACCCTCTCTCAGCAGCGTTAGTCTCACTCCTGTCGATTACATTAAAACACACTCTTACAGACTCATTGGGTATCTCTCTGCCAACTTTACCCTGTATTGAAGTCAATCCCCCCCTTGGCACCATTGACCAGAGTTAAAATGATCTCCATCTCCAGTTGTGGGTGATACACTCCGTCCCGGCCCATCACTAAGTGTTAGTTCAATCTCATCTCCTTCAATTGGAGGACCTTCTGCAAGTGGAATCAATGACGAGTTTGGACAGTAGCAGGGGAGCCTCTGTACTATTGGGTTGTGCATCAATGGCAGCTCCATATAAATACTGAAGAATCCCTGGGTCCCAGCACCATCACATTCCAGCGGCCAGGGTTACCTCACAGGCCTCACTCGAATCAAGTAATTCCATTTCACAATAGTCTAAGGCTAAAAATAAAATAATAACATAATAGCATCTCTACTGATAAAGCACCTGGCAACATTACTCCTGGTAATGTAGTGGCTATTGAGATGTAATTGTATGGAAGTACAACGAATACATCAACGAAAACAGTAAGTACAAACATTACCCACCACAGATAGTGAATGCTGTAGGCCCAAAACGTGACTATTCCTACAGGGAATAAGGATGTATTGACAGCACAGACACCAAACCCAGCTGTCCGTAATGTCATTGAATTCTTATTGAATACACAGTGCACGAAAAAAAAATGGCATCCAATTTTTTTTTTTGAGTGGCTATTTGAGATGAAATCACGGTTTAATTTGCTTGGGTTATTGCCAGAGTGGCCTTTGCAAAGTCTGTTGTTTATTGTAAACGACGATATCCAGAACCAGTCACAATATATTTAGCAGCTGTTCTTCCAGTCTATGAATGGGTTTATTCAACAACATAAACCTTTGTTTGGTCTTGGATTACATAGAACATAGAACATGAAATGAAAAAAATGAAATGAAAATCGCTTATTGTCACAATTGGCTTCAAATGAAGTTACTGTGAAAAGCCCCTAGTTGCCACATTCTGGCGCCTGTTCAGGGAGGCTGTTATGGTAATTGAACCGTGCTGCTGGCCTGCCTTGGTCTGCTTTCAAAGCCAGCGATTTAGCCCTGTGCTAAACAGTGCAGAAGGAGGCCATTCAGCCCATCAAGTCTGCACCGACGCACTTAAGCCCTCACTTCTATCCTGTCCCCATAACCCAATAACCCTATCTAACCTTTTTGGTCACTAAGGGCAATTTATCGTGACCAATCCATCTAACCTGCATGGTTTTGGACTGTGGGAGGAAACCAGAGAAAATCCACGCAGACATGGGAAGAATGTGCAGACTCCGCACAGACAGTGACCCAGCGGGGAATCGAACCTGGGACCCTGGCGCTGTGAAGTCACAGTGCTATCCACTTGTGCTACCGTGCTGCCACCAAATTGGATTGGATTGGTTTATTGTTACATGTACCGAGGTACAGTGAAAAGTATTTTTCTGCGAGCAGCTCAGCGGATCATTAAGTACATGAAAATAAAAGAAAATAAAAAGAAAATACATAATAGGGCAACACAAAGTACACAATGTAACTACATAAACACCGTCATCGGGTGAAGCATACAGGGGAGTAGTGTTGATCAGGCCAGCCCATGAGAGGGTCGTTTATGAGTCTGGTAACAGCAGGGAAGAAGCTGTTTTTGAGTCTGTTCGTGTGTGTTCTCAGACTTGTGTATCTCATGCCCTTTCCTCTTTTCGTGCAAGTAAAGGCGCTGAAGGAAATTTGCCTCGTCCCTGTTATTTTGTGGGCAGATCATTCCAGAAATTGTAAGATAAGCAGCTGTACTGCCAACTACAGAAAGACCCCATGGGTTAAGATACAGGCAGCAGGATGGTGATGTGACATCAGCCACTGTGTTCACCTTTCTTGATGGGTAAATCCAGTGCATAATCCAAATCGACCCTAGTTATTTGTAGTCAATCAGTCGGCAGTTTCTACTGATTTATATTTATTTCTAATATATTTCTATGAAAGACATCAAGGGATATGAGGATAGTACAGGAAAATGGCGTCGACATAAAAGATCAGCCATGTTTAATGGCAGGGGTGGCATGAGGGGCCGAATGGCCGTCCCCTGCTCCTGCTTGCTATGTTCCAACAAGATGATATGCCATCCGCAATCGTGGACAAGCCACACTGGACTTCGCGGAAGCTCAGATGTTATCAGCAACATTATTGATTCTGAATGACTTAAACCAACAGAAAAAAAAGAGATAATAACAGTAAATCCTACATCATGGAAAGTCAAACATCGTACAATCAAACAAGATCTTAGTGCAGAATGGTTCTGACTTCTCTGCTTCTGAGTTACACTCAACCGTTGTGGGAAGGAAGCCAATCGTTTCTATGAGCCAAAACAGAAGGTAATTGGAGCTAAAGGGAAGATTTTTCATTTCTTGCCCAAACCTGTATGGTCGAAACAAGCTTGAAACAAAACCAGATGTAACCAAATCCATTGTGTTCATCTGAGCACAATGTACACCATGCTGAGTCCGAGTTCACTGAAGGTAATTGCAGAGAAATCTGATGCTCTTGATGCCACTTCTTCATCATCTTTTTCCTTGTTTGAACGAATGAGTTATCCTTGAAAAGGCTATAATCCTGTTCGAACCATTTTTGTGGAAGTATAATTTCAGATACTGTCCTGCATTCTGACTAAAACCAAAGCCTTGATTTCAAGCTGGGGTGGGTTCATGGTGGCCAGGAAGCAGTGTGGGTGGGAGCCAGGAGAAGCAATTGTTGGTCTCCCACAAGTAGTTGCACCATTGCAGCTATCAAAAGAATTGGTCTGGGGTTTCCGCACGTTTACTGAGAGTGTGGGGGAGTGAGTTTCCAGTCTTTATGTATCATTGCACCTCTGCAATCTACTCCAGACATTGTAGTTATCTCCACAAATGCTATGACCAGATCCATGTGACAGATATCCAACTTAGCCTGTTTTTTGACTCGGTTAAAGAAACTCCTTTAAACCAACTATATCGAGCAAGATGTTGGTCACTGGCCTATATGACTTGCTTGTTACATTTTGTTTGTTAACATTTTTATGAAGTGTCTCAGGATGTTATATAAATTCAACATGTTGTTCAGTGGCGGAAGTTAAAATAGCTGCCGTGTCACCCGTGGGCTCACACTGGCGAAATTGGTGGAACATATTGCGAGATGCATTGAAAGGGTCACTTATCTTCTGTCCTCTACTATCCCTTGGATCAGTGTCTTGGAGTGACAGTAGCAGGATGGGAGTGGCATGTGTTATCCTCTCCAGAGATGTCAGCATGTCTACTACCTTGTTATCTCTTCAATCAATAATCGTCATGGTGCCAACAAGCCACACTACCCCAGTAGCAGCCAAGCAGCAGCAGTCTGTGGTGGGCCCTCACAGACTCAAACATCCTTATGCCACTGACCAGGAGCACCTCAAGCATTCTTAGGTGAGTAACAGCAGACTGCCACCAGTTCTCTGGTGCCACTAGGGGGAGCATTGCATCGGAGTAATATAGGCAGCAACCCCTCTTTGATGAATAGCACCAAGGGGTTGATCATTTAGTTGAGAAATGAATGGGAGGCATTCATTACATTTTCCAATAAAATTATTGTGTCTCCTGCAAAGGTACTGTATGGTGTGGAATGGATCAGAAAGCTCCAGTTCTTAAACTGCTATTAATGTCCTGATCTCAGACAGGGCAGTAATTAACATGTCACAGTGGACCTTGATGTTTGATATCTAATTCAAATCATCAGGGGTTTCCAGGGCTTCCTGCAATGAAGGATCTGTCATGGAAAGTGCACAAGGGAGATTCTGACTTTGTCAAATGGTGTAAAATGGAGCTAATGAATTGGTTGCCTGTTTTTCTTCTCCCCCCTCCCCCAACTTCGCCGTCCTCCCCCCCCCCAATTGAAATTAAAACCAAAAGAGATGTTAAATGGTCTATTAACATCTTGCCAACACACATCTTTACACAACTAAAGTCAACAACTACTTGTCAGGAATGTGTTGGGAAAATGCAGATTGGGCTAGCTATGATACACTCCATGAACTGACAGGGGTAGAAACTGTCCTTGGCTGAGAGCAGGAAATGGGTGATTTCAATCAGGTGCCCATTAAACTCCTCACCTGACATCCAGTTCCACTGACTTCAATTGAGCTGATTTGCGAGCAGCAGCTCGCCACTGCCTGACTGAACTCACACACGAAGGAAAGGAGAGGTATGAGGAGGCTGCCAGTCTCAACCTAGTAGGTATCTTTCTCCTGCCCTGCTCTGTCACGGGGAGTTCACGGGCTTAACATCTGCCGCTTACATCCTTGAAAGACCTTAGCAGGTCATTTTTCCGACTTTTGAGGGGCCGGCAAATTGAGCAATTTACCCGAGAAGCCCTAAGGAACTAAGGCCGTTTATTCCCGAAGAGATCACACATCTGGAGTCAAAATAGTTCCTTTTGAAGCTAGAGAATCCAAAAAGTTTTCTTTTCCCTTCAGCTCCCTAGTGAAGCTGCAGTAGTGGGGGTGAGGAGGCTGTGGTCTTCTTCGGCTCAGACATGCAGTGTGGGGCCCTGCTATGCCCCTGCAGGTACTGTTGGCCCTTTCGGGGCACGTAAACAGCCCCTTTTCTAAACTTCAGCCTGGGTTCTGTGGCCTCAGGCTAAAGGGAGCCTGATTTCACCTCACCTGTACCCGTCGAGTGGACTCTCAGGAATTTGGTTGAATGGCATTGCAGCAGCAGCAGAGGAAATTTCAGAACAAAACATTAGTATGCATACACAGCGGTAGGTAGCTTAATCCACCAACCTGAGATTCACGAGGTTCAATTGCAGCTGACATTTAAGTTCCCCTTGATGACTTTTACTCGTTTTTATTAGCTCCACTGCTTGGAAATGTGTAGCAGCAGAGTGCAGCATCTCTCGGGATGGAGTGAAAGCTGGCAGTATCAAGCTCCACATTTAGTAAACCTCACAGCATGCTATTAATTGCTGCTGTGTATGAAAAAGGCTCAAAGGTCAATATGTCCCATCCTCCTTGCTAGCGCAGCAGTCGGAACTTAAAGGAAGCAAAAGAGGAAAAGATAAGTAGATTAAAAAGCGTGCTGCCTAATTAAGCAGAAAAAAATTGGCATAGGCTGTGAACAGCTGGTCCTCTGAATTATTTTACCAAATCCAAGCCTTGTTTAATTATCGGCTTGAAACATGACATTACAAGTATTTACCACAGAAAAGTGAGAGCACAATAGAAGCATTACGAATGGAGGCCATTTGGTGACGTTCTGTGTCATAATCAATTTACCATGCAGTTATTTTTATCGTTTACTGTTCAGAAGGCTCCAAGGATTACCAGAGAGTTCTTTTTTTTGGAAAAATATTTTATTAAGGCATTTACAATTTTAACATTTTAAACAAAAAGATCGAACAAACACAAAAAAATCTGCAATAATATAACCATCGCTCCCTCCCCCAAGCGTAAACCCTAACTATCATGGTCCAAGTAACTATTTAATCTCACAGTTCTCCCTTCATTAGTTTTCCTACCCTTATTCATCACTTCCATGCCTCCCCTTTGCCCCTCTCACCTGGTGACGGCCTAATTTTCCTTGAAGAAGCCGATGAACGGCTGTCACCTGCTAAAAGTTCCTCAGCCTCGGACACGCCCAGAACATGTGCATATGATTCGCAGGACCTCCCCCACATCGGCCACACCTGTCCTCCACCTCCTCAAAAACCTGCTCATACATGACAGTCGTATGAGCTGGGACGTGCCCCAATGGGTCCGTTATATAGAGGAGCAATACGTCCGCATAGAGCGAGACCCTGTGCCCAACCCCCTTCTCACTATCGCCTGCCAAATGTTCAATG
This sequence comes from Scyliorhinus canicula, assembly GCF_902713615.1. NCBI lineage: Eukaryota > Metazoa > Chordata > Chondrichthyes > Carcharhiniformes > Scyliorhinidae > Scyliorhinus > Scyliorhinus canicula. The sequence goes on from NC_052163.1 coordinate 18,115,984, forward strand.
TTCACAGCGTCATTGCCAATGACTCTGTGGCCAGGGAAAACAGTAGTGGAGAGAGTGGACATCCCTGTCTCTTCCCCCGACACAGGCTAAAATATTCCGATCTCTCCCAATTCATTCCTACATTTGCCACCGGTGCCTGATATAGCAACCGGACCCAATCCACAAATCCCTGCCTGAACCCAAACCATCCCAGGGTCTCTCACAGATATTTCCACTCCACCTCATCAAAGGCCTTTTCTGCATCCATGGTCATCACCACCTCGACCTCGCGCCCCTCTGCAGGCATCATTATTACGTTAAGGAGCTGCCTAATGTTGGACGCCAGGTGTTGTCCCTTAAAAAATCCCGTCTGGTCCTCCCCTATTACCCCAGAACACAGTCCTCTATCTGTGTGGCCAAGATCTTTGCCAGCAACTTTGCATCCACATTTAGCAGAGAGATTGACCTATACGACCCACAGCTTTCCAGATCTTTGTCCCATTTCAAGATTAGGGAAATCGATGCCTGCAATAACAATGGAGGAAGCACTCCCAACTCCTTTGACTCATTAAAAGCCTTTACCAAGAATGGCCTCAACAGCCCAGAAAACCCCTTATAGAACTCAACCGGGTATGCATCTGCTCCCAGGCCATTGCCCAATTGCATCGCCCTCAACCCCTCTATAACATCCCCGAACCCAATTGGGTCTCCCAGATCCTCCACCAACTCCTAATCTATCCTCGGGAACTCCAGCCCCCCAAAATCGTTTCATCCCCCTCCCCTGCTGGGGGTTCCGACTTATACAATTTACTGCATATTGTTCATTCACATCATTCATTTCAGCCAGGTCCAGAACCACCTTCCCGTCTGTGTCCCTCACTTTCCCTATCTCTCTCGCCTCCTCCTGTTTCCTCAGCTGATACGCCAACATCCTACTAGCTTTTTCCCCCTAATCATAGACCGCGCCCCCCCCCCCTTTACCCTCCTCAATTGTCCCACCACCTTACCTGTGCACAGGAGCCCAAATTCTAGCTGCAGTCTCTGACGCTCTTTCAAAAGCCCATCATCCGGAGTCTCCGCACATCTTCTGTCCACCTGTACAATTTCGCCTACCAGTCTGTCTAACTCTGCCCGCTCAGCCTTCTGCTTATGGGCCCGAATTGAGATGAATTCTCCCCTGATAACTGCCTTCAATGCCTCCCAGACTATCCCTACCGACACCTCTCCCGTATCATTACTCATAATGTATCCCCAAATGGCCTCCCTCAACTGCTCGCACACCTCCTCCTCCTCTAGCAGCCCCACATCCAACCTCCATTGTGGGTGCTGGGTCTTTCCTTCACCAACTTGCAAGTCCACCCAATGCGGGGCATCTGACACCACTATTGTTGAATATTCAGCATCCACCACCTCAGCCAGCAGCGTTTAGTCTATCACAAAAAAGTCTATCCAGGAATAGACCTTATGCCCATGGGAGTAGAGCGAATACTCGTTACTCCTCGGCCTCCCGAATCTCCACGGATCGACCCCCCCCATGTGCTCCATGAATCCCCAGAGCTCCTTAACCATAGCTGATACCTTCCCAGACCTAGAAATCGGATGGTCCACAAACTCCACGTCATCCCAGTTCAGGGCATATATATTTACCAACACCACAGCTATTCCCTCCAGTAACCCACTAACCATAACACATCTCTCTCCCACAGCCACCCCCCCCCCAATCCCCCCGGGTCCGCCTCCATAGTCCCCACCTCGAATGCCACCCGCTTATTAACCAAAATCGCCACCCCCTCGTTTTAAAGTCTCACCCCGAATGGAACACTTGCCCAACCCATCCCTTCCTTAACCTAATCTAATGCCCCACCTTCAAGTGTGTCTCCTGCAGCATAGCCACATCCACCTTCAGTTGCCTCAAGTGCGTGAACACACAGATCCTTTTGACTGGCCCATTCAGTCCCCGAACGTTCCATGTGACCAGTCTGGTTGGTGGTGGGGGGGGGGGGGGGGGGAAATGCCGCTTCCCCCTCCCCTGCCGATCAGCCATAGCCTCTCCTGGGCCAGTCTTCGGCCCATGTCCCGCACCTCCCCATATCTGCCCTCAGTTAACTACCGTCATCAACCTTCCTCCTCCTCCACTTTGAAAGTCCCCTCCCTGTCAGCAGTACTATCCCCCCCACCTGAACCCCCACCCCTCTAACCCTACCCCCCCATAGATCTTCAACTCACCCCCCCCACTGCGCTTCCATGAATTAGCCCGACCAGCTAGCCTGCTAGTCCCCTCCCATGGCACCTAGCATCCTACCCCCCACTGATACCCCTCCCCCCCTGCTCTTAGTGCAAACAGTTGGTACAAAGGCAAGGAGTAAAGACAAAGAAACAATCAATCCCAAGGTCCGAACACAGAGACCCACCCCTCATCCTTTAACAAAGAACTGTAAACCAGCCCGACACCAAAAAACAGAAAAATGAAAAACCATTTTTTTAAAAAGCACCAAAGTTTTTGCAATATAGTACATTCACTCCACTACTCCTCCATCAAAGTTCAAGGTCTGCCTTCTTTTGCATTCTCTTTCATGATGTCCATTGCCTCCTACGCCGAGCCAAAGTACAACTCCCGGCTCCCATAGGTCACCCTCAGACGAGCCAGGTACAGTAGTCTGAACTTTACGCCCTTCTTGTACAGGGCCAATTTGACCCTGTTGAAGCTCGCCCTCCTCTTCGCCAGCTCTGTCCCCAGGTCCTGGTACACACGGATCTCGCCACCTTCCCAGTTGCATCGTCTCTTCTGCCTGGCCCACCTCATGATACGTTCCTGATCCAGGAACCGATGCAATCATCCCACCATCACCCTCGGTGGCTCGCGGCCTCCCTGGGGCTTGCACATCAGCGCTCTGTTGGCTCGATCCATCTCCAATGGCCGGTCAAACGCATGTTCCCCAAACAGCTTCTCCAGCATCTTCCCGACGTATGCACCAGCATCCGTTCCTTCGCTCCCCTCCGGCAGGCCCATGATCCGGATGTTCTGCCTCTGAGAACGGTTTCTCCAGGTCCTCACTTTCTCCAGCAGTTGTTTCTGCTGGTCCCTCATCAGTCCCATCTCCGTTGCCATCGAGGTGGACTGTTCTCATGTTCCCCCGCCAGCTCCTCCAACCTCTGGATTGCCTGTCCCTGGGCTGCCAGTCTCATCTCCACATGGTTAGCCACCGCGTTGATCGAGTCCACTGCCCCGGCCAGGTCCTCCAAACTTTCTTTCAGCTGTTGGGTGAATTTCTCATTCAAGAAGCTCACCAACTGCTCCACCGACCACTGAGCCGCAGGGCCGGACCCTGTCCCTGCCCATCTGCCATCTCCGCGTGCGTTGCCAGCACCTCACCTGCCTCAGCCAAATGGGTTGCTTTTTTCCGGGCACTTTTGCTCCGCCATTCCATAAACTGGGGGTCACTCTCTTCTGCTCTTACTTCTACACCTTTTTCCTCCAAAATTCCTGCTGCAAACCAGGGTAAAGGTCATGAAACGACCACCATGAGCGGGAGCTACCAAATATGCGACCACTCACTCCATGGCCGCCACCGGAAGCCATTACCAGAGATTTCTACATAAACATTACCGATTCAGAGGCTTTACTTCGTACTTTGATTCGCAGAATGTGAACTGCCTGTTTAGGGCTGTGTTAATATCATAATTTTTATTTTTTTTTTATAAATTTAGATTACCCAATTATTTTTTCTATTAAGGGGCAATTTAGCGTGGCCAATCCACCTACTCTGCACATTTTTGGGTTGTGGGGGCGAAACCCACGCAGACACGGGGAGAATGTGCAAACTCCACACGGACAGTGACCCAGAGCCGGGATCGAACCTGGGACCTCAGCGCCGTGAGGCGGTTGTGCTAACCACTAGGCCACCGTGCTGCCCTTAATATAATTGATGTCACTAAATGACAAGCTGATTTATAATTAGAAAGTATTCTGGTTATGGTAATGTTGTAGCAAGAGAACTGATCCTCTTACCTACACTAAAATTGTTAACGTTCAGGAGAATATCTGATTAAAACTAGAGCCTGTCTTAAATTGAATCATTGCGCGATGACTGTGGTGAAAGGTATTATCAGTATTTTGTAGTTGTAATATGGCTGTTGTTGACTTGGCTAATCCTTCTTTGCAACCTCTGATGTGTATCCAAATAAGTGATCACATTCCTTTATCCAGTTAGGTGCCACTTCAGAAAATGCAAAGCTTATGCCTTCAGGCAATGCCTCCTGAAGGCACACAGGCAAGTTGCCCATGCTGGCATTTATGCTCCAACGGAGCCTCTTCCCATAGATAACATTATCAGCACATCATGCGATTCCTTTCTCCCTTGTGTGTTCATCACATTTAAATGAACCTACGTTATTCACCTCAACTACGTCTTGTGGCAGCGAATGATGCAACCCGAGTTCAGTTGGTAGTCTAAATGCAGCTGCGTTGCCACTAGGATTTATGCAAAAATATCTGTCTCTTAGAACAGCATTTCATGCCAAGCACTCGCCGTTCCCCTCAGAGCACTGTGTGCCAGCGAAACGCGAGAGGCGAGGCCTGACTACTCAGGAGATAACTCCAGTGGTGCAGGTGGCAGCACGTCCCAATGAGGTCAAGCTGACATGCGACAGAGGCCACCTCAGTTCCATGAGCTTCTCGCAAAGCATGAGTGGCCATCGACTTCTTGCTAACCTGGTGCTTAAGTGAAACCTAGTAGAGGCTCAGATGAAGGGAAAAACAAAGAAAAAAGAGCACGTGTGGCTGCTCAGAAAAGGAAAAGTGTTAGGAAAGAATAAATTGCTTGTCATTTTCTGGAGTAAAATAGATTGCGCACTGGCATGGTGCTTTTTCATTGATGGATTAAGGGTCATGAGGAAAATGGGCATTTATTATGTCCGTAGTGATATCATTCAAGTTGGCACATTGTTGTAGGTGCAAGAGTGTAATAAAATGGGTAATAGTTTGAGGCACTGCCCCTCTACTTTAAACTGTGGGGAGGGGGTTGGGAGGGGGGTGAGGGATTGTGCAGGAGGTAATACAGTGGGAGCGTCAATTCCACGGAAGACCAAACCTCAGTAAAGACATGGTGCTGGATTCTCCACCGTCAGGATTCTCTGTTTTGCCGGCAGCCGGGGGGTTTCCCGACGGCGAGGGGCTGCCCCACAATGGGAAACCCCATTGACCAGCCGGTGAAATGGAGCATCCCGCCGGCGTGCTGAACCAGAAATCTGGCGCGGCGGGACGGAGAATCCAGCCGACGAATTGGCATGCCTCTTGCAATAAATGCTGCCTGAGCTCTCTTTGCACAACATTGTGATGCTGGACCTCCTCCATGACAGGGATTTCCAGAAGGAAAATCATACTCATGCCTCAGAAGCCCTTGTAATTAGTAAGGAATGGACAGGTAAGAGGGATCTGAAAATGTGCCAGTGATCTAATGTTGTGAGAAGTATGACCCAGTGTCTAGTTTTGGGGGAAATCACTACTGTTATCGTGAGACAACACTAGCCTTTTTTCCACATTGATCGTTTCAGGGTTCAAGTTAATAAACATCAAGATTACATTACATGTCCGGGTCATTACGGGCATTACGTGCTGCATTGAGGGCAGCACGGTAGCATTGTGGATAGCACAATCGCTTCACAGCTCCAGGGTCCCAGGTTCAATTCCGGCTTGGGTCACTGTCTGTGCGGAGTCTGTACATCCTCCCCGTGTGTGCGTGGGTTTCCTCCGGGTTCTCTGGTTTCCTCCCACAGTCCAAAGATGTGCAGGTTAGGTGGATTGGCCATGCTAAATTGCCCTTAGTGACCAAAATTGTTCTTAGTGTTGGGTGGGGTTACTGGGTTATGGGGATAGGGTGGAGTGGTTGAGTGGTGGAGTAGGGTGCTCGTTCCAAGAGCCGGTGCAGACTCGATGGGCCGAATGGCCTCCTTCTGCACTGTAAATTCTATGTAAATTCTATTAGATTCAGCTTACTACAGATAAAATGCAGCAGGTGGCTATGTAAAAATAACCACAGTTCAATACCATGAATTTATTTTACCAGACTTTGCAGCAACATTGGAATAAAGAAAGCAAAAATTCAGAAGCTGAAAATCCTGTGATTTTCTACTTCTGATATGAAAAATGCAATTTATGGTTGAAGAACGAACCGGTCTCCAAAGGTATGACCAGTAGGCTAATGGAGAAAGCAGCCGGGGGCAACACGGTGGCGCAATGGTAGTACTGCAGCCTCACGGCGCTGAGGTCCCAGGTTCGATCCTGGCTTTGGGTCACTGTCCGAGTGGAGTTTGCACATTCTCCCCGTGTTTGCGTGGGTTTCGCCCCCACAACCCAAAGATTTGCAGGGTTGGTGGATTGGCCACGCTAAAATTGCCCCTTAATTGGAACAATGAATTTGGCACTCTAAATTTATTAAGAGTAAATTTTTGCACATGTAGAATCAAAGATCATAGAATCCCTACAGTGGAGAAAAAGCCCATTGAGTAGCACCGACCCACTGAAAGGTTACACGACCTTTCCTGTATCCCCACCTAACTTGCACATCTTGAGACACCAAGCGGCAATTAGCATGTCCAATCCACCTAGCTTGCACATCTTTGGACTGTGGGAGGAAACCTGGAGGAGACCCACGTAGACACGGGGGGAAAGTGCAAACTCCACACAGGCTATTGCACAAGGACAAAATTGAACCCGGGTCACTGGCACTGTGAGGCATCAGTGCTAACCACCATGTCACCCAACTTCCCCCTGGATTTTAAAAGAAATGCAGGTCCAGAAGGTTCAACATTATTTTTCTTTGGAGTGGTAGATAGGGACAAGGAAACCGATGTATAGTATATTTGTGAATGCCTGACTACATGGCACTAACTGCATTATTTTTTTAAAACTAAAAATAAAGTTATAGAGTCATACACCACAGAAAGAGGCCTTTCGGCCAAATGTGCCTCCGCTGGCCATCATGCACCTATCTGTTCTAATCCTATTGTACAGCACTTGGCCCGCAGCCTTGTATGCTGTGACATCTCAAGTGCTTATCAAAATGCTTCTTAAATGCTGTGAGGGTTCCCACCTCTACCATCCTTTCAGGCAGTGATTTCAAGATTCCCACCACCCTCTGGGGTGAAAAGGTTTTTCCTCAAATCCCCTCTAATCCTCCTGCCCTGACCATTTTAAAATTAATTTACGGGATGTGTGTTGGGACAGCATTTATTGCCCATTCCTAATTGCCCTTCAGAAGGTTGTGGTGAGTTGCCCCCATGAACTGCTGCAGTTCTTCAGGCGTAGGTACACCCACTGCATTGTTAGGGAGTGAGTTCCAGCATGTTGTCCCAGCAACAGTAAAGGAATGGCAATATATTTCCAAGTCAGGGTGATGAGTGACTTGGAAGGGAACCTCCGGGTGTTGGGGTTCCCAGGTATCCGCTGCTCTTGTCCCTCTAGATGGTAGTAGTTGCAGGTTTTGAAGGTGCTGTCTAAAGAACCTTGGTGAGTTACTGCAGCGCATCTCGTAGATACACACTGCTGCCACTCTTCGGCGCTGGTGGAGAGCTTTAATGTTTGAGAAGGGGGATCAATCAAGCAGGCTGCTTTGTCCTGGATGGTGTTGAGCTTCTTGACCGTTGTTGAAGCTGCACTCATCCAGGCAAGTGGAGAGTATTCAATTTTACTCCTGACTTGTGCCTTGTAGATATTGGACAGGCTTTGGGGGGTGAATTATTCACCTTTGGACTCCTAGCCTTTGACCTGCCAGTAGCCACAGTATTAATATGACTAGTCCAGTTCAGTTTCTGATCAATGGTAACCTCCATGATGTTGATTGTGGAGATTCACCGATGGAAACAGTCTACCTTAGTGCACCATTAGGTGTGGGAAGAAAATTGGAATCTGGAATAGAACTAAATGAATAATGCAATAAGTAATTTATATTTATCTCTTTACGTGGGCATTTCATTTTCGTCATTCTTGTCCATTACATAGAAGGTGGCAACTACCTTGTTTACATTAAACTATCGAACTTGAGTTACTTGGAACATGCAGCACAGAAACAGCATATTTGCCCCATATCGGTCTTTGTGACAAACGTCCTCCCACCCTTCTGAAAAAATGAAATGAAATGAAAATCACTTATTATCACAAGTAGGCTTCAAATGAAGTTACTGTGAAAAGCCCCAAGCTGCCACATTCCGGCGCCTGTTCGGGGAGGCTGGTACGGGAATTGAACCGTGCTGCTGGCCTGCCTTGGTCTGCTTTCAAAGCCAGCGATTTAGCCCAGTGTGCTAAACCAGCACTGTGAATCTTGTCCTTTTCCCCTCTTGAGTTTATCTAGCTTCCCCTTAAGTGCACCTGTGCTGTTTCCTCCACAACTCATTTGTATAGAAAGTTCCGTATTCTAACCACTCACTGGCTCAAGAAGTTTGCTGTTTGGCAAATTCTAAAGTGTAAATTGGACACTGTGTGTCCCATGATCCTGAATCATTCAGCATCATCAAAGTTTTCAATAGAATTTCAGTGGGAGCATAAATAAAATCATTAGGCCAAAACCTATGATTTCAGTAACAATCCAACCAGTCATTCTCCTTGGGCAGTTTTACACTTGACAAAACATAGCAATTCTCATTGCATATTTTATTTTATCACTTAACTGGATCTAGAATGTTTTTACATTATAAGCTAAAGACAGGGAATATCTGTAACACGTAATGAAGCCTTTTGTGTCCTTACGCATAAGAACACACTAAAGAAGAAAGAGACTCTGCATCAAGCGCGGCTGGTGTCTCTGCTCTGACTGCTACCTATTGGTGCATTGGAAGGATTTTGCAGGTTGATACACTCAACCTGCTTTGCCCCTATCAACGCACTTTCCTTGGCCATCAGGTCTTGGGATGGGACTCAAACCCGGGACTTCTGGTTCACCACTTCCATGGTGCCATAAACAAAGCACGACATTAAACCAGAGACATTAGACTGTGTGTATTCTCATTGGCCTTCCACTGAGTCACACTGAATTCTCACCTGTCTTTCACAGGTGACAACAGAAAGCTAAGAAGGTGCGGTGAGAAAAATAAGAATTAAACAATGTGTGTTCTCCTATTAAAACATGCAAACAATAAAAAGGGGGAAGCACATTCTGAGAACTGTATTTTGTTTGAACCAGCACTTACTTGGCTTAGCTTAGAAATTAAGAAAGTGCTACATGTGGTCATTGGCTCATCATTTCTGCCACTGCAACAAGTCACTGTAAATACAATTTAAATGAAAATACCAGAGCCTCAGGAGACAGTCAGAAGCTATCTCTTCTAGGAATGTTCAAGGTGAGAGCCCCTCCTTTGTCTGTAGTGAGGCTTTTTGTTTGCCAGGGTTCACATTCCATTTCTGCCCTTAAATTTTGAACAGTGGCTGTGGACCACATAAATCATACAGCCCTTTTCAAATCAATAACGTTTTTATCTGCATTCCTTGGCATCATCCTTTGACATTTTCACATCAGTCCAGGCATTAAATTTGTTAAGACATCGGAAAAACTTGATGTGAAGAGAAAATCCATCATTTTATTTGATGAACTCTTGAACCAGATTAAGTAACTCTCTTTCTCCTGAAGATTTGTGTCTTTGTGGACCTTGGTGAATGTGCTTCTGCGCAAATACCAATCTCCAGTGGGATCCTCGTGCTCACAAGCAAAGGTCAAGTGTTTTGATTGTTTTTTGTTTGTAAGGTGACAAACGAGTGTGATTTAATCTGAATCATTGTCAACCCAAAGAACTGTACATGGGAATCAATGTCCACTGGAAGATTAATTACCCCATAACAAGCTTACATGCGCAGTCCCCATTATAACTGTGAATATAGGAATCTTAATGGAGGAAGTTGCGAGGAAGTAAAATTCAACTTCAGCAGGAGGTGCAAAAGAGACGTAGTGGGCTGGACACCGATCATACACCCATTATCTAAGCAGAGGGGTAACTCTGACAGGGTGTGTGACAGGTTGTGATCTGCCAGCAGATGTTTGGGCCACTCTGAAGTTTAATTTAGCCCCCAGCATATTAATGTATTACATAGACAGATATATTTTGACTTTATATTATTCTTTGGAGTTCAATAGCAGATGGCCTGACAATATTATGAGAAACTTTGTTGCAGAGAGTGCTTGTAACGTTACTCTTTCTGCTAAAACAGAGTAGTTGAAGTGAATAACATAGATGCATTTAGGGAAAGCAGGATAATTATAATAAGGAATAAAAGGATCTGTTGGTTTAGATGATAAAGTGGGGGGAGGGAGGAGGCTTGTGTGGAGTAGAAACAGTTGGTCCAAATGCCCTATTTCTGTGCTGTAATCTATATGTAATTTGGGAAGTACAGTTAGTAGGAATATAGATTTTTAACTCCTGTATGGACTGATTTAATGGAGTTCCAAAATGGAGGCTCTGGCAGGGGAACGCTGCAAGTTTCCATCGTCAGTTTCTGTTACAAATGCGGATAAAGGCATTTATATTAAGGAAGGTTCACAAATGAAACTGAGGACAAGATCTCCCTATTGTTCACGCCGATGGAATCTTCCGGGCCAGCTGGAGGTGCCCCCCTGCCACAGGTCTCCTGGGTTGAGTGGGGTGGATTCAATGGGAAATCCCATTGGCAGTGGTGGGACCAGAGTATCTTGCCACCAGCCAATGGTGGGGCCGCCTCCTGCTGCTGAGAAACACGTCGCGGGGAGGCCAGAGAATCTTGCCCAAAGGTTTTATGGACAGGAAATGTGTGCAAACATAACATTTTAACATGTTGTAAATAAATTATTTTAAGTCCTAACACCCTGATTAAAGTACAGTGTGGGAGGATGTACATACATAATCTGGCAGTTTACTAACTTCCAACATTGCTCCCATCTTAGGTTTTATAAAAACATAATTTTGGGGCCTTAAAGAGATAAAAGAATTTAGATTTCCAGACTTTGTATTAAGTTGATCTTTTCTCTCCACCCTAGTTATGACTAAAATTATATTCCGCAAGTCTCTCCTTCCTTCCCTATGTACAGTATGTGTCGTCTGTATAGCATGCAAGAAACAATACTTTTCACTCTATACTAATACATGTGACAATAATAAATCAAATCAAATAAATCAAGATCATCCAGCTCATAGGCTTCCTGAAGACAATGAAAGAATGGCATTGGGAAGCCATTCTCTGACCTCCCATGGCGTGTTTCTAGTGGCACCATCTTGGTCAGTGGCAGGATCTTCTTCTCTTGTTGCTGTTAATGGGATGTCCCATTGAATCCACCCCACGTTGCCGTGGAACCCACGGTGAGGGCGTGCCATAGTGTGGGACTGGAAGATCTTGCCAGCAAGACCAGCTGGAAGATCTCGTCTATTGCTTTGATCAAGTCTAACGTTTACTTGTGGAATGAAGACCATGGTCTTTACAGGTGTGTGTGGTCTTCCCTGACAGGCAAATGTTGTGTTGTTCAAAGGTTTATGGTGAACCGACGGAAGTGATTCAAACATTACCAATCTTAAATTTGTTTCTAATTCTAAAGTGTAAGGATTTTAAAAAAATATTTTTTTATTCTCATCCTTTTTCACATTTTCTCTCAAATTTACACCCAACAATAAACAATAATCAGTAACAAATGTAATGTCAATCCCCATATCAATGACAACAATCCTATCCTCCCACCAAATTTCCTCCCTGGAAATAGTGGGAAGAGGGAAAATATTCCGTAGGCATTTTTCACCTGGTGCTCAATTCTTCATTTGGCAATAGTGGGTGGGATTCTCTCAGCCCACACCAGGCCGGGGGATCGCCAGGCCGGGTGCGAATCGCGCGACGCTGCCCCGACGCCGATCCGCCGATTCTCCGATGAGCAGAGAATCGGTGCCATTGGCGCCGGCCCGTTCGGCGCGGAGCCGGTCGGGGGCCGCTCTACGCGCCCCCCCCCCCCCCCCCCCCCCCCCCCTCGGTGATTCTCCACCCGGGATGGGCCGAGTGGGCGCAAAAAAAAATCTGAGTCGCACCGGCGCGTCCATGTGTGGTCTTATCGGCGGGACCTCGGCCTGCATCCTTCGGGGGCGCCTGGTGGGGGGTCCGACCCGGGATGGGGGGGTGGGCCTCCGCTGTGGCCTGACCCGTGACTGGGACCTACTGATCGGCGGGCCGGCCTCACCAGCTGGGGGGCCCCTTTTTCTCCACACCGGCCCCTGTTGCCCGAAGCCATGTTGTGTCGGGGCCGGCGCAGAGAAGGAAGCCACCGCGCATGCGTGCGTGCGCAGACCCGCGCACCCATTTGAGGCCGGTATCGGCCGCTAGAGCGCCGTGGATTGCTCCAGTGCCATGCCGGCCTCCTGTAGGGCTCGGAATAGCTGATCCTGGGGGCCTGTTGAAGCCGTCATAAAACGCGAATCCCGCAGTAACATATCAGGCATCGAAACACTGAAATGGCATTGGAAACAAACTAAGTCACTTAAATAATACAAAAATAAAAGCAAAATTCTTCAGATATTGGGGATCTGAAATAAAGGAAACGCTGGAAAAACTCCGCAGGTCTAGCAACAGCTGTAGACAGGGAAACAGTGTTAATGGGCTGAATTCTCCCACGCCTCCGCCAATGGGTTCAAAGGTGGGTGGGGATGGGAGAATTTGGCAGGAGATCCAAAAGCTCCGGCGAGAATTTTCACAGAATCTTCCAATGGTGCCGCCATGGCAGAACGGTGAAATTCCGGGAGGCCTGAAACTGATGGGCTTTCCGTTAATGAGATTCAGTTGAAGGTGTGACCGCCCGCACCCAATTCTCTGCAATGCTGGTGGGAAAACACTTCTGGGAAAAGGAGCATCCAGATGTCAGGACTCACCTGAGCAGTGCCTGGGCTGTGTCCTGAGCTCAGGATAGAGAGCACCGACAACCCTGCAAGCTCCAGCAGTGGGTGGGAGGAACATCCACATGTGGACCTTCCAGGTTTAGTGTCCTGGAGTGGATCCACCTTCCCGCCTCCGAATGTTCCCAGAGATCCATCTTTTTTCTCAGGAGGACCACTAACCAGGCTCCGAATGATTTTTTTTTAAGTGGCAATTTAGCATGGCCCCTTAAAATAGGTGATGCACAAGTTGTCAGAATTGGAGCAGCGCAGAGATCTGGAAGGGTTGTTGGGTTCGAGGAGGTTACAAAGATACAAGAAGAGGGAACAGTGAGGTCATTATGTGAAAACAAGGGTGAAAGTTTCAAAATTCAGATGGTTCCAGAATGGGAGCGCAAGTGAGCAAACACAGTGCCTGCTGGACAGATCCCTGGGGATCAGGTCCTGCTCCTTGCCTGGGCCGACAACCCGCTTGGCACACAACAGAATGCCATCTTCCACGCTAAGCTCAGACATCTTCGTCGAGAATGCCCACAACTTGCCTGGTAACTGCCCATGCTGACCCTCATATCGGACTATGTGTCAAATGGACTGGATCAGTGTGCGTCCACTCATGAATTTGGGACGATGTAACAGGCAGCAAATCCATAAAGTTGAGCGTGGCCACTCCCTCGTCAATTCGGGGAGGAGAGTGAGGGTGCGTCGGCAAAGGCAGTCGGTTTAATGCATCCGCATTTACGATCTGGGTGACGGGACGATGCTCAAATGAATACTTGTAGGCGGCCAGCAGGGTGGCCCAGTGCTGGATCCTGGAGGTGGCAATGGGCAGAATCGCTTTGCCTTCTTTAAAAAGATCTCGCAACGATTTGTGATCCGTGATGATCGTGAAACGTCGGCCGTATGCGTATTGATGGAATGTCTTCACAGTAAAGTCAACTGCCAAACCTTCTTTCTCAATTTGCGTACAATTGAGCTCTCAATTGGCCAAAGCCAGTGCCCATGAGGCAATAGCGATCGGTCTCTCTCTGCCATTTTCCCTGCGATCTGATAAAACAGCACCAATGCCTTACGCTGACGCATCACACATGACAATTAGTTGTTTGGCGGATTCACAATGTGTTAACAAGCCTGAGGAAGTCAGCTGTTTATTTTACCCGTGAATGCTGCTTCCTGTTGCTCCCTCCATGTCCATTCCTGGTTCTTTTTTAAAAGGAGGTGTCGGGGGGCTAACATTGTAGTGAGGCCGGTGATGAACTTGCCGTAATAGTTCACCAATCCCAAAAAAGACCGCAGCTCCGAGTTGTTTTCAGGGGTAGGGGCCTGCTGAATAGCCCGTACCTTTTCTGCGACCGGGTGTAACCCCTTACGGTCCACTCGGTAGCCCAGGTACACCACTTCCCTCGCGCGGAAAACGCACTTTCTCTCCGCAGACGAAAGCCCATTTCCGGGAAATGACTGAGCACCTCACCCAAGCTACTTAAATATTCCTGTTTGGTTTCCCCTGTGACCAGCATGCCATTCCAGATATACTGCCACCCGGGGCAATCCACACAGTATTCCATTGCCCTCTGGAATATGGCACAGGCCGACGACACTCCGAAGGGTAGTCTGGTGGACTTGTGCAGGCCTCTATGGGTGGTTTATAGTGACGGATTTATAGGAGGCAGGGACCAAAACTAACTGCAAATATGCATGGCTCACATCGAGCTTGGTAAATGAGTGTCCACTGGCCAATTTTGTGTATGGGTCCTTGATGTAGGCATCAGGTAATGACCCAATGGAGAGGCCCTGTTGACCATTAGCTTATAGTCCTTACACAATCTGACTGTCTTATTAGGTTTAGCACCGGGACTACTGGAGTCGCCAATCGATAAAACGTACTGGCCTGGTGAACTCGAGGCCTTCTAAGCAGCTTAGTTTGGCCTCAACTTACGCTCATGATGTACCATCAATTGGACTTGAGTCGTGAAGAAGTTCCAAATATCAGGCTTTAAGGTGTGGGGGCGGGGAAAAGAGGGATGGATGAGGTTAGATGGAGGATGATTTGGGAGGGGGGGTGTGGGTGGTTCAATGCAGTGCCCCTGAGGAATGCCGAACCCTCCCTCTTTTCCCCGCCCCCACACCTGGGGTAAACACAGAACCTAAACCGCACTGTAAATCTGTGCCAGTGCATAGGGGGATCAAATAGCTCTGGAACAAAGGGCAGGATGAACAGAATGTGAAAGAGAGAGAGGAGAAAGGGGGAGGGAGGAGAAAGGGGGAGGGAGGAGAAAGGGGGAGGGAGGAGAAAGCGGCCCAGGGGGTGGGGAGGCAGAATTAATCCAAATTCCTGCTTATTTCCTCAGACTCTTCAAAAGGTTGTTTCTCCCCAGGATTAGAAAAGGTGCCTTGATAATTCACAGCGCAGAACCCTTTCTGCGCTGTGAATTATAAAGGCAGAACCCAGAAACTTTGCCAAAAGTTTTTCCCTCTCTCTCCGCGCGTTTTTCCTGTTGTTGTGAAACTAACCTGAAATCGCAGAGGCTGAAGCTGAAATAGACAAATCCAGACACATCTCCCACCCCGGGATCCCAGCATTTCCCTCTGCATTCTAACCAGGCAATATTCCTGGGTTTAGGCAGATTGCAATATACTCACCAAAGCCCTGCTCTCAGCCAGAGGACGGACGGGACTCCCTCTCTCTGTCTCTCTCTCTCTGTCTGTCCCCACAGTCTCCCTCTCTCTCTCTCTCAAACAAAGACAAGGCAGCTGGGAGGAAGGGGAGCCTTGAGGAAGATCTGCTGATGCCCCCATCCAATGGATGCCCGGGGCCAACGCACCGTCGCCCCCCCCCCTCTGCACGCCACTGCCCCTTACCCCAACCCCCTACCCCTACCCCCCTACCTCTACCCCTACCCCCCACCCCCACCCCTCCCCCTCCCCCACCCCTACACCCCCCACCCTCTCCCACCCCCCCCACACCCCCCTCCCCCACCCCTACCCCTCTCCAATGCCGCGACCCCCCTCCCCACCCCTACCCCTCTCCAACGCCGCTACCCCCCCTCCCCACCCCTACCCCCCTCCAATGCCGCTACCCCCCCACCCCTCTCCAACGCTGCTACCCCCCCACCCCTCTCCAACGCCGCTACCCCCCACCCCTCTCCAATGCCGCGACCCCCCACCCCTCTCCAACGGCGCGACCCCCCACCCCTCTCCAACGCCGCGACCCCCCCACCTCTCTCCAATGCCGCTACCCCCCCCCCCTCTCCAACGCCGCTAACCCCCCTCCCCACCCCTCCCCACCCCTCTCCACATCTCTCCAACGCCGCTACCCACCCCCCCCGCGCACTCGATGTAGGTTACTGAACGGCGTCAACCATCATCAATGGTTGATGCCGTTATAAACCTACTTTGATTTTCGCCGACGTGACCCGTGGCCACGTCGGCGGGACTTCGGCCCATCCGGGCCGGAGAATTATTCACCCTAAATATAACATGACATCCCGCCGGCGCCAGCTGTTCTCCGAGGCGGCCGGCGGGATTTGAACAACGCCGTTTTATGGCGGGTCGGATAATTCCTAACATGGCGGGAGCGGGAATAACGCCGCCGGCGGCCGATTCTTGGACCCTGCGTGGGGTCGGAGAATTTCGCCCAGTATCTCTGCACTATTACGGACGTTTCAGGGTTGAAGCGTTGCACCACCAGGGTTACCAATTGTTCAAAAGTTTTAGTGTCCGGAGTTGCAGGATGTGTGAGGTTTTTTTTCATTCCATAAGTATGAGCTCCACAGACAGTCAGCAATCTCACTGTCTATTGGTTATCACCTGGGATAGTGTTCTACGTACTGTGTCCAATCCTTTCAGCTTACGTCAAACACAATCTTCCAAACAAAGGCATTTTCGAAAAAACAAAGTTTCCAACCTTGGCTTAGCAGAGTAAAGGTGGTGGTTTCACCCGACAGCGTAGCAGCGTCGACAGTCATCCCGTTGTATCCTCATCGTCAGTTCTGTAGACCACTCAATGAGTCCGAATGAGTTAGCAAAAATACGACGGTTTATTGCAACGCGATTATATTATAATATACATCAGCCTTGAGTCCTGTCGGTTCCATACCTGGCCGTCTTTATACAGACATTAACCCTTAGCAGGGGAGCTCGTACTCGCCGAGATTCACGGGGAGACTGATGGCACCAACCCCGTGGGTCTCGTGCGGGTTTATAACATCTACCCTTTAACTTGGCTGACTGCAGAGAGGGGAATGCAATCATCAAAGGGTTAACGGGCCATCTGTGTTCAACAGGACATCATTTTCTGGAAAAGAACCACTCAATTCCAGTTTTATGACCTTAAAAAGTACAACTTTTGAATGCTCCACTCATGCTTAAGAATGCTGAGAAACCTGCCCGTCCACCAAAACATTTACGCATCTGTCATTTACAAATGCCCAATGATTGAGTGAGTGCTGAAGGCTTTGAAAGGCTTCAGTGCATTCAGAAAAAGAAGACTCATTTGTGCGTAATCTCATCTCGTGTACCTATGCTGCAGAAAGCCTCATACCATCAGAGCGACAAAATCACTTCAGAGGCATGCGATTGAAAAACGAATATTTTCCCCCTGCTTCAAAGGGCTCTTGGTACTTGCAGTTTGTGATTTTCAGCCTATTTTACAAGGTTATGATAACTGACACTTTGAATTCCACCTCATCAGACTGCATGCCCATGTTTTACCCCTTCGACTTTAAGTTTGCACCGGGCTCCATTCTCTCGGAATGAATTTGTTCAAATTGCATTTCCACCATTTTGAGTGGGAGTTTCAAGTCCGCAGAGTTTCACTTTTTGGGGCTGCTTATTTGGTGGAAATGAGGAATCTGTGTTCATTACTGTAACTGGAGATGCTGCAGAGTGCCGATGGGATCAGATGGAGCCTTAATTGTGGTTTGGCTCTGCATAGAATTTCTCATTAAGATAAATGGCGTTGCACTGGATAGGAATCTGCCTCAAGGAAATTAAAATGTGCCTTCATTTCGCAAAACATTCCAATGGAGGTCCACTGTCATAAAGAGGTTCTTTTACCATGAGCTAAAAATTCCTGCATGCAAATACAGACTGAATTCCAAGACTCCCTATATGGTAGCAGCAATAAAGAGTCCGCCATTATCGGCACAGTAATAAGGGCTGGAAATCTTTAAAAATGCTCAAAGTGGCTTCATTTTCCACAGCAACTGAACAAAGTTGGGCTTTTCTCTGGGCCGCCTTCAGCGATCCAAAGGGGTCCCAGCGTTGAATTGGGATGATTTGCCAGTTAGAAAAAATGGCAGGACAACCCGGGAATAAAATGGTCTCTTGCATGTCCACATCTTGTGGCTTGTTTTGTGTCATCACCATGAGTTAAATAACAGGAAAATAAATAGATTGTTGCATAGCTGTTCTGGGCAATGGACTGGTGACTGACTGCAGTTTTGTTCTCTGGCAGGCTGTATATTTTTTTAACTGTGTATCCTGTGTCTTTCAAATTCCCATTGGTCAGGGGCATTTCCGCATACATTTGCCTCAGTGGATTGGGACAGGGTGAAAGAATACTTAGCCTCTCTCCTCTTATGGGCAGTCCCTCAGGATCGAGGGGGACTTGTTCCCACTCTGGTTTGATGGGTCCTGAGATGGATGATTAGTACAACGCGCAATCTGTTGGCCGAAAGCTGAACAAACACATTGGAGATGATAGTGAATTGTCATCATCTTCCATGGCTTCCTTCGGCATGAGGAGGCTCCCAAGATATGGAAAATGGTCCACATATTCCAGGATCTCACCTACACTAACCATTATGGTGGGGAACCTCATGTTTCTGATGCAGATTTGAGGTATAATGAAAGTGTTATATTTTTGAACTGTGTTTTTAATTTAGTGGAAGATGAAGGAATGAAGGGACCCACCCTGAATTCTGCTGACAACAAGCCTGAGTTGTTAAAGATTAAAGGTGTAAGATTTTCACACCTGTAAACAATGACGCGAGCAGCTGTGTTGACTGTTGGTTTCCAAGTTTCAAGGAGGTACTGGGAATGTCAATTTTGTAAATGATTATATTTTAAACTGGCTATTTAATTCCAAGATGGAATGAAGTTGGGGGTCGAAATAACTAGCATTTCTACTGCATACGACTCCCTTGTGATTCACATTGTCACAGAGGTGGACTTTGAGATGGGAAGAGTTCATGGGAAGCCATTTTGGGAGCAAATCAGAGTTAGGTTTAGTCGACACAAATCTGTGATTGAGAGAGAGCAGAGAGATAGAGGCAGCAAGTCTTTATGGTTCACCACACAGAATGTGGGCGGGAGTTTGCGCTCGAATTGAAGAGACCATGGGCTACCAGAATCGGGAAATGCGATGGGGCGGAGAATGGCGCATAAGGCGAAAATTGTGGCTGGCGCCAGGCGCTCGACAGAATGCCATGCTCCGGTGGCTTAACAGGGGCATCATTGCATTATACTCTGCATGTACTGTAAACACCATTGGCAAAGCATTCGTGGGCCTAACCGGGTATTCTCTGGGACCTCTGCGATGCTCTGCCCCCACGAGGAGGAATTATTGATGGCGAGTTTCACTTGTGGTTTTAAAAATTGGGAAACAGGTGCAGTGGCTGCTGAAGAGAGAGGGGGTACTAAAACTGTCCAACATCGTTATAGTGTGCTGGCAGTTGTCCTGCTGGCCGGGGGGAGGGAGGGGGGGGGGGGTTCTGCCAGGGTCAAGGGGAGTAGTGGGATTGGCCAACAGGTGTCATTGGCCAACATTGTGTCAGACTGGACAGTCACGGACCACCATTTCTTCAGCCTGCAAGGCAGCCATGCAGCTGACAAGCCGCCCACTGCCCACTGTGAACTTAGTGCCACGGGTCATATGGGTGTGTCCCTCAGGCCACCCCCATAGGTATCCTCTGGCCCCAGCCAACCCATCAACAGGATCGGCGTGCTCCAGCACAACTAGTGCCATCTTGTTGACTGGAAAGGGGTGTGTGGCGACTGCAGCTTGTCAGCCTCTCGAGTGGCAATCCTGACCCCGGTGAATCGGATACCGTTTTTTTATTGGGATCACTTGTACCACGTGGCACCAGTGCTCGCTCATTAACAGTTTCGGAATGGCTCCGGAACTGCCGCCAATTTTGCTGTCGTAGAAGTCCACCGATTCTGTCCCAGTGTCAACATTTATCTCTGAAATGGAGAATCCTGCCCCATGTTTATGAAAAGGCTGGAAGATTCACCTAGCTTTGGCTAATGGGAACGATCCTCACTTTGCTGCTCACTGTGGACGCCCATTCTTTTTTTCCCTTTAAAAAAAAAAATTTTTTGTGTATCCAATTCATTTTTTCCAATTAAGAGGGAATGTAGCATGGCCAATCCACCTACCCTGCACATCTTTGGGTTGCGGGGGCGAAACCCATGCAGACACGGGGAGAATGTGCAAATTCCACACAGACAGTAACCCTGAGCCGGGATCGAACCTGGGACCTCGGCGCCTTGAGGCAACTGTGCTAACCACTTGCGCCACCATAGAGCCCTGGTCCATTCTGAGATTAGGAGTTACTTGGCTGAGGAAAGGAAAAGAAATGAAGCAAGCTCTCCACAGTTAAGAATCATTTTTGACTGGTCCAGAGAGGATAGAGTTTGGACAGCTCAACGCGAACAGATTTTCTTTTTGATATTGATGCCGGAAATGTGGGTGTCACTGGCAATGGTAGTGAATTATTACCCATCCCTAATTGTCCTGTAACTGATGGCTAGCTTAGCCATTTCGCCTGGCAGTGATGAGACAACTACATTGCTGTGTCCCTGGAGTGTCAGAATAGACCACACAGGGAAGGAAAAAAGCTTTCCTTCCCGAAAGGGAATGTACAACAATCCAGTACCTACTATTGATACTCGCTTTTTAATTCTAGATTTAAAAAAAAAATTTAGCAGGGCAATTTAGTATGGCCAATCTACCTCACCTGCACATCTTTGGGTTGAGGGGGTAAAACCCACGCGGACAAGGGGAGAATATGCAAACACCACACAGACAGTGACCCGAGGCTGGGATCAAAGCCGGGTCCTCGGTGCTGTGAGGCAGCAGTGCTAACCACTGTGCCATTGTGTCCACCCCCCCTCCAGATTTATTTGTTAACTGATTTTAAATTCTTCAGCTGCCACTGTGAGATTTGAACTTATTGCAATGTTAATGTCAGCCTTCTTGTTAAAATAATAAAGATTCTTATTATTAGTTCAGGTCTCAGGATTACTGGCCCAATAATAACGTCACTGCTACAATTCCCTTCCAGTTGCTTAGCTGAGCTCATACACATTTTAATTGGGCAATCAACAATGTAACATTATACACAAGACTATTGCCGTATGTACTGCACACCATGGACAGTCATGGCAAGTAAATTACAATGTTTACTTAGTGTGTTAAATATACTTCCCCACAGCTCATTTTAATGATTGAAAGGGGGCTGATTGATAAAACCATTCAACGACAAAAAGGTGCTTCACTTCTTCTGGGGCTTAACTTAATCTGCCTCACCGCATGGAACTGACACGGTACGTGAATTCCAACTTGCGTAACAATTCATTTCTAAACAGTTGCAAAACTTTCAAACAAGTCAGTGACGCAAATGTAAAGATCGGTGCTACACTGTTTAAAATATGAAGCAGACCTTTTAATGGTGCAAAAAATCTTTTTATTGTGAAATCATAAAAGCCTAGAATGATAGAGCATAGGAGGAAGCCACTCGGCCCATTATTCCCCATAGTAGATCTAAAGGACGAAATTGCATACAGTTGTATGTGGAATCCTCAGGGTGTCTCAGATTACTTCACGTCCAATGCATTACCTTCCAAAAGGTAGTCACAGTTCCACACAATTGAGCACAGCAAGATCTCACAAGATCCCTAAAATGATATAGCACAGAAGGAGGTCATTTGGCCCATCATGCTTCTGTGATGGATCTAAAGGAATAAATTGCATACAGTGTGACATAATTTTCTATAATATCATCAGATGCAGCTCAGCATTGCGTTTTAAGTGATGAATTTTGTGCTAGGTCATGGTGTGCACCCAGAACTGGCACCCTACTGGCCCTGAGTGAGAATGCTTCAACTGAACCAAGCTGACTGGGCCTTTATCATATCATGCTTGATGAGGAGTTTTGACCTCAAACTAGATCACCAATTGTCTCCCTCTACAGATGTGCCATACAGGGCATCCTATCCGGCTGTCTCACAACTTGGTGTGGCAACTACTCAGCCCAAGATCGCAAGAAACTGCAGAGTGTGGTGAACTCAGCTCAACGCATCACACAAGCTTGCCCCCCTCCCATTGATTCTGTCATCACTTCCCGCTGCCTCAGGAAGGCATTCACCTGAGGAAGGAGCAGTGCTCCAAAAGCTAGTGATTCGAAACAAACCTGTTGGACTTTAAACTGGTGCTGTAAGACTTCTTACTGTGCTCATCCCAGTCCAACTCCACATTAGGAAGATAGACAGCATTGCCAGAGACCCCTCCCAATGAGGCTCTGCCCTCTTCCAGACCCTTCCATTAGGCAGATGGTACAGAAGTCTGAAGACCCGCACATCCATACACAGGAACAGCTTCTTCCCCACAGCTACTAGACTCCTCAATGACTCCCCCTCGTGTTCCCTGGAAGAACTTGGAAGAACTTACTATTTGTCAATGTACTTTGTTGAGTATTCTTTTTGTCTACTGTGTACATTCCCTTGGCTGCAGAAAAATACTTTTCACTGTACTTCGGTACATGTAACAATAAATCAATCAATCAATCAATCAATAATAGTGTGGTGAATTATAAACACTAATAATCCACACTGTATCGTACAACATGTGTTGAGCCTGTACCTTGTACTAGATCATGTGTAGTTGCGCGGCTCTACCCATAGGGGGAGATGAGGAGCTTGTACTGGGCTCCACCCTTAGCTCCGCCCATGGTTCCGCCCATGGCTCCTCCCCCTAACCGGAAGTATAAAGGTTGCTGTTGTGAGCCCACCTGCCAGTTCATCGAGAGTTCACCTCGTCACAGCCAGGCTCTGTTGTAAGACGATTAAAACCACTGTTCGCTTCTAACCACGTGTCGCGTGAATTGATGGTCTTATCAGATAGTTTGTGGACTTTGGCCAATTATAAGAAATTATATTCAGCTACAAACTTGTCAAGCAATTTTCCTTACACCATGAAGTATTGATAAGAATCATTGACATTTTTCCAGTTGTCTAGTTATATTGTTCCGATCTAAGAACTTATTTGCAAAGAGGGATCCCTCCTCTTTCATTATAATGTGCCATTTTCCAATAGAACTATTCTTCTATGGCACATAAAAGAAGTGTTGTAACACTGACCATTGTAATTCTATCAAAATCCATACCCGTAGGCTGGTGGTTAAACTGACATTTCTCATCTTGTTCCTCCTCCAGGCCAATGTGAATGCTGGAAGAGACAATTAACTTTCAGAATAAACTGTTTAACAAGCTCAAACTTCCTGAAGATAACCTACAACCTGCTGTGAGTGAGTCAGAAGACAAACCTTAACGAAAGGATTTAAAATGAATTTCATCAACTTGAATTATCAAACTGTGAGCTCTGAAGAGGACCGCAGGAGGCTCTTCAAAAATGGTTGCTACATGCAAGTCAACAAAAGGAGATACAGAAAGCGATTTCTCCGAAAAGATGGAAACTGCAACATCCATTTTAAACGTACATTCGGTGAATGGGAAAGTTACTTTTCCGATATCTTCACTACGCTCATAGATCTCAAATGGAGACAAATGTTTCTGATCTTCTCCCTGTCGTATATATTGTCATGGCTATTTTTTGGTTTTGTTTACTGGGTCACAGCAGTTATCCACGGAGACTTACAAATTGAAGAAGAAGATCATACACCCTGTGTTGTCGAAGTTCACAGCTTCACTGCTGCTTTCCTGTTCTCCATTGAAACACAAACGACCATTGGCTACGGATCTCGCTGCGTGACAGAAGAGTGCCCGTTTGCTGTTTCTATGGTCACTTTCCAATCGGTGATAAGCTGTTTAATTAACACATTTTTCATCGGTGTCGTAGTGGCTAAAATGTCTAAGGCCAGAAAGAGAGCTCAAACAATTCGTTTCAGCAATAATGCAGTAATAGCTGTAAGAAATGGGAAACTATGCATGATGTGGCGTATTGGGGATTTCCGTGAGAGCCATATCATTGAAGGTACTGTTAGAGCTGAGTTACTCCAATTTAAAGAGTACGATGACAATAAGTTGTCCATGGAACACCAGGACTTGCACATAGGCATAGGCAATATCATCCTTATCAGTCCTGTCATTATTGTACATGAAATAAATGAAGACAGTCCACTCTATGACCTTAGCAAGAAAGACTTAGCTGAAAGTGATTTTGAAGTCATAGTTACATATGTCTATTCAGAGGACTCAACAGGAAATACTCACCAGTCTCGGAGCTCGTACACACCTCTGGAGATCTTATGGGGTCACCGCTTTAATGAAGTTCTCAAAGACAAGCCAAGTTACTATAAAGTCAACTATTCCCAGTTTCACAAAACTCAAGAAGTAACAACACCAGAATGCAGTGCCAAAGAGTTGTATTCCATGCAACAAGAACAGAGCATCAATGTGCTTACTGTGGCTGGATTGGACAGCGAAGATGGAAAGTGTAAGAGCACAGTCATTCCAAGTCACAATAAAGAGCAAGGCGAAGAACAATATGTGTACCAAAAGCCTGCATTTGTATTCAGAAGCCTATCCATGGAGTCAGAACTCTGATTGTTGCCTTAATTCCCACTGCCCCTGTTGAACACTGCAAATAGGGCTTTTGCAGAATTAGAAAGGGGGGTATTAGTCATTCATGAATAGAGTCAATGAAAACACAATTTTCTCCTTATACTAATAAAATTCTGATTTATAATTAACACAGTAAGCATCCAGAATTGTGGATCAATATATAGCATGAGGCAGCAGGTGAAATAACGTCCTCCCTCTGTATCATCATATATATTAGTTATGATGACAAATCTTTTCAGAGTAAACTATAACGTTCTGTCATTCTCAAATTTTTACCTTCATCTTTTGTTGCACTGTAGATAGTAGGAAAATTAGCAAAACTACAAATGATGATCACTGCTAGAATCATAACATTTGGATGAGAGCGCTATGGGTTTTCAGCACTATGGGTCCTATTTTATGCGTGCACACTTCTGATGCTGATAATGATTGGTTGCCAGTTTGGGGAAGGCAGACAGAGAGCTAGAAGTCTGAAGAATAGCTGATTGTGCCGTCAATGGGCATGTAGTTGGATGCCATTACAGCAACTTTGGGCCACAGTGCTTCAACTAGCCCCTTCCCTGAAGTACGCACATCTGAACAGGCAAAAACTATCCACTACTTTTAGGTTGACTGAATGATTTCTACTGGCTGTTGCAGCAATTTTAGGTGTTGTTCATGGTTTCCAGAATTTTTAAAGTGCATGATGACTACATGGATTGGCATGGCATGTGCTCAACAACTTCGACCTGACTTCATGGATTCTGCACAAACCACTTGCTCTCAGACATGAATGTGGTAGCTTGCTTTCCCCTTGAAATGCAGCATGATGGGGGGAATGAACAGACGTGACACAGAGCAGAGCAAGATGTTGGAGGAGGTGATGTACCGTCAATTACCACGAGATGAGAATGGTGGAACAATCGAGGCTTTATTGAACAAGATGTTGTGCCTCCTGTAGCTGTACCTCTAATATACGGACAGTAATACATATAATATACCACTAGTGGTGTTCACCACAGGTGGGAAGAGGGGGATGGAGTGAAAGGTTTGCAGCAGGAGGTTACACCTTGCCAAGGAGTTCCAGTCCCTGAACCTCAGTGAGGAACAGTGTTGACTAAGGAGATGCTTTCTGAAATATGTTGCCTGCTGCAACCATAGCTGAAATCTCAGACAAGGCCAGCGTGGCATTGCCAGTGACTCAGAATGTGACCGCAGCAATGAACGTTTATGCATCTGCCTCCTTTGTGGCTGAAGCAGGTGATATTTTCAATATTTAATAATAATAATCTTTATTGTCACAAGTAGGCTTACATTAACACTGCAATGAAGTTACTGTGAAAAGCCCCTAGTCGCCACATTCCGGCGCTTGTTCAGGTACACAGAGGGAGAATTCAGAATGTCCAATTCAGCTAACAGCACGTCTTTCAGAACTTGTGGGAGGAAACCGGAACACCCGAAGAAAACCCACGCAGACACGGGAATGACGTGAAGACTCTGCACAGACAGTGACCCAAGCCAGGAATCGAACCTGGGACCCTGGCGTTGTGAAACAACAGTGCTATCCACTATGCTACCGTGCTGCCCCAGTTTGCTGGCCACAGTTGTATAACAGTAGGTAGCACAACAGTGTTCGGCAGATGGAACAAGGTAAACACACATCAAAGGCCACACTGACATCTTTCAGTATTAACCCTGATACCTGAGAAAACGCAAACACTGATAAATCATGATGGAAGCATGCTGGTTTGAATGAATTTCAGGCTGCAAGATTTGGCTGCCTAGTGTGCAAAATACCCCATCCACCAGCCTTGCCTGGCTTTCAATGTGCAATATACAGCGGGGTGTGTGCATTCAAGCTGTTCTCCGACCCGTGCACCCACAGCACCTAAAACCCATCCGTCAATTTGAAGGTGGACCCCATTGTGTGTAGAAGCAATCGTGTAGTGTGCACAATATGAAGTATTAAAAATATCATCAAACTACCTGGAGGTGGAATGGTAGTGGACTTCACAACATGCTTTTACCTCTGAGTTTCAATGCATTCCAGATCTATAGTGCCTTCCGTTGATTATAAAATGTATTCTGACTGCTTTAATCCTGATCGCGATGGGCGTGGACACACAACACAAAATTGGGACTCATTTTGGCAATCGCACCAGCGACACTGGGACATGGAATAGAAAATTCCACAGAATTTTATCCCAATTCTAAAGCAAACCTGCCACAGAATTGTCGAAGCTTTATCTACATTCAATTACGCTTCACCTGACTCGGGTACATCAATGCTGACACAAACCTACTGAAAAGTGGAAAAGACGTTTTCCGAGTAGTTGCGTCCCTCATTTTAAAATGTAAATTTAACAGATGACTAACATGTCCTTGCTTGCATAAGTAGAATATACAATATGAACAGTAGATTATGTCGATTTTTTCCACTTGATAAATATGTGGTGGCCCATGAGTGATGAAGCCACTGATGAATGTCTATGTCTTTCAATGATGAATTAAACTGATGATTTTCCTCATAGTCACTTATCATAAAAATGAGGATTGGGAGTGTGAATGAGATTGCTGATGATCAGGGTCTGAAAGGGCTAACCAAACGTTCCAGTTTATAGCAGGCTATTTGAAAACCACTTTGTGATGGCAGTCAGACATTTGCATCCCAACCAAATCTTCACTGAGCCCTCATTTCCATTCCTAATATTGGTCCCTACTCACAAGCCTTTTCTGGTACAGGCTTGGAGAGCAGAAGAGCCTGTTCCTGTGCTGTATTGTTCTTTGTTCCTTGTTCTCTTCTGCCAATTTGCTAAAATGGTATTTTTTTTCCCCATGATTGTTCTGCAGTTTTTCCCCACAAAAATATTCTGCAAGTGGTCACTTTAAGAAAAATGTTGGAAAACCAGATTTCATCTTTAGCTTTGCTAATGGAGCTTTAGTCAATTAATGCATTCATTCTTGCTGTAGGCTAATTCAGGTTAGAAGCAACGTGTTGAAAACAAATCTCATCCTGACCTGTTATAAAGAATGTAATATATATCTCTCCATCACAAGATGCCAAAACTGTGTGTAAAACATCTGTTCGACATTGTCTCTGAACTTGCTAAGCAACTAATATTCAGTGTAGATATTTTTTGATCTTTGAAATAGGAATGATGTTAAAACAAATTCCACAAACGTTAGTCATTGCATTTTTCCTTCCTAAATTGTAAATTATTACTTACTTAAGAGGCTTTGAACAATACAGATTCTTGTCACTAGTACAGTTGTTGAAATCTGTCCTGTTCAAGGGTGAAGAATGGATTTTGAAACTCGGCGGAATTGGGCAGATTGTATTTGCATCACCAGGGTGAGGGTGAGCTAGTCTGTGATCTCCAAAAACAGGAGTTCTCTGTGGCACCATCTGCCAAATAAGAACGTATAAGATATTAAAAAAGAAGCAGTTCTATGAGGTCTAAAAGAAAGAGCAGAATTGGTGAAACGTCTGCCAGTGTTGGGTAAAGAGGAAAAATTGTTCAATAAAGTTTTCATTAAAGTCAAATTGGGAAATGAAATAATTCCATAATCTTCAGTGGCTGCTGATCTTGTAAAATGGAAATAATCTTTGTTGTCACAAGTAGGCTTTCACTAACACGGCAATGAAGTTACTGTGAAAAGCTCCTAATCGCCAAATCCCAGTGCCTGTTCGGGTACACAGAGGGAGAATTCAGAATTCTCAGCTGGTATGGGAATTGGACCCATGCTGTTGGCCTTGTTCTGCATCACAAACCAGCTGTCTATCCCATTGAGCTAAACCAGCCCTCCTGATTATGCCGTGATTTACGCCAAGGCTCCATAAGTCCAAAAGACCATAAGACATAAGGGCAGAATTGGTCCATTCGGCCCATCGAGTCTGCTCTGCCATTCAATCATGGCTGATTTTTCTCATCCCCATTGTTCTGCCTTCTCCTCTCAGCCCCAATCCCCTTATTAATCAAGAACCTATCAATCTCTATCTTAAAGACAGTAAGTGATTTGGCCTCCACAGCCTTCTGTGGCAAAGAGATCCACAGATTTACCACCTTCTGGCTGAAGAAATTTTTCTTCATCTCTGTTTTAAAGGATTGCCCCTTTAGTCTGAGATGGTGTCCTCTGGTTCTAGTTTTTCCTACAAGTGGAAACATCCTCTCCACGTCCACTCTATCCAGTCCTCGCAGTATCCTGTAACTTTCAATAAGATCCCCCCTCATCCTTCTAAACTCCAACGAGTACAAACCCAGAGTCCTCAACCATTTCTAATACAAGTTCTTCATTCCAGGGATAATTCTTGTGAACCTCCTCTGGACCCTTTCCAAGGCCAACACGTCTTTCCTTAGATATGGGGCCCAAAACTGCTCACAATACTCCAAGTGGGGTCTGACAAGAGCCTAATACAGCCTCAGAAGTACATCCCTGTTATTGTATTCTAGCCCTCTTGACACGACTGCTAACATTGCATTTGCCTTCTTAACTGCCGACTGAACCTGCACGTTAACCTGAAGAGATTTGTGAACAAGAACTCCCAAGTCCCTTTGTGCTTCTAATTTCCTCAGCATTTCCCCATTCAGAAAATAGTCTATGCCTAAATTTCTCCTTCCAAAGTGCACAACCTCACACTTTTCCACATTGTATTTCATTTGCCACTTCATTGCCCAGTCTCCTAGCTTGTCCAAATCCTTCTGCAGCCCCCTTGCTTCCTCAATACTACCTGCCCCTCTACAGATCTTTGTATCATCTGCAAACTTAGCAGTGCCTTCAGTTCCTTCTTCCAGATCATTAAAGTATATTGTGAAAAGTTGTGGTCCCAGCACAGACCCCTGAGGCACACCACTAGTCACTGGCTGCAAATTCTCTATCCATGCCAAAATCTTACCCTTAGCACCATGGGCTCTTAACTTATTTAACAGTCTCCTATGCGGCACCTTGTCAAAGGCCTTCTAGAAATCTAAAGAAATCATGTCCACTGGTTCTCCTTTGTCAAACTTCCTTGTTACTTCCTCAAATAACTCTAACAGATTTGTCAGACACGACCTCCCTTTGACAAAGCCATGCTGACTCAATCCTATTTTACCATGCACTTCCAAGTACTTCACGATCTGATCTTTAATAACAGATTCAATGTGATTCAGCTGTGACTGAGATAAACCTACAAAGTTTCCTTGCAGCAAACCTGGAATTTTCAATGCCCAGTTTGCCATAGCCATAGAATTTACAGTGCAGAAGGAGGTCATTCGGCCAATCGAGTCTGCACCGGCTCTTGGAAAGAGCACCCTACCCAAGCCCACACCCCCACCCTACCTCCATATCCCAGTAACCCCACCCAACGCTAAGGGCAATTTTGGACATTAAGGGCAATTTAGCATGGCCAATCCACCTAACCTGCACATCTTTGGAGTGTGGGAGGAAACCGGAGCACCCGGAGGAAACCCACGCACACACGGGGAAAATGTGCAGATTCCACACAGACAGTGACCCAGCCGGGAATCGAACCTGGGATCCTGGTTCTGTGAAGCAATTGTGTTAACCACTATGCTACCATGCTCCCAGTTTAGTGGATTGAAGGGAATGTAGGAAACAATTTAGCATCCAGATATCCTCTGTCGCCAGGGGAGGAAGACAGACTCAAGTGGAAGAAAGTCGCATCTGCCTGAGGTTGCATTGGAATTGCATTGAGACTAATGAAAGGCTGGCATGAGGCCCACTGCCGGATGAGAACTTTTCAACCAATGCAGTGTGTAACGCACTCTCATTCACAGAATAGAATCGACAGAGCAGAAGGAGGCCATTCGGGTCTGCATCGGCCTTTGGAAAGAGTCCACCTAAGCCCACACCCTATCCCCATAACATCACCTAACCTATTGGACACATTTAGAATAGCCAATGCACCTAACCTGCACATCTTTGGACTATGGGAGGAAACCGGAGCACCTGGAGGAAACCCACGCAGACACAGGGAGAACGTGCAGACTCCGCACAGACAGTCACACAAGGCCGGAATTGAGCCTGGAACCCTGGAGCTGTGAGGCATCAGTGCTAACCACTGTGCCACTGTGCACAGGCAATTCTGTTTGCAGCGAGTAAGTCAATGTATTTTGTGAAAACAACAACAGTGAATGCATTTCCAAGTGAAGGACTTGGTTTTGTGGAAGAACAGAGGGGCTTGGGTTAAAAACAGCATCACAGGTTGATAAGACTGGCTAAAACTAATGGAAACGCTTTGTTTTATCTCAGGAGAGAATATTAAAAACAAAAAGTAATAACAAGCCTATATAATACTTCAATTAGACTTCAGTTAGAGTACCGTGTTTGAGTCACTTGTTTTAAAGATTATTTTCCTTGTTTTTAAATTCCCGAATGAGCTGTACTCATCAGATTTAG
This sequence comes from Scyliorhinus canicula, assembly GCF_902713615.1. Lineage (NCBI taxonomy): Eukaryota > Metazoa > Chordata > Chondrichthyes > Carcharhiniformes > Scyliorhinidae > Scyliorhinus > Scyliorhinus canicula. The sequence continues at coordinate 18,147,007 of NC_052163.1, forward strand.
CTGTCGCTGTATGGCACTACATACATCCTATTCACACACTGCCTTTGTGCATTGTACTACACCATCGCTAACCCCTCACTCAGCCACTTCCCTCTGGATGTCCGTCCCTAAATAAATTCACAACTTCACCCTCCTCCCCATTTCAAAAGCCTTTGAGATTTGCTTCCCCTTACACCGTGCTTCCATATCTCTGTTTTTTTTCCTCATTTTGCTCTTCATTCTGCACGATGCTCTGAAATACCGTTCTCCACATCAGGGTCACAGTAGGATTGTAAAGTTTTTTATTTAAAGGCAAATGAATAAATGCATGGCTTTTGTTTTACTGCATCACCCAGAGCAGGCTCAATCCCAGCACAGTAATGATAAGCAAGTTGATCACGGTGAGGCTGCACAATCTATCATCGCAGAGCCCCTGCACTCGAGAGCACAGAAACCATAGAACATAGAACATAGAACAGTACAGCACAGAACAGGCCCTTCGGCCCTCAATGTTGTGCCGAGCCATGATCACCCTACTCAAACCCACGTATCCACCCTATACCCGTAACCCAACAACCCCCCCTTAACCTTACTTTTATTAGGACACTACGGGCAATTTAGCATGGCCAATCCACCTAACCCGCACATCTTTGGACTGTGGGAGGAAACCGGAGCACCCGGAGGAAACCCACGCACACAGGGGGAGGACATGCAGACTCCACGCAGACAGTGACCCAGCCGGGAATCGAACCTGGGACCCTGGAGCTGTGAAGCATTTATGCTAACCACCATGCTACCCTGCTGCCCGCCACGGGTTCCCTCCCATTCCTGAGCACTATCCAGTGAACTTCGTGGGAAAGTACGTGTGGGAGAGAGCAGGGAGTGAATTGGGTTAGACCTCCCAACATGGTCAATAAGACAAAGGACACTTGTTGCTCCAGCCCACCAATGATAAATGGTCAGTGGGTTAAGACAAAGAGAAACCACACTTTTATTTTGAAGGCAGCTTAAATTGGGCTGACATTAGAAACTTTTAACAAACTAATAGAAGTGAACACTGGAGGAAAGACTTTCTTTTTTTACTTTAGTGCACCCAATTACTTTTTTCCAATTAAGGGGCAATTTACCCTGCACATCTTTGGGTTGTGGGGTGAGACCCATGCAGACATGGGGAGAATGTGCAAACTCCACATGGACACTGAACCACCACACCGCCCCAGAGGAAGAACTTTCAAGAGAAAATAGTATTAATTTCAACTGAACGCAACTCTGCATAAAGGTTTAACGTTAAGAGGAAGTATTTATCAGTTTTTGCTTTGCTTTCTCCTTGTGGAATGAGAAAATACATAAAGATCAGCAAATATATTGGGGTATAATGGGCATCCTCTGGATGTACCGAGAACATATGGTATAAAATATAAATATTCAAGTCACTTGCCTGAGACGTTTTGTCGAGTCTTGAAGCAAGTCTCAGATCATCAGTGCAGACATAATATAAAAAAATGTTGGAATTTGCTTTTGACAGTTTACCAGTATCATTATTGAGACACCTTTTTTTTAGGTTGACCCCGAGAAACAATCTTTATTTTCATCAGGACCAGTTTGGTTGCTTTAAGACAGTTGAGCCAGGAAATGACTGGAACTAACCTGTCGCTAAAGAAACAAACATTGTTGCCGACTTCAGAGATGTTATCAGCGGTTACAATCAAATCAAAGAAACATTGACAAGCGAGAGAGGCTGTCGCCCGCATTCCCTCACCCCTACCCCTATTGCTGCAACGCTCTGATCTACCACACACCCAGTTGACAACTTTGCCCATCCGGAGTGTGAACTGGGAAACTGAAACCACTCCAGGTAGAATATGTGCTCCCCACTGGGAGAGTGTGTGAGGTGAGTTGTAAAATTGACATTCAAATATCAATGCAAACCTGAATTTGAATCCATTAAATGAAAGAATATTAAGGAGAGACCTTTGGTCCAGTTCTTTAATTGCTGAGGGCAGAGGGCTGGGACTCTGATGAATGAATTGGACACAGGACTCGCACATCACAGAATCACAAAATTATTTCAGTGCAGAAGGCCATTCAGCCCATCATGTCGACACCAGCTCCCAAATTAGCAATTCACCTTGTGCCATTCCCCTGCCTTCTCCCCGTAATTCTGCACATTCATCCTTTTCAGAAAACAGTCCCATTCCTTTTTGAATGCTCTATTCCACCTGCTTTCACCACACTCTCAGGCGGTGCATTCCAAACCTTAACCATTCGCTGTGTGGTAAAGATTTTCCTCATAGCGCTTTTGCTTCTTTTGCCAATTACTTTAAATCTGTGCACTCACATTCTTGATCCTTTCACTGAGAACAGTATTTCCGTATCTACTCTGTCCAGACCCCTTATGATTTTGAAAACCTCAATAAAAATCCCCTCTCAGTCTTCTCGTCTTCAAGGAAAACACTTTCCAATCTATCAATGTAACGGAAGTTCTTCGTCCCTGGAAGCATTTTCGTGGCTCTTTTCTATATTCTCTCCAATACATTCATACCTTTCTTGATGTATGGCACCCAGACACCGGAGGCAATGAACCAGCTAAGACTGATGTTGGTGTCTTTTACAAATTCAATATAACTTCCTTGTACTCTATGCTCCTATCAAAAAGGTTTGTTAATACTGTATGCTTTCTGATCTCTCAACCTGTCCTGCCATCTTAAATGACGCGAGCGCAGGTACACCTAGGTCCCGCTGCCCTTGCAGCACCTTTGCAGTTGTACCTTTTATTTTGTATTGTCTCTCCGTGTTCTTTCTGGCAAGATGAATCACTTCACATTGAACTTCATCTGCCACTTGTCTGCCCATTCAATTTACTCATCTTTGTCCCTTTGAAGTTCTGAAGTATAGAAGTTTCTAGAATTTTCCCCACCACTAGAATTAACGGACTGGCCTGTCGTTGCTGGGCATATCTTCACACCATTTCTAACTTCCCCTCTGACCCTTCATTTTCTGCCTGGTTCTCCATTGTATAATCCACCTAACGTTTTGGCGTAAGTACACTTTTTTTTCTTCACCTTAATATCCATATATTTTATCATCCAGGGAGCTCTGTATGTGTTGGCCCTATCTTTCCCCTTTGAGGCAATAGGCCTTAACTGGGCACAAATTCTCTCTCTTCTTTGAAGGTAGCCCATTGTTCAGCTATTGTTTTGCCAGCTTTGATTCCGATTTATTTGGCCCAGATTCATCCTTACCACATTGAAGTTGGCTTCCCACCAGTTAGTTATTGCTACTCCAGTCCAGATTGTTCTTTGTTCTTTTCCATTGCTAAGCTTATAATACAATGATCAGTGCCTCCTAAGTGTTCTCTTACTGACACTTGATCCACCTGGCCGACCTCATTCCCATGGGGCTTGAATTTCGTTTAGGTGATGTGGGTTCAGCCCACCACTGGAAGAACTGGGAGAAAACCTATGTCATCCCTTCAAAGGATGCCGAATGCTACTTAAGTACAATAGTGGGTAGCGTTGATCCTCCCTCGTAGGGCGGAGATTCCACCCCTAAGAGCTGCTGCCTACTGCTGGTAATTCAGTGAGGTCTACACCAGGGACAGGTGAGCATGGGCAGGGGGTCGCTAGTGGGGGGGGGGGGGGGGGGCGCAGAGGGGTAGGCAATGTCAGGTCCCTTGATCGTCATCAAGTGCCTTTGTCCCACCTCCACACCATGCCCACAAAGGATTTGGATTTGTTTATTGTCACGTGTACCGAGGTACAGTGAAAAATACTTTTCTGCGAGCAGCTCATTAAGTGCATGAAAAAAAAAGGAAATGAAAGAAAATACATAATAGGTCAACACAAGGTACACAATGTAACTACGTAAGCACCAGCATCGGATGAAGCATACAGGGATCTAGTGTGATGTGACCATCAATTCACAAGACACGTGGTTGGAAGTGAACAGTGGTTTTAATAGTCTTACAACTGATGTTGCCTGCGACGAGATGAACTGGCAGCAGGCTCACAACTGCAGATCTTTATATTTCCAGTTAGTGGGAGGAGCCATGGGCAGAACCATGGGCGGAGCCAAGGGTGGAGCCCAGTACAAACTCCTCATCTCCCCCTATGGGCAGAGCCGCGCAACTGCTCGTATACTGAGCTTACAGAGACACAACACAACACATACAATATAACACAGTGTGAATTACAAGGATTCACCACATTCACCCCCTGTAAAAAAAATCAAGTCCAGCGGGGGTGATTGGTTTACAAATTGAGTCGGTCCTGGCGGTCGAGTTGTCCTCTGAGATCTACGAAGCACCGGGGTTGCAGCCTCTTCTGGTGGCTGGGTGGTGGCGATCGGCGAGGGTACCATGGCGGTCTCCGGGGGTGATTCGGTCCGAGCTCCGTACCCGACTGGTTCGACTGGTGGCGGGGAGTGCCGGAAACCCATAGGCGCGGGGGCGCGGAGCACGAGCAGTGAACCTGCAGGCGTGGGAGCACCAGGCGCGGGGGGTTGGGTGGGGTGTAGTGTGAGGGGCGCCTCAGCGGTAGTGGTGTCGGAGTTGGATCCTGCATGTGCCAGGTCCTGGAGGGAAACAGTGTCCTGACGGCCGTCAGGGTATTCGATGAACACGTATTGGGGGTTCGAGTGGAGTAGGAGCACTCTCTCCACGAGTGGGTCAGTTTTGTGGGTCCGGACGTGCTTCCGGAGGAGAACCGGGCCCAGTGTCTTCAACCAAGCTGGGAGCGAAACCCCCGTGGTAGTGCCCCTGGAAAAAACAAATAGCCGCTCATGAGGGGTCTGATTGGTGGCAGTACATAGGAGGGACCTAATAGCATGGAGTGCGTCGGGGAGGACCTCCTGCCAGTGGGAGCTCGGGAGCTTCCTGGACCGGAGGGTCAGTAGGACGGTCTTCCAGACCATCGCGTTCTCCCTCTCCACCTGCCCGTTCCCCCTGGGGTTGTAGCTGGTAGTCCTGCTCGAGGCGATGCCCTTGTCAAGCAGGTACTGACGCAGCTTGTCCCTCATAAAGGACGAACCCCTGTCGCTGTGTACGTAGCTGGGGAAACCAAACAGGGTGAAGATGCTGTGCAGGGCCCTAATGACTGTGTGGGAGGTCATATCGGGGCACGGGATAGCAAAGGGGAAGCGGGAGAACTCGTCTATGACGTTTAGGAAGTACACATTCCGATTGGTCGAGGGGAGTGGCCCTTTGAAATCGATGCTCAGGCGTTCAAAGGACTGGGAGGCCTTTACCAGGTGGGCCCTGTCTGGTCTATAGAAGTGCGGTTTGCACTCCGCACAGATCGGGCAATCCCTGGTGATGGCTTTTACTTCCTCGGTGGAGAATGGCAGATTTCGGGCTTTGACGTAGTGGGCGAGCTGAGTGACCCCCGGGTGGCAGAGGTCATTGTGGATAGCCTTCAGACGGTCGTCTTGCGCGCTGGCGCACGTGCCGCAGGACAGGGCATTTGGGGGCTCATTGAGCTTCCCCGGTCGATACATGATCTCGTACTTGTAGGTGGAGAGTTTGATCCTCCACCGTAAGATCTTATCGTTTTTAATTTTGCCCCTTTGCAAGTTGTCAAACATAAAGGCAACCGATCTTTGGTCGGTGAGGAGGGTGAACCTCCTACCTGCGAGGTAGTGCCTCAGAGTGAAGTATAGCTTCCACGATGGCTTGTGCTTCCTTTTCGACCGAGGAGTGTCGAAGTTAACAAATGAAGAGGGTTCGGGAGAAAAAGGCGACTGGTCTCCCTGCCTGATTTAGTGTGGCTGCGAGAGCGACCTCTGAGGCATCGCTCTCTACCTGGAAAGGGACGGATTCATCCACCGCCCGCATGGCCGCCTTGGCGATGTCCTTCTTGATGCAGGTGAAGGCCTGGCGAGCCTCATCTGATAGAGGAAAGAGTGTGGCCTTAAATAGTGGGCGGGCTTTGTCCGCATACTGAGGGACCCACTGGGCATAATATGAGAAAAACCCCAGCACCTTTTGAGGGCCCTGGGACAATGAGGGAGAACTCCGTTTTCCACGACATAGCCGAGGATGGCTAGCCTGATCGTCCGCGGAAAACGCATTTCTCCGTGTTATACGTGAGGTTGAGTTTCTGGGCAGTCTGGAGAAATCGATGGAGGTTAGCGTCGTGGTCCTGCTGATCATGGCCGCAGATGATGATGTTGTCCAAGTACGGAAACATGGCCCGCAGCCCGTACTGGTCCACCAGTCGGTCCATTGCTCGTTGGAACACCGAGACCCTATTCGTGACGCCAAAGGGAACCCGGAGGAAGTGGAAGAGGTGGCCGTCGGCCTTGAACGCCGTGTAGTGGCGGTCCTCCGGGCGGATTGGGAGCTGGTGATATGCAGACTTCAGATCCACCGTGGAGAAGACTTTATAATGGGCGATCTGATTCACCATGTCTGCAATCCTGGGGAGGGGGTACGCAACGAGGAGCGTGAACCGATTAATGGTTTGGCTATAGTCCACTACCATTCGGAATTTTTCCCCGGTCTTGACGACCACCACCTGAGCTCTCCAGGGGCTATTACTGGCCTCTATGATCCCCTCACGTAGAAGCCTATGGACCTTGGTTCTGATAAACACACTGTCCTGCAGGCTGTATCGCCTGCTGTGAGTGGCTACGGGTTTGCAGTCCGGCGTGAGATTGGTAAAGAGTGGAGGGGGGTCAATTTTTAGAGTAGCAAGGCTGCAGATAGTGAGTGGGGGCAAGGGCCCGCCAAAGCTGAGTGTGAGGCTTTTGAGGTTGCGCTGGAAGTTGAGTCCCAGTAAGAGTGGGGCGCAGAGTTCGGGGAATACGTATAGCTGGAAGTTCGAGTAGCTAGTGCCCTGGATCGTTCGGGTCGTGGCGGTGCGCCCTTGGAGGTGAACGGAGTGTGAGCCCGAAGCGAGGGAGATAGTTTGCCGTGCACGGAAAATAGGGAGCGAACAGCGTCTTACCAGATCTGGGTGTACGAAGCTCTCGGTGCTCCCAGAGTCAAAGAGGCATGGTGTCCTGTACCCGTTGATTTTAACGGTCATCATTGAGTTGCGGAGGTGGTTCGGACGTGACTGGTCCAACGTGACCGCGCTGAGGTTGCGGGTAGTCGGCAGCTCGATCAGCTGTGCTGGAGTGGCCCCGTGATGACTGCCCTCTGAGTTCGTAGTCTTCAAGGTGAGTTTTCAGAGTTTGAAGAGGATGGATCCCAAGATGGCCGCCCCCGTGGATCGCATGTGGCGGGCGGCGAGGAAGATGGCGCCCAAGATGGCGGCCCCGATGAGTCGCACGTGGCCGGCCGCATGGAGGGGGGTTGCCAAGGTGGCGGCCCCCATGAGTCGCACGTGTCGGGTGGGGGCGGAGTCGGAGTACAGGCTGCAGCATTTTGGGGCATGCGGGCGTGTGAGTTTTGGAAACGAGTGCTCTGGGCTGCAGGAGAGTTTGGAGAGGGGGATTTCTTTGCCAGGCAGACCCGGGCATAGTGTCCTTTGCGACCGCAGCTGCTGCAGGTCGCGTTGCGGGCGGGCAGTACTACCGTGGGTGCTGGGGCTGTCCGCAAAAATGGCACACTGGGGCTGCGTAGTGGGTGTGTGGCCGCGCAGCACAGGCCTGGGGCAGTCGCTGGCCGGGGGCCCAGGATGGGGTTGCTTGGTCCGCGGGGAACAAGGTGAGGCTGCGGAACGAGACCTCCATGGTGGTAGCCAATTCTTCAGTGTCCTCCAAGTTCTGGGCCCCTTTTTCAAGCAACCGCTGGCGCACATAGTTTGACCTGAGCCCTGCCACGTACACATCTCTGACAGCGAGCTCCATATGCTGTTTGGCTGATAGAGCTTGGTAATTACAGTCCCGAACTAAAGCTTTTCAATACCGCAGGAATTCATCCAATGACTCCGCGGGGCGCTGGCGGCGGGTCGTAAAAATGTGGCGCGCGTAGACCTCGTTGATGGGCCTCACGTACATTCGATCTAGCATGGCTAGAGCCTCCGTATACGAGGTAATACTGTTAAGTTGAGTAGAGATACGGTGGCTCAACCTTGCGAGCAGTAGACTGAGTTTCTGCTCCTCTGTAGCTTCTGATGTGCTTGATTCAGCCAGGTAGGCCTTGAAACATCTGAGCCAGTGTAGAAAGATTTCTTTCGCCTCTGCAGCCTGCGGGTCGAGTTCTCGTCGATCAGGTTTGAGGGCTGATTCCATAGTCGTTTTCTTCAAGTTTCCTAAGACTATTAAATTGATGTGACCATCAATTCACAAGACACGTGGTTGGAAGTGAACAGTGGTTTTAGTAGTCTTACAACTGAGCCTGCCTGTGACGAGATGAACTGGCAGCAGGCTCACAACTGCAGATCTTTATACTTCCAGTTAGTGGGAGGAGCCATGGGCGGAATCATGGGCGGAGCCAAGGGTGGAGCCCAGTACAAACTCCTCATCTCCCCCTATGGGCAGAGCCGCGCAACTGCTCATATACCGAGCTTACAGAGACACAACACATACAATATAACACAGTGTGAATTACTAGGATTGTGATTCACCACATAGTGTTAATGAGGTCAGTCCATAAGAGAGTCATTTAGGAGTCTGGTAACAGCGGGGAAGAAGCTGTTTTTGAGTCTGTTTGTCCATGCTCTCAGACTTCTGTATCTCCTGCCCGATGGAAGAAGTTGGAAGAGTGAGTAAGCCGGGTGGGAGGAGTCTTTGATTATGCTGCCCGCTTTCCCCAGGCAGCGGGAGGTGTAGATGGAGTCAATGGATGAGAAACAGGTTCGTGTGATGGACTGGGCTGTGTTCACGACTCTCTGAAGTTTGTTGCGGTCCTGGGCCGAGCAGTTGCCATACCAGGCTGTGATGCAGCCATATAGGATGCTTTCTATGGTGCATCTGTAAAAGTTGGTAAGGGTTAATGTGGACATGCCGAATTTCCTTAGTTTCCTGAGGAAGTATAGGCGCTGTTGTGCTTTCTTGGTGGTAGCATCGACATGGGTGGACCAGGACAGATTTTTGGAGATGTGTACCCCTAGGAATTTGAAACTGCTAACCATCTCCACCTTGGCCCCTTTGACGCTGACAGGGGTGTGTACAGTACTTTGCTTCCTAAAGTCAATGACCAGCTCTTTAGTTTTGCTGGGATTGAGAGAGAGATTATTGTCACACTTCACTAGGTTCTCTATCTCCCTCCTGTATTCTGACTCATCGTATTTGAGATCCGGCCCACTATGGTCGTATCATCAGCAAACTTGCAGATGGAGTTGGAACCAAACTTTGCCACGCAGTCGTGTGTGCACAGGGAGTAGAGTAGGGCGCTAAGTACGCAGCCTTGCGGGGCCCCGGTATTAAGGACTATTGTGGAGTAGGTGTTGTTTTTTATTCTTACTGATTGTGGTCTGTGGGTTAGAAAGTTGAGGATCCTGTTGCAGAGTGAGGAGCCATGTCCTAGGTTTTGCAGCTTTAATAAGAACTTGGCTGGAATTATGGTGTTGAAGGCGGAGCTGTAGTCAATAAATAGGAGTCTAATGTAGGAGTCCTTATTGTCGAGATGCTCTAGGGATGCGTGTAGGGCCTGGGAAATGGCGTCTGCTGTGGACCGGTTGCGGCGGTATGTGAATTGCAGTGGATCAAGGCGTTCTGGGAGTATGGAGGGGATGCGCTTCATGACCAACCTCTCAAAGCACTTCATTATGACTGAAGTCAGGGCCACCGGATGGTAGTCATTGAGGCACGTTGCCTGGTTCTTCTTTGGCACCGGTATGATGGTGGTCTTCTTGAAGCAGGTGGGGACCTCGGAGTGGAGTAGGACAAGTTAAAGATGTCGGCGAACACATCTGCCAGCTGGCCCGCGCAGGCTGTGAATGCTGGACCAGGGATCCTGTCCGGGCCCGTCGCCTTCCGAGGGTTCACTTTCAGGAAGGCCGATCTGACTTTGGAAGCTGTGATGGTGGGTATGTGTGGGTTATGGGCTGTTGGGTCACTCGACAGCGGATTGTTGGTTTCCTGCTCGAACCAAGTTTAGGGGCTGGTTTAGCTCACTCGGCTAAATCGCTGGCTTTTAAAGCAGACCAAGCAGGCCAGCAGCACGGTTCGATTCCCGTACCAGCCTCCCCGGACAGGCGCCGGAATGTGGCGACTAGGGGCTTTTCACAGTAACTTCATTGAAGCCTACTTGTGACAATAAGCGATTTTCATTTCATTTCATTTCATTTCAGAATGCATTGAGTTCATCAGGGAGGGGTGCGCTGCTGCTGGGGATACTGCTCGGCTTCACTTTGTAGCCCGTTATGTTGTTTAGGCCTTACCACAACCACTGAGAGTCTGTCTGTGACTCCAGCTTGGTTTGATATTCTCGCTTGGCATCTCGGATGGCTTTGCGGAGGTTGGCTGCTCGGAAACTCAATACGGTTTTCTGGGTGGCCTTCAGCAGGCTTGGGGGACCCATACAAATTCTAGCGAATCCCTGAGTCACCACTAGAACCTAGTGGGCCCAGGGAAGATGGCCTTTCAGTAGCTCAATTATGAACCTTATTAGTGCATGGCTCCCCGGCATCAGCCCCTTCCCACTGCTTAAATGGGGGTACGTTTTCCCGCTGGCAGCAATAGGCTGCCTGGTCTCCCCCACAATTATGTGGGTCCACAAGCCACCCAGCCCACTCTCAAAGGCTCCATTAAATTCCGCTTTTAATTAAAAAGTTTACCATAACTTCCTTGCTTCATACTCTATTTGTAATCTGAGGACCCCATCTCTCTTTTTAAACTATAAGCTTCTCCTGCCTCTTCAAAAAATCATGTATGCCCACCCCTGTAAGATTGCCTGGCCCTGTGTCCAATTTAAAATTTAGAATTGCACCATTTGGTTCATAATGCTTCTCCTGATTTGCCCTCGCAAAATTAACTAATTCACACGTCTCAGGGGTATAATTTACCTCCCATGTGTCTGCCCCTGAACTCGGTTACCGTCCCCTTTCTGTTTATTACCTTCCTGAGTTTTGTGTCATGGGAAAACTTTGAAATTAGCCCCGGCATTCTCATGTCCAGCTCGGCCAGTAACGCAAATCAAAACTCCAGAGTGTTTATTTATTCTCATGGCTTCATTACTGGTTGCTTATTGCCCTCCTCTGACGTTTCTGCTTCCCCAGCCCCCTCACAACACAATCCAGTTCTCGCAGAAGACTTCCTTAGCCAGAGGTAGTATTTGATCATTTCAACCTACAGCTCGAAAACCTGAATTTAGCTTTGATACACTTCACACTGGAACTGTGTCCTGAATCACCTCTGTGCTTGCTGGCCTACATTGGTGCCTGCTGCAACCATGCCATTGTTGTAACGTTTCCAGCCATGTGTTCAAATTCCTCTCTGGCTCAGCATGCTCCTCCTTAGCTCTGTAACCTCCTCCAGGCCAGCAAAACGGAGGCACGTGTCACAGTTGTTAGCACTGCTGCATCACAGCACCAGGGACCCAGGTTCAATTCTGACCTCGGGTCTCTCTCTGTGTGGAGTTTGTACATTCTCCCCGCGTCTGAGTGGGTTTCCTCCAGGCACTCCGGCTTCTTCCCACAGTCCAAAGTAAGACTTTGATGTGCAGGTTAGGTGGATTGGCCATGTTAAATTGCCTCTTAATTTCCAGGGATGCGCAGGTTAGGTTACGGGGTTATGGGGATAGGGTGGGGTGGATGTTGGGCAGCACGGTAGCCCAGTGGTTAGCACTGCTACTTCACAGCTCCCGGGTCCCAGGTTCAATTCCTGGCTTGGATCACTGTCTGTGTGGAGTCTGCACGTTCTCTCCGTGTGTGCGTGGGTTTCCTACCGTGCTCCGGTTTCCTCCCACAAGTCCCGAAAGACGTGGTGCTAGGTAATTTGGACATTCTGAATTCTCCCTCTCTGTACCAGAACAGGTGTCGGAATGTGGCGACTTGGGGATTTTCATAGTAACTTCATTGTAGTGTTAATGTGAGCCTACCTGTGACAATAAAGATTATTATATAGGTAGAATGCTCATTTAAAAGGTTGGTGCAGACTCAATGGACCGAATGGCCTCCTTTAGCACTGTGGGATTCTATGATTCTATGAGAAGTCCTTTGGGATGGTTTACTCTGCTGTACTAATGGTAACATTCATCAGCCAGAGGAATTCTTCACACTGAATTTATTATGCCATTCACAGGCAACAATCAGAGGAAATTTCCGCAGTGTAATACACTAGTGGTGTCACTGACAACTTGTGTTTCGAGGCAATCTCAGCATTGATTGTGCCACTGTGTTTTATAACCACAAGCGTCATATAATGTGCACAGGTGGATTTGACCTCCTCAGCATTGTCTCAGGCATCTATCCCCCTTAATAATATACAATCTGAGCATAATTGATTCCTTTAAGTGCATTTTCCTTCCTGCAACAATGGGCATTATGCTAGCTGCAGATGGGCAGCTGCATGGGCGCACACAAATATGGCACAATTGGTGTTTTATCGAGAGTGGTTCAACATGCAACCCGCTAACAGTTGGACAAATTGAGGCAAATAGCCAAGATGCATTTAAGGGAAGGTGTAAGATATACCCATGAGAGAGAAAGGAATTGAAGATTATGCTGAGTGTTACGTCACCCTGGGCTATCACACAGGCATTTCCAGCCCCACTTGACCCGGAGTCACAACACAAATGAATTAACCAATAATTCTCAGAAAAATACCCAATGTGTTTGTCCCTTGGCTGCCCAATAATTACAGTCACCAGGTTTGTAAGTGTAAACAATTATTGTTTATGTATAACAAGAACTAATTAAATATGCAGCAAATACAACTGGTTAGCTATTTTCTAATTCTTAATTCCCCACTTTAACTTGCCCCCACCCTCTACACACACACAAAGGTAGGTAAACACATAAGTAAAAGGGGGAAAAAAAGAGTCTTTGTTTCAGATGTTTTTTTCTAGCACCTTCAAACTTTGCTTTCAGTTCAAGATTTTTTTAACGTAGATTCATTCAGGTCTCTGTAGTTTCAGATATACAGCACTCACTGGGCGCGATTCTCCGCTGCCCAGGCCGGGTGGGAGAATCGCGGGAGGGCCGCTCTGGCCCTCCCCCTCCTCGATTCTCCCACCCCCCCAAAATGGCGTGTCGCGTTTTGCAACATGCTGCTCGGAGAATCGCGGGTCGCCGTTTTTCACGGCGACCCGTGATTCTCCGGTCCGGATGGGCCGAGCGACCTGCCATTCCGGACCTGTTCACGCCGGCGGCAACCACTCCTGGTCGCTGCTGGCGTAAACATGGCGCCAAAGGTGAGTTTGTGGCTTGTGGGGGGCAGAGAGGGGATTGAGCACCATGGCCGTGCTCGGGAGGGGACTGGCCCGCGATTGGTGCCCACCGATCGTCGGGCCGGCGTCTCCAAGGGATGCACTCTTTCTCCTCCGCCGCCCCACAAGATCAAGTCAGCGTCAAGGCCCAGCAGCCGAGATTTACGGAACGCCGCTCCTAGCCCCCCGGGGGGGGGGGGGGGGGGGGTGGAGAATAGGGGGCGAGAAGCGGCCTCCGACGCCGTCGTGAAACACTCCAGGTTTCATGACGGCGTCGGGCGTTGCGGAGAATTCCGCCCGTGGTCTTTGCTGACACTCATTAAAGGTTTTCCTGTAGATTTGTTCATTCAGGTTCTCTGCATAAATACAACACTCACAGCCCTTCGGGAGAAAACACAGTGGAGAGAGAGAGTAAATCCTTGTCTTTGTGTGTCGAGGACTCAACTGCCCCTGTGAGGTCTTAAGATCCATCCCACTGGCATAGGAACCAATCACCATCTGTTACCAGGCAGAGTACAGCCTTTTTGCCAGTTCATTGGCTGCCAATACAGGCCCATTAATCATCCATGGATATAAAAATGATAATGACAAAATTAAAGAAAGCTGAAATAAGGGAATAAACCGGAAAGACCTTTACCCTATGGGGTTAGATAGAGTCAGGCAGAGATTTGGTGAATATTGGCCGATGGTGTAATAAATTTACATTTATTTAACTCCTGACAAGTTTGAATCAAGTGATAATCTTTTATGCCAGCCCACTGACTGTCTCAGTTTTGCCTCGGATTTGGAAGATTATAGGGAACCCCAACGCAGGACTTGAGATTGTAATCAATGCTGATAAGTCCAGTGCAGTACTGAGGAGTACTGTTATTATCAGTGTGCTGTCTACTCATTGTCAGGTCACATAAAATTCCAAAAGACTATTCGTACAGCATTGCGACATCATTTTCTGAGGCAACCTTTTTTTCAGAGGAAAAGAATCTCACGTATTCAGCAGTGGCTCTCAGTGATAGTAAAAATGGGCCTCACCACACATTACGTATTTTCCTTCAGGTGATGCATACTTGTTCAGAGCTAAATATGCACTTTTTAATGCAAAGATAAAAGCAAATTACTGCGGATGCTGGAAAGCTTTGACAAAGAGTCATCCAGACTCGAAACGTTAGCTCCCTTCTCTCTCTACAGATGCTGTCAGACCAGCAGAAATCATTAGTACTTTCTGTTTTTGATGCATTTTTACAGTTCTTTAACACTTTGATATATATGAAATTATTATAAATAATAATAAACTGTATAATTTTAATTGTCTGGAGATCAGGTTAAGGATATCCTTTGCATTCTTCCTTTTATCACAGAATCATAGTCAGATCTCATAGAGAGAGAGAGCATGTGGCCCATATTGCATGTGTGCTTTGGAAGAGCTATCCAATTAGTTTCATTCCCCTGCTCTTTCCCATAACCCTGCAAATTTTACTTCAAGTATATATCCAATTATATGAATGAACACACTTCCTTTGATGCTCAAAAAGTGTTGTGTGGTGAGAAATGAATGGATTGTTGGCCACTCGATATGGCGATAGCTGAGTGCTCCACTGCCCGAGTGTAATTCAGATATCCTGAGGCGGAACTGTGTCATTGAGAAAATCAGCAGTAATGTACGACACCCCTAGGCTGGTAAAGTTAGGCAATTTCTAATTCTACATGAGAACCCCTCCCTAGACGGGCTGACATTTCAGCATTTCAGAGTGCGGAGGGTTTTCAGACAATGTAAACTGGGAGACGAGGAAGTTGGTTCGGGCCCAATTTTTCTTACCAGGGATCGAAAGCTGCCCCAAAACATGGCGATGCTTAAAAATGTTTCTCAGCACATGAAGAAGTGTTTACCTCTGCATTTAGTTTTCTCCCCACAGAATGAAACTGCATGACAAACATCTTGAAGTTCTTCAAAGTGGGAGGACGTTGTTATGCAACATTGCAAATGTCAAGGTGCGAACTTCAAGATTAGTAGTCGTAGGAAAGAAAGAGCTTGTAATTTTTTTGAAGTCTTCCTTTGACGTTCCAATTTAACAGTTTGTTTCTATTATTCATCACTTTGGCAATTCGAAACGTCTTGACATCCAAATTATGCTGCAATGGAGAGATTCACTCGCATCATTGAACCCTTAATGCAAATGGTATATCTGATTTTTAACCTCAACCCTTTAAAATTTTCATTATTATCTATTTATCACTATCCGTCTACTTCATTGAACATAATTATTTTGGCATGTCTGCATGGCACAAGCTGAAAATCTCTCTCCATTAATATTAATTCCCAAAACAATGGCCTCAAATCAGTTGAAATTGAGAAAATATTTTCTTGCTGCGGCAGTTTTCCACTCTCTTTTTTTAATTCACAATAATAATCTTTATTATTGTCACAAGTAGGCTGACATTAACATTGCAATGATGCTACTGTGAAAATCCCCTAGTCGCCACACTCCGGCGCCTGTTCGAGTGTACGGAGGGAGAATTTAGAATGTCCAATTCACTTAACAAGCACGTCTTTCGGGACTTGTGGGAGGAAGCCCACGCAGACATGGTGAGAACTTGCAGACTCCGCACAGACAGTGACTCAAGCGGGAATTGAACCTGGGACCCTGGCGCTGTGAATCAACGGTGCTAACCACTGTGCTACCGTGCCACCCTCTTCCTCTCTGCAATATTAGGGGCCACTGACATGGCATTGTTACACCAGGATGGCATGGTGGCACAGTTGTGAGCGCTGCTGCCTCACAGCGCCAGGGACCCGGGTTTGATATCGACCTCGGGTGACTGTGTGGGGTTTTCACATTCTCCCCATGTTTGCAAGGATTTCCTCTGGGTTGTCGATCCCTCCTACAGTCCAAAAATGTGCAGGTTTGGCGAATTGGCCATGCTAAATTGCTCCTTAGTATCCAAAGGCTGGTGCAGTTATGGGGATAAGGTGGGCGTGTGGGCCTAGATAGTGTGCTCTTTCGGAGGGTCAGTACAGACTTGATGGGCTGAAAGGCCTCCTTTTGCACTGCAGGGATTCTATTATTCTATCATCAGCCCCCATGGCTTTATCCCTCACTAGCCTTACTATTCGCATTGGCATTTCCTCTGACAGTCTTCACTTTAGTTTGGCTCATTTTCAAAAGTTGCCAAATCTCCAGATGGAGCTGTGACCAGACTCAGTTTCAGCAAACTACTTGCTGCCCCTTCAGTGTTCTGGCATTTGCCCCCCTGTAACCGATGATTCTTCCAGTTTTACACTTTAAGGGGTAGGAGCTGAGGCGGCAATACGTTGACACTGTTAAAGAAAATGAAATAACTAACAGGATAGTGCACACAAGTCAGTTTATTGAAGTGCGCAAAACAGAATTCAGGAGCATTGTGAAAATTAAGAAATTTAGGAGTAAGGGGGCAAAAATACTTTGAAAGCAAAGATGGTCTATGAATATGTTGGAGGATTTAAAATGTCATTCTTGCAATGATGAAGCTGGTTGTAGATACACAACAAATACCGGTGTAATTCTAGCTCAGGTTCTGACTCTGGAATTTACTAAAGAAAAGCATGTGTGCCACCCCAACAAGACCTGGCATGGTTTGGACACAGTATAACTCCAGTCCACAATGGCAGTCATTGTCTGCCGTGAATACTGTTTGATTTTCTTCCATTGATGGGGTTGATTTTTTGGACGAGTGAAGCTGTGGCTCAGTGATCTAGCAGCCCCGCCACATGATATCAGTCACAGGCCTGAACCACTGCAATCTTATTGGGCATATATCATGACAGGCAGCCCACCAAATGAGTACGGCCGAGGTTAGCTGTGTTGGGCCCAGCACTCATTTAAAATGCGCTTGCACCTCTTCAAGCTTTGTACCATTTCACTGTGCTGATATGATCCTGGTTCTGAGGTTTGGAATGAGAAAGTTGCTGTATTCAAGAACACCAAGGTGCAGCAGTGGAGACCCATGTACATCAGCAAATGGCCAGGAATGAGGTCCTCTTCACATCCATGGCACCAAGCAGGTAGCTGCAACAGGTCTAGATGGCAGTAATAGACAAAGTCAAATACCAGAACCATCACCTCCAGGACATGGGAGCAGCACAGCATAGGTTTCAATTCTCTTCAAATAACTTACAATCCCATATAATGCCATTAACACAGTGAAACATCCCAGGTACCATAAAGGAGCATTATCAAACGGAATTTAATACCAAGTCACATAAGCAGCTATTAGGACAGCTAACGGCTTCGTTAAACAGGTAGGATTTGAAATGAAAGTCGCTTATTGTCACGAGTAGGCTTCAAATGAAGTTACTGTGAAAAGCCCCTCGTCGCCACATTCCGGCGCCTGTTCGGGGAGGCTGTTACGGGAATCGAACCGTGCTGCTGGCCTGCTTGGTCTGCTTTCAAAGCCAGCGATTTAGCCCTGTGCTAAACAGCCTCTAAGACTGTCTTAAAAGGAGGGGGAGGCAGCCAAGTTGGGGAAGGGGATTCCAGTGCTTAGGGCATAGACCGCTGTGGGCACGGTGCCAGTGATGAAGTGATGAAAATCAAAGCCACACACATGAGGTGAGAATGATGCTGATTTTCTCAGCATTAGGCCTTCTTTTTTTAAACAGTATTTACCCCTCCCCCACTTCCTGCAAGAAATACAATGAGTTGCATAAATACAGCGAAATGTACATGTACAATACCAGGTCCTCACAACAGATGCTGACAGCATTCTGCCTTTACTGGTTACAGTTTCAGAGACATTTCAATCCTGCAGCCACTAGTTCATATTTTGCACTGGGGCCATTTTATTTTCAAATGGTCAGAAGGTGCTGCTTCTGCTGTGGAGAAGATCAGAAGCAGTGAGACAGGCAGCCTTGATCCAAGTCTTAACCTAACGGGGAGGAATGACAAAGGCTAGCGGGCACTTAGAACAAAACTTATAATAAGAAGTGTTGTAAGATAGTATATGCGGCAGTCATTTACGCACAGCAAGGTCTTGCGAACAGTAATGTGATAGTGACCAGAAAACCAGCAAGGACATTGACACCACACTACCAGAAGGACGTGGAGGCTTTGGAGAGAGTACAGAAAAGGTTTACCGGGATATTGCCTGCTATGGAGGGTATTAGCTATGGGGAGAGATTGAATAAACTGGGATTGTTCTCCCTAGAAAGACGGAGGCTGAGACTAAAATTATGAGGGTATAGATAGAGTGAACAGTTGGAGGCTTTTCCCAGGGCGGAAATGACAATTACAAGGGGACACAAGTTCAAGGTGAGGGGGGGAAAGGTTCAGTGGAGATGTGCGGGGGAGGTTTTTTACACAGAGGGTGGTGGTGGCCTGGAATGCATTAACAAATGAGGTGGTTGAGGCAGATACGTTAGCGACCTTTGAGACTTATCTAGACAGACACGTGAGCAGACGGGGTATAGAAGGATGATGCAGGTGGCTGGTCTGGATAGGACATGTGATTGGCACAGGCTTGGAGGGCCGAAGGGCCTGTTCATGTACTCTACTGTTCTTTGTTCTTTGAGTAGAATTTAATACCAAGTCACATAAGCAGCTATTAGGACAGCTAACAGCTTTGTTAAACGGGTAGGATTTTAAGACTGTCTTAAAAGGAGGAGGGTGAGGCAGCCAAGTTGGGGAAGGGGATTCCAGAGCTTAGGGCATAGGCCGCTGTGGGCACGGTGCCAGTGATGAAGTGATGAAAATCAAAGCCACACACATGAGGTGAGAATGATGTCTGATTTTCTCAGCATAGGCCTTCTTTTTTTAAACAGTATTTACCCCTCCCCCACTTCCTGCAAGAAATACAATGAGTTGCATAAATACAGCGAAATGTACATGTACAATACCAGGTCCTCACAACAGATGCTGACAGCATTCTGCCTTTACTGGTTAGAACTCCCCTGCTATTCTTTGAAATAGAGTCATAGGATGGTTATTGTCGATTCAAGAGGTGAAATGGGGCCTTACTTTAACATCCCATCTGAAATGACAACAGCGACAGTGGCCCACTCCCATGTACTGTACAGGATCGCTGGTCTAGATTATGTGCTTAGGTCTCTTAAGTGAATCTTGAAAATCCACAACCTGCCTAATACTCATACATATTCCCCAATAGCCACACAATGAAGAAGTAAATACGAGCAACGCTGGAAATCTGAAATAAAGCAGAAAATGCGGGAAATACTCAGCAGGTCTGGCAGCATCTGTGGAGAGAGAAACACATGATCTCTCATAAATCATGATGTGGAGATGCCGGCGTTGGACTGGGGTGAGCACAGTAAGAAGTCTTACAACACCAGGTTAAAGTCCAACAGGTTTGTTGTTTCAAACACTAGCTTTCAGAGCACTGCTCCTTCCTCAGGTGAATGAGGAAGGAGCAGTGCTCCGAAAGCTAGTGTTTGAAACAAACCTGTTGGACTTTAACCTGGTCTCATAAATCACACAGGGCCACCTTGTGTTCCATAGCACTTTGACTGATTGGCTGCCAACTAACCCTCCTATATCATGTCAACCCTTGTCTCTCTTTCCTTATCTTTCCCAACACTTCCCAAGGCTCTGGGTAATTGGGAAGACCATCACCTATACGTTTCTCTCCTAGTCACACATCATTGTGACTCCATGGCTGTACATTACATCAGTGTAGCTTCATCTTTTCTAACCCTGAGAGGGGACTGGGCTGCCCTTGTGAAGGCTCCACCCCCCCCCCCCCCCCCCCAACAAAAGGTGTGCAGATGGATTGGCAGCGAGAAATGATGAGTTAAATCAACCACCATCTTACTACCTCAGTCCAACAGCAACACAAAGGGTATTGCTGGCAGCAAAACTCTCTGGGTTCCTGCCAGCAATCCTGATACCTCAGAACAGAACCACGTTCAGTCCTGGGGTGTCTCCCGAATTCTCAGGGTGGGATAACCTTTTTTTTTTGGAGGGAGTGGGGGAGGGGGGCAGATCTGGGAGCTCAGAACAGGGGCGGGGCAGCTTTGGGGTATTTTCAGGACATGGGTGTCAGGCCAATTAGCTATTTTTGGGGTTCCTTACTGAGGACCAACGGGGCAGGGTCATTTTAAAGATATCCCAGTCCCTGACAGAGGGTAAAAATCAGAAAATCGGTTCCAAGCTGTGACATTGGGATTCTTATCTATGACAATGAGTAAGTGGTCATGTTAGGGATTGGATGTTGCTCAGAAGGATAGTTCTGTTTCTGAAGATGTGCCTCATGGAAACGCAGATGGAGTGAGCAAAAATATCACTTAAACATAGCAACCGTACTCAGAGACTTCAGACCCACCCACTGCAGCTGACGTGCTCTTGTGTTAGTTGCGCGCAAACATTATTTTGGAACAACCATATTGAAAAAAAATTATATTTTTTCTCCCTAAAAACCCTGAAGTGAAGCTGGCCTCAAAGCACGAGTCAGCAGCAGCTCCATCGGTCTGGGACAAGGATTTCCACCTCCCACTGGCACCATCTTGTGGGCTAACAAGGGGATTACAGAGGGCTAGTTTCCCGCCAAGTCGCAAAAACAGACATCAAAGACGTATTTTGAGCAACATCAAAGTCTGAACCCGCGTAATGCAAAATATTAGGCAGCAAATTAGGTAAAGGGCCAGGACAAATATCAAGATTTAGCCAATGCAGAAAATGAAAACCTTCTGTCAACGCAGAAGTGAAGTTCAGCTAAAAGTTGTCTGTACACCTGGGTTTGTTCATTTCCCTCAGGGTGGGTCTGTTCATAATGACACACTGGGAATTACTTTCATTCCATTTCAATCAGGACGGCTGTCTCCATGATTGTTTGTTAAATAATCGGGAATATCAGGATTAGGTGTATTTTTTTTTTGTAAGATCATTCCGAGCAGTTAAAGAACCCCTTCTTGTCTGCAAGACTTGGTTTGATTCAATCTGGTGTTTTCTGCCCACGATAGAAAACACAGCCACGATTCCAACCCCGTCTATCCCAGCCGTTTCTATTACTTTCCCAACGCGAGTGTGTCAGGGCTAAATGTGGAAGGGGTTTGTTTCCATGCAGGAAATAGACATGAATGGAATCGCCCCCCCCCCCCCCCCCCCCCATTACTGCAACAGCACAGTACTCCAACCCATTTGAGAGGTGCCAGAAACAGGTGCAGCCACTGGGGGGGGGGGGGGGGGGGGTGTATCCTCATTCACTCCTGGCTACCAGCTCAGTCCGTTCATCCTTGAGCATTTCCTCTGCCCCGAAACGCACACAACAGCACTGTTACTGATTAACCGGCTCTTTATCTTCCCGATGGTCCCCTGGTAGCAGCCACGCCGCTTTCGACTGGCAAAGCACAAGCGGTGATGTTGTTTTATTTTTTTTCTGATTTGTGATGGGAAGCAGCTAGCTCGGGATACTATAGAATCATTGGGACAGAGAGGCTGGCCCCTCCATGTCTGTGCTGACTTAGGGAAAGAACTCTCCAATTAGTCCCACCCCTCGCCCTCGTAACCCTGTCTGTGGCTTCTGATCTTTTTCAACCCTGTCGAGGGTCGGCTTCTTTTCAAGTGTGTGATAGTCCCCCCCAATCCTTGCCCCCCCCCCCCCCCCAATCCTTTCACAGAGCGCATTCCCAATGAGAACTGGCTGAGCGAATTTTACTCCTCCCCTCCCCATCAATGACCTGTGCGCTCTCGCTACCGGCCTTCCTGACAGGTGGGAAGCATGTTTATTATTATGTTCTCTTCCCTCGGCCTGTCAAATCCCTCCTCGTTATTACTATCTTTCACCAAATTAACACACATCTGGGCATTCTCTGGGGCTGGGAGAGCACTTGCCTTGGAGTTTGGGGACAGCTCCACAATGTCAGCACAGGTTGGAAATCGATCGATTTGCAATTACAGCACTGCTGTGTGATCTGACACCAGATATATTGTTATTGGTACAGGAACTGCTCGGAAATAAAGTGTTTTTTTCTCCCCAAGCGGTTGTCAATTTCATCAACTTAAATGTAAAGAGGGTCATTTTTCATTAGAAAAAAAATTAGAGCAAAAAATCCAAGCTCGTTAATCTGACCTGGACCTTATTTATGGTACATATTTTAACAATTGTACACGCCACCTTGTATTATGGGTGAGGCACGGGCTGTAGAGGATGGGGTCCAAATCGCTGCTGTTGGCTGGCACACTTATTGGAGAACACATTTATTAGACGATGACTTTTCCGATCCCAACATTATCATTTGGTGCCATCGCACGCCTTTGCTACTCACTAAACTTTCTGAAGAAACTTGAAGCCTTGAACTAAGTTGAACAAAGCGGAACGTTTAGCCTGTGAACGTCACCCTGGGAATATCTTCAAACAACAGTCGGGGAGATTTGAAGGAACAGAAAAGGGATTTTTTTTTGCCAGTGGGCAGATGATCAACAACTTGTCTCATGTGGCAACTGCCGGATCTTATAATCTCTTTCATGTTTAGGATTCTGGCGCTGGTACCGTCACGATATTCCTCGGAATAATATGAAATATAAATAAATATATGCACACCGTAAATTGTAACACGCGCCATTTATTCCACAGCGAGCTAATATGAATAGCCGGCACTGATAATGCATCCATTAAGTGTGGGAAGCGAGCACATTTTAAGTCAAGGGCTGCAGTCTGCGAACAGCTCCCACTGCCCTTCCTGAGCAACAGTCAGCTGGGCAACAATGCAGGGAGCCATTAGTAGGGACGCTTCCCCAGTTCTAACCCTTTCGATTAAACCCATGAGTGGGATTCCCCAGTGCCATTAAACAAGCAACGAGCAGGCAGTGCAACGAGCCAATTCCTAACAGAGAAGCAACAAACGGTGTGTGCCATGTCATCCGATTCCATCTGCAACAGCTCCCCCGGTAGCTGTGCCGCTCACACAGACAGGTACCTGTGTGCATGTATCGCTGCAGCGGCCAAGAAAGTCTCATTGTCAAGTTTCAAATTGTTGAAATCGACGCGAGAGGGGCGGGGTGGGAGGGAACCGATCAGGCCCCCGCCGATTGGTGGAGGGGGCTGTCACTCAGGCGGCCCCGCCCGCCCATTGGTGGAGAGGTGTGCGAGGGAGGCGGGGCCCCGGCCCCAGCCCCGGCCAGCCTCTATCTATATCTGTGGTGAGAGGAGCCGGCTTGTGTCAGAAACAGCTGAGACACAGACCGCAACAGGGCAGGATATAGCTGCACGTCCCCACTCCACTGCACCAGCATTACTCCCCACCCTCCCTCTCTCTCTCAGCCACCCCTCAAGAGACAAAGTTACTGTGAACTAGTGCAAGGCACAGCCGCCGGGAGCTCCCAAATGACAGTCTCACACAGATCTGCAAACACTGAACAGGTAACCAGCATTCAGATCCAAATCTTTTCTTCCATTCATCGGTGTCACCAGAGGGTTTGGAGAGCCTTGTTTGTTTTTCCCTCTCTTTCTCTATCGCAGGCCAGGCGAGATACTGCGTCTGCTAGGGCGGGGAGGGGTTCAATGCTGTAATTTGACCGGGGGCTTGCATGATTGACTTTTCGTTCAGGATTTCCACCTTTCTGTGGGTTGGAGGGCGAGAACCAATGTCCCCCAAAAAAAAGATTCCCTCCTTCCCCGGGTTAAGCACAAACGGCGGCTGTTGTTGTTGCAACAGAAGCATTTGGACTACCGGTTTCGATCTGAATGAGCGCTGCGGTCACTGGTTCGAGCCCCGACTGTGCATGTTAAATGCAATTCATTTCTGCTTAAGAAAAGCAAATTGTGGCCAATGTCTTTTTTGGGGGGCGGGGGGGGGGGGGGGGGGGGGATTGGATTCTAAGGTGCTGCACGACTGACTCGTTTGTTTATTTACTTTTTGTTTGTTTTGGCTCCTGAGCCCAGTTTATTTATTTACTGTTTTTAAAGAGTCTTTCTGGAGAGGGAAGCGCCAGCGGAGTGGAGTTTTCCACCTTCAGGAGCGGGCGGGTTGTTGAGCTGCCTTTCTGCTGGCTCTGGCTTCAGGTGGAAGGGGGCGGGACAAGTGCTGGGGTCTGGGCCGCCTGTGAAGATCTCCTGCATACTCTGCTCGCCCCCCCCCCCCCCCCGCCCGCCCAAAAACCCCAAAGTTGGCAGCTGAAATAGGAAGTTGGGAGTCTTAAAGGCAAAATAATATTTTGCAAGTGGCATCGCTGCGGAGGGGAGGAGGGACATTTCGCCCCGCCGTGGACAGATTTTTGATTTTTTTTTTTGGGGATTATTTTCTGCCCACATGGGGTGGCTGGGCAAGAGGGAGCTGTGAATGGACCATGTCCCGGAACACTCGCCACTTCCAGTGTCCCCAAGCCACAGCTCCGAATCTCTCTCCACTCACCGCTCCCCATTGTTTTAATTTGTCAACATATTTTGCCTTTATTTGTATTGGTTGCCACATCTAGTTCATGATAAACATGGAGAACTCTGCCTCTCCCGTGTGTTTGCTCAATAGCACACGGACCTGGGTGGTGGGGGTGACGGATGGGGTTGGGGGGTGACTGGGGTGGGGTGTGTGACTGGGTGACTGGGGGGGGGGGTGTGGCTGGGGTGACTGGGGGGGGGGGGTGTGGCTGGAGTGGGGCGTGTGACTGGGGGGGGGGTGGGATGAATGGGGAGTGGGTGATTGGGGGGGGTGGCTGGGGGGTGTGTGGCTGGAGTGGGGCGTGTGACGGGGGGGTGACTGGGATGGGGATGACTGGGGGTGGGTGACTGGGGTGGGGGGGTGACTGGGGATGTGTGGTGGTTGGTTCGGTGAGGGTGTCTGGTGGGGGGGGGGGGGTGACTGGGGCGAGAGTGTGGGGGGGGGGGGGGGGAGGGGGGGGGTGAAGCTACCGAATGAAAATCCGGGCAGAGAAATGGAAACTGGGCGGTTTGGTATGAGTCACTCGGAGCAACAGCTCACTGGGCAGAATCGGCCACCGATCCACAGAGCAGACAGCCTGCAGCATCCTGACATTCCAGAATGCCTGTTACTACACCTTTTACCCTCCAGCTTCCCAGCCTCACCTTCCAGATATATAACCCCCTTTCGCTCTTCATTTAACCCCAATCTTCCTCCGAACTCCCCCCCCCCCCCCCCCCCCCACACCACCCCCCTAACAATCTCCTCCAGCGACCTGTGGCACCCACTCAGCCGGCCCAGGTTGCTGGCTCTGGCTGCAGCTCTCCCCGGGAGCTGCTTCTGCTGCTCTCAGCGGCGAGGCAGCAACAAGTGCATTTCAGCTGGGCAGCAGGAGGGGAGGGGGGGTGCCTAGCTGCCCCTGACTCTCTGCTGTCCCCTGCAGTCAGAAGCAGGGGTAAGAGATGGCCCAGGGGGGCTGGGGGACAAAGGTCTTGACCCGAACGGGCGAAGGGGACGAGAAAAGGCACCAGGGCTACCCCTTATAGCCCGGGAGAGACTGGGGTGAATTTGGGTGTATTTGGGGGAGGGGGAGAGAGAGAGAGAGAAGACAAGCTTGCGAAGGCACTGCCTGACAATGTCTGCCCAGTGCAGTTAGAGGAGAGCTCGGGCTGTCACACAGCAGTTTAACCTTTAGCTGACAGCTGGAAGAGAAGGGGCTGAGCAGTGTGAGTGTGAAGTTCCTGGATTTGCTCCACAAGAGTTCTCTGCAGCTCCGACAAGAACTACTCGTTCCTCTTCCTCCTCTCCAATCAGCGGGTGGTCACCAAAGCAGTTTGACTGGGTGGCATTTTAACTGTATCCTTCCCACCGTTCGGATCTGGTCGAGGCAGCTCTCCTGGTCTGGATGGGAATTATTCCGGGGGGGGGGGTGGGGGCGGGGACAAGAAGAAGTTTCGGACGAGGCAGCATTGGCTATGCAAGAATACAGCGGGAAGGGAAGAGAGCTGGAGAGGGAGAGTGTGAAAACTGCCACTGAGTTAGAATAGGAGAATGGAGGGGGGGGGGGGGGGGGGTTCAGAGCACCAGGAACGTTCGGGGAGGGGGGTGGATGTCAGGTGCAAGTGGGGTTTCAGAAAGGCTGAGCAGTAAGTGGGCTGTGGAGAGAGAAATACCAGGAAGTGGGGGTGGGCCCAGGAGAGGGAATGGAGCAAGCAGGCTCACATGCCCTGTGTCAGTCTGTCCTTCAAAGCTGGGGTGGAATCCAACCCAAAATTGATCAGATCCCCATGTCTCCTCCATCCAATGGTCTTCCTCCGTAGTTACACAGCCAAAGCAGAACAGCAACTAACCCAAGAGAGACTTGTCGGGTCAGCAGAGGAGACAATACTACAGACTGTGCAGAAAAAGACAGATTGCAGTGGCACAGTGGAAAGTTGATAGTGTCAAAGGCTGTGCTCACTCTTGAGGTGTTATTGTTGACTCTGGCAGGTGTGGGATGGGGGTCAAGTTCTTCTTGAAAGGTTGTTTCTGAGGGTTAGCTCCTCTGCCTACCACTGCGAAACTGATGCCCTGAGGTGGTAATGCAGACTGGGGCTTTCTGCATATAGAGCAGCACCAAACACGTACCATCCACACCAAATTCAACTCTGTATTATGAGTGAGATACTTCTTGTGCATGTTCTGGCTCATCTTAAATGCAGATGCATCACTGGCCTGAACTGTTGAAGGGCGAATTGTGTCCCCCAGATTGGACCATGTCCCCCTGACCATGTTCCCTGGGGATTAGACCCTGTCCCTTGACCATATCCCCCTGACAGTGTCCCTTTGACTGCGTCCCCATGATCATGTTCCCCGTTCCCTCTGACCCTGTCCCACAGATTGGACCCTGTTCTCCTGACCATGTTCCCCGGCCCATGGCCCACTGACAGTGTCCCACTGACCCTGTCCCCCTGATCATGTCTTGTGTCCTCAGCTGGTTTACTTTGCATTGCAAGTTCAGCGGGAAAGCTTGTCACTTGAGTAGAAAGTAAGATGAAGCAATATGGTTATTTGTGTGTGTTTGATTGTAAGTTAACCTGTGCAATGATGTGAATAGTGTACATCAGCAAAATTTAATAGAAATATACAAAGTGTTTGGCTGGGAATGATGTCCAAAATCATCCATTAAGGCACCCCAGATGGACTGATTAGAAATAGCAGAGGCGTGTTCTGTCTGTACGTAATGTTGTCTCTCATTTTCTCACTGATCCCTTTTCTTCTTTTCCTTCCTTTCCTGAACTTGGCCATTTTTCTGTCACTCTCATCGATTTGCCTCACTGTTTCTCTACCTGTCGCACAGGGCAGTGGGTTTGAGAGGCACTATTTGGCGATGTCCAGTGAGTAGGCTGGATGGCACGGTGGCACAGTGGTTAGCACTGCAGCCTCACAGTACCAGGGACCCGGGTTCGATTCCGTCTTTGGGTCACTGTCCGTGCGGAGTTTACACTTTCTCCCCATATCTGTTTGGGTTTCCTTCGGGTGCTCCGGTTTCCTCCCACAGTCCAAAGATGCGCCGGTTAGGTGGATTGACCTTGCTAAATTGCCCCTTAGTGTCCAAAGATTTGCAGTTTAGGTGAGGATTTGGGGATAGGGTGAGGTGGGCTGGGAAGTGGGCGTGCGTAGGTTGCTATTTCAGGTGGCCAGTGCAGACTCGATGGGACGAATGGCCTTCTTCTGCACTGTAGGAATGCTACAGTTCTATGGAAGAGGGTTGCTGGGCAGAGCAGTGATACCGAAGGTAGGCAGGTACACTGAGTGCGGTGCAAGAGATAGAACCTGCTAGCTTCCCGTTTCTAATACACACCTTGTAAAATTCTCTTTCCACTGTTTGGATGCACACCGGATTCAAATAATTGACAACGCGAAGATAGTCCAGAATGGGTTCTTTTAACCGAGTAGGTTCTGATTTGGAATACACTGCTGGAAAAGGCAGGGAAAGCAGATTGAACTGTACGATCCAAAAGAAAATTGGGCATATATATATTTTTTTTAAAAGGAAGAATTTGCAGGAATAAGGTGAAGAAGCGGGGATTGGGATTAAAGAGCTGCCACAGATCGGATGTCTCCACACATGCAATTGATCAAAACTGTAGAGAGGAAGCAGGGATAGATTTGAAGCATCGAGGGGAAAAAAAAAACACTGTTTGCCTGGAAACTTAGCAGATGAAAGTTTGATGCAGGAAAACACTGAGAAGAGATAAAAAACCTCATTAATACTCGCTGGCGACCCAGCCAGGGAGAGGTTAATGAAGTTCGGGGAGCAACGGTGATGCAGTCTTTGTGGAGCAATAAAAGAAAATAGGAACTGGACTATTTTATCAAGTCAGAAAAGAATAAATCGGATTGATTACACTTACAGACACTGGCCAGACCTGGCTGTGAGTTCTGAATGCATTCAGTCTATGAAAGCACAAGGGGATGTCATTTCTCAGATGTAACGCAGAGAAGTGCAGGTGGATGATCCCTCATGTCAGGAAATGAGTTATAGAAAAATAAAGTGTATGAAATAAATCTGCAATCTTTAGTTTTGGAAGGGGAATGTGAGGGAGGGGACAAAAAAGAAGTTTGTAAGCTGCGGAATGCAATGGGAAATATTAATTGTCAGCACCCCCTACCACCGCCCCCTCCCCACCCCGAGTTAAACCGTATCTGGCAGAAAAGGCAACATCATTTAAGAACTCTTCCTGCAAATTTCAAACTCTTGTCAGGAAACAAAGGATCATTAATACCTGGGTTAGATAATGGTTGCAAACACACCAGATTGCAGTTAAACAGTATTTTCTGTGACCTGTGGGTGTCCTGACCACAACAGCCAATTCTCTACTCTTTGAAATGCAACCCTGCTTTAATATAAGAAACACACGGCAACGTCTGACTAACAACACTTGAGATGCACATGGCCAGATAATCGCTTTCAATGTTTTTGATTTGAGGGATAAATGTTGTTGATGGCACTCGCAGAGCATAACAACTCTTTTTTGAATAGCAGCATGGGACCTTTTATATTCCCTCCCTGAGAACAGATTGGAAGCTGGTTTAATGTCTCGTCCATCATTCAGCAATCTGAATCCCTGGCCTGTGGCCTGTCTGAACCCTCAGCCTGCCCCTAAGGTGGCCATCCAATGAGTTATGGGTGATCATATGAATGCATCTGCACATTCTCAGATAATAGCTCATCAAGTGTGTTGACAACCTGAGGTTCATGCTGGTAGTTTAAAATAAAGGTTGAATAATTGAATATGTTACTTCCTTGAGGAGTATTCCTGGTTTGTGTTATCCTGTCGAAAATATTTCCAGCTCTCTCTCCTCGATGGACTCTGATTAGTCTAGTCCCACTCACAGTTACACTGCCATATTTTGCTTGTAAGACAAACTCTCCATACATTATGCATGAACCCCTGTCCATGTAAAACAATCTCACATTTTCATTGTAACACTTACAAGTGCCATTTACTTAATACAGATGACCCAAGGGGAGGGAGGGAAGAAGGAAAATAAATTAATGAAAGCAACAAGAGGGTCTGAGTTGAGATTCCAAAATGATCATCAGTTCCAGACGCAACCTTTGAAACGTTGTGGGCCCAATGTGCTGAGCTCTAAAATTAGTTGCATTACTGTATTTCATTGGTATTCTTTTATTGTGGCGAGGAGTTATTTGGCAATCACAGTAAAATCATACACTCATATAAACATTCAGTGGCTTATTTAACAATCTGTATCGCAGCATTGCTTTTGCTAAAATACCCTCCATTGTGAACTGTATTTTTTATAAAAATCATTTCGGTGCTGTTAAATATGCAGCAAAACACAGATTAAAGTAGAATGGGATTTATAGCGGTCTCCTTCTATGTCATTGCAAACTGCAAGAAATGGGAAGGCATATTAATACGCCACCTGTATTGTTAGCTGTATATAATTAGACTGAAGTGATTATGTGTGCTTAAGATCACTTTAATCTCATGTGAGATAAAATAGGAGATTCGAGCTGAAGCACTTTAAGCAGCTGTAAAGTTGCCGTTCCAGTTTAATTTGCATGTTGTTGGGTGTTGATGGCATATTTGTTATAAAATGGTTCAATTACTTTGTCGCTCAAAAGTTTAGATGGTTGTTAGCAGCCATTGCTACACAGATACTGGATTATGTTCAAGTTAATTGGATCACATTGATCCATTAGAAGCGATGCCCTAATTTAAAATGTGCTGCAAATGTTTTGTCTGTCTTCGCATTGCTGTAACAGTACACAGTGTAATTTCCATCCTTAATTGTCACCAAACCAGCCTGGCCAAGAATTGTAATCTGTATTAGAACTTCACAAATTCATTTAGTATTTTAATTATCAAGATTTGGCCTGATCCCGGGGGGAGGGGGGGGAAAGGGGGGGTGGGGGGGGGGGGGGGGTTTAGGGGGATAGTGTTTAAGTTAATTTGCTTATTGTTAATTTATTCTGTTGTTTATTGGGGTTGGGAGGGGTGTGGGGTTTGTTATATGCGTTGTTACGGGTGCCGGGGGGGTGTTTATTATTATTATTGTTATTGTTATTATTGTATTGTTTTGTTGATATATATTTTTCAAAAAATTTCATTAAAAATTATTTTTAAAAAACATACTCTGGCTTGTGCACAGGCTGAGAACTGTCAAAAAATAAATAAATAAAAGATTTGGCCTGATCTTTATTTTAGCTGGCGATTAGTGTGCAATCCTTAATTTTCCCTCACAGTAACATTCATAAGTGTTTCCGACAAATTACTTCCATTATTTAAATGTTCAGAAGCGATTGTACTGCTATAATTTTATTTGATAGTAAATTTGATTTTGTTTTTTTAACAGATCATACTCGAGTGAGTTCTAAATTACAACAGATTATTGGATTGCCAAGTGCTCACCTGCAGAGGAGACAGCTTGGTGGACAGCCAAGGATACCTGCGGAGGTCTACTTTTCACAGACGTGGTGTGCCCCTCCACAACGTTCAAAACTGTTTCTTCAAAGGTTGCTCCAGAAATTTTCAAGACTGTATCCCAAAGTAGAAACGCAACAGTCCCAGGCGTTGGCAATGGGCAGCGTGCGTGCCAACCGCTACAGCATTGTGTCCTCAGAGGAAGACGGGATGAAACTGGCTACAATAGCAGTTGCCAATGGCTATGGCAATGGCAAAAGCAAAATACACACCAGGCAGCAATGCCGGAGTAGATTTGTGAAGAAGGATGGCCATTGTAATGTTCAGTTTGTAAATATGAGTGAGAAAGGACAGCGCTACTTGTCGGACATCTTCACAACCTGTGTGGACATTCGCTGGCGGTGGATGCTGGTCATCTTCTGCCTGTCCTTCATTCTGTCCTGGCTGTTGTTTGGTTGCATGTTTTGGCTTATTGCACTGATGCATGGTGACTTGGATGCCACAGTGGTGCATAAACCATGCGTTTCCGAGGTCAAAAGCTTTACTGCTGCATTTCTATTCTCCATTGAGACACAGACCACGATTGGATATGGCTTCCGCTGTGTGACAGAAGAGTGCCCCATTGCTGTGTTCATCGTAGTATTTCAGTCCATTGTGGGCTGCATCATTGATGCTTTCATCATTGGTGCTGTCATGGCCAAGATGGCCAAACCAAAAAAGAGAAATGAAACGCTAATCTTCAGTGACAATGCTGTGATCGCTATGAGAGATGGAAAGCTCTGCTTAATGTGGCGAGTTGGAAACTTACGCAAAAGCCATTTAGTGGAAGCCCATGTACGGGCCCAGATGCTTAAATCTAGAATAACACCAGAGGGTGAATACATACCCTTGGATCAAGTAGACGTTAATGTAGGCTTTGATAGCGGAATAGATAGAATATTTCTCGTGTCACCTATTACAATAGTACATGAAATTGATGAAGACAGTCCTTTCTATGACTTGAGCAAACAGGACATGGACAATGCAGACTTTGAAATAGTCGTGATTCTTGAAGGAATGGTGGAAGCTACAGCAATGACCACTCAATGTCGCAGCTCGTATCTTGCCAGTGAAATTCTTTGGGGTCACCGATTTGAACCAGTGCTCTTTGAGGAGAAGAACTACTACAAAGTTGACTATTCCCGCTTTCACAAAAGCTACGAGGTGCCTAACACGCCTCTCTGTAGCGCCAGGGACTTGGCAGAAAAGAAATACATGCTCACCACACCCAACACTTTCTGTTATGAAAATGAAGTGGCTCTCATGAACAAAGACGATGAGGACAGTGAGACTGGGACACCAGCGAGTCCAAGTACAGAGACCCTAACTAACACGGACCATAATCAGGCCACAGTTCCACTTGAACCTCGCCCACTGAGACGAGAATCTGAAATCTAATGCCGAAAAGTATCTTTCTTTTTTGAAAAGAGAGTATGCATCAAAGCATATTGTGCTTAACTGTGCCCAGAACGGTGACCCAAGTAAAGGGTACGATTGAAGTCAGGTCTTCGCTGAAAGACAGTCCTGTGCAGATTGTTCTTCTTTTATGATGGACTGCAGGAAATCAGTTCTTTCAAACAAAGCACTAATAATAATTTTAACCTGACGAGAAGGCACATAATAGTATATGCAGTGGCATATATTAGAAGTACGGCAAAACTTGAACTTGTAGGAAAGACTGGATGGATGTAAGTTAACCTAATAACTATTGACCAGAACAAAATGGCTCTCAATTGAAACCTGTAGCCATGAGCAAGGTTTTATCTGCTCAAAATGGTTCAACTGAACACCTGAAAGAACACTGACCACTGAAGACCCATTTAATAGACAGCGGTCTTGCTGTTAATAAGTGAAGTTTTAGCTTATATAATATTTATTTTCTAAGTTTTCTTCAATTGATTTATTGTGAACAAATCAAAATCAGTATTTATGATTCCTGTGTTTTTTTTAAAATACCATCGATTAAAATTTGGTTTGATTTTTTTTTCTCCTATTGACCTATTTTGGTTTCCAAAGAATTGGCTGACTTAGTCCTTGATGGTAGTGACCCACACATATGAATACTTTGACAGTTCGCCGCACTGACGCCAAAGTTCATTGTTCCACTGTTAAGAAAGAAAATAATACATTGAGATATCTTTGGCCATTGTTCTCACATGATATTGTCTCCCTTTTCCATTGTAAAGTCACGTTCAACTAATGGGTGAAGTCAAGCTTGGCTGGCTAACCACCATTCAGAGGTATTGGGATACCTTTCTTCCACCCAAAATCTTTATATGGGAAGATTCAGATTTCCTGAACACGTTCTTGCCCTTTAAGCAATTAATGGATATCCATCTGCTTGCTCATTCACCAGCCTCTTGCTGATCCACATCCTCTTTAGGTTCAAGGGTGAAACCTGCAGACCTTTCGAGCTGTTGGTGTTATTTTAATTGTCCAAAGGTGTTGCGACTTAGGTGTGAATGTGATGGGATGCCATTTCACCACTTTGCACTCCCTTCCACTCTCTCCAAATGTTGGAACTATTCTCTTGAAACACCCTTGCGGAATAGCTGAGACCTGGTCGAAGGTGGCAATACACAGTACTGTCCTGACACTTGGATTTGAGTTACCATGGCAGGAAGTCCAAAAATTAACCAACTGAGTATCAGAACCACTTACACAAGAAACAAACCTGAGATGCATTGCTAGCTTTCTGGGATGTTATGTGGCATGGTGCTGTTGCAACAAAGTAACTCACAGTCATCTGCCCAATGGGCAAGCCCAATGGTACTAGCCCTCAGAAACCTTGAGGGTCTGTGGCTTATCTGGCCTGCTAATCTGAATGACGCTGGACAGAGGTGGGGACTATGGGGAGGCTAAATTGCCATTTAAAAAGGGTATTGTTCATGGAAAGTTGCAAAGAATTTTAAACTCTTTTGTTTTTCATTATCTGTGCTTCGAATGAGAGCGCCCTCGTTCTTGATATTTTCCTTTTCACTCCAGTACAATTTAGTTAGCTGCCATTTTGATATCACAGCTACTCGTTCAAGTCTGTCACCCTACATTCCAGAACTGGTTTTCCAGGGAAAGAAGACTGTTACAGCTGTGTCTACATACTTGGACCAATCTCCCAAGTGTTCACAGGCCGTTTACTTAATCTATAATAGATAGTCAATGCGACAGATATAGCAAAAGCATTTTGGGTCCTCAACAGAATTTCAGCAGAATTAACTAAATTAAGTTCTCGTCACTTGTAATAGTGTAAAGGCTCACTGAAGCTTTCAAAATATACTCTTCAAATATCATTTGCTTGGTAACATGCACGGTTTTTTAAAAAAAACTTCCAATATTGTTCATTTCTGAGCTTAATATTAAGGGCATTGGAAGTAAGCCAGAACATTTCTTTTTTTCTTTGATTACCAGTATTTTCTGTGGGGGCGGTGGTGGGGGGCTCTGAGGGGGCAGGCAGTTGGTTGCGGGATGGAAGTTAGAAATACTGAACTTGTTTTGATCCGGTGGTTAAAGGTTATTGACGTTCTGAGACTAGACATGAAAATGGGGTCAGCGTGTATACCAACCCTATTACAAGTGGTCTTCTTGCCAACCCTAATTATAGCTTCAGGAGTAAACAGGCCCCTGGAGCACTTTGAATCGCCCCTTTCGGAAAGTGGCAGCTTTCGTTACGTGGCAAGTGGTTATCAGTACATTAGAAGTGAGGGCCAGTTAACATGTTACAGCTTAGAGCTGGTAAAAAATTTTTGGGGTAAGGGGGGGGAGGGGTGGGAGGGTAGATTAACCAATATACGCAAAAGACTGATAAATTGATTATAGAGAGAATATACGCACAAGGCAACTTGAAGATGGATGCCATCAATCAGTATACAAATTGCAAAAATACTGCACATGCTGCTAAAACTGCATCCCTCGGTTCCTCAGAATGGAATTTCAACCAAAGTATTTAAACCAGCAAATAAAGCAATCGAAAGAGCAGGGCACCAAGAAGCTGGTTTACGCCACTTTGGACTTGACCTGCAAAATGCTGCCATTTCACTGAAGAGAAATTAGCACATTTTGAAAATTAAAAAAAAAATACTTCCTTGAACACTTCAGGACTCAGATGCCTGACCCATATATTTATCAGGAAAAAGAAACAGCATTTTTTACAATGAAAAACTCTTGCAATATATATAGTTTTAAAAAAATGTACAGTTTATAAATGTTTAACAAATATTTTCATATTTAAAGCCAAATGTAAATAGATTCAAAGTAAGATGCCACATGAGGATTAAAACTGGCAGTTCAGTATCTTATATCAACCAGTAGACCCTAGGTGCTACAGGTTAGCGCAGGTCATTTGATTTTAACATTGTTCAAGCCTAGTAGAGTTTGTTACAACGATGAAATTTCATTATTTATTATTTAAGCATGACGTAAAATTAAAATTCATAGAATACCTTAATGGCATTTTTTTTAAAAACTGGTTAGCATTTGGAATGTTGCAATCTTGTCAAGGCACGACAAGCTAGTTTAACTCTCATGCACTCTTTGTACGAAGTATTTCTATTAAAGATATATTTTTGGCCTTCCTACAAGGCATGTTGGGATAACAAAATTGTGAAGTACTGTAATGTCTATAAAGTATAGCTGCTCTCGACTATTTAAATTATTTAGTGCTGCATGGTGGTCGCCTTTCAGCCAGTCAGATTTGTTGTCTTATGATCTCCTTAGCTTACTCTACAGACACTTGCAGCTTGAACAATCTAGGTTTTTCATGATGTTCTTGGTTTTATTGTACTTGTACCATTTTTGCAGCCTTTTGTATCAACGTCTTCCTACTGTACTGCACAGATCCACCAATTGTACAGATTTTTTAAAAGAAAATGTATGTCTTATTTTATGGTTGAAATAAATTTTTGTGTAATATTACGGACAATTGACTTTGTGCTTCTTGTATGTTTTAATGTAAGATCACACCACACTCTTGGCTGTTCACAACCAACTGAATCAAATTCCCAGACTTTTCCTGTTGTCCGTGCATCTCTTTTTATTTGTTCTGTAGATTTTCCCCCTGTGAACATTAAAATGGAAAATAACACACAATAGAAATGGCGGAGAGAAAAATGACTGGCAACATCGCAACATGAATATATTGCATTTCCGCCAAAGTAATTAAGAGATGTAATCAGAAAACATGGCAATGAAAAGTAAGCTTTATCCCAGTCGCTTCAATCAACGACTGTATATGTTTTGCTGCTTTTAATATTTGAACAGGACAGATGATTTCAAGGTTGACCTTTGGGGATCATGATTACTTCTTGACCTCTGACTTGAGGCATTGCTATACCGCTCCCTCGGACCCCCACAAATGCCAGGACTGCAAAGCCCCATCCTACAGTAGATTGAGATTGATTTGAATTTGTATTTTACTGAAGGTTCACTGATTTGCATAATGACTTACTTTGCAGATAATATTGAGGGCTGTATACTCCCGCCCCGCCCACCACAAGAACGCCACAGGTGAGCAGCGTAGAATGGAAAAGTCCATTGACCTCGGGTGGGATTCTCCGGTCGCTGAGCGAACGCGGCCGGAGAATTCCGCCCTCCCTTTTAAGAGAGTTACCACTTCTGAACGTAATCATTGAAAGTCAGCAGGCTTGAGGGGAAAATGACCTATTTAAGCCATTGTTACATATTTCTGAAATAAAGAGGGAACAAAGAAGAGAAAGATGGAAAATATTCAAAGGTCCAACCACCTGCTGATAAACCTTGGCATCTAACCAACTCCATTTACTCTATTTTTACTCTTTGCTCTTGTTAAGGGGCTCATTAGCTACTCGGTAGATATAAAACTGACCATTATTGCAGGTACATGCTGATCATCTGGTTTCACGCAACTAAGTTTCACAAATTCTCATTGCTCAGAACATGCTGGCAGGAAAGCCAGAGGCATCTGCCAGTTTGATTGACATGCTAAATGGCAGGAGCATTGGGAACACTATATTGTCACTTTCTGGCAAAGGAAGAAACTATTACTGGTGGTGTGGCCATCCGACTTGCTAGTCATGGTTGCAGATGTTCCTGAGAATTTCATTCAGAAGATGCTGAACGTTAAGACCAGACTGAGTGACATCACTCACACCTGCTGCACTTCTTCTTTGTGCCGGTTACAATCCCTCTCAAAGAGTAGCCAGGACTTATTCCACCCTCAATACAGCTACCATCAGGACCTGACTGGGCCATTCAGCCCCTTGAGCCAGTCCTGTCATTCAATTAAACCACGGCTGATCTGCTTCTTAACTCCACCCACACCATCTTTCTTCCACCCCCTTCCCCCCTCCCCCCTTTAGAATACCTTTGCTTAACAAAAGGGATTCAATCTCAGAATCCTAGTCACAGTTGTGAGCCATGTTGCTCCATTGCCCTGGCCAATATTAATCCCTCAATCAGCATCGCCAATGTTATTATCACATTGATGTTTGTGGGAGCTTTGTGTTCACAAATTGGCAGTTGTATTAACAACAGTAGAATTAAAAAATGTACTGGGATATCCAGAAGTCATGAAAGACAGTCTGTAATTACGAGTCTTGTGTGCTTTTTAAACATCTGTAAATAGTGGAAGATTTTGGTTGACAAGCCACATATATTAGGGTCTAATGCAGTCATTCTGTTTTCCCACACTGCCTATAGTAGGCAAACTGTGGAGATTACCCAATTTATAATTTGAGGCTGGTTTAGCTCAGTTGGTTGGACAACTGCTTTGTGAAGTAGAGCAAGACCTATAATGTTGGTTCAATTCCTGTACCGGCTGAAGTTATTCATGAAGGCCCATCTTCTCAACCTTGCCTCACCTGATGTGTGGTGAACCTCAGGTGAAATCACCACCAGTCAGCTCTCCTCAAAAGGCAAAGCGTATGGTCATCTGGGACTGCAGCAACTTTACATTCAAGGTTTTTTCTAATAATTTGTAATTTGTTGGATATAAAATATGAAAACTCAATAAAAAACATTTCAAAAAAAAACTTTACATTCAAGGTAGAACATGTAGATATACTGCTGCCGTTACAGCACAGCTACTGATCTTATAACCCATCTGTTCACAACAGATTTGGTGCCTATAATGTTTGCATGCAAATACTTCTTAATCCAATTTGGTATTTTTTTTTTCTCTTCTTTAAATAAATTTTAGAGTACCCAACTATTAATTTTTCTTCCAATTAAGGGGCAATTTAGCGTGGCTAATCTACCTAACCTGCACATCTTTTGGATTTGTTGGGGTGAAACCCACACAGACACGGGGAGACAATTTTGTATTTCTATCTGTGTCTGGCAAATGCTCATGGCGTGGAAATGGCATCTGTGTAAGTGTCTGAATCCCTGTGCTGTTATTTGCTCATGTGTTACTTATACTTTCAATCCAGGTGCTTCAGGCTTAGGTAGAGAGACGAAGATAAGTATTAAACTTGTGACAAATCAGCAAAGATTAGTTTACTTTGACATAATCCCTCACACATGGAATAGCAATGGCATAAATAGAATTTTAATTTCATGACAATATTGTTAATGTTTATTATTCCATGCATATTATCCGCGTTCAAAGCATACATTTGGTGGAGCAGACTTGATGGGCCGAGTGGCCTAATTCTACTCCTATGTCTTATGGTCTTATTACAGGCCAGAATTGATTACAGGCAATCGCGATCCTTCCAAAACACTCTCCAGGATTCCAAACATTGATCCTGCACAGAATCAGGGGCTGGTTTAGCACAATGGGTGAGTTCAGTTCCTATACCAGCCTCCCTGAACAGGTGCCGGAATGTGGCGACTCGGGGATTTTCACAGTAACTTCATTGAAGCCTACTTGTGACAATAAGTGATTATTGTTACATATACACTCCCTTGATCCAATAAGTGCTTGACTGAAATCTTAACCTTTTTAGTTTGTCGTTCTCTTCAATGATCTTTATCTGGCCACCTTGTCATGTCTTTTCATTTTTGGATATTTCATGCAACCATCAAGTAACTGTCCTCTGCATTATTTCAATTTTAAATCTTAGCTTTTGCTCTTTGAATGTCCTGTTAGAACAGGAGTCCAGAGTTTCATCTGAGGCACTTATCAATGATATTTGTTAATCTGCACTGAATGGATGCCTTAATTGGAGCTTAAAATAGTTGCAACTGACTTGGCAGTAAACTTATAAGGGTTAGCACAACACCCAAAATAGGGCACATGGTGTTATCTCAGATCAGTTTCAGATGTCAAGCCATTCTCTGTTAAAGGGCACTATCACCTGATAGAAAGTCTTGTGACGGTGTTGTCCAATCACTTCATCTTAAAATACATCAACAGATCATCGCCGTTTTTGTTAAGCCTCCAAAACCCATTTAAAACAGTGGAACTAAATGACAGGAAGTAATATTTATCTAAATATGCATTTTTACTGCAAAATGCATCATTTAAAGATCTCCAACATTTAAAATATGCATTTTCAATTAATGTTTAGCCATTCAGGTAACACAAGATGGCACCTTGCGAGAGACAGAAATGCTGAGGAGCAAAATAAACAACTATTTCCACAGAGAGATGACATTTTCAGAGTTACACCCGAAGACATCATCAAATTGCTGCTGAGGTTTCCTGGACCCCACATAATGTATGCAGCATGACGAGAGTCAAACACACGGGCTTGTAACATGAACAGTGCAGAAGGCAACCAAAGTACGAGGGGATCGGTTGTTTATTTAATGACCTTAGCAGATATCTAGGTGAAGTTGTCTGAAATTAGCCTGAAAACATTAGACTTTCATGATGTTTTTGCATGGTTCCCGAGATTCAATCTTTTCAATGCTGAGGCACCATGAATTGTCAGAGCGCTATATGAGAATTCTGCCAATCCAAGTACACTCCCCAGATATTGTAAACAAGAACGGGAGAAAAAAAGCTCCCGAGAGATTAGGTAGCATGGCAACACAGTGGTTAGTATTGTGGCTTCACAGTGCCAGGGACCCAGGTTTGATTCCTGGCTTGGGTAACTGTGTGGAGTCTGCACGTTCGCCCCGTGTCTGCGTGGGTTTCCTCCGGGTCTTTGGTTTCCTTCCACAGTCCAAAGACGTGCATGATAGGTGAATTTGATATCCTGAATTCTCCCTCTGTGTCTCCGAACAGGTGCCGGAATGTGGCGACTAGGCATTTTTCACAGTAACTTCATTACAATGCAAGCCGACTTGTGACACTAAAGATTGCTATTATTATTAGGTTAATGGCTGCAAAGGAGAAGGGATTGGGTGGGTGGTGGGGTGAAGAGTGTCAAGGTCTGGATTCTGTGGTCATCATGGTCCGGGCAGGCTTGATGGATAAATGAGAGAGTTCCTGCCATCCGTTTTGTATGAGCGTATACGAAGATCACTGACTGAGAGTATGAGCTACTGTGCATATGATCCTGAAAGTTTGCTGATTTTCACTCATTTATAATCTTCTCTACTATGTTTTGTTAAATATGCATTTTCTTTTTGTGTCCAGTTGTGGTTAAAATCAGTTGACCAAAGAGCCAAAATTAAAAATGGAACTCCATGTTGTTTTTTCTAAATTGAGTCCACTTTTCTTTGATTAAGCTGCTGTGAAACATCCACTGATATTTCTCCTTGTTAAAGGCACTATATAAATGCAGGTTATAAATGCAACTTTGCCAATAATTCAGCTCCAAGCTGAATTTGTCTGGAGCTTAAAATACTTAGAACATGTAGAGTGTAGTTTTATGGACCTGCCCACGTGGGGGATGCGGCCTGAAAATGCAGTGAGCCATTCAAAACTGCATTGACTGGAAGATCCTGCTGGCAAAGGGGCCTAAAATATCCGCCCAGATTGAGTGAAGCTCATTGGAGCAAATGAAAACCAGCACAAAGCAACTTCCAAAAAACAGGAGTTCTTGTTAGGCAAAAGTAAGTTGTAGAAACATAGAAAATAGGAGCAGGAGGAGGCCATTCAGCCCTTCGAGCCAGCTCTGCCATTCATTAGGATAATCCAACTCAGTGGCCTAATCCTGCTTCCCCCCCCCCCCCCCCCACCCCTATATTCTTTGATCCCCTTTGCTCTAAGTGCTACATCTAGCTTCTAGAACATAGAACATACAGTGCAGAAAGAGGCCATTCGGCCCATCGAGTCTGCACCGACCCACTTAAGCCCTCACTTCCACCCTATCCCCGTAACCCAATAATCCCTCCTAACCTTTTGGTCACTAAGGGCAATTTATCACGGCCAATCCATCTAACCTGCGCGTCTTTGGACTGTGGGAGGAAACCGGAGCACCCGGAGGAAACCCACGCAAACACGGGGAGAACGTGCAGGCTCCACGCAGACAGTGACCCAGCAGGGAATGGAACCTGGGACCCTGGTGCTGTGAAGCCACTTGTGCTACCGTGCTGAAATGCAGCAGAAGAGAATTTTTCTAACCTACGATAAAACAAACCCCAATTTAGTTTTACTTTGCATTTATGACATTCGAGTGATAATGGACTGGGCTGAATTTACTGGCCCTTCCTGCCAGTGCGATCTTCCAGTCCCACTGATGATGACCTCCCACGCCGGGTCACCCTGGCGGTGGAAGGTGCGAAGGATGCAAAATGGACACCGGTGGGACTGGAAGATTCTGCCTGTGGCTCATGGGCGCCATCTCCACCACCAGAAAACATGCCATGGTTTTGGGAGGGGGGGGGGGGGGGGGTGGGGGGGGTGGAATCCAAACCTGTCTGAAAAACAGCAGTCAAAAATTGCTGCTTTTCCGATTTGAGGTTAGATTTTCCGATTTGCATCAACTTAATGTTGATGTTGACCTCATCAGAAAACTAGGCCTGGCTAATATCTCTGAACGGGAAATTAAGATAAAGAAATGTTGCCATTGATATGGTAGCCTGCAAATCTGATCTGACGTTATAAAAGGGACAGCTGCCATTAAAAGAGTTAAGGCATAACTAATTTACAGGCATGCTTGTGCAGGGAGTTACCATTTCCAAAAGCTGCAGAACAACTTCCAGCACCTTTGCATGATGAAGACTTCATTTGCCCCACCACAATTAACCGTCTTCTCAATTATCCAGCAGAATATTTGAGACAAAGGACATCACCTGTTCATCATTCTTTTCCTGTGTAACGTAAATCAATCAGACAGTCAGAAAAAGGTTGTTATTCCTATTGTCTTCATCCTCATTCCAATCCCCACAGTATTACTGTACCCTATGCAAAACAGCAATATGTGGGAACTTATCACTTACTGACATTGAAAGGCGAGGAAGATTGTTTGTTCCACTGTAATCACATCGCACATTTTTGTTAATATTTCCACGGTCCTGGCCTTCATCAACATCAGTCCCTTTATTTGTTATCACTGATACTGTCACCACTTTATTGCTCACATTCGCCTGGTGTGAACAGCTATTCAGGCAAATTAAGTATTGGCTGCCCTTGCAGTTCGTTCTCTTTTCAGACTAGCTGCCCTTCATTTGGCATAAATGCTTGGATTGAAATGTTAAGATTAAATCATTGCTATTGTATAGGGATTAACATGCACCGCCAATGGTTTCAAATGCCGTGAGGCTTGCGAAAGAACTTAAGTGGACAAAATGTTAAAAATGCCTGCTCACTCGAGTGTGCGGGCTGAAGTTTTGATCTCATATGCCAGTGAGGCATTTGAGTTCGGCTTCTTGCATTGGGTAAACAAAGTACTTGTGATTTTAGAGAAATCACACACTTTGAATCTCCATTCTGAGAGGAAGAGTGAAACGTTTTACAGATGCTTCATGAATCTGAAAGATCACCTCCTGGTGCTTTATTGTAAATATAGACAGAGGTGATCTCTCATTGTACCAGCTAAGGAATGATTCATGGGGGCTGTTCTGTTTTGGGGGTTTCATGCTAGTTATAGTCCTTGCCATCATTATCACTTTGCCATTCTCACAAGTAGATTTTGGGTGCCTGAAGAATCAGAATGTGCTTTTGTATGCTCAGTGTCTCGGTAAATGTAGCGAGACATTGACAGAGAACCTTAGTCACTGCCCTCTGGTTTACTAGAATATATTGCGTGCGATGCGACCTCCTAACTTCAGTAGGGGAATGATAAAGCATTCTATCAAACTCTGCCTCAGGGTACAAAGCACTGGACTGCTTTATTAAGCAGTAATTAGATAACAGAACAATATCAATTATTACGAACTTCACTTGTCTCCTTGGAATGTCAAAGACAACAAACACTTCTCCGGAATTAACTGTCGACAAAGCATAATTAACTTTCGTCAGATACCTCAAGCTTTTCCCAAACACAACAAAACTCTGAGGTATTGTTACATGCATGAATTCACATACAATGTGTGTATGCCCTTTCCCATGTTGGCAATGCACATCGATCAGAAAGAGCCCCACTTCTGCACGTGACTACCAGTTGTGCAGAGTCAAGGAGCCTTACTGTTGAATGAGGTATGGACTTGAGTACTCATGTGGCATTGTTGCAACATACCATTAGCATCATAGTGTAGTGTTGTTGAACAAACTGGAAACAGTAAAAAAAATCTTAATCTCTCATCAATGCCTAACAGGAATTGTGGTTAGAGGCAGCAGGGATACTGAAATGGACTGTGTTAAGTGTCATAGATTCTTTATATGGTAAAAACATTTGCGTTCCTCAGTGTTAAGGCATGTGCTATTTTTAATAGAATTTGCAGTGCAGAAGGAGGCCATTCGAACCATCAAGTCTGCACCGTCCCTGGAAAGAGCACCCGACTTAAGCCCACACCTCCACCCTATCCCCATAACCCAGTAATCCCAGCTAACCTTTTGGACACTAAGGGGCAATTTAGCATGACCAATCCCCCTAATCTGCACATCTTTGGTCTGTGGGAGGAAACCGGAAAACCCGGAGGAAACCCACGCAGGCACGTGGAGAACGTTAGACTCCACACAGACAGTCACCCGAGGCCGGAATCCAACCCGGGTCCCTGGAGCTGTGAGGCAGCAGTGCTAACCACTGTGCCACCGTGTCGCCACGATATTCAGAGAGTGCAACATTGAGTCTCATTTATCAAAATTGTTGGTTACTACGCACCGTGAAGAGCAGACAAAGAGCATCTGCTGCATCAATCAGACACGAATACACAATTGTGGCAAAAACATGAAACATGACTTATTTTCCAGAGCCCACAGTATCATCAAGTTTCCTACTCATCCACAGAGCCAATTGTACAATTCAGCAGGTCCGTTGCTTTTTGAGCTTAACCCCCCCATCACTGACCATTCATGCTTCTGTCCACTGCCATTGGAACATAGGCACAGAACTAGGCCATTTGGCCTCTCACTCTTTTCATGGTCAATCTGCACTTGGCTATGTTAATTTCCCCTGGTTCTGCATCCCTATTACCCTTGACTCACATAAGTCTATCCATTTCAATTTTGCCACTTGTAATTAAATGAGCGATTTTGCCACTTGTAATTGAACTATCGGTCACTCCAATATTCAAAAAGGGAGGTAGCGAGAAAGCAGGGAATTATAGACCAGTAAGCCTAACATCGGTAGTGGGGAAAATGCTTGAATCCATTATCAAGGACTTTATAGTGGAACATTTAGAAAGCAGTGGCAGGATCAGTCAGAGTCAGCACGGATTTATGAAGGGAAAATCATGCTTGACAAATCTGTTGGAATTCTTTGAAGAGGTAACCAGTAAAGTCGAC
Organism: Scyliorhinus canicula; assembly: GCF_902713615.1. Classification (NCBI taxonomy): domain Eukaryota; kingdom Metazoa; phylum Chordata; class Chondrichthyes; order Carcharhiniformes; family Scyliorhinidae; genus Scyliorhinus; species Scyliorhinus canicula. Next base: position 18,191,745 of record NC_052163.1, read on the forward strand.
AAGGGGGAGCCAGTCGATGTTGTATATTTGGACTTTCAGAAGGTGTTTGACAAAGTCCCGCATAAGAGATTATTATGCAAAATTAAAGCACATGGGATTGGGGGAAATGTATTGAGGTGCAGAGAAAATTGGTTGGCAGAGAGGAAACAAAAGTAGGGATTAATGGGTCCTTTTCAAATTGGCAGTCAGTAACAAGTGGGGTACCTCAGGGATTGGTGCTGGGACCCCAGCTATTCACAATATATATTAATGATTTGGATGAGGGAACAAAATGTAACATCTCAAAGTTTGTAGATGATACCAAATTAAGGTGGGAGGGTGAATTGTGACGATGATGTAGGGATTCTACAGCGAGATCTGAACAGGTTGGACGAGTGGGCAAACCAATGGCAGATGCAGTATAATTTGGATAAGTGTGAGGTTACACATTTTGGAAGCATAAACAGGAAGGCAGATTACTACCTGAATGGTTTGTAAATTGGGAGAGGGGAGTGTGCAGCAGGACCTGGGTGTCCTTGTGCACCACTCACTGAAGGTAAGCATGCGGGTGCAGCAGGCGGTAAAGAAGGCTAATGGTATGTTGGCCTTCATTGCAAGAGGTTTCGAGTATAGAAGCAGGGATGAGTTGTTGCAATTGTACAGTGCCTTGGTGAGGCCACACTTGAAGTATGTTGTGTGCAGTTTTGGTTTTCTTCTCTGAGGAAGGATGTTCTTGTTCTCGAGGGAGTGCAGCGAAGGTTTACCAGACTGATTCCAGGGATGGCGGGATTGTCATATGAGTCGAGATTGACTAGGTTGGGATTGTTCTTGCTGGAGTTCAGAAGAATGAGGGGGGATCTCATAGAGACTTATAAAATTCTAACAGGATTAGACAGGGTAGATGCAGGGAAGATGTTACCAATGATAGGAATGTCCTGAACCAGGAGTCACAGCCTGAGGATTCAGGGTAAACCATTTTGGACAGAGATAAGGAGACACTTCTTCACACAAAGAGTGGTGAGCCAGTGGAATTCATTATCACAGGAAGTAGTTGATGCTAAAACTTTGAATATATCCAAGAGGCAGCTGGATATAGCACTTGGGGAGAATTGGGTCAAAGGATATGGGGAGAAAGCAGGATTAGGCTATTGAGTTGGATGATCAGCCATGATCGTGATGAATGGCGGAGCAGGCTTAAAGGGCCAAAAGTCCTCCTCCTGTTCCTATCTTCTATGTATCTATGTAGCCTCAATGCCAATTTTTTGCGGGGAGGCAAGTTCCAGACTGCCATTCCTGGTTATTGGTTGTGGAAAGGATGGGGTTAGCAGAGGTGATATCTTCCTTTTGCTCTGCAAATTGGCATGACCATGGATGAGGACCCACAGAACACAAAGCCATGGCACAGCAGGAAAATAACAGCATAACAGACACATTGTTGTCCAAAGATGTGCAGCTTAGGTTGGGTTAGGGGGTTACGGGGATAGGGCAGGGGTGTGGGCCTAGGGAGGCTGCTCTTTCAGAGGGTCGGTGTAGACTCGATGGGCCAAAAAGCCTCCTTCTGCACTGTAAGAAGTCAATGGTTCTGCAACAATGATATGGCAGGCATTCTCCTCGAGGAGCAAGGAAGACTAAGGAACTCACTAAGGATTCCTCTCTTTATTTTCCAGTAAAGCTCATCTTCAGATAACCATGGACTTTGACAATCAATACTCTTTCTTTCTTCCCAGTCCCAGTTCTGCTCCATTACAGTCTCCTGACAGCTTAAAGCTTGGCCTCTACTGAACTTCTTAAATGTTGCATTGACCCTTGGAGTTGCACTGCTGGAATCGATGTCGAGGCTTAGGAAATTATGGATCAATCTTCAGGTCACTGCTGCAAGCAACCTGGAACAAAAATATTCAGGGCATTAAAAAGGAATTCTTCCGTCCTTTTTGAACACTTTTGGTTAATCGTATAAAATGCATTGTCGATGGGGGAAGATAAAGTCTTTTTGACTGAAAATCAGGAATCATCCAATTGAAGAATGCAGTTGGTTTTCTTATTGGTGTGAGAAGGGCAGTGTGCTGTAAAGATAAACATGTTGGGCAATCAAAGGCCAAAATGTGGGGGTGTGGGGCCGGTGGAGGTCATGTGATAACATCACCTAGTTTATCTTCCAATTAGAATTGGTTATCTTAAACAATGATGTTATAACCTGCCTGGAATTTTTGGCTGGGGAGAGAGAGGGAGAGAAAGAAAACCAGGAATGAACTATGGTGCGGTGGAAATATTGATGTAAATATAAGTTACTTTCTGTTTGACTCGACAAACACGTGCTGGACTCTTCGTGGCCCTCACAAAAAATGCACAAGTAGAAAATCCTCTTACTTTATCAAACGATTGTGTCATTAATATTAGTGTGATCTGTGATGGTTCCCTCCTCTTGCAGCTGTTTGCATGGCATGCGTGTCCTCTAAATTCCTTCATGTAGCACAATGAAATGGGCAGATATGCTGGCATGTGCAGATCAGTACCACAGTCATGCTGGGATGCTATCAGGCAAGGCCTCCAGGAAACATGAGCACAGACTGTGCTCCACTGGAAGCTCTTGCATATTCCTCATGCTGGGGTGCTGGCAATTTGAAGGGAGATCCACAATTGCCTGATTCTTGGATAGGATACACTGACATTCCTGTACGTCGCTCTTCTCAACTGGTGAGACGATGCAATCAGTGAGATATTGGCAGCTCACTGGTTTGATGGCTAGTTGACAAGTTGTGCCTCTCTGCCGAAAGTTGAAGATAAGAGGTGAGAAGGGAAGTCAGCCCAGCTACACAACAATATCAACAACCTTGTTAAGATTAATGAAGGCGACATTGTCACAATTCAGCCAAAGAGGGAGAAGGAAGTGAAAGCTAGCCCATGTGCATCAACAAGTGCATGCCAGACACTTAATAATAATAATCTTCATTGTCACATGTAGGATTACATTAACACTGCAATGAAATTACTGTGAAAAGCCCCTAGTCGCCACACTGCGGTGCCTGTTCAGGTACACAGAGGAGGACTCCGAATGTCCAAATTACCTAACAGCACGTCTTTGTGGGAGGAAACCAGAGCACCCGAAGGAAACCCACGCAGACATGAGAACGTGCAGACTCCACGGAGACAGTGACGCAAGCCAGGAATTGAACCCGAGAACCTGGAGCTGTGAAGCAACAGTGCTAACCACTGTGCTACCAGGCCACCCATTTCAGTGGAAGAACTGGAGATGGGAACAATCTTTGGAAAGAATTTTGATTTTGATTTGATTTATTATTGTCACATGTATTAATATACAGTGAACAGTATTGTTTCTTGCATTGAATAGAATTGGATAGACCTGGCAGAAAACTTAACTAGGGTTGTCAAAGAGGGGCAAGAATCCAGCTCTCAGTACAAATGGTGCTTCAGGGCAGTCCTCTGTGAAAAGGATCAATAGCCATAACACACAGCGAAAGAATAGCTTTCTGTGGCCAGTAAGCACCAAACAAACACGCTACAGCTCAAGTCAACAGAACAATGGAAAGGCCTCCTGTCTACATCACAAAGAAGAAGCTCTTCCCCACTCCACTAGAATAAATTGATTAAAGAAAAATATCACTTTATAGGTGAAGAACATTTAAAAAAAACTATTCATTCTGAAATTTGGAGATTTCATATTTTGTTGCGGAGTCTTTGTTTTATTTTGTGGAAGGAACATATCACTATCGCCGATGTCAGCCGTGGCTCAAGTGGTAGCACCCTGGCCTATGAATCCATCAAGGTTGTGTGTTCAAGTCCCACCCAAGGTCTTGGGTGGCATAACATTCACTCATGTATATAATGAGATGCAGACAGGCAGCGATTGACATATAGGATGACCAGTAAGCATACAACACAGTACAGCCAAACACCAGACAGGACACTACCACTATAAAGCCAGAGGGCACTAGGTTTCCTGCTCTCTCGGGACCCAGCTACTGAGACAGTCAGAGTCCACGAGCTAGCAAGTGCAAACACCATGTGGCAGCGAGTAAGTCTGGTCAGGCTAATACAAGGTCACCATTTAGATCAGTATAGTGTCGACCCACAACTGAATATTTATAGCAGTTCTATAGTTGAATAAAACAGTGTTGGATCTTCTCCAGTGTTAGACGTCTGTTTCTAACTTCCCTGCATTGAGTGCAGTCCACATCGAACCAACCTGCCTAACACATCATTGGGCACAAAAGTCAAGGCTAACAGTCCAGTCCTAGTACTGAGGGGGTGCTGCACCGTTGTGGGTGTTACCTTTTGAATGAGATGTTAAACTGACGCTTCATCTGCTGGCTTGGGTGCATACAAAAGGCCCGATTTTGAAAAAGAACAGGTGAATTATTTCCGGTGCCCTGCCTCATATTTATCCCTCAATCAGCGTCACAAAAACAGATGATCCGGTGATTATCACATTGCTCTTTGTGGTATCTTGCTGTGCACAGAACTGACTGCAGCATTTCCTGAATCACAGCAGTGACTATACTGCTAAAGTACTTTAATTCGCTGTGAAGTAATTTGAGGCATCCAGGGGACGTGGAAAGCATTATTTAAATAAATGTTCTTTCTTTAAAAAAAATGTTTTATGTCCATAGTCAAGTACATTGAGAATGTCATTATCAAGAAGTAATAAGGCAGGAAGCTGGAAATGAAATCAGAGTATTCTGGAAGGATATACCAATGCAGTCAGCGCCTGGAAGTTGAAAAGACAGGTTACGATAGTTCAATCATGTAGCCCTCATCAAAACATTTTGGCATCCACAATGGTTCATTTCTTGAGACCTTCCATGTCCTCGGACATCAGAAGATAGATTAGTAAAGCTGAAATCAATGGTAATGAAAACTGAGCAGATTCTAAGGTGAGAGGTCAACTTTCAGCACCCGGTTTATACAGAAGCTGTAGGTTGAAAGACTATTTTTAGCTTTGCTTGTTAAACCTGATGTTAGTTGCTTTCTACCTGACATAATTCTCTCTATCTTCACCCTGTAGACAATTGCCTCTGGGGGATGATTATCAAATCTATTTATTTTCCTTCCTCTGCGCCCCATTTGAGCAGGTTACTGTGCACAAACAAATGCTGTTATTGCCAACACTTTGCAACTAGCTTAATCACTTGTTACGGCCTTTAAAAAGCTTGCTTATGGTTGCAACCACAGTTAGATTGACTGTCCCTTGTGAGAGCACTTTAGCACACAGGCTAATGCCCAGATGGAAAAAAACAGCAAGCTCATGTTTTTAGCTGTATACGTACAGTGATCGCAGATCAAATTCTGGGCTCAATTAATGTCAATTTTTGGCATTAAAACATTTTTACATATTTTTGTCAATAACGCGACACAGCAACTTGGTGGCAATCTCCAAGGCAATGCGATAGGTTCCATCAGCCCTGTTTTTTTCAGGGGGGGGGGGGGGGGGGGGGGAGAGAAAAAGCAAGTCTTGCATTTGTCCAATTTTGAATCATCCGGAGGTTAGTTGGTTTGTCAGTTTTAATAAACCGAAATAAAATTTCTTAAATAATTGGTAGCATGCATGATATTCCTGCCTTTGCTGCAAATTGATCGTGAGAGAAACTGAGAAAACGTTTTTTTTTATAAATTTAGAATACCAAATTAATTTTTTCCAATTAAGGGGCAATTTTGCATGGCCAATTCACCTATCCTGCACATCTTTTAGGCGTGGGGTTGAAACCCACACAAACACAGGGAGAATGTGCAAACTCCGCACAAAACTGAGAAAATGACAGAAAGATATATATATATATATATATATATATATATATATATATACACACATATATATATATGATGTGTGTGAATTGGATACTCACTGAACAGCACATAAACTCATATTGCACTTTCAGATCAATATCATTGTTAGGATCAGAAGTAAAGTAAGTGATGCTAAATACAATATTAAAATCTGAGCCACTCATTCAGAATAAACAGAGAGATTTTAAGTTTTCATGTTGATACCCTAATGTAACAATTACTGATTATAATTCTCCCTTCAAATCCAAAATGAGTCACACATCCCCAAGATAATTAGTCTAGTGTAAGCGTCCAATTCCTGATGGTTGTTTGGATCATCTTGTTCCTAATGGTCCAATGGGGCATCCCATTCTTGATGATCGAATGGGGAAACCATGTTGGAAGTAAAAGTCCTCAGCTGAGGTCTTCAAAGCTGTTGGACTTTTACTTAAATCAAGGCTCCCTGGGTGGAATTTTCCTGAAAAATGGCAAGCAAATTGGTGCGATTCCTGTTGATCCTGACGGTGTAAAGATTGTAATCTTTAAGCACTTTGAAGAAAGATTTTTCGTCACATGAAAAATGCCATTTCTGAGGCGCGAAGTGTCTGATTTGCCCGCCCCAGGAGTCATCTGAGCACTTCAATTGAGTAGGCTGCTGCATTTAAATGGATCCACAGCAGTTGCTCACAGTCAAACCAGGAGAATGGCAGCCAGGAATCCAGCTCCACCATTCACCGAGGGGGCCCTCCCAAGAATGTTGGATGCTGTGGAGGAGACGGGGCAACTATCTACCCTCAGACTGGCATGATTCCCTCCAGAAAGGTCAAAAACCCCCGACCTGGGAGATGGTGGCAGCACCGGTCAATCCTAGCAGCCTGACCAAGAAGACAGGAGGGCAGTGTCAGAAGAAGATGAATGAGGGTAAGTGCTCCCTGTCTCCTCTTGGCACTCCAACCGTCCCTCACCCCCTGGACCCACAAGCTGCCACCTCACAGGTGCCGCCACTTCACAGGTTCCCAGCACCTGACCTCCCAGCATCACCTTCAAATCCCCCCAGCACCCCTCATCAGAACCCCTTCCTGCTTGGGCACAGTTCCCACACATGTCAGTTGTCATCGACCTCTGACCTGACAGGCGTTCAGCTCACATTATCGCCTTTTGTGTCCCGACAGGAGAGAGAAAACGGTTGATGGAATTCTCGAGCTAAGGAATTCTTGACTCCATTCGAGGAGGGAGCCATGGACTCGCAGGGCAAGAGAAGGAGCGGGCCTGCACTGAGGGCGAGGTTGGCTTGCGGGAGAAAAGTAAGGAGCACCTTCATCTAGATGATCAGTCTCAAGTGAGTACTTCGTTGTCCAAACCCTTGACCAGGACCTGTGCTAAAAGAACCCTTTCTTGAGCATGAACTTGATTAAGTCACCAGGGAGGGCCTGGGAAGATTGCAATCAGAAATCTCACCGATGCAAATCCTGTTTTTGGCCTCTTGCGATATTTTGCGGCCGTGACGGCTAACAGGGCTGCAAAATCCCACCCCAGTGCTAGTACTATGGATTTGGGAAGAAAACAAACTCCCTCCACCCCACTTCAGAAATACAATAATTTGAACCATCTTCAGAATGGTGAAAACCTGTCCAAGAGGTGAACCGTACTTTGACTCCCAGTCTTTTAATAATGAGGTAGGGCGGCAGAAGAGAAGGAAAGGAAAGGAAGTAAATCATTTGCTCTGGGTCCCACTACCTTGTGGGGCATCCTATCCCTTGTGCCCAAAGTTCAGTAGGTTGTGAATTGGCCTGTTTGGCCACATGAAGACCCATGGTGGACACTCACGACCCTGAGTTGAAGTCATCCACAAATAAAGTACAGTCTCCACGGTTGGCAATGGTCTAATTGGAGATCAAATTTCTGATGCTGGTGTGGAGTATTGAATTACTGAAAGTCTATGTGACACTCAGTCACTAATAGCCAAGTGGATCATCCAAATCTGCCTTCGTACGGGGGCTGCCAAATTTATCAGTCTATTTTGTGATGTCTAATTCCTGGTAGTTTAGTCTGGGAGCAGCATACCTTGGTAGTCTACTGGGATCATCTAATTTCTTGTAGCTTAGTAGGGGCAGTTTTCACACAGAAAGGTGCCACATTGTCCAAAGATGTGCGGGTTAGGTGGATTGGCCATGCTAAATTGTCCGTAGTGTCCTAATAAAAGTAAGGTTAAGGTGGGGTTGTTGGGTTACGGGTATAGGGGGGATACGTGGGTTTGAGTAGGGTGATCATGGCTCGGCACAACATTGAGGGCCGAAGGGCCTGTTCTGTGCTGTACTGTTCTATTGTGTAGTGGAATAAATGAGCAAGTAGTAGAAATGAAGATGTATAAGGAGAAAGGTTGACCGAAGCGACATCCTTTCTGTTTTTCAATAGTGCAATGAGATTGTTTAGGTTAATCTAAGAAGGCAAATGGCTTCTCCGATTAACATTGAATTTGCAACATGGCATCTCAGACATTGCAAGACTCCCTCATCCTGATCACTTAATGATCATCCTGGAAAGTTGAAGCAAAATCCTTCGCAGGGAAGTTTGAAAAGTACAATATTGCAATATTTGTCGAACAGTTTACTTTAAAGAATTAATGCCATCAGCAAATCGGTGCAAAATGTTGATACAACTTTATTGGATGCTTCACAATTGTCAGCCACAGTTAGAAGTTTTGTCATGGGAGATTGAAAAGACTAAACCTTAGTGAAAGAAGAGGTACTAACAGCAACAAAGAATACAGATCCCTATGATGATGAGAGGCATACAAGACACAGGAACTTACTTTTCTGATGAAACTTGAGACCATGAAATCACTTTAAAAGGGAAAGAGAAGGTCATTGTTGGGACTGTCAATGTTATTTGGTGCAATTGCAGACTGAAAGGGAATCTCTGAAGAAAACTGTTGAAATATTGTGCATATTTTTCAACAAAAGTTTGGATGAGAGTGCTAAGACCCGCTGCCGTAAGAGATTTATTGAATTCTACCAGGAGGACGTTGACAGAAATCATTTTGAAGGTGAAGTAAAACAATTCATTAATTTCATCGATAATGATGAGCTCTGTGCTTTAAAATCACCAGCTGATTTGTACAGATTTATGCATGATGGTTTGCAGGCAACCTTTCCAAATGTGGAAACCATTCTGAAAATATTTTTAACGCGACATGCCACAAATGCTTCTGGTGAATGTTCTTTCTCTGTAATGAAAAGAGGGAAACATTGGGCGGGATTTTACCGCATTTGGCGGGATGGCCCGGCGCCAAGAACGGAGCAAACCGTTCCGGTGTCGGGCCAACCGTAAGTTGCGGAATCCTCTGCACTTCCGGGGGCTAAGCCAGCACTAGAGGCGTTGGTGGCATGCAGAACTGCCGGCGTGGTTCAGCGCATGCGCAGACCGGCTGGCGTGTTTCCTGCACATGCGTAGGGGGTTCCTCTCCGCGCCAGCCATGGCGGAGCCCTACAGAGGTCAGCGTGGAAGGAAAGAGTGCCCCCATGGCACAGGCCCGCCTGCAGATCGGTGGGCCCCAATCACGGGCCAGGCCAATGTGGCCCCCCCCCCCCCCCAGGGCCGGATCCAGTTGCACCCCCCTGAGGACTCACCTAGCCGGCGTACAAGTCAGGTCACGCCATGATGAACCATATTCATTTCACGGCGACGGGACTGGCCAGGAAACGACAGCCGCTCGGCTCATCGGGGCCTGGAGAATTGCAGGGGGGGGGGGGCGCTGGCAACGGCCCCCGACTGGCGCGGCGTAAACCCCGTCCTGCCCAAAAACCAGCACCGGAGAATACGGCAGCCGGCGTCGGAGTGGTGGGGCGTGATTTGCACCCCCCCCCCCCCCCCCAGGGATTCTCTGACCCGGCGGGGGCGTGGAGAATCCCGCCCATTATCTGCGAAGTACGATGAGTCAGGAACATTTGGCAAGTTCAGTGATTCTGATGGCTGAAAAGGCATCCTTTCAAGATTTTACTTACGATGATGTTATTGATGATTTTATGAATAAAAAGTACAGAAGAAAAGCCATCTAAATTGCCATGGATTGCAAACAACTGATGAAGCAAGAAAATCTACAAAATCTGTCCCTCTTCCACATTCTCCAGTCTAAATTCTTCAAACGAGAACATAAGTCGATCTGATATAATAGTTGATGGACAGATGCAGACAGATGTAACCAATGAGTCACCCTCATCGCTCTCAATGGTGGCCTTCAGAAAGTGTGTTTTTATTCTTCTGGACAAAGAACGGAATCCAGCCAGGCAGCTGACAGCAAAGCCATTGATATTATACTTGAACTGGACATTCCACTTCATTGGGGAGTAATTGCTCCTGCACTGAACATTTTCTGGCTCATTTTGAGCTGCTCTGGCCTGTGCTGTGCTGCAGTAATATCATCGGCTGATTTCCCCATTCCATTGCCCATCAGCCAGTTCATGTTTGTTCACCTCAAGACATACAGATCACAATATAAACCACCTCTACCATCATGCTGCCAACAGGTAGGCTTGGTTTTCAATTAATCAATTATAGGCTTGTTCTCATGTTAAAAAGCACTCAAGCAGTTAAGCAGTGATTTGGGCTTTTATGGCTTGCATTGTGTGAGATGAGGGTGGGCAGTATCAGGAGAACATTGATGTCATTGGGGGCATAGCCTGACATAATTGGGGCAGGGCTTGCCATTATTGGGGCAGGGCTTGATGTCATTTGGGGGCAGGCCGCCACGTCACTAGAGGGCAGGGCATGATCTGGGGGCCCCGCGCTCTCCCTTCTTGCGGGGCCCCCAGATCGTGCCCTGCCCTCTGGTGATGTGGCGGCCTGCCCCAAATGACGTCAAAGTGTAAGTCCACCTCTGGTCGGGAATACATATGGACAGCTCTGGAGTAGAGCTTTTGCCCATGACCTTCTTATTCAAAGACAATGGCCAGACTTTCTGGCCTCGCTGTGGTGCGACCTGCCTTATGGGATGCAGCGGGCCAGCCAAAGATACCGCTGAGACCAGAGCAGTGGGTAGGGCAGGAAATCCTGACCTTTGCCTGTACTTCCTGATATTCTGGTAGCTGCCTAGAGGGAACGTCCAATTCCTGCTGGCCTAATTTAGTGGTGAAATGATGGCTGCATTACGATTATTGAATCCCCCATGATCAACATCCTGGGAGGGAGGTTGCCATTGACTAGAAACTGAAGTGGACCAATCATATAAATACTATGGCTACTAGAGCAGGTCAAAAGCTAAGAAACCTGTGGTGAATAAGTCACTTCCTGGCCCCCCAAAGTCTGTCCACCATGTATACAGCACAAGTTGGGAGTGAATTGGAATACACACCACTTGCCTGGATGAGTGCAGCTCCAACAACATTCAGGAAGCTCAACACCATCATAGACAAAACAGACCGCTTGATTGCTACCCCTTCCACAAACATTTAAACCCTCCACTAGAACAGTAGCAGCCATATGTACCATCTACAAGAACTCAGCAAGTTTCCTTCGGCAGCTCTTTTCAAATCTATTAACACGGCCAATTAGAAGAACAAGAGCAACAGGTACCTGCAAACCCCACCACCTGGAGGTTCCCCTCCAAGTCACTCACCATCCTGACTTGGAAATATATCACCGTCCCTTCGCTGTCGCTGGGCCAAAACCCCCTCCCTTACAGCACTGTGGATGTAGCTGCACCTCAGGGACTCCAGCGGTTCAAGAAAGCAACTCACCACCACCACCTTCTGAAGGGTAACGAGGGATTGGCATCAAATGCTGGCCTAGCCGGCGATACCCGCATCATGTAACTGAATTTATAAAAGTAGTTCCTGGTGGCCTGGCCGAGAGTTAAGAGATTTCTGGGTTTTTAAGAGGCAATTGTGGTTGGAAAGTGATGGCAGGTTGGTTGCCAGGAAAATGCAGTGTTGTGCCAAGCATCTACCCAATTTCCAAAAAACATGTATTATGAATGAATTCGACATGTTCTACAAGTGTGGAAGTCCCACCTTGGGCAGCGGAAAGTGGATGATTTCCAAATTTTAGATTGGGGACATATGAAAGATTAGAAAACATGAAACTAAGGGAGAGGTTTACTGATCCCCGCTGCGTGTTTTTTCACGGCGTTTGCGGCCTGCCAGCGGGATCTGCCAACACCGTTGTCAACAGGATTTCCCGGTGATGCACCCCTCGTCGGCAGGAAACCTGTGTGCCGGCGTGAGGCCAGGATTTCTCGCCGGTGTTACCAGCCGGTAAATCCCGTCCTAAAACCTTGGTTCTGCCTGAGGAAATACAAAATAAATGTAAAGCTATTCCACTATTTTAGACGTCAACACTTTCAGGAAGTACTATACTAATCCATTATCCTGTGACTCATTTGATTATACTGAATATAATGGTTTTAATTTTCATGAGTGCAATTCATTTGCAGGGAAGTGCAGAGAACACCCCAGCACGGATGGAGGCTGTGGCACCGATTGTTGGAGCAGTGGGTTAATGTGGCTGGCAAATATATCGGAACAGCACTTTCACTATTCATCATGCATGTAAGCTAAAAGCAAACCCCTGTCTGGGGTGATTCAGTAGACATACTGGTTGAATTTCTGCTGATGGCTGGCAGTCATATCCACAACAATAGCGACTATTTCAAAATTTAAATTCAATCGACAACACTCTCCAATTGAGTTGACCCTGCTTCTTTAGTCTTTCCCTTTCTTGTAAAGCCTGGGATGAGATTATTTGCTGTGACAGCAAAACTCCCACCACATTTTCCAGTTGAACAGATTCATTAGAAGCCTTGGAGAGCAAAGCAGAAAAACAATAAAAGGGACGCATAAGAGCTGAAAGAGGCTTTCAACTCATCAAGGGCCAGTGCTGCCATTCTCTGTTGGGGTACCCAGAGACAGGACTGATGGTTTCAGTGCTATTAATCTTGAAACATTTGGAACCCGATTGAACATTTAATTAAGAAACTGGTCCAAAAATGGTGACATGCGGAGTTGCACCGCATGACACAACTGGAACAAGGGACATTCATTTTCAAACATTCGGCCAAAAAATGCCGAGCAAATCTGACTGGTCGGCCAATGCGCAACTCAGCCCAAGCTTGCCACCCTCATAGTGATTCTGTATACACTTGCCGGTGCCTCAGGAAGGCAGACAGCATTATCAGAGACCCCTCCCACCCAGGCTTTGCCTTCTTCCAGACCCTTCCATCAGACAGAAGGTATAGAAGTCCGAAGACTCGCACATCCAGACATAGGAACAGCAGCTTCCCCACAGCTACTAGACTCCTCATCGACTCCCCCTCGGACTGATCTGTTTCCTGTAAGAACACTATTCACGACGCTCTGTGCTGCTCTTCCTCATGCATTTGCTTTGTTTGGCCCCTTGTTCCGCACTGTAACCAATCACTGTTAATCGATGTTCCATTTGTCAATGTACTCTGTCGATTATTCTTTTTTGTCCACTATGTATGTACTGTGTACGTTCCCTTGGCCGCAGAAAAATACTTTCCTCTGTACTTTGGTACATGTGACAATATATCAAATCAAAACAAATCAGATTGCTTATTTACCATCTGGTTCTGGCGGCAGGTATAGTAAACATATTTTGGTTCAATCACAACTCCACTTTTAGTCACTCCAGTTTGAGGAGAAAAAGAATTGAACTTCATAACACAATATTGATGGGGTTCAAGCCTTGGGACATGCCTGATAACTTACAATTACAAGAGGTTTTGTTTGCTCAGAAGGTTTCCACTCAAAGTGGCTGAGTGGGGGGGGGGGGGGGGGGGCAATCTGAACTAGAGGAGCTCAACTTTTTACTGGGCAGAACATGGTTGGCAATATTCTGACATTGAACACCCTGTTTTTATTCAGTGTTGAATCTCAATCAAAACATGGTAGAAGAGTTAAATAAAACTGGTCCACATGGGGTAACAGAAGGGAAAATAAGCGTGTTGACATTACAGAGGCATTTGTGAAATGAGATCCCAAGGTACACCCTTTATGTGCACGCAGTGATGTGTATTTAATATTAATGATTTTATCCTAGTTTAGGTGGGCCAATCACACCACCTGTGGTGTACACTTTACTTCAAATATTTCACGTTGTCAAAATCTTTGGAACGCCACAGGACACAAGATTTAAACAAAATTAACCTTCAGCATTCTAAATGTTCCTGGCAACGGTGCCAAAATTGAAAGCAAATTTTCTTCATATTGTCTACTGGAATGAGATCTTACTAACCATAATTAACTTGCTTTGTATTACTGATAGAAGATGAAGCTAAAAGCTACCTGTAATCTCGCGGTCAGCAATCCAAAATAGTCAGGTTAAAAAAATAAAATAGCCTGTGCCTGAGTTAAAACCTTATCCCAATGACATTTAGGGAAGAATTCTCCCAAGCTCCTGCTAGCATGTTCGATGGCGGGCAAGACATGGGAATATATCGGGAAGCCCAGAAATTGGTTTCCAATGAGCGTAAAGTAATAATAATATTAAAAATCTTTATTATTGTCATTAACACTGCAATGAAGTTACTGTGAAAATCCCCTAGTCGTCACATTCTGGCACCTGTTTGGGTACACTGAGGAGAATTCAGAATGTCCTATTTATCTAACAAGCATGTCTTTTGGGACTTGTGAGGAAACCGGAGCACCCGGAGGAAACCCACGCAGACATGGGGAGGACATGCAGACTCCGCACGGACAGTGACCAAGCCGGGAATCGAACCTGGGACCCTGGCGCTGAGAAGCAACAATGCTAATCACTGTGCTACTGTGCCGCCCTTAGCGGCATCTTCTGCAGGTACCTGCACTGGTGGGTCAGGGCACATGCCAGAGAAAGGCATGAGCCTCATTTGCATCCCATTGATGAGATGTAAATGAAGACCCAACCCGCCACACCAAATTCTCCGGGGTGCTGGCGGGAAAACACGCCAATGTGAAACTCATTCGGAACAATATGATGTGTAGATGTTGGGACTCATCTGAATGATGCCTGGGTTGCCTCCAAAATTCAGGATGGAAGTCTCCCACAACCCTGAACTCTGGAACACCACAGCAGTGAGTCGAGGTGCACATGCAGGTGGACCTTCCAGAATAGGTGTTTTAGAGGGGGCCATATTCCAACCTCTGAATGTTCCAGCTGATCCATCTTCTACCTCAGAAAGACCATCTTCTGGTCCCAGAGTATTCCCGGAGATCCATCTTCATTTTCAGGCAGCCCACCTACTTTATTAAAGAGTGGGTCAGTGATGTTGGGCAACCTTTCAAAATGGCACCCAGACAGGGCAGCAGACAAGGTGCAATTCAGGCCTACCTGCCATTGAATATGGCGCAAATCCCCCCGGGTGCATAATTCATGAAGTTGGGACTGGAAGGTTTGACATGTTTTCCTGATGGTTCCCGCAGCTGGAAACAATCCACATTTCTTCTTCCGCCACGGCACTTAAATCTCAAAATAGGAAAATTCTGCCCTTACTCATTATGGGGTGAAACTAGCTCAAGGCACAGCCAGTGTGTTCACTGAAAGTTTAACTGGTGCACTTTTTTCAATGCACACACTCTCTGGAGTTTGCAACTTTACACAATGTACGTAGATTCAGATGGTGCATATAATATAGAAGTAACCCATAATGTAACAGGCCAGTTGGAAGCACCAGCAATGAATGACATCCACCAGCGATACCGTGACTCCCAGCAGGCAGCTTTACCATGGGAATTATGCAAATGAGGTGAGCTGGAAGGCAAGCGGGTGCAGATTTGCATTTAGTCTTTAATTGTTGCTCAACAAGTCAAACTACGAAGGTTGATGAAGCACAAGTGCGGTAAAATAAGTCAGTTGTGGGAGGATTTTTGGAAATATGGGCAGCAATGTGCTGATTCTCTATTGAAGGTAACTGCTGCACAACACTTCATATTAACACGATTATCGTGTTTTGTCAGCATTGTTGGATAAAGGATTAGGATCCGTGAATGATTGAATAAATACTTGATCAGAATTTTCATATTCTCTTGTTAATTCTCGAGTGGCTGTGTAGCGGCAGCTTTGTTCAAATCTAGTCCCTCTTTTGTAAATGTAGCCGCGGTGAAAACAGGAGATGGTGAACTTTAGTGCTGACCTTCAACTGAGTGACACTGCATCCAATCTGACTTGACCTGGGACTCAGTTCTGATCTATCTATATAGTTCTCAAATTTGCTGCTAGCATTTACTTTAGAATCGTAGAATCGCGGCGTGCAGAAGGAGGCCATTCGGCCCATCGAGACTGCACCGACACTCCGGAAGAGCATCGCATGGAGGCCCACTTCCTTCGCCCTATCCCTGTAACCATGTAACCCCACATAATATGCACATCTTTGGACCCTAAGCGGAAATTTAGCATGACCATTCCACCTAACCTGCACATCTTTGGACTGTGGGAGGAAACCGGAGCACCCAAACCCACGCAGACACGCAGAGAACATGCAAACTCCATGCATACACCCAAAGCCAGAATCAAACCCGAGTCCCTGGCACTGTGAGGCAGCAGTGCTAACCACTTTGCTACCACGCTAGCTTGCACTTTGCATTCGTTTCTTCGGCTGCAGAATACTGCATTTTTGTGGCTTCAGGTTTTTCTTTTGTTGAAGAAACTCGACTCTCGTCCTGCTGCTCGCTACAACAATTGGCTATGTAACAAAGTGCTGAGGTTGGAAATTTCTCTGATAATTTCTGTATTGCACCATGTCAATGAGTAAGACAAGGTCATGAGCCAAGAATGCTGAGACAATTTGTTTAGGGGTGTTCAAAATCATGAACGATTTAATAGGGTAAATAAAGAGAAACTATTTCTGGTAGCAGAAGGATTGGTTACCAGAGGACACACATATGTACAATGACTGGTATTCGAACCAGGAACAAGATGAGGAAATGTTTTTACAGAGCGCGGTGATGTGATCTGGAATGTACTGCCTGAAAGAGCAATGGAACCAGATTCAATAGCAATTTTCAAAAGGAAATTGGATGAGCACTTGATGAGAAAAATTGAAAGGGCTATGAGGTAAAAGCATGCAGAGAAGTGGCAGTAAATGGGTAGCTCCATCAAAGAGGAGCTGATGGGCTGAATGGCCTTCTCCCACACTGTCGCACTCAAATACTTGATCAGAATCTGTAGTATCAGAGGACTAATCTATAAGCAACGATTGGGGAGCATATTTTTTTCAACCTCAAAAGAAGGTTACCAAAAAGGTAGTTAACCATAACGACAACGTAAAACCTGTTGAACTGCTTTCAGTTAACCCGTGGCAGTTCAACAAGTCTTGTGCTCTTGTTATGAGGTAATGAAATACAGACATCTAAATGTCTCATGGAAAGGCAAGTGGACCAGTGGAAGAGATGCCTTCCGGTTATGAAGTGTAAATGGCATTGCCGAGCAATAACAGCTGTTCTCCAGCCTGTACCATTGTGAAATCAAAAACACCTTTGCTGAAAGTCACTACAGTATAAATAAAGCTGAAGGAAGTCATTTGGATTTATTTTTACATGCGGCCGTTTTCCTATCAAATGGAAACAGCTCAGACAAAGTACAGCTGATCAGTAAGTTATGGTCCTCTGAAGCAAAGGACGGTGGGTTAGAATTTGACCTTTCAGCCAATTCTGAACATTTTCAAACAATCTTACCTAGAAAGTTTCTTGCCCCTGGCAAACTGATGAATAGAACCTTCAGGAACATTTGGACTTCAGTTGCTTCTTTGTCTCCACCTCATTGTATTCTGATAGGAGACAGGTTTGACGATAAGAAGTTCAAGGCAGCAATGTTCCAACTCCGAATGTATGATTTTAACTCTATCTGCTGAGCAGAAACTGGGATAGGGATGTGGGATATTAATCCAGGTGACTTATTCTCCATTCCCCCGAGCCAGCAAGAGCTGGCCATTCCCAATTTTACTGGGCAGAAGCAAAACATTCCTGACTATGGCCTACTGGGTGTTCTCTTGTTTGATTGTAACGATGTAATTAGGACCCAGTTGCAATTTTAGCTCTGCCAACTGGGTGAGAGGTTTTCTGATAAAGATAGTGGGGAAGCGGGATTTTAAACACAGCTCACCGGGTTTTTCATGGTGGCAGAGGCGGCCTGCCATTGGCCAGTTGAGAGAATTTCCACTCCCACCGTGGTCAACGGGGTTTCCTGTTGAATGCATCCATCGCCGCCAGGAAACAGTAGTGGTGAGGAGGGGGGCGGGGAGTGGGGGGGGGGAGGATGCACATTTAGCATGACCGGAAGATCCCGTCATGAACAGTCAGGTAATTCTGGCCACATAGAATTTATTTTAGCTGTTCGTCTGAACAGGCATATGATAAGTGGGGAGAAGGAATATGATCGGTGGGAAGTCAGTTAATAGGATTTTGTTGTATATTCATGTTTGTTCCTATTTGGACCAAGGTCACTTTAAGAATCCAACCACGTGATGTATTGATGACTTCCGTTTGCATGGAAAAACGAGCAGTCTAACAACTTGTTTCCAAAAAAGCTCTTGTTTGTTTGTACCTTTGTGGTCTGCAAGCCTATCCTTTAAAAACACCACAGATTTAAATGAGGCCATGGAAGGGAGGCAATGGCGTAGTGGTATTATCGCTGGACTAGTAACACAGAGACCCAGTGTCTGGGGACCCAGGTTCGAATCTGGTGGTGGTGAAATTTGAATTTAATACAAATCTGGAATTAAAAGTCCAAAGGTGACTTTGAACCTATTGTCATAAAAACCCATCTGGTTCACTAATGTCCTTCAGGGAAGGAATCTGTCATCCATATCTGGACTGACCTACATGTCACTCCACATCACAGCAATGTGGTCACCTTGGGGATGGGCAACAAATGGTGGCCCAGGCAACGAGGCCTACATCCCATGAACGAATACAAAAAACAGTTCAAATAGCCCAAGGATCTCTTCTGGAGCAGCCGAGGTTTCTAACTGACACCATTGCTCACTTATTGAGGCCCTAATAAGTAAAATGATGACGTCAAACCCAAGTACATAACTTATTTGAAAGCACAAGCATAAAATTGTGCCCACAATTTTGGGTTAAATTCCATTCACTTTTTGACCAAGGTTTCTTAAATATCAGGTTTGAGATTAACAATGTGCATATCATTTTATAAACTATGTCTGAATACATGTTTCAAATAACATGGTCTGTTTTGTACTGAGTCAAAGACCCACGTATATTTAATGCGGAGTCTATGTGGAAAATTACAGTCAATGTGTACAAACATTCACGAATGAACAGGCCCATAAATGTAAATAGCTTTATGTAGAGCTAAGGTGTGGCCACCAGAATCTCTTACTATCCTACGCAGTTAATGATCGGATGACTAAGAAAATAGGCAGCATTGTTTTGTTCTTCAACGTATACAAAACATCAAACTGTATAAATAATCACGACGAATTCAGGTCTTGATTTGTTTTCAGAGGGATGTGGGGTAAGATTCCCCATCGAGCAGAGCCTCACACTTGCTTGGGCTTGGCACTACAACCAGTGGGGCATCGGATTGAGGGTGGGATTTTCTGCCCCTCCTCCGCGGGGTGTTTTCCCCGTGGTGGAGGCAGCCAGTCACTGGCTGCCGGGGCATCTCCCGCTCCTGTTGATGCAGTTGGCGTTTTGCATGTCTTGTCCGTTCCTACTGCCGTGAAACTCGCCACAGGGGGTTGCCCATGGTGGGACAGGAAGCGCTGCCCACAGTTTTAAAACTGCCCAAGGGGTGGAATATTTGGCATGTTTAAAATACACCCGTGGTTGATTTAAATATTTTGAGAATGTGGGCATTCCCATATTTGCTCTGAAAACATTTTAAGTTTAACAGCCAGGGGTAATGTCTCCTGAGCAGGGAAATACATGTGCTGGCCGGCTGACTGCAAGCGACCAATCTGACCAATGCTTCTTGAAGACTGAATTGCCCTTTAACAAACTAATTTTCAGGCTGAACCTATCTTCCTGCCAGCTGTGATGGCCTCCAAGCCGTCCAATAGTGTGTTGGCCCAGACTTGGCACAGTGCAGAGGGATGTCCATTTAATCCCTGCAGCTACATGGTACCAAAGCCCATCTCTCCATGTGGACTGCCTCCCCCACTGACAGAATCAGGTGGTGGTGTATTCTGATTCAGAATGTAGCCCAAAGGTGCTTGCATGAAGCTTAAGATGAGTATTGACTTAGACGCAGAGTTCACACAGATCCTTTCCACCTTCCTTACATTAATCATATTTGTCTTCAGGAAAAGACTCCAAGTAGCTGGCATTAAACAATGTTGACGAGAGGCGATTCACCTAAACTGGGATCCTTGGCTCCC
Source organism: Scyliorhinus canicula (assembly GCF_902713615.1). Taxonomy (NCBI): domain Eukaryota; kingdom Metazoa; phylum Chordata; class Chondrichthyes; order Carcharhiniformes; family Scyliorhinidae; genus Scyliorhinus; species Scyliorhinus canicula. The sequence goes on from NC_052163.1 coordinate 18,211,837, forward strand.
TCTGCAAAGAGGGTCCTTGAAGATTTTGGGCATGAAAATAACTGTACCAAGAACAAAGAAAAGTGCAGCACAGGAACAGGCCCTTCGACCCTCCAAGCCTGCGCTGTCCATGCTGCCCGTCGAAACAAAAATCTTCTACACTTCCGGGGTCGGTATCCCTCTATTCCCATCCTATTTATGTATTTGTCAAGATGCCCCTTAAAGGTCACTATTGTCCCTGCTTCCACCACCTCCTCCGGCAGCGAGTTCCAGGCACCCACTCCCCTCTGTGTAAAAACTTGCCTCGTACATCTCCTCTAAACCTTGCCCCTCGCACCTTAAACCTATGCCCCCTAGTAATTGACCCCTATACCCAGGGAAAATGTCTCTGACTATCCAACTATAGTGGTGGATCTGGTTGATCGTGGACAGCTAATGGTCAGTCTGTTTTCTTTCTACAACCAGCACTATTTAGGATTAAAACCTTAATATAACTGATCCCAGCAGCCTAATGTGCTGGTAAAACATTCCTCTGTTGTTTTAGCCAAGGCATTAACTGAACGAGTTGGTGTTTAAGTCAACATGCAATATGTTATTTCAGCTGGATTAACTATTACAGAGCACCAAAGGTTTCGGTAGTAACCATGAATTTTGCATTATCGTTTATGGTACAGGCATAACTTGCAGTAAATGTGCAGCAAAATTTTTATATTTTCAGGTGAAGGAAAGATCTCGCTGCAATAATAGTACATTAACATTCCATATCCAAACGTTTTACTACTTTGTCAGAGGCTGGGCTTAAGTAGAACTTGTGTCACCTCGACTAGATCACCCTCATGCTGCAGCCTCTCATCTTGCAATCTCCATTAAATTGAACTCAGCCAAAAATCCGTTCCCTTGGTCCGAAGTCACATTACATCCCATTTACCAATCACCCTTCTGCTCACAGATCTATATTGACACCTGCTCCAGAGTTCTTATCCTTCCCATCCTTTTCAAAGTCCCCCCCCCATGGCCTCTATCCATGGCACCACCTCTGTAGCCTTCTCCAGCCTCATAATCCGGTGAAATTCCCGTGTTTTGTGCATTCCCAATTTTGGTCACTCCATCATTGGAAGACATGCCTTTAACTGCCCAGGTCCCACGCTTAAATCTCCCTGCCTACCAATCTCTCTCTACTTCAAGACCTTACTTAAAACTACCTCATTAAACACATTTTTGGTCATCAGCCCCAGTCTCCTTAATTTCAAGTTTTGTTTGACAACACTCCTGCGTGGTATCTTCAGCCTGAATTTTATGTTTGGGGCACCCCTAAAGTAAATGGAGGTAGGGGCAGATGTGAAAGCTGCTCCTGTCCAAGATTGTGCTGTCAGCACAATATTAGTGCAGAGATGGTATGGACTGTGCAAAGAGGTGTAGTCAGGTGTCTGTTCCTCTGGGCGCTCAGGGATCTGAGTGTGTATGCCAACTGACATTGAAGCCATCCCTTCCAAGGTTGGACTGTCAGCACAATAGGCTGCAGTGCATTGGAGGGGTGGGGTTGTGGGTATGCCATGGTGCTAAATGCCTGTGGGGGCGGGAGGGGGAGGCACCTGGAATGGTCCTCAGGGAAGATGGAACCTTACTGAGCCTTTCTATTGCTCCCTGTCAGGAGAAGCCAGGTTATAATACTGCGGACTGCCGCTAAACTGGTGGGGGAGCCCCCAATCTGCTGGTGCTGAGGAGGAATGAGAGAGAAGCTCTAGAGTTGTACTGCCAATGGCCAGCGTGCTCCCACGGTGAGACAGGATTCTGGGATGAAGGCTAGTGTGTAGATCCCAGATTGTATGCTGAGGATACAAGAGAGTTCATCGGTCCTGCTAATTAGAAAGTGGGGCACCACGGTGGCGTAGTGGTTTGCATTGCTGCCTCATGGCGCCAAGGTCAGGTTCGATCCCGGCTCTGGGTCACTGTACGTGTGGCGTTTGCATATTCTCCCCGTGTTTGCGTAGGTTTCGCCCCCACAACCCAAATCTGTGCAGGTGGAATGGCCATGCTAAATTGCCCCTTAATTGGAAAAACAAAATGAATTGGCTTTCTAAATTTATATTAAAAAATGATTAGAAAGTGAGCTGTCCCAATCATAGTGCCCATTGAAATTGCAGTGCAGATGTCACCATGCAGCATCTCTCCGTTGTCTCAGCGTGCCACCTAGTTTGTATAGTGACAATGATGATTGAGTTCACTCATGTTATGCCTTCCTTCCACAGATATGCCACCCACACTGACCGCAGGTGACCCCAAGGACCCTCCCATCAGGCACCCAGGAGGACATCATTCCTATACCCGTGTCACGCTGTCTTTTGGAACCAGGCACCAGCGCAGATACCGTCAGTGGGTTTTAGTTTGTCATCTCCGTGGGTCGTGCACAGTGGTGAGGACACATCAGACTCATGTGGGGAGGTGGCAGATGCAGAGGGGTCTCAGGACGGCAACAGTGGGAGCGCTGCTGGAGACCAGAACCATGCTGAGCCTGAGGCCTCTGGAGGTGTCATCAGCAGAAGATGCTGGATGTCCTGCGGGATGTGCAGGGAGATCTGGCAGAGATCCATGATGGTCTGAGTGCCGTACCTTACATCATTGAGGAGCCCTTGTGGAACAGGAGTGCTGTATTGACCCTGAGCAATGAGTGCATGTCCTCCTCCAATGAGAGGGTGGTGACTCTCGTGGAGAGGCTACTTCAGGGACACCCTCAGGGATTCCCAGAGCTGTGCTCAGACCTGCAAGCCAACATACCCACTGTGACCTCTGGAGGTCACTGCCAGTGCGCAAGATGGATGAGGCACCTAATCTCTCTGCTACGTATCCGTCCATTAATAATGAGCAGGGAGGTGCAAACATACCTCACACTGGCAGATGAGCTGCTTGCCATCTCTGTGGGCTCATCTCAGGGCACTCCAGAGCTGCCAGCTCCTCCGCTCCTCTGCCAGCGGCTGCTGCATCTGATGATGCTGCAACATCTGAGAAATGCCCAGCTATGGGGCTGGATGCTCCTTCCATGCCAGAAAAAACTCAGCTACTGGTGGACAAGCGACACCCATCATGGTCATCATGGTCACCACAGCAATAAAGGCAACAGGCTGCCTCCGATGATGCTGCCATCATGGGGGGCCAGGACGCAGCATGAGCAGGTGTAAGTTTAAGACACTTTAAGCCCAACAAGGGCGTGTCACAGGTGACATTATTTGCATTCATTACTTTGAAATTTATTTTCGGTTGGTACATTTGTTAAATCACATAAACATGTTCGTGAATTCAATGGACTCAGTTAGTTGCACGCTTCGTACATTGGCCAGATTTTGCACAGGTTTGCAAGCTGAGGGCCTTGTATGGGTGCAGGATTTTATTGCGAGTGAGACATTGCCATTGGATTGAGGCAGCCTCCATGGCTTGGATGCCTTGCTGAAGGTTCGCTGGATCAATGCAACCCTCGCTTCCCTGCCCCCCCCCCCCTCCCCCACCAAATGTTTATTCAGTACTGTTTGCCTCGGAGTCCTCACCCTGTGAGATCACAGGCTCATCCTCAGATCCATCACTGGAGCCATCCTCCATGGGCCTGTGGTCCTGCCTGGCTCTCCTCAACCTCTACTGGGTCCCTCCTTGCCAGAGCTCGATTTTGCGGGACATAAAATGTGACCACAATGAGTTAGACATTACCTGGTGGTTATCGCCAATGATCCCCGTTTCGGTCAAGGCATCAGGAGTGCATCTTAAGCAGCTCGATTGTCCTGTCCAACACTACTCTTGTGTGATGCATGACTCCTGTTATATCTCCCTGCCTCAGTTCTTGGGTGACAGAGTGGGATTATCAGCTACCTCTTCAAGAGATAGCCCTTGTCACCCAGGAGTCATCCAGCTTGCAGGAACCACGAACAGCTTTGGAACCTGGGAGCGCCATAAGATGTATGAACCATGTGAGCTCCCTGGATAAAAGACACATACTTGCAGAATCTGCACCTTGTGGTCACAGAAAATCTGTACTTTTATTGATTATATCCCTTACTGTTGATGAAATTTCCATGTTCTCCTGTGTGCAGTCTATAGCAACCTGGATGTAGGGAAACCCAGCCATCGCCGCAAATCCTCATGCTCCCACCACCTGGCTACTTCGTCTGTCCGGTAGTTGATGGAAGTGGGAGCACGTCTGAAGATGGCATAGGTCACCAGCTTGACCCAACTGTGTGCGACTGATTGTGAGAAGCCGCATAGACCCTGGATCCTGAAATGAATCAGAGATGTAAAAGCCAAGGACGACTGTGACCTTCAAAGTCACTGGCATGATACATAGATTCATAGAATTTACAGTGCAGAAGGAGGCCATTCGGCCCATCGAGTCTGCACCAGCTCTTGGAAAGAGCACCCTACCCAACCACACACCTCCACCCTATCCCCATAACCCAGTAACCGCACCCAACATTTTGGACACTAAGGGCAATTTAGCATGGCCAATCCACCTCACCAGCTCATCTTTGGACTGTGGGAGGAAACCGGAGCACCCGGAGGAAACCCACGCACACATGGGGGAATGTGCAGACTCCGCACAGGCAGTGACCCAAGCCGGGAATCGACCTGGGACCCTGGCGCTGTGAAGCAATTGTAATCACTATGCTACCGTGCTGCCCACGCAGGTGAAGGCTATTTCATGACCTGTCATTTTGCAATGGAATGTCACTGTGTCCTTGGGAGGTGTACCCTCCTGTGGCACTGGACCTCACACATTTTCAGCAAGTTGGTGTACCCTCTGGCCACTGGTAGTGGTGTTTTTGACATCCCCACCCACCTTGCTCTCTTTCTAGCCCTGCACCAACTGAGCTGTGCCTTTGCTTTTTCCCTGGGGTGGTGCCTGTCCTGCCCTCTATTCCTCTTCAAACAAGGTCCCACCTGCAGATAGACTATCCCCATTGGATCAGATACAGAGCACCTGTGCCTTGCAAATGATGGAACACTCTCCACCAATCCTCATGAAAATCTTCCAGGGAAGTCCTGAAATGCTGAATGTTACACCCCAAATGATAAACAATAACTAGGGAACTCAAGCTAAACCCTAAACGCACACAGCTAATGAACTCTATTACAGAAAAACTGCTGCTTCTCCAATGGCCTTTATTCCTGCCCTTGGATGAGCAAATGGAAAAAAATGTAATGGGCGTCCACCCATTTTGTCCATGCAAAAGCTAAAAAGAGCACGGGCTGCATGAAACCACTGTTGTCTGGACTTTTAATGGCCTTAATTTACCTTGTTGTGCGTGCATGATTATGCATGTGCGCCCGGCCTAGACAACTGGGACGTTTCACTGTGTTGTACAAAGGTGCCGTACAAATGCAGACTGTTGTTGCATTTTAATCCTGTTCAATAACACCTGGCTTTGAAATCTGGGGCTGGTTTTAGCACACTGGGCTAAATCGCTGGCTTTTGAAGCAGACCAAGCAGGCCAGCAGCACGGTTCGATTCCCGTACCAGCCTCCCCGGACAGGCGCCGGAATGTGGCGACTAGGGGCTTTTCACAGTAACTTCACTGAAGCCTACTCGTGACAATAAGCGATTTTCATTTCATTTCATAATGCCTGACCTTGTCATGGTAAGAAGGTGATATAGGAGTCTTTCAGACCATTTCCCCCAATGCTTAAAGCGGGTGACATGATGCTGGAATAGTAATTTTCCACAATCATTAGTTTGGACCTGATGCAAATTGCCTAACCGAGAAAAAGCCCTCGGGCTGTAAGAGATAACTCACAGTTCAGAGAAACACAGAGGGAGTTGTCCATTACTCAATCTGCACTTGTATGCGTAACTAACGTGCTCTATGTTTTCTTAAAGGGGAGGAGATAGGAAGTGTTACTCAACCGATGTATAAGTGCTTAACTGATGTACTTATATACGTGGCTTATTTCTTTTGCCATGTACATACATGCAATTTCCTGCACTGTGTAAGAGGGAGCTGAGCAGTCACTTACACTATTTCTGTGCATGGATTCAGCCTACACTTTATAAACTGGAAGGAGATATGTATAAGAAGCATAGTCCTCATAAAGACAAAGGGAAGTACATAGCAAGGAGACAGGAGTTTTATTCAGAGATTTATTAGTCATACATTATGTGTACATTATGCAGGGTCACTGTGCTGTTAATAATTTGTTGGAAATAAATGAAAACTGATAGTTGAGGGATTATAAATGCTATAGTTACAGATCTGTACATTGAAATGTAGAATCAAGTGAATCAATCTTGCTTCAGGTGAGACCTGCAAAATTATTTCAAACAAAATAATATTACTTTAGAATTCTCCCCTTTTCAAACCGTGATGTTGAACAAGAGACAGACGTCACATACAGTGAATTGAATATGGCCTGGACCTTACTGATTCAGTTGAATTGTGTTACACACTTCTACAATGGAAGCAGTCTTGCGACAAGCGTGCTTCGAAATCTCACAGGTTTGCTGAAAATATAGCAACATAGAGTAAATGAGGATTTTATCAAAGCAGCGCACTGAGTATCACTTTACCCTCATGGATGGGAGTGTCCATGGTTAAACATGTTCATCAAAGATCAAAATAATTTAATTATTCCTAAATTGAAACAGTGGTTGCAGACGATGCAAAGTGCTTTTTGAGGTCTTGAGGTTGTGAAAGGTGCTATGCAAACACAAGTATTTCTTTCTTTCTTGATACCCGACCACTATCCATTACATTCCTGAATAAGTCAAACCTTCCTGCTCACATTAAACTAATGTGGATAACAGGATTCTCTGTCAAATAATGTACTAAGGCAGCTTAGCTGCTGATGTTGGAGAATGGGCCAGGTTTTCGACAATAACAACTTGCATTTATATAGCACGTTCAAGGAAAGCTGATGGTTAATAATAATAATAATAATAATAATAATCTTTATTGTCACAAGTAGGCTTACATTAACACTGCAATGAAGTTACTGTGAGAAAGCCCCTAGTCGCCACATTCCGACGCCTGTTGGGGTACACAAAGGGAGAATTCAGAATGTCCAAATTACCTAATAGCACAACTTTCGGGACTTGTGAGAGGAAACCGGAGCACCCGGAGGAAACCCACGCAGACAGGGGGAGAATGTGCAGATTCCGCACAGACAGTGACCCAAGCCGGGAATCGAACCTAGGAACCAGGCGTTGTGAAGCCATAGTGCTAACCACTATGCTACCGCGCTGCAAATTCTCTTCACAGATGCATTATCAAGGAAAGTTTGCCATTATGCATATAAGGGGATGTTAGAACAGAAAAACGTGGTAAAGGAAGTAGATTTTAAGGAGTGACCAAATGGAGACAGAAGCAGAGAGGTTTGGAGATGGAAGGGGATAAGTGTGGGGAAGGAAGATTCAAGAGCTTATTCATTGACTTATGGCAGCTGAAGACATGGTTGGCATCGGTGCAGTGATTAAATATGGGATGTACAATTAGCACTGCTGCCTCACGGCGTCGAGGTCCCAGGTTCGATTCCGGCTCTGAGTCACTGTCCGTGTGGAGTTTGCACATTCTCCCCCTGTTTGTGTGGGTTTCACCCCCACAACCCAAAAATGTGCAGGCTAGGTGGATTGGCCACACTAAATTCCCCCTTAATTGGAAAAAATGAATTGGGTACTCTAAATTGATTTAAAAAATATATAGGATGTACAAAAGACAGAATTAGACCAGAGCAGAGAACACGGAGGGCTGGAATACAAAGTTCAACAAAGTCGCAGACACTGCTGCTAATTGAGCACAAAGTAGTGGGGAGCAGCTTATTTTTATGGAAAGGGTTGATGAAAGGACAAATGCTGCCTTCCAGAATGCATAGTTAGTTGATCAGAGATGTAGTCCCAATGGACAATAAAAACAGTTCTTACTTTTTTTGTTCTTCCAACTGAATGAAGTTAGGCTGCAAAAATATGCAAAAACCGGGAGGAATTGAGACCACACCTGCATCTGAATATCTCCTGTGTAATCATCCTCTGATATTTTCTGAGTCACCTTGCAGATTGACAATTAATTGCAAATTAGTCAACTAAGGAACAGCTTTGCTCTGTCACAAAATATTATGACACATTTCATTGTACTGTGAACGGCTTTAAACTATTTCACCAAAATGGTATTTTGAAACATTTCATTATAAAAGGGGTAAAATGGATCCATGATTATTACAGGAATGGGTAGATTTAGTATTTAACCATACTTATTAAAACAAAAATGGGAACTGTTGGTCACAGAATCAATATTGAATTGTGTTTTGTATGGAGTTGTTTAACTTCCTGTAAGTAATGGGCGGCACGGTAGAACCGTGGTTAGCACTGTTGCTTCACAGCGCCAGTGCCCCAGGTTCAATTCCTGGCTTGGGTCACTGTCTATGCGGAGTCTGCACATTCCCCCTGTGACTGCGTGGGTTTCCTCCGGGTGCTCTGGTTTCCTCCCACAAGTCCCGAAAGACGTGCTGTTAGGTAATGTGTACATTCTGAATTCTCCCTCTGTGCACCCGAACGGGCGCCAGAATGTGGCGACTCGGGAATTTTCACAGTAACTTCATTGCAGTGTTAATGTATGCCTATTTGGGACACTAATAAAGATTATTATATTATGATTAATTAAATTTGAGTTATCTTTAAAATTGAACCTTTGGGAAACATCTTGGAATGTTTTTCTATATTGGGTTGCTGTACAAATATAATTTGTTGTTTATACTGTGCAGTTATTGGCCCATAATTTATGGGGGTAATATCGCTGAAGTAGCAACCCAGAGGCTGAGGGGGGACATAGGTTCAAATCCTGCCAAGCTGCTGGTGGAATTTGAATTTGGTTCATAAACCTGGAATATGAAGCCAGACTGAGCAATAGTGACCATGAAACTTTTGGCGATCGTCGGAAAAGCCATCTGGTTCACTAATACCCTTTAAGGGAAGAAAATTTGTCACCCTTATCTGATCTGGTCTGCATGTGACTCTAGACCCACAGCAGTGTGGCCAACTCTCGATTGCCCCCTCAAAGGGCCTAGCAAGCCATTCCGTTCGAGGTAATTAGGAACGGGCAGTTGATGCTGACTTTGCCAGTGAAACCCACTTCCCAAAAATGAGTTTTTAAAAAGTACTGTGGAAATAATGATGAAGCCATTGGAATCCGCCATTATATTTGTGCAAATACTGCAGCAAATTCAGGCGGTTAAAAGCAAAAGTCTCAAAGCTGTTGTCCAAAGTGTTACATGAAAGTGCCAATAGTTACATGAAAACAGCATCTCGCTGCCTGATTCACTGTTGAAACACATTGAACAGAGTTTAGTTCCTGTACTTGCATTGCAGTGACAGTGAAGCAGCAAAAAGAAAAAGAGAAAGACAGAGCTTGTTTCATATAGTATAACTCATGACCACCGGATGTCCCAAAGTCCTTAACAACCAATTAAGTACTTTTGAATTTTACAGTTGTAATAGAAGGAAGATGGCAATCAATGTGCAACGTACCACAAACATCAACTTGATGATGACTGGTTACTCTGTATTGTTGGTTAAGAGATAAATATTGACCAGGACACCAGTGATAACTCTCCTGCACGTCTTTGAAATAGAACCATGGGATTTTTTACATTCACACATGAGGGCTAACAATGATTCAGTTTAACACCTCATCTGAATGGCAGCACCTCAAACTCATTATTTCATGGGATGTCAGTCTTGTTTTATTGTGGTCAGGTCCTGGAATGCGTCTCGAATCTTCAGTCTTCTGACTTCGAGGTAAGACTGCTATCCACTGAACAACAAAAGCCTTCAAAATATTCAGTTGGACATTTTCCATCTCTCCATCTCTCAATTCATGTCTTTTGATGTCACTTGAAAAGGTCATTGGACAGGATTCAGGAACAAACACAAAATGGTTTTCATGAGTAAGGCTATGGGCGCGATTCAACCAAAACGTTTCTAAGTCCCGTTTTGGGCGGATTTAGTGGGGTATTTCTCGGCGGCTGCAGCCCTGAGGAACACACCGCGATTCAACGGCATTTCTGCCATTTTCTTTGCCTCGGGGAGTTCCTCTTCCCTGAGGTCACATTTAGGGCGCGATCCTCCGCCGCAACGAGATGCTTTTCTGGAGCAGCGTGGCCGCTGAAAGCCGGGAGACCCCGCTCCCGGGATCTACCTGGCTCGCAATGCCTCAGGAGATTCAATGCAAGACGTTGCAAGGGGAATCTCACCCACAATGCGCGTGATCACTTTTTAGCAAATCTGCATATTAGAGCGAGGCAGTAAGCTTTACTCTAATGTGCAGATTTCTGAGACACCTGAGTCTTTGGGATTCAATTCCTTCACTTTGGGGACCACGGGCAAGTGCTCTTTTGTACTGGTCCCCACAAACGGGAACGAGATGGAATGGCACTCCTGGGGGTCTCCAAGGGGATCAGCTGCATGCCCTTTGGGCAAGGTGGTGCTGTGGCCGTGCTGGTGCCACCTGGGTACGCTACTGCTTCCAGTCTGGTACCCTGGCAGTGCCACCTGGGTGTCAGCCTGGCATTGCAAGGTGGCACTGCCAGGGTGCTAAGGTGGCATATTTTGCATGTGTCCGATCGGGCCGGGGTTGCCTGGTGTGGGGTGGGGGAGGGGTTGTGTGTGTGTGGGGGTGTGGGGTGGGGGAGGGGGGTGTGTGTGTGTGGGGTGTGGGGGGGAGGGTGTTGGGGGGGTGTGGGGGGGATGTGGGGGCCCCCCATGTTGTGTTTTGGGGAGGTGTCAGGGATTATTTTGGGGGCCTCGGAGATTGGGACGCCATTTACAAATGACTTCCCGATCTCTTGCTACAATGGGGAAGTCCGGCGAGCGGAGCTCCCCATTTAAAAAAAATGGGGCAATGTGCGGCCTCAGCCATGTGTTCCTCATTCATGCCCCTCATTCAAAGCGAGTTGTGTCAAATAGCGATGTGTTTCTTGGCACTGCGAGTGCTGGGAAACATGCGGTTAATCACGCTCACTGGCGGTCTTTGTCCCTTTTGGGAAGTTGGTGCTCTTAGAGTGATTTGAAAGGCTCCTCTCAGAGTGGGGTGCCTCTTTATAAGGCTGCCCCAACCTTTCTCCCCTCCCTTTTCAGGCACCCCCCCCACTTTCGACCCCCACCCCTGGGAGGCCCCCCAAAAAAAACCCTCCATCTGGCAAGGCACCCCTTGGCCCGATCCCTGGCAGTGCCAACCTGGCACCAAGGCACCTTGGCACTGCCAGTCCAGCACACTGGGCATGGGAGGCCCCTCCAGTGTGCCATTACAACTGCTTCATGTTTGTGCGGTAGTAAATGGTGCCCAGGCAAGGTTTCACAGGCGTGGCCATTAAGTCCCAGGCCCAATGGCTTATTTAAATACGCTGATCTGGGTCACTCCCAGTGAGGGCAAGATCCAGATCCCAACGCTCACGGGATTCCGTTGGATCTCGCGAGATCTTTTGAGTGTTGCAAATCTCATGAGAGGCCTCCAGACACCAAGTGGGCGCAACAAGATGGCTGAATCATGCCCCATATATTATGAGGAGAGGATTGCACAGCTGTAATTTTATTGGTAAAGGAAACCGAAGGCGAATTTATACTGCAATTTTAGTACAAGACCAAAGGGACTGTATCAGTCTGGAGCTATGTCCCTACCACATTCATAGGAGGTGTGAGATATATTTGCGAAAGTACATTGCACTTTTACACTAGTATTCAGGTTATAACAGAATGGCACGTTCAAAGTGGATACTTGCCGACTTTCGTTCCATCTGACTGACTTTAGGGAACCTGCTACAGATGTACTCCCAAAATAAAGAGCCGCAGACTGCCTGAGCGCTACACTAATGCCATGGCAACAATTGCAATGCAGTGCCTGGGAGAAAATTAACTATAGAAATTATAAAATAAGTCACAGTTGATGCTCAGATAAAGTGATAAAGGATATTGAAATCACAAGAATAGACTTGGGAATCATTGAAGAATTTGTCTGAGGTTACGCAATGATGTAAGTAATGTCATGTTGTCAGATGATAGTTACATGGAAATGTTTGCGCAGTTAGTTGGCCAGTGTGGCAGGTGACGAATCTAATAACAAAGGCTGTGATTTTTTTTTGCAAAAATATACTTTGTTCGTAAAATGTCTGAGAAAAACATTACAAACACTGGCTTGCAGACCATGAAGGTACAAATAGACAAGAGCTTTATTGGAAAGGTGTTCTCTCAACAGACTGTGAAGATAGACTTCCTGTTAGCCCACCCAGACTGCCAATGATGTCATCAATATGTCACATGATCGAAAGTGATCTTGTTCCAACCATTCATATTCATAGAATTTACAGTGCAGAAGCATTGGACCTCAGATGCTGCTGACAGAGTGAATTAGGGGCTGGTTTAGCTCACTGGGCTAAGTCGCTGGCTTTTAAAGCAGACCAAGCAGGCCAGCAGCATGGTTCGATTCCTGTACCAGCCTCCCCAGCCAGGCGCCGGAATGTGGCGACTAGGGGCTTTTCACAGTAACTTCATTGAAGCCTACTCGTGACAATAAGCGATTTTCATTTCATTTCAAATAGGAAAGGAATATTGGTGTTGCAGACGACACTCTGAGCAGCTCCAACTCTTTTCATTTCATCATCTGGAGCAACTCCCATCTGAACCTCCTTCATGAGTTTCTGTGTCGGCTCCCTTTGCTCCTGTTCTTGCCATTCTTTACCATCAGCAATCTTTTTATTCTTGTTGGCCCTTAATGCATGAAGGGAGTCAGCAGATCTTTCCCAAACTGAATGTTCTTTCCAGTGAACTCAAACGTTGCCGTCTGGTCAGGCGTTTCCAGATGTGCCTCAATTTCTTGTTCCTCCGTGGTTCGGAATGTACAAAGGGAGCACGTAAATGCATTCCGGACGTCCTCGCCGAATTTTTGAGGACACTTTTGACCTCCATTTTTGTCAAAGTGTTCATGTGCATCTTCTGCAAGCTCTTCATCCTTTGTTTCTCGATCCTGAGCCACATTTTTTACAGTAGGCTGAGGCTTTGTCATCTTGGTCCCAGCATTGCCAGCCTGAGCCTTGGTCACAGCTTTTCAATAGCTGCTGCTTCCTGGTGCTTTATGTTTTGGTTGGGCCTGCCTTGGACTCCGACATGCGATTCATCTCGGCCCAGTTTAGCTTGATTCTCTCCAGCCAGGTTCTCCCCATCAGGGCTGGATAGTTACCTTTAACAATGTACAGGAACAAGTCTGTAGTCTGTCCATTTAGCTGCACATTTACATCGATACAGCCCCTCAACTGAACTACTTCACTGGTATATGTTATAAGTGTTATCTTTGAGGGTTTTAAGGTGATATGTCGTAGCTTCGCTTGGTAAACAGTTTCTGGCACCAATGAAATGGCTGCCCCAGTGTCCACCTCCATTTCCTTTGGTTGTCCATCGAGTAAAGGAGTTACCCGGTAACGGTTCATTGAGTCCGCAGTGATCAGCACGTTCGGCGACAGTTCATCATCTGACTGTGACTCTGGTCCTTTTCGCACCCTTTCTGTATCCTGTGGATACTTGCCCTTCTATTCAATTTTCCACTTGACGTATTTGGTTTTTGCTTCCTATAATTCTTGTTTGAAACTTGTTGTTTCTTTCTCCAACATGCATGTTCGATGTGCTCCTTTTTATCACAATTCTTGCATTTTGCATCCAGCACCCAGTTGCCGTGTGCCCAGTTTTTGTCCATCGTTGGCAATTTAGAACCTGGTCGGTTTTCGGGTCTCAGTCAACATTTGATGGGTTTCAGTGCTCGAGCTTAATTGTTGCACTTCTTTAGCTGCCCGTTCCATACAAATCACGACTGCTAAAGCCTTCTTTAGTTACTCTCTGTTTGAAGCCTTTTCTGGATAGTTAGCTGCACTTTTTAACCCACACACATGTCTGTCTCCAATGGTGTCATTCAAGACATCTCCAAATTCACAGTATTCAACTCATTTCTTCAAAGTATCTATGAACTGTGTGATTGATTCACCTTCTTGCTGGTTATGTTTATGGAACCTGATCTTCTTGGTGATGACAAGGGGCTTTGGTGAGAAATAGCCCTGCAATACCTCCACAATCTCACCACAGGTTTTCGAGTCTGGTTTTTCTGGTTGAACAAGACTTCGCAGGAGGTTCAAAGTTGTCCCCTTCATCGTGCTGAGGATGGTCAGGACTATTATGTCCAGCAAAACTTTGTTCGCCTGGACAAAGTATTTGAATCTTTCAGTGTATGAGCGCCAGCACTCGGTTCTTTCAGCATATGGTCCCATGGTGTCAAATACCCATGCCATTTTACTCTGGGAAGGTGGGCATAAGCACAATATGCCACAAAATGTTGATCACTAGTTCATTTTTTTCAAACAAGGTACCCTGAGCTCAGCTTGTTCGTTTTTGAGTTTTGCAGAGGTGTTGCAAAACCCCCCCTGTCTCTCAACTATTTGTTGCAGGGTATTTATTACTTTACTTGATGCTCACAGTAGAGGGATCACTGTTCCGTCCGGGAAACGCATGTGGCAAGCTCCTTTTGATGCTGTTTTCACTGAAGCTTGTGGTTAAACTCTGGTTCCTTTGATGGTTGCTGCTATTATTTGCACCCCTCGAATGTCAACTTTGGTGTTGCGATATTCTTATCTTCTTAAATTATTTTCAGAACCGATGATCTTTCTTTTTTTTTTACTTCTCTTGGAGACTATCAGCATGGTTCAGACCTCCATGCCAGTTGCCAATTTTCTTTGAGGTATTTTTAAAGGATTGGCTTGCAGACCACAAACAAGCTTTATTGGAATATGTTTACTCTACAATCTGTTAGAGTAGACTGACTGTTCGCCTACCCAAACTGCCAATGACATCATCAATATGTCACGTGACCAAACTCTCCAAGTGACCTTGTTCCAACGAGGAAGAATGGTGAATACACCACACATTTCAAAATGGCCATCACACAAAGTGCAATGATGCTAAGTTTCCGACATAGTTCATGTTGTATTCAGAGGTGCTTCAATACAATTGTGGTATAAGTAATATTCACTCTATACATTCAATGTGAGTCAGACAGCCCAAGGGGGTTCTATACAGTTCATATAATAAATATACATAGAAAATAGAAGCAGGACGAGCCCATGCAACCCTTTGAGCCTGCTCTGTCATTCATTATGATCATGGATGATCAGCAAATTTAATATCCTGATCCCTCATATCCATTGATTGCTTCAGCCCCAAAAGGCTTTGTCTAATTTGTTCTTGTAATCGCACAACGTTTTGGCCTCAACTACTTTCTGTGGTAGTGAATTCCACAGATTCACCATTCTCTGGATGAAGAAAGTTCTCCTCGCATCAGTCCAAAAAGGTTTACCCCTTATCCTCAAGCCACGACCCCTAGTTCTGGACTCCCCCACCATCAAGAACATCCCCCACCCCTCAGTGCACGATGGTTCAAAGGACTTAGACTGCAATCTTTCCCCATTGCAGCTCTGTAGCAGCTTCCACAAACTCTAATGCTTCCCTCAGCACATGGTCCTTTGGCATGTGCCTGCCGGCAACACTCAGTTGGAGACAACTCTTTTTACTGGCAGACCAACATGTTGTGTGCAGGTCAAAGAGCATCTTTCACCGGATTTATGATCCTCCAGGAGCTGCTGATGTTTATCTTGGTGTGCATTCCTGGGAACAGCCCGTAGAGTACAGAGTCCTACATCATAGAGCTGCTCGAGGTGAACCTCAACAAAAACCACCTCATCTCTCTCCAGACCTTCTTTGCAAAGGTACATTCCGCAAGGAGGTGGACGATGGTCTCTCCTCCAGCACGATCACCTTGAGGGCAAGGTGCAGATGGGGTGAGACTCCAGGGGTGAGATTCTGCATCCTATCAGACCCGTTTTCTGGCATGGAGCTGGCAGCGAGATCCTTCATCCCGGCAGCCGGCCAATGGGGTTTTCCATTGTGACCACCCCCACGCCGTTGGTAAATCCATGGGCGTGAGTGCGCCACTGGCGAAGCAAAGAATCCCGCCGATGGAAAATCTCGCCCATGGCATTTAGGAAGGATTTGATGGGGCGGACCTTTCTCACCACCAGCCAGCCTAGGTCTTGGTGCTTGTTTGAAAGTTCTGGTGATGAGGCATTCTGCCAAACGAAAGTCTATGATGATATATTTCTGAAAATCATCCCTTTATATTTTTAAGGAAATTTCAATGATGGAAGACCTTGAAGTTGACTGTTGATGACACTCACTTCAGGAAATAGTGCCAATTCAACAAACAGTATGGTATCATGCCTCAAGTCAGTGGGTTGGGGGCAACTCAAACATGAAAAATAAATGAAATATAAGTAACATATAGATCCTGTTGGAATTTTAGTTTTAAACTGACCTGACTTCTCTAAGATGGTCCAAAGTCGAAAGATGTGCGGGTTAGGTGGATTGGCCATGCTAAATTGCCCGTAGTGTCCTTAAAAGTAAGGTTAGGGGGGGGGGGGGGGGTTGTTGGGTTACGGGTATAGGGTGGATACGTGGGTTTGAGTAGGGTGATCTTTGCTCGGCACAACATCGAGGGCCGAAGGGACTGTTCTGTGCTGTACTGTTCTATGTATATGTTCTATGGTGCATATTGATGTGAAGGAGCTCCAGTGAAAATTGGTCAAGTGAGTTTTACCATCTCTCACTTATTACAAGACTGTTTTAGTAGGGGAAGGATGCATTCCAAAAGTATGGAAGCCAAATCTTAAAAACTAGTATGGTTGCCCAAGTATCTGTCTTCATGGTCCACACAGGTGTGTATTATGGAGTCTTGGGGAGTCACATATTAGCTTTAAATTCTCAATCAGAATAATTTGCATGTATCTGAACATTCCTATGCATTGCCTAGAATTTGACTTGGGCACCCGCTGTTAATGGTGCCCCCTTCAGTTAGTGCCACCGTTGGCAGGTGGGCGTCATTTCCATGTCACATGTTTACATACATCGTTTCCACTCCAAGCATGAACCGAGGAGGATTTTAATGTTTCACCTGAAGCCTACACTTGGCTTTGACTCTCTGTGTGGAATGACAGGAGAGATTACAATGATATATTAATTTCCTGGCATTGGTTGCAAGTTTTTCTTGCTCTGTTCAAGGCACTTATCGGAAATTCCCATGTGTCCTATTTTAACAAAGCTATTAGGCAATTATAAATATAATGACAAACGATTTAACTGGAAAACCACAGACAGCGGGGTTTATATGAATGTATTATTGTCCAGTGAAATTTCGCCCTGCTAGAAAACAAATGAAATAGAGAGCAAGATAGCAGGAATAAAAGTGTAAATACACAACACTGAGATTAGAGAAACACAGTCTTTTTGAATGTGATGCTATAGCAACCCAATAATGCAAACATGCTTTTAAGCAGCCTTGAATGTACAGTTTGCAACCAATGTCCTCACTCTGTATGTAAAGTGTAAACAACTCACAGAGAAGCTACAGCTCTTTAAAAGGCAACAGTGGTCTGAAAGACGTCACACTTCAAATTTAATTTGAAACTGTTTACTTCATTTTCCATGTGACCCAGAGCTAAGTTCCTTTGAAACATACCTTTTTAAACTGGGCCTTAAATTTTAAGAGAGATGATTTATTTATTAATGCTGCATTACGTTGTTTGAGCTAACATATTAAAACACCAGCAGGAGTTTTAAAAGTCTGATTGCATTTTAAGTATGTTTCTTTCAACAGAACAGAAAAGGAACTAAACAATAGGCTGAATTCTCCCTCTGTTTACCCGAACAGGTGCCGGAATGTGGTGACTAGGGGCTTTTATAGTAACTTCATTGCAGTGTAAGCCTACTTATGATAATAAAGATTATTACTATTAAGGGCAGTACGGTAGCACAAGTGGCTAGCACTGTGGCTTCACAGCGCCAGGGTCCCAGGTTCGATTCCCCGCTGGGTCACTGTCTGTGTGGAGTCTGCACATTCTCCCTGTGTCAGCGTCGGTTTCCTCCAGGTGCTCTGGTTTCCTCCCACAGCCCAAAGCCATGCAGGTCAGGCGCATTGGCCATGATAAATTGCCCTTAGTGACCAAAAAGGTTAGGAGGGGTTATTGGGTTATGGGGATAGGGTGGAAGTGAGGGCTTAAGTGGGTTGGTGCAGACTCGATGGGCTGAATGGCCTCCTTCTGCACTGTATGTTCCATGTTCTAAGTATTAATCTATTGTGCTACAGAATAGTAAGTGTGTCTTCAGTTGTGAGGTCCTAGCTAGTCTTGTTGTCAAAAAGTGTTGGTCAGAGTTTATACTCTTCTCCACATTAAGAGAAAGGTGGATTCATGTCAGGCTGCTCTTGGTGCAAATTATAGGCAGAATCATAGAATTTACAGTGCAGAAGGAGGCCATTCGGCCCATCGAGTCTACACCGGCCCTTGCGAGAGCCCACACCTTCACCCTATCCCCTAACGTTTGGACACTAAGGGGCACTTTACTGTGGCCAATCCACCTAACCAGCACACCTTTGGACTGTGGGAGGAGACCGAAACATCCAGAGGAAACCCACGCAGACACAGGGAGAAAGTGCAAACTCCACTTTAATAGAATTCTCTGCACCGAGGAAAGGTAAAAGGCGAGGCGAGTGCAAAATTGCTGGCAAAGAACGCATCCCTGATAAGCTGTGGATCTTCTGGTGTGTATCTTTAGCTGGGATCTGTTGGATTTATTCTGGAATCAGCTATGAGTCAGAATTACCCATTTATACAGGCAACGAGTGAAGCCGCCGTGTGACCATCACAAAATGAGCTTGGGACCAAATGGTGGGGTCTCCGAACTTTGGAGTTGCTGAACCCCCCAATCTTTCAATTGACGACATACATTTTGGTGCCTGTATGTCTGGCAAGTCTTCGATCTATGGTTTTAAAAATACGTTCTGCAGTTCATTGCAAAATATGGACAATGTCAGTCTCATTAGTGGAACATTTGCCAAGATTTATATCACATTACCAAATAAAGTGAAGAGATAATTAGGCACAGTGACACTGTTTAATTCTTTCATAATGCTATATTGTAAATATTGGCATTGATTTTAATACTGGCAATTTTCGCAAGCACACCATTTAATAATATGACGTTAATTATGCCCAGCATGCTTTCATCTAATTATTTTCTCCCATCAGTCCCGTTGCAGAGGTTGTCAATATAGGCAGTGATTTGGGACTGAATTTTGCATTGTCCAATATTTTGCTAGATTCATTTTTAAATCATAGTTTTACAGTCTGAGAGTGACTATCCTCATTATTTTATGCTCAGTGTTATAAGAGGCTGAACATTAAATCTTAAAGGCGTTTCTTAAAAGTGATTACTGCAATGAGATGGAAATCAACCATAGGAGTGACACAGGCAACCTTAATATGACCTTTTTCTAATGTAAATCTCCACATTTATTATGTCCCTCACTGTGCACAGTTGGCTGGTCAGGAACATTAATTTTTGGCTTCCCACCAAGGTTTTGAGTTTTTCTTTGCTGTCAGTGTGAAATGGAAACGGTCAAGATGACTTAAGTACGTACTAACCATCAATTAAAGGATGCCTGTCGATGCAGTCCAACAAAAATCTGCAGCTGGTATGGAATGGCCAAAAGGAGGAGTCAGCAGTGAGCCATCAGGTCCCAGCCATGGCCTCTTAAACCACGTCATAACAAAGCCCAAATTACTGTATTGACAAACTGGCTATGGAGGCTGCAGTCGGATTTTGGCTTTTACATCAGTAAAAGGTCAGTAAGTGAAGATTTTAATATAAAACTCATCAGGGATCACTGCCAGGGTCTGATTTTCGGATTCCTCAGTAGTTCCCTGGAGTACTCCTGCAACATAAATTCTTCCTTGGCAAATTGCCAGCATGGAAGCCAAACTCCTCTGAAGAAATGATGGTGGCTTTGTATTATTTTACTGGGGGTGTTACAGTCTCCACACGGCTCGTAATAGTCCCTATTAAATTTAAGCCAATAACATTTTCTGTTAGCTAATAAATTTGTTATATAGGAAAACACTGACATGTAACATGGTGCAAATAGAGTACTTTATAAGGTTAAATTGCCAATTTTATTTCTATTTATGACTAGAACCTTCCTAACTTAGTTGAAAGAAAAAGCTCATTTATTAGCCAATATATTTACCAACAGTTTATATTGCCTAGTTATAGTTTATTTATTAAGAAGAAATCAGTATTGCACTTCGTGCGGCCATTGTTGAATGATAGATCTATGACTATCAGTCAATAAATAACTAAAAAGAAACTGGGCGGGTTCTCCGTCCCTCCGCACCAGATTTCTGGTTCAGCACGCCGTCGGGATTCTCCATTTCGCCGGCTGGTCAATGGGATTTCTAATTGTGGGGCAGCCCCACGCCATCGGGAAAACGGCAAAATGGAAAATCCCACAGCGGAGAATTCAGCCCACTGAGTTTGACAAATCCAATAAGTAATTCAGGAGAAAATTCTTTACCCTGACAGCGATCAAAATGCAGAACTTGTATCACATGGAGTCGTTGAGACGAATAGTATTTTCCAATCCTCTTTGGCTGCAGGCGTGATGTCGGAGGACTGCAAACATTGAACCGTTGCTTGAAAAGGGAAGAAGGGACACACTGAGAACTTAAAGGCCAGGCAACCTAACCTTGATGGTGGGGAAAAGGTTGGACAAAATTCCGAGGGACAGTACAAATCGTCATTTAGAAAGGCACAGATTAATCAAGGGCAGTCAGCAGAAATTTATTTAGGGAAGGTTATGCCTGACTAACTTGATCGAATTCCTCGAGGAAGTGACAAGGATGGTTGATTGTAACCTACATAGATTTTTAACACGTCTTTTGATAAGGTCACATATTGGCAGATTGGTTAAGAAACCCATGGGATCCAAGGCCACGTGGCAAGTTCTATCTAAAATTGACAGTGGCAGGAGCCAAAGTGTAATAATTGATGAAGGTTTTGGTGAATGGAAGGCTGCTTCCAATGGGGTTCCCCAGGGCTCAGTACCAGATCCCTTGTTTTTCATGGATATCAATGAGTTCGACTTAAATGTTAAGCTTAATAAGTTTGCAGATCATGGTCCTGTGGTTAAGAGTGTGGAAGAAATCTGTTTCCTATAGGAATATGCCAAAGGACTAATCAGGTGGATAGCAAACTGACAAACGAAATTCAATCAGAGAATTGTGAGGTAATGCATTTGGGGAGGACTAACAAGTCAAGGGAGTACAGAATATATGACAGGTTATTGAGAAATGTAGAGAATCCGAGGGATCTTGAACTCCAAATTCACAGATTCCTGAAAGTAGCAGGACAGGTAGATGAGATGATTAAGAAGCATATGAGATACTTTCATTTATTTTTAGCCAAGGCATAGAATATAAGAATGGTGGGGAGGTTACACTGTAACTGTTTAAACACTAGTTAGGCCACAGCTAGCGTATTGCAGACAGTCATGGTCACATTAAATGAAGGATACAGTTGCATTAGAAAGGATGCAGAGAAAATCGACGAGGATATTTTCAGGAATGGCAAATACTAGCTATGAGAAAACGTTGGATAGGCTGGGGTTGTTTTCTTTGGAGCAGAGGAGGTTGAGGGAAGATTTAATTGAGGCATTATGAGAGGCCTAGAGAGTACCCGTAGGAAGGTCTTAATATGCCTTGGCAGAAAGGTTAATAACGAAAGGGCGGAGGTTTAAAGAGATCAGCCGTAGGATTAGAGGGGAGTTAAGAAGAAATCTTTCAATCCAGACAATGGTGGGGATCTGGACCTCACTGCCTGAAAGGGTGTATAGGGACATAAACACTAATTACTTTAAAACAAGATGTGGACACGTACCGGCAGTGCTGTAACATGCAGAGCAACAGAGCAAGAGGTGGAAAGATAGGCTGGACAGCTCTTTTTCAGCCAGTGCACTGACATGATGGGCTGAATGTCCTCCTGTACCACAAAGTTTCTATGTTTCAATGTACATGGCGCAGAAAGGAATAGAAGGATATGTTGAAGGAAGGTAGCCAGGCGAGAGGATGTTCCAGTGGAGCATTAACACAGACATGGACCATATGGGCTGCTTCTTTGCTGCAAGTTTGAAAGTTCTCTGTAATCAGCTGTTAGCTTGCAAAGTGTAGAATCCACATTAATTCTGAATCTTACAGTAATTTAATGCAGTATTTCATTCAAATAACATGATTTTGAAGACCTTTGAATATACCAGGACAAACTTAAAAACAACCACATGCTTCAATTGTCAATAGAGTCATACAACTATGTTTGAAACATGATTCCAACAGGAATTACCTTGACACTTCAAATGCCCTGATATTCGAGGTGGAGAAGTATTCCTGGTATTCTTCCAGGGTGTGGGTGGGCTGAGCAGATCACAGCTGCATTCTCCCACGCACCTACTGCCCGAACCCATCCCCTAAACAGGATGTGACAGATGGAACCGCTTCACAACTGCATCAGTAAGTTCATATGAGG
Organism: Scyliorhinus canicula; assembly: GCF_902713615.1. Classification (NCBI taxonomy): domain Eukaryota; kingdom Metazoa; phylum Chordata; class Chondrichthyes; order Carcharhiniformes; family Scyliorhinidae; genus Scyliorhinus; species Scyliorhinus canicula. The sequence goes on from NC_052163.1 coordinate 18,234,278, forward strand.
CTCTTCAGTCAATCGCAACTGGTGTGCTTAAGCTCAGATCGAGTACTTAGAACTTGCAAACTTTCCAGAGACAAAATGGGAGAGGTGCAGGGGATCTTCTGATTTCTGAAGAATTGGGCCATTGATTGTTTTAGAGACGATAAATTTAAGGTACTGGACACGATGCAGTGGCCTCGTCGCGCCCGACTTGGTGTCTGGCCGAGGCCGTTACATCTCGCGAGAGGCCTCTCATGAGATTTGTGATGCTCGAAACTTCTTGAATCTCCTGCAAAGTTAGCACTGTTGCTTCACTGCTCCAGGGTCCCAGATTCAATTCCCAGCTTGGGTCACTGCCTGTGCGAAGTCTGCACGTTCTCCCCGTGTCTGCGTGGGTTTCCTCCGGGTGCTCCGGTTTCCTCCCACAAGTCCCGAAAGACGTGCTGTTAGGTGAATTGGACGTACTGAATTCTCCCTCTGTGTACCTCGGGGAAATACCCCGCTAAACAGGCCCAAAACCAAACATGTTGGGGGCGATTCTCCAATATTGTTTGTGCTGTCACGAATGCCGTCGCGTTTCACGATGGCACAAACCTGGCCCAGGAGCGACGGATTCTGGCGCCCACAGGGGGTCAGCACGGCGCTGGTGCGGTTCATGCCGCTCCAGCCTCTTTACGCAACGTCAAATGGGCGCCGTGCCAACACGCGCATGTGCACTTGGGCCGTACCAACCTGTGCATGCGCGGGGGACTTCTTACGCACACTGGCCCCTATCCTACATGGGGTTGGTGTTCAGGGGCCGGCCACGCCAGAAAGTAGGCTCGGGGGCGGAGAGGCCGGTGGGCCCCGATCGCCGGCCAGCCCCCCCTGGTGAAGGAGCCCCCCTCCCAACCCCCACAGGCCTCTCCCCGACCGTTCCCGCAGAGTTCCTGCCGGCAGCGACCGGGGGAACGGCGCCGGCGGGACTCTGTTGTATCAGCGCGGCCGCTCGGCCCATCCAGGCCGGAGAATTGGCGGCCCCGCCGATTCCAGGGGCCCGCGGCCGGCGCTGCGCCAAACGTGCCGGCACAAATGATGTTGATTCTCCGCACCTTGGAGAATCACATGCCGCGTCACGGCATCGTGGCGTGGTTGCGGCGATTCTCTGGCCCGGCGTAGGGCTCGGAAAATTGTCCCCAGAAAACATTTGGCTGAATTATGCCCATTGTGTTGGACTTGTGGGCTGGGATTCTCCGAGCCCGCGCCGGGTCGGAGAATCGCCGGGGGCGCGGGAAAATCCCGCCACGCCCCTCCAATGCGATCGGAGAATCGGCATCAATCGTGCCCGCGCAGTTGCCGTGGTGCCGGTCGGGGGCCGTTTAAATAGGCCCCCGTGGCGATTCTCCGCGGGCCACCGGCTGAACTCCCACCGCGTGGTTTACATCTGGTACCACCCGGCGGGAGCTCGGACCCGCGGCCGCGGTGTCGGTCCTGGTGGGGGGCGGGGGGGGAATCTGACTCCGGGGGGTGCCTCAGCGGTGGCCAGGTCCGCGATTGGGGGCCACTGATCAGCGGGCCATTGCGATCTGGCGGGGGACCTACCTTACTCCGCACGGGCCTGCTGTGTGGCTCCGCCATGTCGGCGGCGTCCGCTCCAAAGTGGGCTGTCGCACGCATGCGCTGACCCGCTTGCGGCTGCCGGGCACATGCACGGCCGCATGGTCTGGAGAGCAGAGCCCCGCCGGCAGCCAGAACTGCGGGAAGCACGCCGGGGCCCTGCTAGCCCCCTGGAAAACGGAGAATCACCCCGGACTTTCCTCAAAAGGGAGAATCCCGGCCGTGGTTGTTATATAGTGCGTTTGTCAAAGTGCTTCATCAATACTCCGTGGGTGGAATTAATCATTGGTTTAGTAAAAAATGGGTGATCGCCTATCAGCAGTCAGTCTAGTTTACATTCTGCCTGATTTCCTTTTCTACTGTCAAGGAGCCATGAAGGAAAGCATGGGATTACTGAGAAATTCTGCATGGCAGATTTGGCTGGGATTCAAGGATATAAAAAAAGTCTTAACTTGCTTCACTGTGCATCTGCCTTGACCAGTGAAAATAAAGCTCAGTTGCTAAAACAACAGTGTTAATGCTAAATTGTTCACATGAAAGTAGAGGGAGAAATAGTCCTGACCTGAATGATAGACTTTGAGCAGATTTGAGCAGAGTGACCCTGAAGGTCACTCTAGTTTGCTCACAGAAACAGGGCTGCATGGAATGGCATCAATTTTCCTGGGTAGAATGGAAATAATTGGGCAATTACCCCTGTCAATCATGCCCTGAGATTGCATTGCTGTAAATCACTGAGATTGAGTTTATGCACATAATTTGTGTTGTGTAACTGTTTTGTTGTGAAAATAATCGTGTTTTTATTGGGAGATGCTGCTGCAGTTTTGGTCATGCAGTTGATTTGCTGCAGTTTGGGGGAGACTATTTTTAATTAGAGTCTGCAAATATACTTCATTTGATTTGTGGTTATCTGAGTAAATACTGTTTGCTGTAAATTTGGCGTAAAACCCTGCCCTGCCTCCAACTCACTGGTGATGTAGCGGTGTCTGTAAACATTCCAAAGGAATGGGATCTAGGGAATGTGAGTCACAGGTTAATATGCTTGATTGCTTATTGAGTCCAGCATTGTTCACAGGGATGACAGAAGGGATAGAACATAGAACATTACAGCGCAGATCTGGAGCCTATATTTAAAAAAAATAAGTAAGTCAGAATTAAGACATTGTTTGTGGCCATTTTAGAACATGAACTATAAGGAAGGATTCTCAGCCATGGTTCCATGGACCTTTTTTTCAGGAGGATATCTAGTTGTTGGTTGTGAGGCGCTTTTTTGATAATTGTGTACCTGGCCTTACGAAAGGACTTTAATAAAATACCCACAAAAGTTTACTCAGAAGGGTTTTGTGGGATTGATAGGCAAGAAGGAATTGGCTTCATTTTCGCAGACTGAAGGCCATTATTAACGCTAACAGTTTTGCCCAGTGGGTGATCACGAATGGATTTCAATCTGCACGCTCATCAATATCTTTCTTAATGATCTGGTTGACAAAATAGAAATGGAAACTGCTGAAAATTCAGTCAGGCAACATCTATGGAGAGAGACGGAGTTAAATGTTTCAGATCGATGATGTTTTGTCAGAACTGGTGGGGGAAAAGGGCAGATCTGTGACAGGCTGGAAGGCAGGAGAGTTTAAATGAAGAAAGGGCTGATGGTGCAAGGTCCAAGTCGATGAAAGTGGAACAAGTAAGGAAACAAAAGGTGTGTCAGAGAAAGTTTAAATGGGGAAAAGTCGAATCATCACCACCAACTACCCTCCCCAAAAATAGGGGCAGCACGGTAGCATGGTGGTTCGCATCAATGCTTCACAGCTCCAGGGTCCCAGGTTCGATTCCCGGCTGGGTCACTGTCTGTGCAGAGTCTGCACGTCCTCCCCGTGTGTGCGTGGGTTTCCTCTGGGTGCTCCGGTTTCCTCCCACAGTCCAAAGATGTGCGGGTTAGGTGGATTGGCCAGGCTAAATTGCCCTTAGTGTCCTAAAAAAATAAGGTTAATGGGGGTTGTTGGGTTACGGGTATAGGGTGGATACGTGGGCTTGAGCAGGGTGATCACTGCTCGGCACAACATCGAGGGCCGAAGGGCCTGTTCTGTGCTGTACTTTTCTAAAGTTATGATCTGAAAATGCTGAACACAGTGTTGAACATTGAAGAGTGCAAAGTGCCTAATAGAAAGGTGAGGTGCTGATCCTTGAGCTTATATTGAGGTCAATGACAGAATGGGAATGGGGTGGAGAATTAAAATGCAGGCACGGTGAGGTTTGCAGGCTGAATAGAAATGTTTCACAAAGGGATCATCCAATCTGTGTTCGGTCTATAGAAGAGACCATATTATGATCAGCAAATATATTCTACTGCATTGAAAGAAGTACAAGAAAATTGTTTGGGGCTTTGGACAGTGAGGAGAGATGACGTATAAGAGCAAGTATTACACCTCTTGCGTTTACAAAGGGAGATGCAATGGGAAGATAAGCGTGTACATGGGGTAGGGGAGGAGTGGACCAGAGTGTCGCAGAGGGAGCAAAGCCTTTGGAATGTTGAAAAGGTGGGGTAAATGTATTTGGTAGTGACAAATGCTGAAGGTGGCCAACTAGCTGTTAGAGGCTGACTAATTGAATGAGGAGGTTAGTTTAGCTCAGTTGGCTAGATATCTGGTTCATGATGCAGAGTGAGGCCTAGAGCGTGGGTTCAATTCCCGAACCGGTTGAGGGCCCTGCCTTCTCAGCCTTGCCCCTTGCCAGAGGTGTGGTGATCTTCAGGTGAAATCACCACCAGTCAGCTCTCCCCCTCAAAGGGGAAAGCGGTCATCTGGGACTAGTGCGACTTTATTTTTACTTTAATTGAATGAGGAGGCTGGTGGGGTGGATGGCGAGAACAAGGGGGACCATGTCATGGTTCTGAAAGAGAAGGGGAGAGGTGAGAGCAAATATCCAGGAAGTTGAGCGGAAGTTACAACTTTAGCTGGCCAGATGTTTGTAAAATGAAACCCATCATGCTCCTACTGCATCCTGATCAGAAGCAGGATGGACATCTGCTGATAATTGGAAAGTGGAGTTTCAAAGAGCATTGCATGTGAAAAACTGAAGGCTACCACACATAATAAATGTATTCATGGGCCAGGATAAGGCACCAATACAGAAACATTCTGGAAGTAATTATGTTTGAAACCAGAAACAAAGGAGAAATAAACTATGACAGGCTCCAGCGCAAATGACATTTGCACCAATCCATTGACCTGCTATTACATACTTATTATCGAGACAGATTAACTTCCTGCTTCATTAAACAGTGGTACTGCACCATGTACTCTACTTAACTCATTTGAGAAAAGTTAATACCATCTGTAAAAACTGTGAAAGGCATCTTTTATTTCTTAGAGTCCAAGAATTTGTTCCTCAGAGATTTCTCTTATCTTTTGGGCATTCTCTTCTTTGCCAATCTAATTATTTTAAATTCCATGCTGTTCTCGTGGAGATGTGGTGTGCACCCCCTCTTTTTCAGGAAAAATGCATGGCACCACAGTGCCATTTGGTTTATGTGCAAATTCCCCTATCTCATTATTGAAGGGATTGGATTCTTAAGCCTGAATTTTCTCAATGATGAAGAGGGATTCTGGCTTATAGAAAATGGCATTCAAACCTTGGTTCTGGAAGTCCAATCCCCAAACCAGCACCCGTTATTTTCGTCTGGTGATATGGTGGGGTGGGAGGGGTGGGTATACGGAGAAGTGTTGCAGTTTGCACATCCATGCTCATGGAGGCAGCTGCTTTTGTTAAAGTTCAACTCGCTTCAGTCACATCTAAACCTCACAAGTCACATGTCCAAAGCATGACTTGTTCACTTTAGACATTTCAGAAGAAAGTCTAAAGTTAGTGGAATTGTTTGGAGTGTTAGGGCACCCTTTTTGTTAGGTCCAGAGACACCTTTGGGAGAGATAGGTTCCTCTTTGGTAGAGGTCAATTCCCCTTGGGGATCGTTAAAAATAGACACGAATGTGAGTAAAAAGTGAGCACGGTAAGAAGTTGTACAACACCAGGTTAAAGTCCAACATGTTTGTTTCAAGCACTAGCTTTCGGAGAACTGCTCCTTCCTCACCTGAGGTCAAACATGTCAAACATGTTGGACTTTAAGCTGGTGTTGTAAGACTACTTACTGTGCTCACCCTAGTCTAACGCTGGCATCTCCACATCAGTAAAAAGTGAGTAAACTAATTGGAACTATCAACGGAGCTGTCAGTCCATCAAGGAAACAGCCAAAGCTCACTATAATTGTCAAGCTGTGAAGCAATTTAAATTTCCTGGCCTTTTAATTTAAAAAAAAGGTCAGATTGCAGATTAAAAACATCAGCATTTACTATTTCATGCTGTCTATTAACATAAGCCTGACGGTTATCATTGTAGGATTTGTGCTGCTTGCCTGATTTTACAGATGGAGGTTTCTGTTCGTTCACAGTTTGATTGATTGTTCCAAGTGGTTATAAAGAATGAAACTGTGAATATAGTGTTTGTTGTTATAAGGAATAAAGTCGTTTAAAGAACTAAAATGTGGTGAATGAGTTTTTATCAATAAAAGTGCTTTGTTTTAATAGTTAACTCACCAACAGACACTGAGAACTTTATTTTGTTTCCTCTCAGTGCGAGAATTAATGGTGGCCCTTGGTGGATACTGGGTGAGTTGGCGTGCAGGGTGTAAAGGCAAAGAATTCTGGGGCATGAGTTGACACCAACTTGGCAAGGAGTTGTAAAGGGCCTTGGAGGTTGGTGGAAGGGTATAGGGTGTGATAGACAATGTGGGGGTTGATACGAGGTCATAGATTATTATGGAAGGTCTGGGGCACAATGTGGGGGTCACTAGTTGGGCGTAGGTTGGCATCGGGGTCTGAGGAGCCATAGAGATTGCATGGGGAGCATGAGGTTGAATGGGTTGTGTAGCCACCTGAGTTGGCCACCTCCCCACACAAAATGGAGAAACGCAAAGACAGCAGGGAAATTGGACAATCCTAGAGAAACAAGCAGTTTGCAGACTTTTCCTGTGTATTCTGCCTGCAAAGAAAGCAAACAGCACTGAAACCAGCAGTTATACATATTGATGAGCGATCCCCGGGAACAATAGCTACAACGATTAGCTACATTTAAGACACTCAATAGCAAGTCAGACTCCTCGGCGCCAACGGGAGTCCGAGACAAAGGAGACAAACAAGCCAGAAAGAACCGTCCAGCGATCGAGAAACAGCCCCAGTATTGGGGAATTCAAACCAATCGATTGGTATGGGATCCAATCGATTGGAAGTAAGCTTGGGGTCCACCCAAAAGGGCGCAAAGCCCCTGGGATCTATAAAAGACAGGTCCCAAGTTCAGTTCACTCTCTTAGCCAGCTCTCCCAACAGAATACCTTAGCAGCTCTCAAAGAACTTGACCGTAAGAAGGAGAAGCCTGGCCAACTGCTGCACCATCAAGTAAGTGTCCAGTCAACGCACGCTACGAGATAGATGCTCCTGACCAGCTGGAAGCCTGCAGACTCAGGATCGAGCAAGAGGTCATTGTTCCCTGACCCAGTGGGTTCCCTTCTCCAGATAAGTATTGGCCTGTTAGTGGTAGGAATAGCCTAGTCTTTTAGTATTATATGCATGAGTAGCGACTAACTGTGTCTTGATTTGAACCTTACTAATTGGTGTATTGAGTCATTGATCTGAACTTGTACTTGAACCTCGTGGTGGTATCATAAGGATACCTGGTGACTCTAGAGCTAAGTAATAAAACAGAGCCAATTGAGTGTAAAGCGCACTCACCAGAACGAGCAACAGTTGGCATTGGTGGGACATGCAGAGTACGTGGAAGGTGAGGGGAGTTTGAGAGGGTCAAGGATAGAGAGCTGCTTTTTGTTTGATTATTTTGTTTTGCAGCAGCAGGGATGAAATGCCAGATCACCAAGGCTGACCTTTCACCTCGCGTGCCTCTGCACCCGACAACCTCTGTGCTGCGTACAAACAATTTTCAGGAGTGGTTGTTAACCACGTAAATTTCTTGTGTCATTTGTTAGGCTACCTGAGTTAATCACTATCCTAAGAAAACACAGTGTCAAACCATGGGCAGCACGGTAGCACAGTGGTTGTCACTGTTGCTTCACAGCTTCAGGGTCCCAGGTTCGATTCCCAGCTTGGGTCACTGTCTTTGTGGCGTCTGCACGTTCTCCCTGTATCTGCGTGGGTTTCCTCCGGGTACTCCGGTTTCCTCCCACAAGTCCCGGAAGACGTGCTGTCAGGTGATTTGGATATTCTTTATTTTTGTTTTTAAATTTAGAGTACCCAATTATATTTTTGCAATCCAGGGGCAATTTAGAGTGGCCAATCCACCTAACCTGCACATCTTTGGGTTGTGGGGGTGGAAACCCAAGCAGACACGGGGCGAATGTGCAAACTCCACACGGACAGTGACCTGGGGCCGGGATTCGAACCCGGGTCCTCAGCGCCACAGTCTCAGTGCTAACCACTGCGCCACATGCCGCCCTTGAATTGGATATTCTGAATTCTCCCTCTGCGTACCTGAACAGGTGCCGGAATGTGGCGACTAGGGGCTTTTCACAGTAACTTCATGGCAGTGTTAATGTAAGCCTACTTGTGACAATAAAGATTGTTACTATTAAGGGCAGTACGGTAGCTGGTGAACATCCTTCCTCAGGAATTATTAAAATGAGTTGCAAATATTGCCAAATGTGCGTTGTTTTTTTCCATGAAAGGTGAGTTAGGAGGAGCTTTAAACTGAGAGGAAACACCTTCTGTTCACTGTTGAGTCTCTTGGGATTCATTCATCGCATTATCAAGGTTATGCAAATCAGGACCATCTATGGTAAAAGCTGTATTGGAATTTTGCAAGGTCTCCCCCACAGGACACGTCCTTTACATTGTAATTGTAAACATCTTAGAATGTTAGCCAAAGGCCAGCAGACGCTCTCCAGAGGAGCAGGCCCAGATCCTGGGCAAATGTTACATTCCATATTCACAATGTCTGTTAATAACAACTTGGAGAGACCCATTTATATTTCATCCGTTATCAATGCTAATCTCTTTATGTGACATAGTTCACAGAAATACAGTAACTCATTTGTGTAGGTCCTTTTCGCGATAATGCGATGCAAATTACGTACCTGTCATCAAGAATATCCAGTATTGAAAGGTTGGGCGGCTGCACTGTGCGGCCCACATTAGAATTCCTGACTGTGAGTGGGTGAATTTGCATTTGTACATTTACATGTCTTAATGTGGACGTTGCAAGTGCACCTGTAGCTGATAGACTAACAGCACCTAATAGCCTGATTTGAATATCCCCACACAACCGAGCTATCATGATACATAGAATTTACATAGAATTTACAGTGCAGAAGGAGGCCATTCGGCCCATCGAGTCTGCACCGGCTCTTTGAACGAGCACCCTACCCAAGCCCACGCCTCCACCCTATCCCCATAACCCAGTAACCCCACCCAACACTAAGGGCAATTTTTTGGACACTAAGGGCAATTTAGCATGGCCAATCCACCTAACCTGCACATCTTTGGACTGTGGGAGGAAACCGGAGCACCCGGAGGAAACCCACGCACACACGGGGAGAACGTGCAGACTCCGCACAGACAGTGAACCAAGCCGGAATCGAACCTGGGACCCTGGAGCTGTGAAGCAATTGTGCTAACCACCATGCTGCCGCGCTGCCCAAAACTATGTGAGAGAGAAATCGGGTTTTACCGGCTGTTCAATCCGACGGGAAATTCCGGTCCCATGCTGCCGCACGAGTTTCCCGTCGACAAGAGGTGCTGTCCCTCGGAAATCCCGTTGACAACGGCAGGGACCGGTAGATCCAGTGGGCGGGCAACCTCCCCCTCCGAAAACCAGGCGGCGGGGTGGTCGGTAAATCCCACCCAATTTGTGACACATCAGATATCTGCTTCATTAAATGTGCAACATTTGATCTACGGATGGCTTAATGTGTTGCCTGGTATGGTATTAAGCAGCGTAGCGTAGCCCAGTAAGTTTCCAAGTACAATAACTATTTTCTCTTGTATTGGCTGATCTGAGCCCAGTGGAAGCTGTGGGGATACATTGCCCTCATGACCGCTGGCTGAGATGATAGAAAATTCCAGCACGTTTGTCCTTCTGAAGGCAATCCAGTTGCTTATGTGTTTGCAAATATCGGAAAATATTGAGATAGAATCTGGCTATGATATCCCCAACTCTCAGCGTTAGGTTCAAAAATGAAGATTTGGCCTACTTAAGCTGAGTTGCTGGAGTTATGTTGGTGCCTGAGGAACTATACCCAGCAAGAGGCCCAAGATTGAAGAGCGGAGGGAAGAACACTGGAAGACTATGATATTCACCATTGGTGCCCTAAAGATTAGTTGGACTCAAAAAAAAAAGTGTCTTCCAGATGTTTTCCATCTGCTTCAGTGGGAAAAATGCCTTGAACCATTGAAAACAGCTTGAACTTTAACTTTACCATTTATGCTTCCAATGAAAACAAATAGCCACGTAATGTTGACATCAGCATGTACAGGGCATATTCCTGAAAATTCAGTGCCTGTATTTTTCCACCGAATAGCTTTACATGTATTAATGGTCAAGTTTTTGTTTAATTTAACTCAGCACGTGCATTAAAGCAAGCAATGCACGCGCATGCACCTATGGAATACAAACGTGATGCACAACATTAGTTGAATATCGAGAACTGACCAATTAAGAAGTCAGTATCACTGCTAAGAACGATGGGAGTTACCATATTCTATCTATCCAACCATAATTCATCAGTAAATCCATCTGAGTTTCTTGGGGTAAGATTTTTCCCAGGATGGAAGTTACAATTCCTGCTGAGATTTAAGGCATGCATGATTATTTACGAACCATCATTAGTGGGAAATGATCTGTACCAGTCTGTAGTGTACCAGTAAATATCACTTACATCACAATCCAGAGATCAGAGGCTAAGTCTCAAGGGTATCTCATACTTGGATCTGCTGATTTTGATTTCACTGAGTTTCAACCCCATTAGGTTTTAAGTGTTCATAGCAATAAGTGAACCTTTTTTTGCCAACATTTGATAATGAATAAGATTTGTACATTAAATGAATTGTTTCATTAATTTAAACTGGAGATGCATATCTTCCAATACAGGGCAGCACTGCAATTGAAGGGTTCATATAATTATCGTAAACTTCAAGCTCAAGGATTATGCTGATTATCTGAAATTCAAAATTGGACTGCTGCCTTAAACTCACTTAAAGGCACCTATTATCATTTTAAATAGATCTCATGTATTGACACTGTAAAAAACTATTCTGTCCACATCCATTTTCCAGCATTTTTGGTGTTAGGAACAGAAGCAAAATTTTGGCATCGAAATTGGAACTATGCTGTGACGAGTTTTCAGGCACAATGTGGACATCTAAGGCCTGGGAGCGGTGGATTGAAAGCATGCATAGCCATTTGGGTTGAAAGCACGGCACCTGCTATCTTAGATAATGATGAAAAAGAGGCACCGTTAGCCAATGCCTGGAGCATTGACTTCTTTCCATATGCAAATGTAGACAGAAATATTTGTTTGAGGCCCCTACCGCATTGTTTTATGCAGAGGCAGTCAGTACCATCTTGATTGAGAATCAATATTTGTTTTGTCTTCTTTGGTGGTTTCCTCCCTCATCTTTGGCTTCATGCTAACTCCCCGTCGCTTCACTTGTCGTTTCGAGCATGGGAGCGGGATGCTGCAATAGAGGTTACAAGCAGCTATGTTATTTGGGCAGAAACATTATTTACAGTTTATCTTCATCTTTATCTTCAAAATTACTTCTAAAATGAAACAAAATCGCTTATTGTCACAAGTAGGCTTCATTTCATTTCATTGCTCCCATAGGTGAAATTGGGGTCTCGCAGGTGTCCATTCACTCGTGCTGCCCGGTGTAAGTCATTGACCTTTTTCCTGTACTGAAGGCCAGTCCTCCTGGTCATACTCCCGGCGCTCACGGCCACAGCTGCCTCGTCCCAGGCAGCACTCACTACCCTTTGGCTGACCCTCCGGGACCCTCGGGGGAACAGGACATCCCTCCTGGTCTCCAGATCTGCGTACCCGAATCTTGGGGCCGGTCTCCTGGGTGCCATTGTTGAGAGCCGGCTGGGGTTGGCTGAGCAAGTGCAGCTTAAGCGCTGCGTGACCTTGTTAGCGGGGTGCTGGCGACCGCGGTGCTGGCAAATCAGCCGGTGATCCATCATTTTCAGCGAGAAACCTGTGGGGCCTCATTAAGTGGATCAATTAACGTTGGGGGCCTTGCCAGGCCGAGCGCCGGGAAGCTCATGGCAGTTCCTGCTCCCTTCCACACTTAAACATTTTTCCAGAGAATCGTGCCCAATGTGTGAAATCTGATTGTTATTATTTTACCTGAGATTAATAAACATAGTTAATTGAACTGATTGGCCGGGATTCTCCGACCCCCCCATTCCACCGGATTCTTCGGCGCCGTTTTTCTGGCGGCGGCGGGGTTCCAGCCACGCCGGTTGGGGGCCGTTGATGGCGGCCCACCCCCCCCGGCGATTCTCCGGCCCCGCTGGGCCGAGCGGCGTCCATTTTTGGCCAGTCCCACCGGCGTGAATTACTCACCTTACACACGGCGGAACCTGGCAGGTGAGTATGTGTGGGCGGTCCTCAGGGGGCGCGGGGGGATCCGACCCCGGGAGGGGACCCCCACGGTGGTCTGGCCCGCGGTCGGGACCCACCGATCTGCGGGTGGGCTTGTTCCGTGGGGGCACTTCTTTCTTCCGCCCCGGGCCCCTGTAGGGCTTCGCCAAATTGCCCGGGGGCCGGTGTGGAGAAGAGAACCCCCCGCGGATGCGCGAAAATACGGCGGCCAGTCTGCGCATGTGTGGAATCGCGCTGGCCCTTCGGCACCAGTTGGAGCAGTGGCAACCCCTCCAACATGCACCTAGCCTCAGAAAGTCCGGAGAATTCCGCACTTTCGGGGGCTGCTGGTGCCCGAGTGGTTGTTGCCGGTTTTCCCGCCGGCATGGGGACTTCGCCTCCGCCCACTATGTCTCTAATAAATGAACTGAGAGGAACTTTGAATGAATGTGTTAACATTCACTTACCAGAATTCTATGGTATAATTGTTTTGAAAATACTTTGACAAATATCACAAAAGCTGGATCTTCTGTTGGTTTCGGGGTATAGGTTTAAACTTAAGCTCATATCCAGACAGATAACCTACTCCAGTACTGAAGGAGTGTTGCATTCTCAAATGCAACCGTTCAGATGTGACCTTACTGTTTGCTTATTATAGTAGTTTAGGTCGCCACTAAAGATACTGGAGTTCTCCGAATACTATGATCACCAACATTACGGGAAGCATGGTAGCATGGTGGTTAGCATAAATGCTTCACAGCTCCAGGGTCCCAGGTTCGATTCCCGGCTGGGTCACTGTCTGTGTGGAGTCTGCACGTCCTCCCCGTGTGTGCGTGGGTTTCCTCCGGGTGCTCCGGTTTCCTCCCACAGTCCAAAGATGTGCGGGTTAGGTGGATTGGCCATGCTAAATTGCCCGTAGTGTCCTAAAAAGTAAGGTAAAGGGGGGGGGTTGTTGGGTTACGGGTATAGGGTGGATACGTGGGTTTGAGTAGGGTGATCATTGCTCGGCACAACATCGAGGGCCGCAGGGCCTGTTCTGTGCTGTACTGTTCTATGTTCTATGTTCTATGTTCTACTAAGTACATTGTAACACAGATCTTTGTGCTACAGGCAAAATGATTGCGGTATTTGCCTCTGTAATAGAAAAGCCCTTCTATGTAAGGTACTCTGAGATACTTCTGAGAGATGATAACACCCAACATTACGAAGTACAACGTAACACAAATCTTTGTGCGACAGGCAAAGCGATTGCCGTATTTGCTTATGTAATAGAAAAACCCTTCTACGTAAAGTACTCTGAGATACTTCTGAGAGATATGATGAGGTGTTTTGTAAATATGAAGCTTTCTTCTGGGTGTCTTCACTAAAGTACTCCTACTTGAGTTGGGACCATGAGAATGAGATTTAGACATCGAGGCCTCAGCTGACCATACAATTTAAAGAGAAGTCAATGTATGTTTTTCATATTTTCCTCGATATGGGAGGATCTACTGAATGAAGACGACAGTCTGTTCAAACCAAAATGCAACTTTTAGTTCAATAGATCTGTGATACACATCTGTGTTTTTGGGACAGTTTCTTAGTGCAGCACATTGCAGATCCAACGAGAGAGCAAGCTATTCTAGATCTGGTAGGAGAGAATCATTGAATTTACAGTGCAGAAGGAGGCCATTCAGCCCATCAGGTTTGCACCAGCGCATGGAAAGAGCACCCTACCTAAGCCCACGCATCCACCCTATCCCCGTAACCCAGTAACCCCACCTAACCTTTTTGGACACTAAGGGCAATTTATCATGGCCAATCCACCGACCTTGCACATCTTTGGACTGTAGGAGGAAACTGGAGCACCTGGAGGAAAACCATACAGACACAGGGAGAATGTTCAGACTCCGCACAGGCAGTGACCCAGGTCAGGAATAGAACCTGGGACCCTGGAGCTGTGAAGCAACTGTACGAACCACTATGCTACCGTACTGCATGCAATGTGATAGGATTAATTAATGAGCCCATAGTAAAAGAGCCCCCTCGGAAGCAATGATCATAACTCCATTATGTTTTGTGTTCAGTTGAGGGAGAAAAGAGTGGGTCCAAAACTAGTGCTTTAAATTTACATAAAGCCAATTATACGGGCTGAAGCTGGCTCAAGTGAACCAGGAAATTATGTTAAGGGATAGACCAATAGAGGTGGATTGGAAGACACTTAAGGTAATTAGCATGGATAAAGACCTGGTTAGCTAACAGGAAACAGACAGTGCCGATAAGTTGGTAATTTTTACAGGTTGGCAAGCTGTAACTAATGGAGCATCATAGGGATCAGTGCTGGGGTCTCAACTCTTTACAATCTATATCAATGACTTGGATGAAAGGACCAAAGTTATGGTGACAAAATTTGCAGAAGGCAGAAAGATATGTCGTTGGGTAAGCAGTGAAGAGGACATAGTCTGAAAAGGGATAGAGATGGATTAAGCGAGTGGGCAATGATTTGGCAGATGGTAGGAAGAATAGACAAGCAGCATAATATTTAAATGGGGAGAGATTGCAGAACTCTGAAGCACAGAGGGGTCTGGGTGTCCTGGTACATGAATTGCATATGGTTAATATGTCGGTACAGCAAGTGATTATTAATAATAATCTTTATTGTCACAAGTAGGCTTTCATTAACACTGCAATGAAGTTACTGTGAAAATCACCTCGCCACACTCCGGCGCCTGTTCGGGTACATGGACGGAGAATTCAGAATGTCCAAATTACCTAACAGCACGTCTTTCGGCAATGGAATACTGGCGCTCATTGCAAAGGGAATGTAATGTAAAATGGAGATGTTTTCTACAGTTAGTGAGCCTCTAGTTAGTGGTGTACTGTGTACTGTTTTGGTCTCCTTATTTAAGAAAGGATATTATAGCATTGGAAGCAGATCAGAGAAGGTTCACTTGACTGAATCCTGGGATGAAAAGGTTGCCTTATGAGGAAAGGTTGGACAGGTTGGGCCTGTATCCATTTGCGTTGAGAAGCATGAGAGGTGATCCTATCAAAACAGACAGGATACTGAGGTGACTTGTCAGGGTGGAAACTGAAATTATATTTCTTTGTGGGAGTGACTCGCAGTGGGATTCTCCGTTCCTGGGACTATGTGTTGACGCCGGGGCAGGATTTTGTGGACCCATACGATCTGAGGCCCTAAATTCACAGTAGGCCGGTAAGCAGCGTGCGCAGTGGTATGGCTGCCGTCCATCCCAGCCCCACAGCCCATCCCCTGGCCACCCCCCGCTACTGCCCCCGGCCCTGGCATAAGCCTTCCGGCCAACAGCACAACTGTCAGCAAACTATGGCAATGTTGGACACACTGGGTGCGATTCTCCCAGACAGGGAGAAATCGTAAGGCTGGTGTCAAAACCGGGCGGGTTTGACGCCAGCCTCCCCCTCCCCGACCGGGAACCGATTCTGGTCCCCGGTCGGGGCTAGCATGCCGCGGCCGTGAACTCCGGCATCGCGGGCGTAACGAATTTCGTTAAGCCCGCTTGCCCGAGTTTGCGACAGCTGACGCGTCACATGACGTCAGCCGCGCATGCGCGGATTGGAAGACTCCAACCCGCGCACGCGCGGATGACGTCATCGCGCATTTGCGCGAAACCCGCGCATGCGCGGGCCGGGATGCCCCTCAGCCACCCCGCGAAGTGATACAGCGGGGCGGCGGAAGGACAAAGAGTGCGCGGGAATCGGACCCGCTGCCCGCGATCGGTGCCCACCGATCGCGGGCCCATGGCACCCTTGGCACGGCCGTGGTACTGCCATGCCAATCGGTGCCATGGTTGCCAAGATCGGGACTTTACGGCCGTTTTTACGAACGGCCAGACCAGGTGTGTTTGCCGTTCGTAAAAACGGCCGTAAAGGGCTTGGAATTCGGCCCATCGGCCAGCTGTGAATCGCTGCTCGCCGTAAAAAAACGGCGGCAGCGATTCGTGTCGGGAGTCGTGCGTGGGGGGGGGGGGAGAATAGCGGGAGGGTGTCGGACTAGAGTGGCCGTAAAAATTTACGACCCCCGCTATTCTCCGCACCATCGTGAGTGCGGAGAATTGCGCCCTCTCTGTATCACCGCTCAATGGAGACAAAATTATTGAATATTTTTAAGGTCGAGTTAGATAGTACCTTGACTGACAAGGGAGTGAAAGGGCATAGGGGATAGCCAGGAAAGTAGAGGCCAAAGGTGCTTTGAGAGGTTGGTCATGAGACACATCAACTCTATACTCCCAGAATGCCTTTATCCACTGCAATCTGCAGACCGCCATAACTGGTCAACAGCAGACACCATCTCTCTGGCCCAACAATCATCCCTGAAGCATCACAACAACAAGGACTCCTACGTCAGGCTCCTATTCATTGACTACAACTCTGCCTTCAACATCATAACCCCAACCAAGCTCATATCAAAACTCCAAAACCTAGGACTTGGCTCCTCCCTCTGCAACTGTACCCTCGACTTCCTGACTCACAGATCACAATCAGTAAGGGTAAACAACATACCTCCTCCATGATAGTCCTCAATATCGGGGTCCTGCAAGGGTGCGTACTTAGAAACCCCTCCCATAGTCCTGATACACACACGACTGTGTGGCAAAATGTGGCTCCGACTCCATCTTCAGGTTTGCTGATGACACGGCTGTAATGAGTTGGATCAGGAGGGGTGGGGGCGGAGATCAGGGCATCCTTCCAAATTGGTTCAACAATCTGGAAGAAGCCTTCCCTGCTAAACGCAGCAATCAGCGAACTTTAACAAGTCCACTGAATTGTGCCCCAAATGTCAACATTTATTCTCACATCTTTCTCAATAAACACCCACATGGTAGAATCCTTACAGTACAAAATGAGGCCATTTGGCCTATCGAGTCTGCACCAACCCTCCGAAAGAACACTCTACTTAGGCCCACTCCCCCACCCTATCCTTGTAACCTGCACATTGATCATGGGCAACCTAACCTGTACATTATTGAACTGTGGACGGAAACTGGAGTACCCGTAGGAAACCCACGCAGACATGGGGAGAACATCCAAACCCCACTCAGACAGTCACCTAAGGCTGGAATCAAACCCAGATCACTGGTGCTATGAGGCAGCAGTGCTAACCACTGTGCCCCTAAAACCTTAGGCAAAGCCCTTCTAATGATCAATTTAGTGTCAAAATACTGTACAACTAATGACTAGCACAAACATCAGGCAGGAAGATTTCATCTGTTGCAGTGTGTCATGGGCAGCGTAAACAATGTGAAATTGGGGCTGGGAGTGGGGAAGAGTGAAGGAGTCACTTGTTGGAGGCAGAGCAGTAGGATTAGAGGGGGAAAGAGTGCGGTTGGAAGTGGGGGAAAGTGGCCGTGATCAGTTGGGGTCAGATGGCCTTTTTGTTTTGGTTGATCTCTCGGTTTACCTTTGCTGAGTGTGAGGGCGGCAGGGTGGTGTAGTGGTTAGCACTGCTGCCTCATGGCGCTGAGGACTCAGGTTTGACCCCAACCCCTGGTCACTATCCATGTGGAGTTTGCACATTGTAGCTTTTCAATGAAGTATTGAGTGTTTTGAGTGTTGTGTCGTGTCATTCCACTAGTTGAGCTCTCTTGTATTGGGGCATTAGGAGTGTTTTGTTCATAAACAAGTTTGTGGTTGAATCTAAAACCCTGTGTCTGTGTAAGTATGCCCTTTATAAAATCTTGAAATCATGAACTAACTGTAGGAGTAAATGGGAGCTTACACTTTATGTTTTATAAATTTAGAGTACCCAATTATTTTTTCCAATTAAGGGGCAATTTAATGTGGCCAATCCACCTAACCTGCACATCTTTGGGTTGTGGGGGCGAAACCCACGCAGACACGGGGCGAATGTGCAAACTCCTCACAGACAGTGACCCAGGGCCGGGATTCGAACCTGGGTCCTCAGCGCCGTAGGCAGCAATGCTAACCACTGTGCCACCGTGCTGCCACGGGAGCTTACACTTTTAACAATAATAATCACAGATGCACCAATTTCTGGGCCGTTATCCCAATTTTGTCACTGTTGACCTTTTGCACATCCTCAATCAACTTCATGCCTTCAGCAGCCTGGGGCCAAAACTCTTCAATTCCTTCCCTACATATCTCTACCCCTATGTTTCTTCTCCTTTAAGATGCCACTTAAAACCAATTTGCTTGACCAAGCCTTTGGTCACATGTTCCCTTATTGGATTTGTTTGAATGTGAAGCACCTTAGAATGTTTTACTACATTGAAGGCCCAATGCCAATTTGCATTGTTGCTGCTGTCGTTGCAATCGTAGTGGCCAAATGTGTCGCTGAAGAAGCAAAGGTATCATTGTAGCGGTGACTATTGTCATCTTCGTCCTCAGGCAATTGCAAGAGGTTCATTTTAATTTTACACGTTCTTGGACACTTTCCCCAATCTGCAAACCATCTTGTCAAGGTCACCCTCGGTACCTGACACCTAATTATTTGTGAATGTATCAAAGACGTTTGCTGCCACAGACTGAAGCAGCTTTCTGGCCTGTGATTGCGAGGCTGACATGACCCAGAAGCACAGCTAGTTTTCACTGTTTCCGGCTTGGTGGCATGTCCTGCAGGAACAGAACTATTTGACATCACGTTAATTTGCAGAGCGACTTCTCACTTGACTTCCTTTGCTTAGTACCCAGCAACAAGATTTTGGACCAGTTGTTACCACTGACTAATTTGAAAAAATGCAATCACACCCCAGTGAACAGCTGAAGGTCGAGTGGTTCAAGGACGTCCTCAATTTTCCATTCGGAACTGTTGAGCTTGGTTGAAGATGCCTTGGCAACGCTGCACCTGGCTAATATTTACCCCTCAACCAACATCACTAAAAATTATATTATGTGGCCATCATCGCATTGCTTTCTTGGGAGCTTATTGTGTGCTAATCGGCTGCTATCTTTCCGACATTACAGCACTTTGAGAATACTTAATTAGCTGTAAAAGTGCTTTGGGATGTTCAGAGGTAGTGAAAGGCAACACTGTATATAAATCCAAGTCTATTCTTTCTTTGTTATCTGGACTGTAAGGCACTTTAACAGCACTGAGATAACTTATCAACTACAATGTGGACGTTAATCACGTACTGGTCAATTAGCTGTCCATTCTCTTCCTTGCTAAAACTTTCTGTTGGCAGGGTCCATAACCGGCAGACCAATGTTATTGCTTGATTCATACTCATGTCGACATCAGAAGGTTTGTCATTGTCTACAAATACGGCCACTGTATTTGTGCATAATACTGTGTCCAAAATCTCACTGATCATGACAGCTCCCATTAGTTTCAAATGTCAAACGGATCTTATATCATTAATGATTTAAAAACATAATACCAAACCATTAGAGTTATAACTAAGAGAGCGAGTGAAACAGGGAGACAGTGCAGCGATTTTCCTGGGGCTTGTTGTGATATTATGTGCATGCCATTGTAATGTAAAGGTGCTCAGCAGGGCGAGGCTTAACATGGGACAGGAGGATAACACAACCCATGGGATGATGTATAGAGTCACATGATAAGAGACTGAGAGAAATGGCTGGAGAGAACACTCTAGAAGCAGCCTACCTGCATGCAAGCAGCACCATGCAAGAAAGTAACCGGGGATCTGTAAATAGTTGAAGACTACCATGATCTCCACATTAGATATCGAAAGAACCCCATATTACAACAGAGCTTGAGATAATGCAGTACCAGGATGTTGTGTGACTTTGGAATAAAATCCCATAGGAAGGCATATTAAAGGAAGCATTATCCAATGTCTAATTATTTAATCATTTATAAGCAGTAATTATTTAATGTTTGCAGTGAAAATGTGATTAAAGGAAATGATGCTCTTGGCCAGGAGCCATGTTCCCCAATCCTTAACTTTCAGGAGGTGTTGCGTTTCAAGAATGCAAGAGTAGAAAGCAGGAATAAGAGAAAGGAAGAAAAACCACTGAGACTGATCGCAGGTCACCTTGCACGTGACGGCAGGATGATTGATGTTCTGTCGGCAGAGTGTGTGCAGTTCAAAGCTTTCATTCGCTCTTTCCGAGAAAACGACAGAACAAATAGAACACAGAATTGAAATTTGAAATGAGGCACTTTCATTGTCTTATTTTCTTATGTTAGAAATGTAATTTAATTTGTGACAATTTACAGAGTGTACAGAATATCATAATTTACAGTGTATCTTTAAGGCAGATCAAAGGCAGGGAGTATACTTAAGTATTTTAAGAAGAATAAAGGATTTTGTGGTCAGTAACAAAATTACCTTGCTGCCCAAACAGTTCTAGCGATCACTGTGACATGGATTTCCCCTTGCTGATGGCAGTTTCAATCTGCCGCCAATTCAAGGGGGTTTCTTGGTGCCAGCAAGCAGTCAGCCACATTGAATTATTCGCACCCAGAAAACCATGAAGTTAAAAGCACTTAATGTCACAAAATGAAAGGATTGTTACTGCGCAGGAGGAAGCCATTCAGCCCATCGTCTCTACACTTTCTGCTCCGAATGAGCAATTCACTTAATGCCGTTCTCTTGCCTTCTCACCGTCCACTTTGAACTTAAATTTTCATGTAGCAAAGCCAATGATTACGATTGGATTAAGATAGAAACTTAAGTAAGATCATAAACCTTTGGAAAATATTTTTAAGAGATGGATTTGCTTCCTTTCTATAGAGAAATTAGATTTCCATAAATAAAGAAAACATCTTCTCAGGGTCATTGTGGGTGAAGTCAGTCAAAGAATCATGGAATGGGTACAGCATAGAAGCAGCTGAAATTCAGCCCATTGTTTTTGTGTCAGCTCTCTGCAGGAGTAACTCAGCTTGTCTCGCTCCTCCTAGCACACTAATAAGATCCTGACAATACCTTATTCAATGCGGTCTAACATTTGTCAAGAGTTTTTGCAACAAGACTAACAGTGTAAGAGTAGAGGTTTTAATCAATTCAATTGATTTCAAATTGATTGCAATCTGGGGTTGCGGAGTGGGAGTGTGCCTCAACAGCGCATCCTCTGGAGAAATGTAGAATTACTGACCACGGTTTCTGACTTTTTACGCTATTCTATGCATGTGCGGACTCCAGACGCTGCTGTCAGCTTCAGTGGAGTTATCCATGCAAATGCTGATGGTCCTACTACAAAATCTGGGCCAGGATAAAAGATCCTTGTTGTTTGAAAGTTCCAATGAAAGGTCTTTGACCTGAACCGTTAAACCTTTCTTTGTCCTTGGCTGCTCCTAACTTGCAGAGTGCTTCCAGGTTTTACCTTCCTATATATAATCGCTTATTGTCACAAGTAGGCTTCAATTAAGTCACTGTGAAAAGTCCCTAGTCGTCACATTCCGGCGCCTGTTCGGGGAGGCTGGTACGGGAATTGAACTCGCGCTGCTGGCCTTGTTCTGCTTTACAAGCCAGCTGTTTAACCCACATATGTGAGAACATTGTTTCATTTTCTTTCGGTTCATAATGGTGATTAACACTGAGGTCGCCATCAGTTACAGCAGCCAATGATGACTCTCATGGTGGTGGAATTGATCTTACATTGACAATAATAATAATAACCTTTTATTGTCACAGGTATAAAGTTACTGTGAAAAGCCCCTAGTCGCCACATTCTGGCACCTGTTCGGGAATTGAACCCGTGCTGCTGGCCTTGTTCTGCATCACAAACCAGCTGTCTAACCCACTGAGCTAAACCAGACTGAGGTGATTCAAGTTCCCCCAGAATTATTGTTCCTGTTTCTTTGTGGGAATGGTCCAGAAAAGCAAGAAAAGTGCCTAAAGCCCTGATTCCCAATCATAAACGAATACCCATTAAAAAATGTTGTGACCTGTGGCTTGACTAGCCGCACTCAACCTCAGAGTTTGAAGGTTTTGGGTTCCAATCCCAGTCTACAGATTTGCACCCTAACGTGTAGGCTGACACTCCGGTGAGATACTGGCCTGAATTCTCCGTGCTGTTCACTGGCGGTGGGATTCACTGGTTCCGTCGGCAGTGCACCCCCCGCCTGGCGGTTTCCCGGTGGCATGGAGCGGCTTCAATGGGAAATCCCCAATGGGAAATCCTTAACTTCAATCTGCTCATCTGGAGCTCTCCCAGCGAGAGCAAGATCCAGGTGGGGACGTCTTGCGAGATTCCTTTGAAGTTCGCGAGACGTTTCGCACATCGCGAATCTCGCGAGAGGCCTTTCGCAAGATTCAATGACTTAGCCCCGACACAACGTTGGGCACGATCATGCCCGATGTTGGCATTAATAATCAATGATTGGAGCAAGGTACAACTCCAAACCTTGTTAATTTTATGATGTGTTTCATTTGGGTTTCTTTTTGCTTGTATTATCTGATAGAACCTCTACCCATGGAAAGCAAAGAGATTATTCAAAATGCTGGAAATGCGGATTAGAACCATTATTGAATGTCTCCCTAATTTCAGGTTTAATGTAGTTTGATTTGCTGGTTTTACTTACTTAAAAATGAAAGTAGTTGATTTTCTTGATTTCATTTCCTGCATTATTCCACTGAGGTATAGAAACTGTGGTACTCCTATGCATTAAGCAATGCATAAGTGACACTTACTTGTTAAGCCCCATGGCAACATTGATGAAAAGACTGCATTTAGCAAATTCCTCTCTGGCAGCATTAACAATGTTCCTGTGTGTGTGTGAATATTTTTGTGCTTGTGTGCAGACATATGTATGTGTGTGTTTGCATAAGTATATGTGTGTGTTTGTGTTTGAGTCAGCATATGTGTGTGTTTGCGTAAGCATATGGGTGTGTTTGTGTGCACGGATTTCTCTTGGGGAAAGAGAGTGTTAATCATTCATCCTCAACATTACCTGGGTGTTGTCACACTGTTTCTGCTAGGTAGGAGGACTCAGAATTTGTCCTCAAGATATTTACATTAATATAGGCAGTGACATTCCTCAGACCTGATCCCATTGTATCAATTACCTCCACAAAGTTAAACTACTTACAAGCGGAAGTTAGATTTCTGCCACATTTCTAAGTAGCTTATGCCTGAGAAGTTGCTCTGAGGAATTATCCAGCATAGGTAATCTATCTTAAATTTAATTTTAAATCATTCAATTTTAATGCCTGCAAACAGCTCAGACCATGACCGTAACGTTTTAGAATATTTTGACTAGTTTCGGAATGGAAAGAAATAATAATAATAGTAGCTTATTATCACAAGTAGGCTCCAATGAAGTTACTGTGAAAAGCCCCTAGTCGCCACATTCTGGTGCCTGTTTGGAGAGGCTGGTATGGGAATTGAACCCACACTGCTGGCTTTGTTCTGCATTACAAGCCAGCTGTTTAGCCCACTGTGCTACAGCTTTTGAGCACTGGGGGTCACGGTTCATTCTGTTTCAGCACACATTGCTGTGGAGGTAGGTAGCAATCAAATCTCATGACGTCTCCTATTTAAATGATTGGAGCCAGCAGCCAAGTGTGACCCATACTGCTGACTGTCTGCACACTCAATGGGAGCCCAATAATGTTTGTGTGAGGGTAGCTGAGCTCCCCTCCCACTTTTAAAGGCAGTCTGTCCTTTTTAAAAGGGATCACACTGGATCAGCGAGGTTGCTGATGAATGGTATTAGTTCAAATCCTGGAACCCCCTTCATAACAACATTTTGGGGGCGGTGCACTGGCGCAGTGGTTAGCACTGCTGCCTCCCGGCACCGAAAACCCGGGTTCGATCCCGGTCCTGGGCCACTGTCCACATTCTCCCTGTACTTGAGTGGGTTTCACCCCCACAACCCAAACATGGACAGGGTACGTGGATTGACCACGTTAAATTGCCCCTTAATTGGAAAAGTTAAAAAAACAACATTTTGCATGTTCCTGCAACACATCAACTGCAGCAGTTCAAAAAGGTGGCTCACCACAACCTTCTTGAGCGCAATTAGGCACAGGCGTTGCCTGATCCCAATGACCGAATAAATAAAAAAGACGCTTCAGAAGGGAAATAGAGCATTGGGCCAGGAAAAAGGATCCCAGGTTCAACACTGGAGACATTAGTGATTGAGGTGAATATTAGAAGAGAGATGTTTCCATGGTGTGTGTGTAGGATGTGGGGGGCTGTGGGGAGGGAGATTGGGAAATGTGGGCAAAAGACCTTCAAGGCACATCCTCCAGAGGAATGGGAGCAGGAAGTAATGGAGGTCAGTGTCCAAAGTCGGACCCTAAGGACCTGGCAGCTGCACTAAAATAGGTTTAATGACCTCGTACATGTGGTCAAGGTCAGTGACTGGATCTTCACACCATATATCATCAAACCACCAACCTCTCACACTGCTCAATGCCCATACCCAGACCACACACTCAGCAGCAGTTCCTAAAGCTCAGGATTCATGTTTAACATGCACATGATGCAACCAGGGGTCTTTCTGATTTGGGATGACTAAGCAAGAATGCGGAGCTCACGATTGTGAGGTGTTAAAGGATAGTTTGAGGATTTTCTTCATCGGATGTTAGTGGAAGGATCCCAAGAAATCTCATACCTTGGTACATAACAGGAATACTGAGGAGAATTAACATGACTTCCTGAGAGCTGTGGCATACCTTTGTTTATTGCAGGAGAAGATCCTGTAAAGTATAAAATAACCCTTGGGTGGAAATAAAAGTAGAGCAGAAAGTGTTTTGTTGAGAATTTGGGGTTTAAAGTGTAAAAGTTTATGACATATAGGCAACAATCCTCCAAAACCCACAATGAAGGGAGACTTTGGCAATACCAGAAGATCCCACTGGTGGAAAGGACCGGAAATACCACCCACAGTGTGAGGTTAGCAGTACTTGCTTTGGTTAACTCTTGTACAGTAAAAGATTTTGTTTAAAAAATAAAATCTTGAGGCATAATTCTTTCCGTTAATAAGTTTAAATTTCCTTTTGAAAGTTAATTGTCTTTATCAAGTTCATGACACACATCACCCAGGCGCACTGCAACACAATCACTGACATTCTTCTCTTCCTTGGCATGTCTTGGGGGGTCAATGACACCAGTAGCAGGAGGGAAAGTGGAGAATAAAGGGGGAGGAGGTGTGCATGTGGCGAGTGGAACAAGCTCTCATCTGCTGAGACCAAGGGAAAGGTACCATCACCACAAATATTGGTGTGTCTCACAGAATAGGCCGATTATGAACTTAAAGGACAATGTGGATTAAGGCGATATGCCCTGGCTATGTCAACATCACTGATATCCTGAGATCAAATTTTCCAAAGTGGAGTAAAGCTCATTGGTGGCATAGTGGCAGAGTAGCTAGGACTGCTGCCTCACCGTGCTGGGGACCTGGGTTCAATTCCAACCTTGGGTGGTTGTCTGTGTGGAGTTTGTAAGTTCTCCTCATGTCTGTGTGGGTTTCCTCCGGGTGCTCCGGTTCCAGCCATGGTCTAAAGATGAGCAGGTTAGGTGGATTGGCGATGTTAAATTGCCCCTTTGTGTCGGTGGGGTTACGGCAAAAAGGGCGGGGTGGATGGGGGAGTGGATATAGGTAGGATATTCTTTCGGAGGGCCGGTCATGGCTCGATGGGCCAAATGGCCTCCTTCTTCACTGTGGGGATCCCATGATTCTTAGTAGAGGAGCATGAGGTATTAGATCAGTGATAGTGAGGGTATTAGCGTCTAGCTATATCATACAATAATAGAATCCCTAAAGTGCAGAAGGAGGCCATTCAGCCCATTGAGTCTGCACCGGCCCTTGGAAGGAGCACGCTACTCAAGTACATGCCTCCACCCTATCCCTGTAACCTTATCTAACCTTTTGGACACTGAGGGGCAATGTAACCTGGCCAATCCACCTAACCTGCACATATTTGGACTGTGGGAGGAAACCGGAACACCTGGAGGAAACCCACGCAGAAACGGGGAGAAAGTGCAAACTCCACACAGTCACCCAAGGCCAGAATTGAACCCGGGTTCCTGGAGCTGTGAGGCAGTGCTAACCACTGTGCCACCGTGCCGCCATTCTATGAGGAGAGGATTTAGTAATAAACAATTTCCAGCCTATTGGGGTGAAACTTATTTTCAAATTACAAATAGTGGAGATGGTTTGGAAGGGGGCTGGTTTAGCACAGGGCTAAATCGCTGGCTTTTAAAGCAGACCAAGGCAGACCAGCAGCACGATTTAATTCCCGTACTAGCCTCCCCAAACAGGTGCCGGAATGTGGCGACTAGGGTTTTCACAGTAACTTCTTTTGAAGCCTACTTGTGACAATAAGCGATTTTCATTTCATTCATTAATTCTCCAAGCCATCTGCCCCATTAATTGTTAACAGCTGCTTCTTTCTCTTTACTTCTTTCTCCTTCTCCCTTCTTCTCTCCCATACACACGCTCCCCTCCTCCCTTTCTTTCACTCTCAGGGAATATTTGTGTTTCCAATCGATAAAAAAAGATTGCCAGTCAGAAGAGACCAAGCCGTTCAGAAAAGTAGTGATCTGGGAATATTCTGATTGGACCTTTAGGATCACAAGGCTTTGTTATGATGAAATGAATGCGGACTTGAGCAATATTTTCCACTCCTTTACTGCGTTGCATTGTATGAGCAACTCGAAACCTGACTTTCAGCACAGGGCAGCAAGGCCCTTCGATACAGCACCATTCATTTCAGTGAAATAAATGAATGTTAGGTGTAGCACTTCCAGAAGCTTTATAAGACAAGATTAGATACATTTATCAATGCTCCCCTACAGAGCCACAGGAACAGCTGCGGCCTTACGATGTGGGGCGGGATTCTCCATTAACCGACACCGAAATCAGGAAAGGTGATTGGGTGGAGAATCGACTCCAATGCCGAAATCGCAGCAGGCTCCAATTTGACACCAAATCGTAATGCTCCTCGACAGCGGCGTCAATACGTTCCGGAACACACGCAGCGTTTGCATATCATTAGTGAGCCCGACCCGGTATTGTACGAGGCCTCCATGATTCTCCGCCTCTGATGGGCTGAATTCCCGATGGCATGGTTCACTTGTGCTTTTAAAAATTGTGAAACCGGCGTGGCGGCTGCTGAGGCAGAGGGGGTGCGGAAGGTGTTTGACATTGCCATAGTTTGCGGAATGTTGTACCGCTGGCTAGGGGGCTTCTGCCAGGATCGGGGTGTGTGGCCAGGAGATGGGCTGTGGGGTCAGATTGGATGGGCATGGAACACCATTTCCAAAGCTGGCAAGGTGTCCAGGTCGCTGCGCACACCGCCAACAGCCCACTTTGAACCTAGTGCCACGGGTAATGTAGGCCCCCCCCCCCAGCGCCCCCCCTCTCCTCCCCCCCCCCCCCCCCCCCACCTCCCCGGGTGCCCTCTGGCCCCAGGCACGCTCCAGCACGACAAATGCCATTTTGTTGGCTGGGATGAGTGTGTGTGGGGAGTGTAATGTGTATATTGGGGCAGCACGGTAGCATGGTGGTTAGCATAAATGCTTCACAGCTCCAGGGTCCCAGGTTCGATTCCCGGCTGGGTCACTGTCTGTGTGGAGTCTGTACGTCCTCCCCCTGTGTGCGTGGGTTTCCTCCGGGTGCTCCGGTTTCCTCCCACAGTCCAAAGATATGCGGGTTAGGTGGATTGGCCATGCTAAATTGCCCGTAGTGTCCTAAAAAAAAAGGTTAAGGGGGGGGGGGTTGTTGGGTTACGGGTATAGGGTGGATACGTGGGTTTGAGTAGGGTGATCATTGCTCGGCGCAACATCGAGGGCTGAAGGGCCTGTTCTGTGCTATACTGTTCTATATGTGGTTGAAGCTTGTCAGTCTCCCGAGTGTCAATCACAGACCCAGCAAATCCCGCACCGTTTTCATTGGAATCGATTATGTTCCACGCGACGCCAGTGCTCGCTCCTCAACGATAATGGAATCGATCCATGTGGCACCGGTTTTTCTATCGTAAAAATCCACGGATTCTGTGTTGGCGGAAACATTTAGTCTCAGAAACGGAAATCCTGCCTGTGATATTTCAAGGCAAATCACTGGGAATTATTTGACGTGCAGTGATACTATTCAACATCCTGGCCGGGATTCTCTCCTACCCGGCGGGACGGGGGGTCCCGGCGTAGCAGAGTGGCGCCAACCACTCCAACGTCGGGCCTTCCCAAAGGTGCGGAATTCTCCTCACCTTTGGGGGCAAGGCCCATGCCGGAGTGGTTGGCGCCACGCCGACTGGCATCTAAACCGGCACCAACAGCCTTTGACGGCGGCTGGCCGGCATCGGGGCTGGCCAAAAGGCCTTCGCCGGTTCGCGCATGCGCCGGTGCGTCAGCTGCCGCTGATGTCTCCACTGGTGCATGCGAGGTAGGAGGGTTCTCTTCCGCCTCCGCCATGGTGGAGGCCATGGCGGCAGCGGAAGAAAAAGAGTGCCCCCACGGCACTGGCCCGCCTGCCGATCGGTGGGCCCCGATCGTGGGCCTGGCCACCGTGGGGGCACCCGCCGGGGTCCGATCGGCCCGCACCTCCCCCAGGACCCCGGGGGCACGCTCGCGCCGCCAAACCCGCCGCCACCAGAGGTGGTTGAAACCATGGTGGTGAGTGAGGCCTGTCAGCGGCGGGACTTCGGCCCATTGCGGGCCTGGGAATTGCCGCAGGGGGCTCGCCGATCGCCGTGATTCCCGCCCCCGCCAGTTCCCGGGTGGCGGAGAATTCCGGCCACGGCGGGGGCGGGATTTTTGTCGGTCCCGGGCGATTCTCCGACCCTGCAAGGGGGATGGGAGAATTTCGCCCCCTGTTCCCCACCTGAGAAAAGTGTGGTCAGCAATTGTTAAATGGAACACCACCTCAACAAACCCATTGATGTCAAAATCTGCCTGAAACAATTTTTTAAACCTGTAGACGGGCTAACTATACTGGGATGGGATAACTAGACTGGATGGGTTAACTATACTGGGATGGGATAACTAGACTGGATGGGTTAACTATACTGGGCTAACTATACTGGGATGGGATAACTAGACTGGATGGGTTAACTATACTGGGATGGGATAACTAGACTGGATGGGTTAACTATACTGGGATGGGATAACTATACTGGGCTAACTATACTGGGATGGGATAACTAGACTGGATGGGTTAACTATACTGGGATGGGATAACTAGACTGGATGGGTTAACTATACTGGGATGGGATAACTATACTGGGATGAGATAACTATACTGGGATAACTATGCTGGGATGGGTTAACTATACTGGGATGGGATAACTACACTGGGATGGGATAACTACACTGGGATGGGATAACTATACTGGGATAACTATGCTGGGATGGGTTAACTATACTGGGATGGGATAACTATACTGGGATAACTATGCTGGGATGGGTTAACTATACTGGGATGGGTTAACAATATTGGGATGGGATAACTATACTGGGATGGGATACTTATACTGGGATGGGTTACGTATACTGGGATAACTATGCTGGGATGGGATAACTATACTGGGATGGGATAACTATACTGGGATGGGTTACGTATACTGGGATAACTATGCTGGGATGGGATAACTATACTGGGATGGGTTAACTATACTGGGATGAGATAACTATACTGGGATAACTATACTGGGGTGGGATAACTATACTGGGATGGGATAACTACACTGGGATGGGTTAACTATACTGGGATGGGTTAACTATATTGGGGTGGATAACTATACTGGGATGGGTTAACTGTACTGGGATGGGATAACTATACTGGAATGGGTTAACTATACTGGGATGGGATAACTATACTGGGATGGGATAACTACACTGGGATGGGTTAACTACACTGGGATGGGATAACTATACTGGGATGGGATAACTATACTGGGATGGGTTAACTATACTGGGATAACTATGCAGGGATGGGATAACTATACTGGGGTGGGATAACTATACTGGGGTGGGATAACTATACTGGGATGGGTTAACTGTACTGGGATGGGATAACTATACTGGGATGGGATAACTACACTGGGATGGGTTAACTGTACTGGGATGGGATAACTACACTGGGATGGGATAACTATACTGGGATGGGTTAACTGTACTGGGATGCGATAACTATACTGGGTTAACTATACTGGGATGGGATAACTATACTGGGATGGGTTAACTATACTGGGATGGGATAACTATACTGGGATGGGTTAACTGTACTGGGATGGGATAACTATACTGGGATAACTATGCTGGGATGGGTTAACTATACTGGGATGGGTTAACTATACTAGGATGGGATAACTATACTGGGATGGGATACTTATACTGGGATGGGTTACGTATACAGGGATAACTATGCTGGGATGGGATAACTATACTGGGATGGGATAACTATACTGGGATGGGTTACGTATACTGGGATAACTATGCTGGGATGGGATAACTATACTGGGATGGGTTAACTATACTGGGATGAGATAACTATACTGGGATAACTATACTGGGGTGGGATAACTATACTGGGATGGGATAACTACACTGGGATGGGTTAACTATACTGGGATGGGATAACTAGACTGGATGGGTTAACTATACTGGGATGGGATAACTATACTGGGATGAGATAACTATACTGGGATAACTATGCTGGGATGGGTTAACTATACTGGGATGGGATAACTACACTGGGATGGGATAACTACACTGGGATGGGATAACTATACTGGGATAACTATGCTGGGATGGGTTAACTATACTGGGATGGGATAACTATACTGGGATAACTATGCTGGGATGGGTTAACTATACTGGGATGGGTTAACTATACTGGGATGGGATAACTATACTGGGATGGGATACTTATACTGGGATGGGTTACGTATACTGGGATAACTATGCTGGGATGGGATAACTATACTGGGATGGGATAACTATACTGGGATGGGTTACGTATACTGGGATAACTATGCTGGGATGGGATAACTATACTGGGATGGGTTAACTATACTGGGATGAGATAACTATACTGGGATAACTATACTGGGGTGGGATAACTATACTGGGATGGGATAACTACACTGGGATGGGTTAACTATACTGGGATGGGTTAACTATATTGGGGTGGATAACTATACTGGGATGGGTTAACTGTACTGGGATGGGATAACTATACTGGAATGGGTTAACTATACTGGGATGGGATAAATATACTGGGATGGGATAACTACACTGGGATGGGTTAACTACACTGGGATGGGATAACTATACTGGGATGGGATAACTATACTGGGATGGGTTAACTATACTGGGATAACTATGCAGGGATGGGATAACTATACTGGGGTGGGATAACTATACTGGGGTGGGATAACTATACTGGGATGGGTTAACTGTACTGGGATGGGATAACTATACTGGGATGGGATAACTACACTGGGATGGGTTAACTGTACTGGGATGGGATAACTACACTGGGATGGGATAACTATACTGTGATGGGTTAACTGTACTGGGATGCGATAACTATACTGGGTTAACTATACTGGGATGGGATAACTATACTGGGATGGGTTAACTATACTGGGATGGGATAACTATACTGGGATGGGTTAACTGTACTGGGATGGGATAACTATGCTGGGATGGGTTAACTATACTGGGATGGGTTAACTATACTAGGATGGGATAACTATACTGGGATGGGATACTTATACTGGGATGGGTTACGTATACTGGGATAACTATGCTGGGATGGGATAACTATACTGGGATGGGATAACTATACTGGGATGGGTTACGTATACTGGGATAACTATGCTGGGATGGGATAACTATACTGGGATGGGTTAACTATACTGGGATGAGATAACTATACTGGGATAACTATACTGGGGTGGGATAACTATACTGGGATGGGATAACTACACTGGGATGGGTTAACTATACTGGGATGGGATAACTATACTGGGATGGGTTAACTGTACTGGGATGGGATAACTATACTGGGATGGGATAACTATACTGGGATGGGTTAACTATACTGGGGTGGGATAACTATACTGGGATGGGATAACTATACTGGGATGGGTTAACTGTACTGGGATGGGATAACTATACTGGGATGGGATAACTACACTGGGATGGGTTAACTGTACTGGGATGGGATAACTACACTGTGATGGGATAACTATACTGGGATGGGTTAACTGTACTGGGATGGGATAACTATACTGGGTTAACTATACTGGGATGGGATAACTATACTGGGTTAACTATACTGGGATGGGATAACTATACTGGGATGGGATAACTATACTGGGATGGGATAACTATACTGGGTTAACTATGCTGGGATGGGATAACTATACTGGGATGGGATAACTATACTGGGATGGGTTAACTATACTGCAATGGGTTAACTATACTGGGATGGGATAACTACACTGGGATGGGATAACTACACTGGGATGGGATAACTATACTGGGATGGGATAACTACACTGGGATGGGATAACTATACTGGGATAGGTTAACTACACTGGGATGGAATACCTATACTGGGATGGGATAACTATACTGGGATGGGTTAACTACACTGGGATGGAATAACTATAATGGGATAGGTTAACGATACTGGATGGAATAACTATACTGGGATGGGTTAACGATACTGGATGGAATAACTATACTGGGATGGGTTAACTATACTGGGGTGGGATAACTATATGGGATAGGATAACTACACTGTGATGGGATAACTATATTGGGATAGGTTAACTACACTGGGATGGAATAACTATAATGGGATAGGTTAACGATACTGGGATGGGATAACTATATGGGATAGGATAACTATACTGGACGTTATAACTATACTGGATGGGTTAACTATACTGGATGGGTTAACTATACTGGATGGGATAACTATACTGGGATAGGATAACTATACTGGACGTTATAACTATACTGGATGGGTTAACTATACTGGATGGGTTAACTATACTGGATGGGATAACTATACTGGGATAGGATAACTATACTGGGATAGGATAACTATACTGGACGTTATAACTATACTGGATGGGTTAACTATACTGGTTAACTGTACTGTACACACAGGCAACTCTAAATGGTGTTTATGTCCACAGGTAGGCGCCTTGAATTCAATTTGGAAAGATGCTTTATATTGGATTGTATAAGATGCTTGCACAATGAAAGGGAAACCACAAAACACCAAGCGTTGTTACTTCCTCATTGACTTGGAATAACCCCTTTATTAAAATTAGGATAACGTTGCAGTAATTTAATTTTCATTGAGGAATGTTTTCATAATACATTATTTTGCTTTTGGAGGAATTCAACCGCAAACAAAATCCCATCTTTTAACCTTGAGGGTACAAGCTTCACTTCCGGAACCCCGTGAGGGAGTGCTGCACTGTTGGAGGTTCTCCCCTTCAGACGAGATGTTAAGGTGAAGCCTTGTCAGCCAACTTAGGTGGACATTGTTTCAAAAATAACTAAGGGAGCTTTCCCAGGTATTCTGACAATATTTATCTCTCCACCAACATCGTTATAACCAGATGATACGGTCATTATTTGTGGATCCTTGTTATATGCAGATTGACTGCTGGGTTTCCAATGTTACAACAATGAGCACATTTCTAAATTTTCTGTAAACTAAAATTGGCTGTTAACTACTTTGAGATGTCTGAAGTCATGAAAGATATATAAATGTGAGTCAGCTGTCATAAAGTTAAAATACACTCATCTTTACTCTGGGGGCTTTATTAATCAAATATTATCGAAGGTTAATTCAATATTGGCAAAGTACTGCAATAATGCCAGTCTGCCAGTCTTGGATGATATTAAACCGTTATTGACATGTTGTTAATGACAATTGTTTATTATGCAGCATACAACTCCAAAATCCAGAACCAAATGCAATGCAAAGGCCACACGTCAACATTAGCACTAAGATGGTGCATTATTTGCCACTGCAATTAAATGTCTAAACACCCTGAATGTTGCTTCATGCAGAAAGTGCCATTGCATTCAATTTACCCAGCAATCAATTTTTCTCAAGAGGATTTATCTCGCGTTTGTCTGCGTTCTGTTCAGATTGTGTCAAGTGGCCCCACAGTTCCCATATGAGTCTCACAGAGATTTTATAATGGTTCAGGTCAGAGGTGCCAACGCATCACCTTAGTAACCAACTCTCTGGGGAGATTCGGAGTTTGCCTGCTTAGGATCATCCGTCCTCTGGGAAGACGCAAAGAAAGTCAATACCGGAAGAATAGAATAAGTTACTTTGACCTTGCACTTGTTATCTTCCACTAACACTTGAAATAGCTTCATTAAATTTCACAACTGGCTCCAAACATTTGAAACACTAAAAACTGGTAAGAAATACAGGAAAGAAAAGTGCATTTAACTACTAAACAAAGCCAGCTATTGGACATTTTATCAGCAGTGTGTTTTAATAAATATAACTTTATCTGTAGATGGTAATTCATATACAATACACTCCCAATCTCAGTTATATTGTTGCACAGACATATTGAATAGGAAGCAAGTCTTTGCCCTTTTTAATCTTTCTTGAGAAACAAAGCAGAAGGGTGAAGGTTCATAAAGGTTGACACTACCAGTTAGGTGAAAACCAGGTAAATCTGGCCGAAGTGATTCATTAATGGCAAGCTTGGTTTTTAACGGCTTATGCATTTTCAGAGAAGTGGCAGAATTAAAATGTTCAAACCTTTTGGAAAGCGAGGAAAAATCCGAAGCCGATTCATTTTAAATCAGCATTGTACAAATTTTAGCTTCTGACCAGGTCACGTGGCTTGTCCTCTTAGCTGAGGAGATTGAAGTCATCGTTATATCATTCAATGTAGCTGACTCTTGAATGCCCTGTGAAATGGCTTAGCAAGCGACTAGGTTCAAAGGCAATTAGAAATAGACAGCAAATGCAGGCCCTGCCGGCGATGCCACATGCCATGAATTAATTTTTAAAATAAATTGCCACTGTTGGAAATTTGGTCATTTCATCCATCTCTTTGACAAAGCTACTGTGAACAAGACACTGAACGTTTTATTTTCAATTAATTTAAGGGATATGGGCATGGCTGGTTAGGCCGGCATTGATTGCACATCCCTAGTTGCCCTTCAGAAGGTGTTGGTAAGTTGCCTTCTTGAAGCGTGCAGTCCTTGAGGTGTAAGTACACCCACTTTGCTGTTAGGGAGAGAGTTCCAGGATTTTTCCTCAGTGACAGTGACGGAAAGGCGTTATATTTCCATGTCAGGATGGTGAGTGACTTGGAGGGGAACCTCCAGGTGTTGGGGATGCCAGGTATCTGCTGCTCTTGTCCTTCTAGAATCTAGATGGTAGTGGACATGGGTTTGGAAGGTGCTTTCTAGATGGTACACACGGCTGCCACTTTTTGTCAGTGGTGGGGGGTTTGAATGTTTGTGGAAGGTGGAGTAATCTCGCTGGCTGCTTTGTTCTGGATGGTGTTCAGCTTCCATCAACAATAAAGGTTCAAAAGGGACCTTGCTTTGGGTTGGAGGCTGCGGCAGAGTTGTCCTCAGTTAACCTGTTTATATCAGAACACTGATATTTGGAATTAAGCCATGCCAGCAATCATGGATGCGTGATGCTCCAGATCCATGCTGTCTCTGCACAATTTCATGTTTGCTCGTGGAATGGTTACTGATTTAGGTAGATTTGGATAAAGAATGAGGGAGATTAACAAGAGTTCAACAAATGTTTCTTTCCTTTATGTTTCTCTGTTTATTTCATTTTACCTTGAATTTCAACTAGCCATCCATCCTTTGTCCCAACAAAGAAAGGGACAGCTGAACGATCGACATTTCCATTCACTCCAGTCTACATTCTGAATCTGGCAGAGACAAGACCAAAATATCACCACCACCAATCTCACCATAACTCAAGGTCTAGGCTTGTGACACTGAGAAATTGTCACTGTCATGTTAATTCTCTCCTAATGCAAGAGAGCACAAGTGCACCTGTGTACCTTACAATAATAACTTTATGTAGTGCCTTTAATCGGATGTTCTGAGGTGCTTCAAGGAGCTTTAGGAAACGAAATGGCACTACAAGTCACAAAAGGAAACGTTGAGTTGGACTTTATAATGTTATCATGGGTTAATTTTCATCCTCGACACTGCTGGGCTGTCAGGAATCCTGGCTGGCTCATCGCTACTATGATTTACTGTCCATTGCTTTCACCCCAAATCCTGTTATCAGTGAACTCCGCCAATACTGGCCTAGTGAGAAGTTGCAATTTAACCTCTTCACCATTGGCCTCCATGCCTTTTGCTGCCTAGGTCCTGAGCTCTGGAATATACCTTCCCTGCATCTCCCCATCTCTCTTTACTCCTTTAAGACTTCCCTTAAAACCTGCTTTTAGAACAAGCTTTGGTTATCTTGCTTAGTATGTTGTCTAGGGATTCAATGTCAAATTCTTCCTTGAAAATGGGATGCTTTATTAGGTTAAAGATGTTCTCTAAATGGAAAGAGTTGTTGTAATTGTTACATTTAAAAGTACAATCTGCTCTAAGTATCGTAGAACACAATTAACAATATTGGGATAGTCAGGTACTGATCCCTTACCTTTAAATATCCCACTGTCCACATAGATACATAGAACATACAGTGCACAAGGAGGCCATTCGGCCCATCGAGTCTGCACCAATCCACTTAAACCCTCACTTCCACTCTATCCCCATAACCTGATAACCCTTCCTAACCTTTTTTGGACACTAAGGGCAATTTAGCATGGTCAATCCACTAACCTGCACATCTTTGGACTGTGGGAGGAAACCGGAGCACCTGGTGGAAACCCACGCAGACACGGGGAGAACGTGCAGACTCCGCACAGACAGTGACCCAGCGGGGAATCGAACCTGGGACGCTTGTGCTGCGAAGCCACCGCGCTAGCCACGTGTGCTACCGTACTGCCCACAAACACTCCTGAGAGGTTGTGCAGTCAATTCACCTGAGCCGGTTCCTTTTATTCGTACCTGACAGAATTATGGGAATAAAGCAGAATCATCTTGCAGCTGATCATGTATGCTTTACAGCACTCGGACGGCACAAAACTGTGACGCTTTTATCCATAATGAAAGAATGGGCAATGACATAGAGTTTATTGATTATGAAAAGCAAGGAACCTGATGGGCAAATCTAATTCATTTGTTTTCATTGTGTTGGCTTGCAAGCTTGATCCACAAACACTGGACAAATCATTAGCAGGACAACATCATTTTTCCATTTTATATGCCAATATAGTAGCAAATGTCCTCAGCCATTGAAGAGCGGATACAGAATCTGTGGGATTAGGTTGCTCGCTTGATACTTTACAAGCATAGAAGTTGTGAAATGAGATACCACCAGTTTATATTACTTGCTGCAAAAAGAATCAAGTGCTACAGGCATACTCTAAGGGAAATAATGGTTGAGTAACTGCAGAATTCTATTTTCCTAATGTGGAAACTTCAGTCAGTGATAGCATAGCCCAAAGCTGCAGCGATGCCCAATTTACTAGCATGGCTTCTTTGGAGGGACAAATGGTTCCCCTAAAATTATAAAGGTTATCAGAAACCTTCAAGCAATCCGAATTCACATGGTCTTTTTACTGTAAGCGCTGAAGTAAAGTTTTATTTTGTGTGATTCTATTACCAGAATTAAATACTGTTTTTAACTACATAACACAGCAGCTGACTTTGTTGAGTGTTTCTTATATCTGCTTGTTATATTCTTGCTCGTCTTACAAAATTCTCTTGGTTTGTTAGTTTATAACGGGCTCCCGAAACAAAAATCCACAGGTTAAGGAGGCATTTCTTAAAATTACGAATAAAAAAAAAGAAGAGTGCACTTGAAGCTGCTGGAGAGGTGCCTCTTGGCAGTGGGTTGTTTGATATGAGATATGTTGACAGGCCGAAGATAGGAACAAAATCATGAAGGCATATTCCGGTGAGCGCTGATGTTGGCATTTGCTGCAAGTAACTATAATTAATGAATTTATTTATTTTTTAATAATCTTTATTGTCACAAGTAGGCTTACACTGCAATGAAGTTACTGTGAAAAGCCCCTCGTCGCCACATTCCGGCGCCTGTTCGGGTACACAGAGGGAGAATTCAGAATGTCCAAATTACCTGACAGCACGTCTTTCGGGACTAGTGGGAGGAAACTGGAGCACTTGGAGGAAACCCACGCAGGCACAGGGAGAACGGACAGACAGTGACCCAGCTGGGAATCGATCCTGGGACCAAGGCGCTGTGAAGCCACAGTGCTAACCACTGTGCTACCGTGCTGCCCTGTTCTTTCTGGAGTACAGGGGGATTTACCAGTGAGTGACACATCATCGCTTGCAATCTCAAGGGCAGCACGGTGGCCTAGTGGTTAGCACAATCGCCTCACGGCGCTGAGGACCCAGGTTCGATCCCGGCTCTGGGTCACTGTCCGTGTGGAGTTTGCACATTCTCCCCGTGTCTGCATGGGTGTCGCCCCCACAACCCAAAGATGTGCAGAGTAGGTGGATTGGCCACGCTAAATTGCCCCTTAATTGGAAAAAATAATTGGGTAATCTAAATTTTTTTTTAAAAATCGCTTGCAATCTCCAGAACTGCACCCCCCCCCCCCCCCCCCCCCCCTCCCCCCACACAGTCCCTCAAAGGATATTCGGGCCCAGGAGTTGGACTGGCCCTCTCACATGCGGGATCACCTGAGCGGACAATGGAATGTGATCTAAAGTCAAATTTGCCAAAGGAGAGGAGCAGCAGAGCTCATCTCACAGCGAGACGTCATCATCCTCTGTCCCATGGAGAAGACCCACTGATACTGCGAACCCTGGGAAAACACCCTGTTGTGATGCTGCTGGTAGGACCCTCAGCAGGGCGGGAGGGGGGGGGGGGGGGAGGGGGAAGGGGAGCTGCGGTGGTGGGATGGGATGGAAAGGAGGGACAGGGGAGGATGTGAGCCACTATGGGGAACGAGGCACCATTTGGATGTGGGTGGGGGACAGTATGGAGAGGTGGGACACGGCAGCAGAGCTGCTGGTGGCCAGGCCTCTTAGCTGGCAAATCTGGAGGCGATGAGGTTATCCCGTATGCGGCGGCTCCGGAGCACACATTGGGCGGCCTGCCGTGCCAGCCTGGGCTACATACCAGGATCTTCCTGGACACCCTCCTCATCCTACTCATCAGGTGAGGCCTGGCGTTCTTCCTCCCCCTCCAGCATGCCCCCCCACTCTGCTGCACGATGTTGTGCAGGTACGGCCAGCCAAAGCGATGCTCAACACCCACCTGGGGTGATATTTGTGTCCCTCACCAGAGCGGTCATGGAATTGGAACCGTATCTTTCACACGCCAAATCATTGCCTGATGATGCTCCTGGTCGCTGCAAGGGCGTCGTTGTAGCAGTTCTCCTCCTCGGCCTGGGGCAGCTGGACAGGCATTATTACCACAACCTCAGCGGGTAATCTTCGTCAGCTAATAGCTAACCCCTCACCTGAGAGAATACTTCGAAGATGCCGGGAACTGACTAGTGTGCCAGGATGTAAGAGTTGTGCATGTTGCATAGGTATCAGGTGTAGACATACATGGTCAAACACGGGGAGTGCAACCCCTTCCTATTGATGAGGGGCACCCCCTGATGAGCCAGTGCTCATAGGGTGACATGTGTCACATCGATCATTCCCTGGATCTGGGGCATGCCAGTGATGGTGGCAAATCCCGCTGCCCGGACATCCTGGTGGGCCTGGTCCAGCTTAACGTTTACGTAGTCTGCTGCCTGGGCGGACAGGGCATCTGTGTCTGCGGATACACCTATGTACGGATGTCTGCGAGACTCCGGGCAGTTCCCTGCTCGGCCACTGGAAAGACCCAGAGGCATAAAACGCCAGGGCGACCATCACCTTGATGGAAACCGGGAGCAGGTGTCCTCCTCCATAACCCTACAGTGCCAGGTGTGTCATCATCTAGCACAGGTGGCGCATGGTCTTGCTGGAAAACTGGCAACACATGTGGTCCGGCAGGTCCTCGAAGGACAGGCACTGACGGCATACACGTGGCCTGATGCGGTGCCTCCATCGCACCTCCTCCTTGGCCTGTTGGTCCGCCGGCTTTCCAGCCTCAATGGCCTGCCCCCGCCCCTCTGGCTCCGTGGCCCTGCCCTGTTTCCCCAATGGGGTCTACTGTGGGTGTCCCCATTGGGTGGGCCATGTGTTTTCATGACAGCAAGTGCCACCTGGTTGTAGTGGGTGTAGAGGTTCACGGTGTGCCACCATCGCTCCCATGCTTAGAGGCATGTGTGAGGGCAGGTCCTACAGATGGGGATGAGTCAGGAAAGTGTGCGCCTGCTGGGAGCGTAGCTGCAGTGAGATGTGGATCCTGGGTGTGACACACAGGTTGTGCCAACTTGACCAGTGGCAGGACGTATGGGGCGCAGAGGGCTTGGAGTCAGCTGGTGGTCCTGTGGAGTGGGCTAGCTGATAATATGACTGGCGAGACCTCTGCCCTGAGAGGGGAAGTGTGCCAGGGAAGGTGCCAAAAGCCATGGGGCCCCTATGCTTGGGGGTGAGCTCTGCTATCTCCCTGCTTCCCCTGCAGTGGGGCTACGTTTTTGATGAGTGAACTGAGAAGGGGCAACACCTAGTATGCCAATGATTGAGCTTGGCCACGTCCGCCCCGTCGGTAAGCTGGGGTTTGAGGGTTTCCAGAGGGGCGGCCTGGGTGGGCTTCCAAATGACCAGTGGTTCTGTGAAACTTTACAGGACACATTGAGCAGTCAACAGAGTGAGCAGCAAGGGGCCTGTACCTTGTACCAAATGGGTGCGTTTAAAACAAATATTGTAGCAATGACAGCCTGAGCCAGTCCATCCCAATCCCAAGAGGGAAACCCCAAATCCATGGAGCTGTCACCAAGTCACTCCCTGCTACTCCTCAGCCCCCATCCTGTACTGCCAATGACCCACCGCCCCCGCCCACCTCCAGCAAGCGCTACAATTTCTAACAGTTTTAAAAACTTTGCTCACCTTCTCTCTCTGCCTTAGCGGCCATGGTGTCCAGTTCCCGCTTGTAAATACCTGTAGTAAACCGCGCCCACGTGACTTCCACCTGAGAGGGGCGGAGAACCGCGGAGGCCAGGTGCATACTGGGTCCAACCCCCAATGACATGTAAACAAATGTAAATCCTGGTTTTGTGGTGATATGCATCACTGTAAATACACAAGGGGTTAATGTAAATACACTACGACTAAGTAAACAGTAGAGGGAGCACCAGGGACATCATGACATGCAGACATACAGCTAATCAACACATAGACTAGGACATGACCAATGGGCAGAGAGACACCCAGCGGTGACACTACCACAAGGGGGTAACCCATATAAAAGGACAGGGCACACATGCTCTTTCTCTTTCCACAGGCGACACTCAGAGAGAAGGACAGGGGCAGATCAGAAGCATCACACCC
Organism: Scyliorhinus canicula; assembly: GCF_902713615.1. Taxonomy (NCBI): domain Eukaryota; kingdom Metazoa; phylum Chordata; class Chondrichthyes; order Carcharhiniformes; family Scyliorhinidae; genus Scyliorhinus; species Scyliorhinus canicula. The sequence continues at coordinate 18,275,883 of NC_052163.1, forward strand.
ACCACATGGCTTAGAGCAGACTGGTTAGTTAGATTGAGTTACTATAGTTAGATTAGCAGGAGAGTCGAACCCAAGAAGGAGAATTGTTAACTGTTCAATAAATGTGATGTGTTGGGTAAGCCAGGTCTGTGTGGACTGCACTTGATGCAGTGTAGAGAGAGACAGGCTTCCAACACTTGTGGGTTGACACTATGCTGACTTGACTGGAGACCGGAGGCTAGCCTGACCAGACTGACTGACTACCACCTGGTGTTTGTACTGGCTGCTGCTCACGAGCTCTGACTGTCTCAGAGGTTGGATCCCGAGAGAGCGGGAAAACTGTGCTCTCTGGCTTTATAGTGGTCGTGTCCTGACTGGTGATTGGCTGCTGTGTTCTGTGTGCTCACTGGTCATCCTGTTTGTCAATCACTGCCTGTCTGCACCCCATCATATACATGGATGTATATTATGACAAAATGTGTTAAACCTATCTCCAAGTCTGAACCTTCCTTTGTCAGAGTATACATCAAGGAAGCAGCTTATGCTACATGAGGAAGAATAACACAACAGGTTTTGCATGCTTCCGCCCGTGCGGTGTGCAAACCTCGTAATCCCCACCAGCGAGGGGCTCGGAGCACGGCGTTTAATTCAGCATCAATTTAAGCCAGGCGCCCAATTCTCCATCCCACCACGTTTCATGCTTCCAGCGTTGAGGGGCGGAGAATTTAGCCCACGCTTCATCGCTTTTTATGTATTTTACACAATTAAAAAGTGGTGTGTGCTTTTGAATGTTTAATGATCTTGTATATCTACATTACTGGCTTTGTGCTGCATTTTGGAGGATGTTGCTATGGCTCTGGAGACACCTGCTAAGCTTTCCAGTTCAGCGGCTCGATGATTCAAAGGTGATTTATGTAACATGCACACTTTAGTCGCAATTGAGAGATATAGCTGGTGCAGTAAAGCAATCTTCACAGAGAAATAAAGTATCAGCAATAAACTAGAGATGCAATACCCATCCAATAATACATACACTGTAGCCTTATCACACTCCAATTTAAAACTGCTTATATATCATTATTTTAATTCAGAATCTTTGAACTTGATTGCTACCAACTGGCTCCCAGTATTTCTGTCCATTCTGCAAAGCTGCTGTAGATCTGAGTGAGGGTTAGAAATATGTTCATTTCCTTATACTTTGACCTGAGTATCTTCACATTTTAAGAGAGCTCAGCATGTCTTATGAGCGTTGGGTTAGAGCGGTGGGGGGTTGTTCAGTATCTATTGTATCTATTCAGTATCCAGCGATTCTCCGACCTGGCCCGGGGGGGGGTTGGAGAATTCGCCCGGAGAATCCCGCCCCAGGCTCCAATTTGCAGATTATGCACCAGTCCTGGATGCTCCAACCAATGGGGTGGCCAGGAGGTGGGCTGTGGGGATGGGGGTGATGAACATGGAACACCATTGCCGCAGCTGGAAAGGCAGCCATGCAGCTGCGCAAGCCGCTGAAAGCCCGCTGTGAACTCAGGGCTACTGGCCAAATAGGTGCCCCCCCAGGCCAACCCCTAGGTGCCCTCTGGCCGCAGCCAACCCATCAGCTGTATGGGCACACTACAGCACAACCAGAGCCATCTTCTTGGCTGGGATGTGTGTGTGTGGGGAGTGTAATGTGTATGTGCGGATGCAGCTTGTCAACCTCCCAAGTATCAATCACGGACCCAGTGAATCCCACACCATTTTTCATTGGAATCAATTGTGTTCCACGTGGTGCTGGTGCTAGCCCCTCCACAGTCGCTGAATCAACCCAGGTCCGCCGCCAGTTTTGCTGTCGTGAAAATCCACAAATTCTGTGTCGGCGTCAACACAGAAACGGAGAATCCAGCCCATGGTCATTGTACTGCAGGTGAGGTCTAACCAGCTTTGTATATCTTTATTTTCTAGTTCTCGAGCTTTGAATGGCAGGATTCCATGATTCTTTTGACAATCCTTAGTCCCTGTTTATGAAATTCGAATGATTTATGTCCCAAGACTTCCACTGGACCTCCATTGTTAACAGTTTTTCACCATTTAGAAGATAGTTTGTTCCTTCCTTTTTAGGTCTAAAGTGGATGACCCCACATTTCCCACACTGAGATTTATTTGCCACAGTTTTGTTCATTTACTGAATCTACCAAAACCTCTTTGCAATTGTTGTAGCCCGCACGGGGCCTATGGGGTGGGATTAATGAACCTCTCCGTGGTCCTTGCGGAGTATGAGCTCCCCCGCTCTGCATAAAATATTTGGCCAGTAAGGCACAGGCCAGAACAGGAATCCCGGAGGGATCTATTGGGCAGTGTACATATTGTGTTGTAAATAAAACTACATTTCTTTATTTCACCCCCCGTGCCCTTATTAAAGTAATGTTACCTTTCCATCTACACTGCTGACAATGGCCGGTTAGAGATAAGAAGGCAGGCCTTCCCAGTGTATTTAACTTGTTCTAGCAATGTGCTGATTAAGCTATTAAGATTAAACTTCATGGCAGCACGGTGGCCTAGTGGTTAGCACAACCGCCTCACGGCGCTGAGGTCCCAGGTTCGATCCCGGCTCTGGGTCACTGTCCGTGTGGAGTTTGCACATTCTCCCCGTGTCTGCATGGGTTTCGCCCCCACAACCCAAAAATGTGCAGAGTAGGTGGATTGGCCACGCTAAATTGCCCCTTAATTGGAAAAAATTATTGGATAATCTAAATTTAAAAAAAAAGATTAAACTTCATTTATGTATTATGACCTTCTTGCTTTAAGTGAATTGACTGCTAAAATGGTGCTCAAGAGGATTTTACATTAACACACTGACCAGTGCGCTGCCATGTCATGTTAAATGCCGCCTCTCAGCAGAGGCAGCAGTAATGACAGCATAGCTCTGGTGAAAGATCTGCCAAGTTACTGCTTTCCCATTAGTGCATGATATTCTCTGATGTTGTGCTTGTAATTGTGCCAACAGAAGATCATTCTATTCAAAGAAGCCATCATGCATTTCAAATGGGTTAACAAGCCAGATAAGCATTTAAAGAGGTGCCCTAAAGTAGATCTGAGTAGAAATAAAATGGTCTTACAATCAAATGGCTTGGCGTCTGTAACAGCTGTGGAAAAACTACTTTTGGTCGCACAAAATTTTCAACAAAATGAGCAGCCTTAGCAAGAAGTCAGCCGGTGTATTAAAAGTCAAAGGATACCCTCTGTGCTACAGGGATGCCGTAGAGACACCTGGAATCCTAGCATGAGTTGCCAAAATGTTCACTTCCTTGAACTGTGACCTGAGTATGAGAACATAGAACAGTACAGCGGAGTACACCCTTCGGCCCATGAAGGATTACCCTAATCTAAGATCAACCTAACCTACACCTGTAGGTGTACAGGTGTAAATTACACCTGTAGGTGTAATTTACTGCCGTCCATGTGCCTGTCCAAGAGTCGCTTAAATGTCCCTCATGACTCTGACTCCACCACCTCTGCTGGCAGTGCATTCCACACACCCACCACTCTCTGTGTAAAGAACTTACCTCTGACCATTTAACCATTTGAGGCAGTTCAGTTGTCAAGTACAATGAGTCGCTTGCTGTATCTGACAACGGGCATGCTAGCTGTTCATTACTCCATTGTGACCATACAACAAGAGATTATTAACTGACATGGGAACATAGGAACAGCTCACGGAAAAAGCAACATTCATGTCACATCTTGGTAGCTACTTGATTCAATAATAATGGACTCGGTGGAAAGGTCACAGACCTGAAACCCTCTGCTTCTTTCTCCGCAGACGCTGGCAGGAATGCCGAGTGTTTCCAGCACCGTGTGTTTTTCTAACAATGTTGGTATGGTTGACAATATAACAATTAATCCCTAACCATTATTCCACTTCAGACCCAGCTAAGGGGGCAAACCCCAGTGCTGGAAACCTTTATAAACCATTGGTTTGGTCACATATTCTGCATTCACCAAGTTTCAAGCCTCAAAATGACATTACTGAGATTCAAATACCTTTCTTCCATCGACTCGCTAGAGTGCGGAAGGAGGCCATTCGGCCCATCGGGTCTGCACCAACACTCCGAACGAGCACCATATTTCAGCCCACTCCTCCCCCCCCCCCCCCCCCCCCCAATCACGTAAACCCACCTAACCTGCACATGTTTAGGCTCTAAGGGACAATTTAGCATGACCAATCCATCTAATCTGCACATCTTTGGACTGTGGGAGGAGACCGGAGCACCCGGAGACATGGGTAGAACGTACAAACTCCACACAGACACCCAAGGCCAGAATTGAACCCGGGTCTCTCTTGCTGGGAGGCAGCAGTGCTAACCACTGTGCCACTTTAATCTAAAGCACAATGTTGTTTGGAGGATTTTTGCAGTGTCTTTTTCTGTTCATACATCGTTACATCAATGGAAGAGCCACAGGAAACCCTGGAAAAACAGCCTACCAGCTCAATTTTGTTGAGGTTTTCCCAGCACTTCCAGCAGGGGAATTGCAGGGGCCATTCACCCCAGTGTCCCTCAGCTAGCTAGCTCCATGTTCAACTGTTACAATGACCTATGGAAGACTTTGGCTTCTAACCTCCAACAATTATTCTTTCAAATTTGGGCCATTCAGGGCTATTTGTACACATTTCTTCACTGATATGTCCTCTTGGAGCATTTTGCACCTGGACTTTCGGAAATGGCCATCTCACTGGTGGGTGAAGCCTAACTGAGGACAGCAGATCGGTTTGTATCAGCCACTAGAACTGCATAAAATTAACAAGAACAAGGGGCAGCACGGTAGCACAAGTGGATAGCACTGTGGCTTCACAGCGCCAGGGTCCCAGGTTCGATTCCCTGCTGGGTCACTGTCTGTGCGGATTCTGCACGTTCTCTCCGTGCCTGCATGGGTTTCCTCCGGGTGCTCCGGTTTCCTCCAAAGAGGAACCAAAGACGTGCAGGTAACGTGGATAGGCCATGATAAATTGCCCTTAGTGACCAAAAAAGGTTAGGAGGGGTTATTGGGTTCCATGGATAGAGTGGAAGTGAGGTTTAAGTGGGTTGGTGCAGACTCGATGGGCCGAATTGGCCTCCTTCTGCACTGTATGCTCTATGTTATAACCATAAGCGTTTCAATTGAACCCCCCCCCCGCCCCCACCTCTCTGCCGCCCCACTCCATCCCCAATCAAGCTCTATGTTTAAGAATTGTCGGAATCTAAGATATTAAAAAGGGGACAATGCTGTGGGGAATTGTTATTGAAAATGATCTGTGATCTTTTATGTAAATTGTCATGAATCTGCCTGGAGACAGAAAAGTCGGTATTCAAACGGCCTCAGTCGGTATGCGTCTCTCCCTGTAATGAGTTTAGAGTGGCTGTTTTGATAATAATCAAGTGTAAATAGCTTATGGACTATAGACAATTGGGAAGGTCCATGAGATGTTCCTAGGTTTTTAAAAAAATTTAGATTACCCAATTATTTTTCCAATTAAGGGGCAATTTATCGTGGCCAATCCACCTACCCCGCACATTTTTTTGGGTTGTGGGGGCAAAACCCACGCAAACACGGGGAGAATGTGCAAACTCCACACGGACAGTGACCCAGAGCCGGGATTCGAACCTGGGACCTCAGCACCGTGAGGCAGCTGTGCTAACCACTAGGCCACCGTGCTGCCCTAGATGTTCCTATGTTAATGTCTAGTCAAGGAAGTCGATAGGGGCAGGCAGCCAAATGCACAGAAGGAACAACAAAGGTATGATTGACCAGTTCCTGAGAAGGAAGAGAGGCAGTTACCATCCAGCAGTCTCAGAAAGCGGACAGGACAGTTTCCAGCCACAAAGTCTGAAGGCCAAGTTTACAGCAAATAAGCTTCTGAGTCGTGGAGCCAAGGTAGTGTAGAAAACCTTCATAAGAGCAGTTTCAAAATAACTTTGCTGGAGCAGGAAAAAGATGGTTCTTGGATTTGAGTATCAGCCTCTATTGTGTGGTAACTATATTTAAAATAAATTTAGATTACCCAATTATTTTTTCCAATTAAGGGGCAATTTAGCATGGCCAATCCACCTACTCTGCACATTTTTAGGTTGTGGGGCGAAACCCAAGCAGACACGGGGAGAATGTGCAAACTCCACCCGGACAGTGACCCAGAGCCAGGATCGAACCTGGGACCTCAATACCGTGAGGCAGCTGTGCTAACCACTAGGCCACCGTGCTACCCAGATTGTGTGTAACTATAGCTGGATATTCAATTTGGATGTTGATTGGGCAACAGGGGAAGTCTTACAGAGATCAGGAATTGTACATATGGTTTGTAAAAAGGGGTACGTTCTATGTAATCTGTGTGTAATCCATGCACCTTAACTGCATGAGAGTAGACCAGTCCTGTTTGTGTATTTGTCTTTTCTTTTCTTTAATAAATAGTCTTAATAATTGTTACATGAAGACTGGGATAGTTATTCCTCACACCAAAACAAAACCAAACTATACATCCCCAGGAGCTGACGTCCCAAGTTGGGATGTCCTCGCAGATAATACCAACCTGCTTTGCGACAGAAAATTGGGGCCTCATGTCCGGGGTCTTAAAGAGGCTTAATTCCTTGGGTGCAGGGAATTTTTGACTTTTGATGTAATGAGAGTGAGAAGCAAGTGAAACCAAGTAACAACCTGCTTTCAGTGAGAAGGCTGCAGAAAAAGGCACTTGATCTAGCTCAATCTTATCTGGACGTAGACAATGCATTGTTGCAAGTTTGAAAAGTGTGCTTAAAACCAAATTGATGGAATTAGTAGATAAATTGGAAGTAGTCTTATCTACATGAGGTAGGAAGGCTGAAATAATTTCCAGCCGAGCAACACAGTTAAATATACAAGACGGATTAGCCGGACCCACAATTTCAAGAAGAGAGGATTTTGAATTAGCGAAGCTCCAATTACAAAGAGAAGTAGAAATTAATAAGTTAGAGGTGCAGGAAAAAGAGAAGGACAGAGCATTTCAATGGGAACAATAAGAGAGGGAGAGTCCAAAAGGGACATGGAGAAAGCCACACGGGAAGAAAGAGAGAAAGAAAGAGAGAGACTTCCAACTTTCCACACAAGCAGTAGCAACCCAAAGGATAGAGCAGATGGCGGAGGAAGGTGGTTCATCAAGGGGAGATGTTCAGGTATTTTGTTTTTGTTAATGGGATGTGGGCATCGCTGGCTGGGCCCGCATTTATTGCTGATCCCTGAGGTCATTTAAGAGTTAACCACATTGTTGTGGGGCTGGTGTCACAAGTAGGCCAGACCAGGTAAGGACGGAGATTTCCTTCCCTAAAGGACATTAGTGAATCAGATGGGTTTTTGCGACAACCAATGATGGTTTTATGGTCATCATTCGGCTTTTAATTCCAGATTTTGATATTGATTTCAAATTGTACCACCTGCCCTCGTGGGATTCGATCACAGGTCCCCAGACCATTCCTGGGTCTCAAGAATTGGCCAGCAGTTCGTGCAGTCACAGCAATGCCAGAGAGAGTACGGGATGCTGCAGGGACTGTATTCAGACCCATGAGGAAGGTCGATGACAATCGGGCCCAGGTAAGACCCGATATGTTTGGGCAGGGAGGGATCGGGCACCCTAGGGAGGCGGACAGGGGTGTGTGAGGCCGTGTTTGGAAGCCAGATAGGGATTGAGGCACAAAAGAGGGGTATGATCTGGGGGTGGGTGTTCAGGGGAGTGCAGTATATGTACACAAGGAACCTCCAAAGGATGCACCCCCCATTTCTTCCTGCCCTTTCACCAACTTTGGCGAAAAATAGCATTCCCCTCTCACCTGCCTTCCATTTCCCAGCTTACTTTTGGTGTGGAAGTAGATTGAGGTCCTTTAGTGGCCATTAACTGCACACTTAAGGGCCTCATAGGCTTAAGGGTGGGCAGGCTCGTGGACACCCTACCCAACCCTCATATTATTGGACTGGATCAGGGGTGGGCTACCCAGCTGCCTTATCTTATGTGCCACCCCCCCCTCCCCCCACATCCCCGCCATTCACCAAATACATGGATCACGGGTGGAGGGGTCCGTAAAATCCAGATAAATAATGATCTTTATAAAATGTCTGTTTGTTTGAATTAAATAAGCTGATTGTGATCATACAAGTTTCCAAATCTCTTCCCCAACCTAGTCTGTTTGATTGGATTTGATTTGATTTATATAGTCACATGTATTAGTATGTAGTGAAAAGTATTGTTTCTTGCCTGCTGTACAAACAATGCATACCGTACATAGGGAAGGAAGGAGAGACTGCAGAATATAATGTTACAGTTATAGCAAGGTGTAGAGAAAAGATCAACTTAATACGAGGTAGGTCCATTCAAAAGCCTGATAGCAGTAGGGAAGAAGCTGTTCTTGAGTCGCTTGGTACGTGACCTCAAACTTTGGTATCTATTTCCTGATGGAAGAAGGTGGAAGAGAGTATGTCCGGAGTGCGTGTGGTCCTTAATTATGCTGGCTGCCTTTCTGAGGCAGCGGGAATTATAGATAGAGTCAATGGATGGAAGGCTGGTTTGCGTGATACACTAGGCTACATTCGCGACCTTTTGTAGTTTCCTGCGGTCTTGGGCAGAGCAGGATCCATACCAAGCTGTGATACAATCAGAAATAATGCTTTCTGTGGTGCATCTGTAGAAGTTGGTGAGGGTTGTAGCTGACATGCCAAATTTCCTTAGTCTTCTGAGAAAGTAGAGTTGTTGGTGGGCTTTCTTAACTATAGTGTTGGCATGGGGAGTCCAGGACAGGCTGTTGGTGATCTGTACACCTAAAAACTTGAAGCTCTCAACCCTTTCTACTTTGTTCCCATTGATGTAGACAGGGGCATGTTCTCCACTACGCTTCCTGACGTCGATAATAATCTCCTTCATTTTGTTGCCATTGAGGGAGAGATTATTGTCGTCGCAGCAGTTTCCATAGCTGGTAATTCCTAGTTGCTAGTCTGTCGCCAGAGGCTTATAGCTTGAGGTGTAGCTCTCTGCTTTGAGCAGGGCTGACCAGGGGTCTCTCTCACTTTTACTGACAGCCATTGGCATGTTGGAAGGTTTTGCAGATTGACATTCTTAACTTGTTTGGCCACATTATGAACGCACCTTCCTTGGCCATCAAGGCCTGGGGTAGGACTTGAACCCAGAGCTTCTGGCTCAAAGGCAGAGATGTTACAGACTGCACCGCAGGACCTCCTTGAACAACACGGTAAATGGCTGATGAGTCCTGTTTGAATGACATTATATCGGTACATACATATTAAACAATGTCTTGCATATGACAATTTCTGTGACGATAAATATAGAACAATACACAACTTAATCCTTGTTTCCTGCAAATCATAGGATGCCATGTTTTTTTTTATTTGTCCATGGGATGTGTGCGTTGCTGGCTGGGTCAGCATTTATTGCACATCCCTGAGGGCATTTAAGAGTCAACCACATGACCGTGGATCTGCAGTCACATTTAGGCCAGACCAGGTAAGGACGGCAGATTTCCTTCCCTAAAGGACATTAGACATAGACATAGACATAGAACAGTACAGCACAGAACAGGCCCTTCAGCCCTCGATGTTGTGCCGAGCAATGATCACCCTACTCAAACCCACATATCCACCCTATACCCGTAACCCAACAACCCCCCCTTAACCTTACTTTTTAGGACACTACGGGCAATTTAGCATGGCCAATCCACCTAACCCGCACATCTTTGGACATTAGTGAACCAGATGGGATTTTACAACAATCAACAATGGTTTCAAGGTCATCTTTAGACATTTAGTTCCAGATATTTTAATTGAATGATGTCCACTAGCCCACCCACCCATGAGCTTATGATGCCCTTAAGTGCCCAGTCCAAAGATGGGCAGGTTAGGTGGATTGGCCATGCTAAATTGCCCCTAAGTGTTACGGGGATAGGGTGGCAGATTGGGCCTATTAGGGTGCTCTTTCAGAGGATCTGTGCACACTTGATGGGCTGAACAGCCTCCTTATGCTGTAGGGATTTTATGATTCTATGAGTGTGTGGAGAGTCTGCTTTTGTTCTTCATTCCATTAAAACTTTTAGCCTTTAAGGGTCATCAACCTGTCTGAGCTTTTTGAAATGTGGCTGTGTGAACTTGAAGTGATGTGAGATGCCATATTAGTTTCAATGACACTGGAATCTGAATATTAGTGATTATGTTTCATATTGATGCACTATAGAAACCTGTATTGACTGATGGCAAAACACCAGTAAAATTACACCTTTAGCCAGATGCATCCAAGTACCTCAGGAAAGTCAAGTCTGATGAGGAACATTATACTGCGTCACATTGATTTCAGAGCATGGAGACGTAGGCTTCAATTCCGGTTATCGGTTATGTAGTTATTTTTGAAAGGATAAACATTCATTAGCTGAGGAAAACTAGGACTTGAGGGACACGGGTCGGAAAATGTTAGAAACACTTAGCAGGCCAATCAGTGTATGAGTATCGAACAGATAAATAATATTAATTATCCTGGAAGTATTGATACCTGTTACAAGGTGAAATACACTCACTTTCTCAATAACTCTGCTTCACTGTGCCAGCTTGGCTCAACTGGTAACATTCTTGCCTCTGATTGAGCCCAACTTCAAGACTACAGCACGCAATTTTGGCTGGTGCTTCAATGCCGAGGAAGGCCCGCGCCGTCATTGGAGGTTGTCTTTTAGATGTTATTAGAATCAGACTCCACTGCCAGAACCAGCGATACTGGTGGGTGTTAAAGATCCCATGACATCATTTTAACCAACATTGTTTCATGAACCCAGGCCAGTTTATCTCATTCATCTCCTTGACATTTGTGTGATCTTGCTGTGTGAAAAGCGACTGAGCAGCTGCCAATGTTCACATCGGGATAGTGGGGGAGATTTCCGAGAACATTGAAAGTCAGGTGGGTAAGAGCACACACATGTGGGTGGAGGACTTCGCCCAATATTCCTTTTATTTAAATAAGTGGTTGATTCCTCGACAGGCGTGCACTTCAATCTGGCCAATTGTTTATCCATTATTCCCTGCAACCAGGCTGCACCAGGACGTAGAGGCAGGGAATGCCCCCCTGGGAACTGCAATTAGATAAACAAATTCCATTGTATGCAAAACACTGCGGAATGCTTTTGAATGCTGTAAGGCAATTAAAATCTTCTGAAAAGTATTGATAAATATACTTAATTGATTTTCAGTAGATCAAAAAGACAAGAATGGAAAATGAAAACGCAACTCAACATATTGTCTGATTCAGATGTGTTTATCCAAGTGAAATAACTATGGTATAATGAGGGACTAGGCAGAGACGGACAGATTAAATAGATGGTCTGTACCAGAGGAATGTTTGAGCCTGCAGTGATCTTGGGTGGAACTTCACCTTTGGCCAACTGTCTCATACTTGGAATCTCCAGAAATGGTTCATTCCCTTCTTACCTTCCAATTTTGTACCATATTGCATTCTCAAAGCAATTCCAAAGATAATCGCTTTCACCGAGAAGGAAATTGGCAAGCTAGATCATTTATATTGGACATTACCACCACCTTAGGCCCACTTCCCCCTGAAGGGATAACAAAATAGCAGTTTTATCTCAGGAGCTTGTTTCCAAATGAGGCGTCAAAAGGCATTGGTTCAAGGCAGCACGGTGGCACAGTGGTTAGCATTGCTGCCTACGGCGCTGAGGACCCGGGTTCGAATCCCGGCCCTGGGTCACTGTCCGTGAGGAGTTTGCACATTCTCCCCGTGTCTGCGTGGGTTTCACCCCCACAACCCAAAGATGTGTAGGATAGGTGGATTGGCTATGCTAAATTGCCCCTTAATTGGAAAAAATAATTGGGTACTCTAAATTTATTTTAAAAAAGACATTGGTTCTCCTTCACCACTGCCCCAGGACACCTTTGTGAAAAATGTTGTATTCTTGGATCCCAAACCCTTTTCTGTCAATAAAATTGAAGGGACTCCTTTGGAGGTGAAAAGTACCAAAACGTATGACTATTTACTCGCCTCAGTGTATTGCACAATCAGACTTCATCCTGAGCTGAAGAATAATTTCCAAACGGTGATGAAAAGAGTTATTGGCATTAGAACCAGCACAAACTGACTCAACGCTGATGTTTTATTTGGACTTTCCCAATTTATTTAGTGAGGACACAAACAAATTCCAGTAAGTCACCGTAACCCTGAGGTAAAAAAGGAAACCAAAAGTATTAGAAGTTTAAAACAACATGTTGCAAATGCATAGCAGTCCCAATCAGCCAATCAGCAATGGATCAATGTCCTTGGCATTGATTAAATTGCACTGGAATAAGATTCCTGAATCTTTCTAGTTGACAAGCTAATTGACTGGAAGCTGTGGCAGTAATAGATGCAGGTTTTGAGTGACTTCAAAATATGTGTATTTGACTCTCGTAATATAAACATCAATTAAAGCAATTTGAAAGAATTGCATCAAGGAATGATTAATTTAGAAATCAGGAGTGCAATTCTAGATGTGGGTGAGCCAAATTGCGAGTTAAAATGGAGGTGAAAGCATTGGGTATGCTTTCAGAATGGAGAGTCTGTGTATTGCTCCAATGTCTGCCTTGGTGGTCAATTTATAAAAAAAGAGATCAACACTGTTTTAAAATTTGATGTGTCATGATTCCTTCCAGGATTCACCGATTGCCACACAAACCAATCAGCAGTTCACCACTGGGTTGGTGGGGGGGTGTTATTGAGGGGGGGGGGGTGTTATTGAGGGGGGGGGGTGTTATTGAGGGGGGGGGGGTGTTACTGAGGGGGCCTGAGTAAGCTTAATGCCATGCTCCAGAAAGACAGCAAGAGCTACACTCATTCCTTGTAGCTCACTGATACATTTCAAAACCATTGCCAAATAATTCCAATCAATTCCTGTGACATTGTCCTGCTACTTGGGGGGGGGGGGGGGGGGGGGGGGGGGGGGGGGGTCACAGTTACTCTTAGGTTTCCTTCCTGGAATCTTGACCCTTCCTGGGCTGCCACCATCTCTCGAATGTTTAGCGGATAACTGCCTCCATGTATTGCACTGCAGAATGTGGACTCCTTTCACTTACCTATTTCCTCAACCATGCAAGTAACTATTCTGCTTTAACATGAAATCTAATCATTGGTGTTATGAGATCCAGCTGTCTGAGATCTAGGTCCTCCCCTCGGCTGAGGGATAATCGTCTCTCCTCTCCATGGAATAATGGCTGTACTCATTCTTTCAGACTCACACTATCATTCTTACTCGTGCCCAGTATTTCATTCAGTGAGAACCCTTTTAAGTCATTATGAGCTCACATCTTGCAAGGAGGATGCCTTGATGGATTTGGTGAAGAACTGACAGGATTGCAGGATTGCAGGATTGAGATTGGTACTGGCAGCCTTGGAATACCCACCGGGTGCAACAGCATAGCACATGAAGCTGAGAAGAGTTCCGATTACCAACTTTCAACTGCTAACCCGTGCCCAGCCACACGCTGGCGTACTGCCATCTGGACTAATTTGTTTTCTTCTATGAAAAGTTTTAACCATGGTTGCATCTGAAGATATTCATAGAGCCTCCTGATTGTCCATTACCACCCTCAGCAAGATGTCATAGGGATAAAGAGATTTGCTCTTATCGATTACATTGCTCATACTATAACCCACTGAGTTCAGTGATTAGCATGCAGGTAGCCCTGTTGTAGCTTCACTGGGCTGGTAGTTCATTCTAAAGTGTGCCTGGTGCTGGTCCTCACATGCCCTTGTACACAATGCATTGAAGTGGGGTTGGCCTGCACGCTCAATAAACATATGGACATAAGAAATGGAAGCAGAAGTGGACCATTTGACCCCTCAAGCGTGCTCCATTATTCATTATGATCAATTCTGATCTGATCATGTTCTCACTTCCTCTTTTCTGTCAAACCCTTTAACTCCCTTGGAGATCACAAATCTGTTGAACTCAGTCTGGAATATACTCAATGACCCAGCCTCCATCACTCTGTAGTGTAGAGAAATCCAAAGATTAGCAACCCTCTGAGTGAAGAAATTCCTCCTCATCGCTGTCTTAAACAGGAGACCCAATATTCACAAACTACCCCCCCCCCCCTTCAGTTTGAGATTCCCACACAGAGGGAAACATCCTCTCAGTATTTACCTTGTCAAGCCCCCTCAGAATCCTGTATGTTACAAGAGGTTCATCTCTCATCCTTCTAAATGTCCATGAGCATAGGTCCAGACTGCTCAACCTTACATCATAAGACAGCCCCTTCATCCATTCTCTGAACTGCCTTTAATTATATACCTCCCAAATAAGCAGACCAAAACCATATGCAATACTCTGGGTGTGGTCTCAGCAACTCCTTTTACAGTTGTAGCAAGCCTTCCCTGCTTTTAAATACCAGCCCCCTTGCAGTGAAGGCTAATGTTCCATTTGCCTTCCTATTTACTTGCTCTACCTGCATACTAACATTTTGTGCTTCATATACAAGGACATCCAGATCCCTCTGTACTGTAGAGTTCTGCACTCTCCCCATTTAAATGATACTTTACGTTTCTAATCTTCTTATCAAAGTAGACAGCCTCACATTTTTCCACCCTCTATTCCATTTGCCAATGTTTTGCCCAATCGCTGTTAAGTAATGGAGGAGTGAGGTATATCCAGCAGATGAGGTTATAGACTGTGGTTTTATACAAGTCTGTTGCACCTGATGCTCAGGTTTGGGCCGTTAGATCTTTTCTTATTCTCTCCTGTTTAGTACCGTGATAGTGCCACAATATATAATGGAGGATGTTCCCATTGTGGAGATGAGACTTTGTTTTAATGTGGCCTGGGTCGTGGTTGTTCCTACCAATGCTGTTGCATACAGCTATGTGACAGATAACTTAGTGAGGACAAGCTCACCTCTTAACCTTCCCAGGTCTGGTTTAAATAAAAACGAATTTCTCATGTCTCTTTACAAGTGAATAATTCATCCCTGGTAATGTCGCCGTGAATGTACACAGCACCATTTCTTTTGCTTTCATCTCCAAAATGCTGCAATGTACTTCCACAGGCTGGTTTTGAATGTATTTCATAAAAGCCTCAGCAGTAAAGTTCACATACAACGACCATTTTGATTGCTGGCAAGAAAATTAGGGTTGTGAATTTTCTTCCTGAAAAGGTAAGCCAAGATAAGGGATCACCCACTTAAGACGGGATGAGGAGAAATCGTTTCTCTCACTTCCTCAAGAGGCGATTGAGGCAGTCTTCGATTATTTTCAAGGCAGAAGTACATTGATTCCTGTTCAGCAAGGGGCTGGAATGTTATTGGGGTAGGTAGGAATGTGAAGTTGAGATTAAAATCAGATCTTATTGAATGGTGCAGCAGGCTCGAGGGGCCGAATGGGCTATGCCCGCTCTTTATTCATACGTTTCTATCATGCTTTTCTCCAGTAATGAACTTGAAACAATTTGCCAATCACCATTAACATCATGGTTCATGTTACTGGCCATCTCGACAATCAGTCAAGCAATACAAGATCAACATTAAAGATTAATACAACAGCAAAAGTAATAAAGTATCCATCATACGCTAGACTCTTGTTTTTGTCAAAATTCCTGAATTATAATTAGTCAACCTCTGAATCATTTAAGTCTGAAAGGTCAAGCTTGCCATTTTAGCTTGCCAATTATTTGCCTTTGGCCACTGTTACAGTAGTTGGAATTATTTATTCAGGAAAATTAGGATCAAGTTTTGGTCAGGGCATACATGTTTTGAAATCTCTCTTCCCTGTCTCCTCCACCATCACCTCCAACCTCGACCCTCTCCTCGAGTAAAAAACACTCGATCCAACATCCCTTTCCTCTCCGAAGTCCTTGAACGTGCAAAAATAATAAGAGGAAGTTCTGGAAAAACTCAGCTGGTCCGGCAGCATCTGTGGAAGGAGAAACTTGTGTTGACAATTGGAGTCTAATTTCATTCTTCTTCCGATGAAGAGTGATATTGGACTCAAAACGATTATGACCATGTGGGGAGGGGTGAAGTGGTTCCCCTATTCTCCCACTGCAGGTCTGGCTGTTTTATTTGGGAGCCCACAGATCAGGCAATCATTTTGTTTGGTTGCCCCGATCTTTCAGCCCCTCCCCACCATCCCTGACCCCCTTCTTCTCCACCACATCGGGGATGTCCCGGGAACACTCCCCCCCCCCCCCCCCAACCCCCATCCACCTAGTAAGGCCCCTGTGCCCAATCCCTGGAAGTGCCACCTTGGCACCTGGGTGAGGAATACCCTGAAATTCAAGGCACTTTGTCACATTTTTTGGCCTTGAGAAGATTCTCCCCACCAAGTTGACACTTTAGATTATTTCCTGCTGGCAAACTGATCTCGTCAGCAGGACCGGCTGTTTGCGGAACAGGGCACCATTTTGATTGGCAGTCCCCATCTCTCGCACTCCCATTTCAGGCCTCCCACCCCCCCTGCTTTCTGTATCCCCCTCACCCCCAACCCTGTTGAGCTCCTTGGAACCCACCCTCACCCCCTTTAATTGGGCAAGACCCTTCCACCCCCCCCCCCCAGACATGACCACTGCCACCAGAGTGGCACTGCCAGGACTCCACGCTGTCAGTACCAAGGTGCCCAGGTGCCAAGGGGAGTGACAGGGTACTGACCTGCCCTGTCCCCGGCCACCTGGGTGCCTCTAATGCCCTGCGGGTCCCCCAGGTTGCCGTTACGCCTGGTTCACATTTGCACAGCCGTTGAGTCCTGGGGCCGCGTGAATCCGGCCTTCCGGTATTTAAATAAACCGAACGGCACATTTAAATATGCAGGTCTAGATCTCGCCAGGCAGAATGAGTCGGGAGACGCGCGATCGACCCGGCACGGAACCCAACTTGGGGCTCTCGCGCGATTCACCAGTTGCGCCCAGATCCGCGCTGGGCGCAACGGGGTCACTGAATCGCAGCCCCCATCTCAGAAACAGCAAAGATGTTTGCGCAACGCCAATGGGAGGTGGGGTGTTTCTTGCTCCCCAGAGGGTTAAGTGTCTGTTTTTGCCATCCCATTCGGTGGAATGCAAGAGGTGTGAGCCATTTGCTCAGGGACAATGCCAGATGTTCAGCAGGACCTGGTCACAGCGACCTCTTCCATTCAGGCAGGTAATGTAATAATGGAATCAGACTCCGGTTAGCAACCTTCATTGGGGCTGTTGTGCCTATTAGTTTTATACCCGCTTGACAGCACTGCCACCTGAGTGTGAATGGTAATTCAAACAACGGCTCAATAACAAATGACTCAGAATCCAGTCAGCCAAACGCATGTTTCCGGCACATGAAAAGGATATTTCAGCCTTGGTCAGTTTTCTAATTTCCCTTGACATTTCTTTCCCGTTAATTTAAACGCACCATTGGCACTGGCGCCAGAGGTATTTCAAGTCTTTAAATGATTGCGGGCTGAAGTAAAATATTATTCACGTAAAAAGCATTTGGCCCTGATGAAACGGTTGTTCCAGTTGTTTGACTTTCATGTCGTGTTCAAGATTAGATTGGGATATTTCTTTCCCTATCCTGATGCACAGCTTCCAATTCCAACCAGATCCAGATGACGCATCACATTGCACACATGCTTTCAAACCCCATTTGGCACTCTTTGTTTTTGGGAGCTCCTGGATCTTGAGAGCGTGTCTTTTGACTGCAAGAAGACTTTCATCTATTGTTAGTTCCTTGCCAAGTTGGAAGTTTGCTTGCGCTGATTGAATCAAAACTTTGGGTGAGGATCAAATTCTGAAGCACGCATCTAGGCCTGGCCATCCCCTCGTGTTGTTTTATCATCGATGGAAACACTTAACTATTGCAAAAAATATTCCCCCTTGAAAATACTTTCAACAACTCTTGGCTCTGAAGCTGACCAATAATTTTTGATATTAGACATAATCATGATCTGAAAGAAAATCAAGAGAGCAATAAATCATCTAATTTTGTCCTTCCCACTGGTTCCTGAACAGATGACTAATGCTCTTGCACAAGCTGTGAGCAATGTTTTGCCCTGTCGTCATCAATTCAACATTGTTTTTGGCCTGAGGTTATGGTCAATTTAATCATGTGTATCTTGAATAGGGGTGGTCTTTTGACTCAGTGGGTAAAAGCACCCCTGCCTCTGAGGCAGAAGCTCCATGTTCAAGTACCGCTCCAGGACTTGACGGCCAAGGAAGGTACGTTCATAACATGGCCAAACAGGTTGAGTATCAGTTTGTAAAGCCTACCAACATATGTCAATGGCTGACAGTAAGAGTGGGAGAGATTCCAGGTCAGTCACGTGACAGAAAGATTTGGAGGCTCGCTGCCATCACTATTCATAGCTCCAGGCTGCAAAATGCACGTGAGGTGTAAATTGCCAGAGCAACTCAGACTCCTTGGGGAGCCGGTTGACTCAGTTGCCTGGTGTCAATCAAATTGGTGTCAAAAGCGTGGGCTTGGATCGCCATTCTGGGGGGTTGGATTCGGGACTTTCTTGCCCTACCTGTGCGAGCAATCAAGGTGCAATGGGTTGGACTTGGCATCAGGCAGACAACAAATGTAGAAAAGGATCCTCAAAACTGCAGAAGAAACTGGAATAATGGACTTTGGTAATATCTCCATTGATAAATTACAACCTGTCAGATTGCTGTGCGGGTTCAAATATTTCCCATTCAGACAAAGGCACAGTGTGACTTCCACTTGAATAATGTTACCTGTGATGGACGTATCATTGCCAAGGATGAACATGCTGAATATGTATTACATTTGAGGTTTGAGCTACACACTCACGCACACTGGCTGTTCACACCGGCGGGAAATTCTGGTCCCATACCGGTGTACGGGTTTCCCAGCAAAGAGGGGTGCTGCCAACCGGCCTGTTGACAGCGGCAGGCCCCATAGATCCCACGGGCAGCCACCTCCCTCACCAAAAAATACGCGGGGTTGGTGGAAAAATCCTGCCCGTAATAACCTCGCGGTGGTACAGAACTCGCGTGTTGCTGGAAAAGAGACATGCTGTCTAAGTTTTTTGTTTTGCACTCATCAGGACGAATTGTAAGACTGCCAACAGTGAAGAGAACAACAATTTATACTGCATGGGAAGAGAGTGCTGATTGGTTGGCATGCGGTGTAAATTGTTGTTTCCTTTACTGTTGGTAATCTTGTGATCTGTCATGAATGAGTGCAAGACAAAAAGCTTAGACAGCATGTCTCTTTTCCAGCAATACTCAAACACTGTACTACCGACAGTGGGTGGGAATTTTCCACCTATATAGACAATATTAAGCTTCAAGGTGAACTTATATTGTAGCAATTATATATTTATTTATAACTGCCACACTCTTTCTTAAATAAAAAGATTAGCAGCACTGGCCGTGCGGTTTTTGGGTTTTAGTAGCATTGCCCATGATTCTGGTTGTTATTTTTTTTTTTTTTATAAATTTAGAGTATCCAATTATTTTTTCCAATTAAGGGGCAATTTAGCGTGGCCAATTCACCTAACCTGCACATCTTTGTGTTGTGGGGGCGAAACCCACGCAGACACGGGGAGAATGTGCAAACTCCACACGGACAGTGACCCAGGGCCGGGATTCGAACCCGGGTCCTCAGCGCCGTAGGCAGCAATGCTAACCACTGTGCCACCGTGCTGCCCTGATTCTGGTTGTTATAAGGGGCGGGATTCTCCGACCCACTGCCGGGTTGTAAAATCCCAGAGGGCCACTCCGACGCTGGCTGCCATATTCTCTGCCGCCAGTTTTTGGGCACGGGCGGGGATCACGCCACGCCGGTCGGGGGCCATTGGCATCAGCCCCCCGGCAATTCTCCGGGCCCTGATGGGCCAAGCAGCCGTCGGTTTCTGGCCAGCCCCGCCAGCGTGGATTGGACATGGTCCCACACGGCGGGACCTGGCAGGTAAGTTGGCTGTTGCGGTCCTCGGGGGGGGGGGGGGGGAAAGGCGCAGGGGAATCCGACCCAGGGGACGGGCTCCATGGTGGCCTAGCCTGCGATCAGGGCCCACCGATATGTGGGCGGGCCTGTGCCGTGGGGGCACTTCTTCCTCCCGCGCCGGCCCCTGGACACCCTCCTGCGCATGCGCCAGAATATGCCGGCCAGTCTGCGCATGCGCTGAAGCACGCTGGCGGTTCTGCGCATGCGCTAACTCGCGCAGTCCTTTCGGCGCCGGCTGGCGCGACCCCAACCCCTCCAGCGCCGGCCTAGCCCCCGGAAGTGCAGAGAATTCCGTAACATCCGGTTGTCCCGACGCCGGAGTGCTTCACGCTGGCGTTGGGCCATCGCGCCGATTCGGGAGAATCCTGCCTAAGGTGTGTGGTACTTAGGTTTGTGCCACACTGTGGTTGGGTTCTGCATCTTGACAGAATTGCGATGGGCTTTGGCAGAGATGGAGAGGGTTTTGTGGATTAATAGCACTTTGGAGGGGGATCCTGCAGTTTGAGACAGCGCACAATTTGAGATGGTTTAGTGCTGGCTCTCTGGATTCGCCAACCATAGTTCAAGCACAAAATCTGTTTCTTTACAAAAAAAAACAGGGTTGTCACAGGGGCACAGTGCTTAGCACTGCTGCCTTACAGTGCCAGGGACCCTGGGTTCAATTCCAGCCTCGGGTGGCTACCTGTGCGGATTTTGCACTTTTCTCTCTGTCTGCGTGGGGTTCCTCCAGGTGCTCCTGTTTCCTCCCACAGTCCAACGATGTGCAGGTTAGGTGGATTGGCCATTCTATATGTCCTCTTAGTGCCCAAAACGTTAGGTGGGGTTGTGGGAAGAGGGCGGGGGCATGGGCCTACGTACGGGTGCTCTATCCGAGGTTTGGTGCAGACCTGATGGGCTGAATAGCTTCCTTCTGTACTGCATCAATTCTATGATTTTATGAAACCTAGAAAGGGGCTGGTTTTGCACACTGGGCTAAATCGCTGGCTTTTAAAGCAGACCAAGGCAGGCCAGCAGCACGGTTCAATTCCCTACCAGCCTCCCCGAACAGGTGCCGGAATGTGGCGACTAGGGGCTTTTCACAGTAACATCATTGAAGCCTACTTGTGACAATAAGCGATTTTCATTTCATTCATTTCATTTAATTGCGGATGAGAAGGAGGTCCATAATATCTCCGCTGACCATGCATCTTATATCATTGGGTAAGGCATCGGGTACGAGTTCTGACAAAATGACTCGGGATGAGAAGAGGATCCTGGGATGGTGGGACGTCACAAAACATTCTAGTGTTCTGTGATTGGTTCCTGCATTACAAGCGAATTCTGTAATAAATGAAATCCATTGCTGCATAAATAAATATTCAGATTCCACTCTCTGTGGCTCTGCCTCTCTGGAATGTATAAATAAACACATGGCAGCTTTAATAAAATTTATTCTTAGTTTTAATCCAACAACAATCAGCCAGCAAATTTCACTGTACTTGGGAAGTGGGTGAGAAGAGGCAGTTTTACAGTCAATATTCCCCCACGAATGACTTGTCTCACTGTTGATTACAACTACTGACAGAAATGACCTCAAGTGACATTTATTTTTTACACGAGATTGGAGTCTTATTTTTTGGAGATTTAAAAACAAAACCTAAGTACAGCCAAATGATTAACTGAATCACGAGGTTAATATGCAAAAGGCACCACTCACACCACACAATTTCTGGATTTTTCACGAAACAGGGAATAGTGTTTCACATTCAACATGGTTGGACAAACTAGTTTCATGCAAATCGGGTTTAGTTTTTGAATATTAAGTCGTTGGACAGTGGGGGTTACTTTTCAACTTATAGCCCCACCAGACCTCCCCATTCTTGTGCTGGGAAAAATAGCTGCTTAACCTTTGAATTCTGATTGGGGACCTCAATCACCCAGCATTGAGTGAAATTCTGCCCACTGACACTTTGAGTCAGGTCTGTTCAATTGTCCAGGAAGGCAGTGTCATTATATATATTATCAGAAAGTGCCAAACTCTGGGTTCAATGTCCAAGTTAGCCTGACAGGTGTCCAAACTAATAAGGAGTTGGTTATTTTGTTTAGACATCGCTTGTGGCTGCCTTAAATGGGCACGGTGACATAGTGGTTAGCACTGCTGCCTCACAGCTCCAAGGTCCCGGGTTCAATTCCAGCCTCGGGCTGACTGTGTGTAGTTTGTACTTTCTCCCTGTGTCTGCGTGGGTTTCCCCTGGGTGCTCCGCTTTCCTCCCACAGTCCAAAGATGTGCAGGTTAGGTGGACTGGCCGTGCTAAATTGCCCCTCAGTGTCCAAAAGGTTAGGTGGGGGTTACTGGGTTACTGGGACAGGGTGGAGGTGTGGGGTGCTCTTTCCAAGGGCCGGTGCAGACTCAATGGGCTGGATGGCCTCCTTCTGCACTGTAAATTCTATGATGTTATGATTCTAGCCATGAGGACACTTACAGACATACATGAGGTTTTAGGGATGCGTCTGCCAAACAGACTGAGTGCTCAACGGAAACCAGTCTATTTGCTTTGCTCAGGAATCTTCGGCAGTCATCAGAAAGATTCCGAGTCTCTGAGGGTCAAATGTGGGACCCTCATTCCCGAGCAATCTATACAGCAGAACCTTTATTTCAGGAGGCCAATGGTTGGCTCAATTAAAGCTCGAGTAGAGGCACAACTCTTCATTATGTCACTCATCGGTGTCTGTGCATGCATTCCCGAGGGTGTAATGAGCCATGCATTCACGGGCTGTGTTCTCAAGCAGCCAGGGGATCATGATGGAAGAGAGGAGATCGAGTGAACTCCTGCCACAAGATAATGGCACCGTGACAATGCAATATCACTAAACAGAATATCTGATCATTTATCTCGTCGCAGAGAGTTGGATCTTTCCGAATGCAAATTAACCATCAGGTTTTCTTATATTACAATAGTGAATACACTTCAAAGTAATTCTTTGACTGTGAAACGCTGTGGGATATTTTGATGACATGAAAGCCCAGAAGGAGAAACCTGTATAACTTGGACAGGACGTGGACTGATCCGAAATGGGGCGGGATTCTCCCGAATCCCCTGACAGCCCGATGCTGCCCTAAAAAAATGGTGTGAACCACTCTGGATTCGGGCCAACCAGAAATTGTGGAATCCTCCGAAGGGCCAGTGCGAGTTAGCGCATGCGCAGTACCGCCGGCGTGGAACCGCACATGCGCAGACCGGCCGGCGTATTCTGGCGCATGCGCAGGGCGCCGTCTTCTCCACAACGGCCATGGTGGAGCCCTACGGAGGCCGGCGCGGAAGGAAGGTGTACCCCCACGGCACACCCCGCCCGCAGATCGGTGGGCCCTGATCGCGGGCCAGGCCACCATGGGGGCCCACCCCCTGGGGACGGATACCTCCGTGTCCCCCCCCCCCCCCCCCGAGGACCGCACAAGCCAGCCTACTAGCCAGGTCCCGCCGTGTGGGACCATGTCTATTTCACGCTGGTGGGACTGCCGAGAAACCGACGGCTGCTCGGCCCATCGGGGCCTGGAGAATTGCCGGGGGCTGCTGCCAATGGCCCCCAACCGGCATGGCATGATCCCCGCCCCCACCTGAAAACCGGCGCCGGAGAATAGGGCAGCCGGTGTCGGAGCAGCGGGGCGTGATTCATCCCCCCCCCCTCCCCTCCCCCCGGCAGGGGGTCAGAGAATCCCGCCCACGGGGTTCCATTTTAAGGTACAGAAGACCAGTTCAGTCCAGACTGAGTCTTTTCCAGGTTTTACCGTTTTCTCTTTCTGGGAGAGACTTTGTAATTGTAAGTTACTTTCTCTTATTCATGACTATAGCCAAGAAACCAGGTATACAGAAGCACGCTGCAGTGATTGGTGTGGTACATCAGGTGCACATTCAACAACTGGAAGCGATTCCTCGTCTAACTTTACTCTGGGGTCCTGATTTTGAGCATGCATAAATGTGCAGGTGCAGTCAAGTGGTGGAGGGGGTGGTGGGAGGGGGTGGGGCAGAGAGGGTTGGGGTGGTGGTGGGGGGGGCTGCTGTGATCCTGAAATGACCTCAAATTCCCATCTTCCTGAAGTTGCTGCCTGGATGCCAGGTGACATTACTCCTTGTGAGCTGTAACCGCATTGCGTACTGTTTCACACTGAATGGGGCACCTTGCAGGGTTAAATCCAGCTGGAGCACCCTCCTTCTTTCTTCCCCCTTCTCCTCCAGGCCACTGTTGATGACTCTATGCTGGCTTGTGTTGTGTTCTGTGATGAAACCGTTGTAATGATGTACACAAAACCATGTTTAACCATAAAGATGATTTATTAACAAACAGGTGGAAAGATAACAAATGAGCTACAGTACAGATGATGGCTACTAAATGAATTCAGTGAATTTTCCTGGAGCTACTCTAAGTGCGACTATCCCCTTGTACGACTTACTACCAACTGGCGGGTGACCTGAGTCGCCTGATAGATCTCTATAGCCACCAACTGGTTGGAGGTCGCATTTTGCTGACTATGTAGAGAACTGTGAACAGGCATATCACCACAGCTTGTTGTTCTTCTTCCATCTGGTCCTCCTGTCAAACTGGCAGGCCGATCAGGAGGCAGCTGGAGGAGGTTTGTGCTGCTGATCGTACATTCTGTCCCAGTGCCAAGACCATGATGAATAGGCACAAAGTGTATTTGCAATTTGAAATGAAAATCCAGGTACTTACCTTAACTGCAGCCGAGAATTATAGAATGCAGAAATAGTCTGATCTGTGCTGATTCTTTTCAGTAATACTGCAACGGGTGCAAGGTTTGATGTTATTGATGTTACACACAGGAATAGGGACCAGTGTCTGCAAACCTCAACCAGTCAGTTCCCAGCCCAAAAGTCTACAGTTCCCGGGAAGTCACAACTGGCCACATCTATTACCGGCTGACAAAATCAGGTGCCATCTGACTATTTCCCAGTTGTTTTAGTTGTTCACAGTGCATTCTGCTATTCCCAGTGAAGGTGGGTTAGATACAGTTGCAATCTTCCATTGGTTTCAATCTATTTTCCTTTCTGTATCCTCCCCCGACTGTTTTTCCATTTTAGATTGAGTCTAGATTCACTCATTCATTTTATATTCAAATCTTTTTCAAAAGATGCACAAACAGAAATACTATCAAACACAAAGGCACAATTCAACTTTTCCAGTCAGAGAAATAAATAATTGATTGCTTTAAAATTGAGGATCAACAAAAGTTGCCATGGATGCGTAATCAGTATTACCTGTCATGTTTGTGGTGGACTGGGCAGCACGGTGGCACAGTGGTTAGCATTGCTGCCTACGGCGCTGAGGACCCGGGTTCGAATCCCGGCCCTGGGTCACTGTCCGTGAGGAGTTTGCACGTTCTCCCCGTGTCTGCGTGGGTTTCGCCCCCGCAACCCAAAGATGTGCAGGGTAGGTGGATTGGCCGCGCTAAATTGCCCCTTAATTGGAAAAAATAATTGGGTACACTAAATTTATAAAAAAAAAAAAAAATGTTTGTGGTGGACCTTGCCTGCTAATGTTTTTGTCTCTCTTACACACACATACGTCAGGGGTGGCATGGTGGAGGAGTGGTTAGCACTGCTGCCTCATGGCGCCGAAGACCCGGTTTCGATCCCTGGCCCCGGGTCACTGTCCATGTGGAATTTGTACATTCTCTCCATGGCTGTGTGGGTCTCACCCCCACAACCCAAAAGATGTGCAGGGTAGGTGGATTGACCACGCTAAATTGCGCCTTAATTGGAATTGTTTAAAAAAAAACACACGCAAACATTAAAAAAAATAAATATAAACGTCACTTGAATGAAATGTTTGAAAATTCCTCTTTATCTTTTCTTCAAATATTTCCAAAAATAGACACCGGTGGACACGTTCCAGGTGGGTTGTAACATGCGGCTGATACATGCTGGCAAACCGTGCATCGCTCAGATTACAGGATTTGTCCGCAGTGAAGAGGGTCACAGCTGGAAGCGAAAAACTCTAGGCCAGATCCAGGCTTTCGAGAGAGGCTGAGGCCTTCCAATGAGAACATTAATGAAGAGTGTTTAACACAAGATAACTTTATATTTTTGCATAATGGTATAATTTTAAAACTGTGTTTATGTCACAAATCACACATGTGTACTTAGAAAAAGTAGCTATTTTTGAAAAAATGTCTCTCGTTTTGTATTTTTATTCAGCATAAGAAACGTCAATATAGGAAGCAGAGAATTGGTCGCGCAAAGGAATTTCTCTTCAGTGCACAGTGAGAAGTTTTGGAAAAGCAAAGTCAAGTATTACAACACTAAGTAAAAAGTCCCAGATGACCATAACCTGCTTTCCCCTTTGAGGGGGAGAGTTGACAGGTAGTGATTGACCTGAGAATGGGCAGCACGGTAGCATAGTGGTTAGCACAGTTGCTTCACAGTTCCAACATCCCAGGTTCGATTCCTGGCTTGGGTCACTGTCTGTGCGGAGTCCACACATTCTCCCCGTGAGCGCGTGGGTTACCTCCAGGTGCTCCGGTTTTCTCCCACGGTCCAAAGATGTGTGGGTTAGGTGGATTGGCCATGCTAAATTGCCCTTAGTGTCAAAAAAGTTAAGTGGGGTTACTGGGTTACGGGGATAGGGTGGAGGTGTGGGCTTGGGTAGGGTGCTCTTTCCAAGTGCAGACTCGATGGGCCAAATGGCCTCCTTTAGCACTGTAAATTCTATGATTCTATGAATGACCACACCTCAGGGAGGAACAAGATGGGTCGTCATGAATACTCTTGGCTCGTTTGGGAACTGATCCCATGCTGTTGTCTTCCTCTACATCATAAACCAGCTGACCAGCCAACTGAGCTTAACCAGCCCTCGTAGCTGCCCCCAAAATCTGACTATGCAGAGAGGTGAGGCCCTGCCAGAGGGTAGACCGGAGGAGGAGGAGCCCCCCTCAGAAGACGAAGATGAGAAGGTGTAGGAAGCCCTGGGGGATGCTGAGGGATCACATGATGTCATGGTGGAGGGGAGACATGGGGACGCGCCTGTGATACCCTCACAGCTAAAAGATTTCAAGAAGAATAAATCTTTAAGCCTAATCCCCAGGAGACATCTCCTCCATCCCTCCAAACCATTTAGTCACTTCTGAAGCAATGGCCAAACCCTTGCTGTGCTCCATTTGGGCCTTAGGAGCTCACGACCAAGATCTCAGGCATGGTCATTGGTGTCCTGGTAATGTGCTCTATCAACTGACATTACAACAAAGAATATAACAAAAGAGAAACTGGTGGCGATATCTGGGAAAATATGAGATAATCAACTTTCGAACATGTTTTTGTGAGCCAGAAGACGGAATCATCAACAGGGATCAATGATCACAGACCATTGGGAGTGAGGTCGGGAAAAATATCGATGATTTTCCAAGGCAAATCATCGTTGTGGCAAGTTGCAACTGTAGCAAGAGCGCTTCTCTGATTGGGGTTTGAGCTAAAGTCCAGAAGGTGGAGTCTCTGAGAAGCAGGTCCACCAAGAACCTACCATGTCATCGCTGTAACCTAATGGGACAGATGGCTATGGATTGTTGGTGCAAGGAGAACAAATGCAAAAATTGTGGCAAGTTGGTCACATTGCAAAGGCATGTTGGTCACGCGAACCTTCCTCAGCTCAAAGAGAAGTGTACCAACAAAAATACTGCAAAGTCTACAGGGCGAGTTTACCAGTTAAGTGTTCCAACTGAAAAATGATTCAGCACCAAAGTGTCAAGTCAACCACTTCTATGAATGCCAAATTGAAATACTCCCCCCCACAACCCACCCCCCCAACATCCATCCATTCACTCCCTTCCTCGGGTTATCCAATGGCCCCCAGGCTACTCCATGGGACGGGGGTACGAGCAGAGCTAACCCCTGAAGCTCACCCGTCCCCTGGCGCTACCATCCTTGAGGCCCACTCTGGTCTCATCCAGGATTTGCATGTTTGCAGCCATGGAACACAGGGAGTGGACCATCTCCATCTGGGGCTGCGCCACATCAGCCAGTGACTGTGCCATCTCCCCCTGGGACTCGGCCACCTCCCTCTGTGTCTGCCCCACGTTGGCCAGTGCCTGGGCAATGCTGCTGACACTCCCAGCCATGGTCCGCTGTGATTGGGCCACGCTCAAAAGCGCCGTTGCAATTTCCAGGTGGCTCTGGCACATTGTTGCTTGTGAGGAGGCAGCCTTATCCTGGGCCTTGGTCAGCACCTGGACATGTTGATCCATAGCCAAAACCGTTGCCACCAATACCTCCACTGCGGATGCCACCCGGGCGGTGTTGGCATGGGTGGGATGCATGGTTGGCCATCTCCTGCTCCTGTACGCATGTGGGTGGGGGTGTGGGTGGTTTGGGGGTGGTGTTGGATGGGGGGGGGTTGACACACGTGTCACGGGGATCCGCAACTCAGCAGGGTCTCATTTCCTCGCTTGTGACCGAACTCCACCCCGGCGACCTACCTTTCCTCCAGGTCGCCAACCATGTCCAGGGCCCTTTGCTCTGCCATGGGTAGGGCTGCAAGTCCGAGGTCCTCCTCCAATCTTCTCCCACTCCTGGCGGCTATGGGCGGCCTTCTTCTGGGGGGGGGGGGCAAACTACAAAATGACAATGTTAGACTGCCCGACGCATGCAGCGCAGGGGGTGGGTAGCTGATGGTTTCAGTTGCACTCGCCATGGCAGGTGGTATGAGTGCTGGCATGTGGTGCAGTGTGGGGATTCAGCCATCTTCTGGGTTGAGGGGTGAAGGGTTATGGGTGTGTGGGATGGAGGTTGGTGCCAGGGGCACAGTTCTGCCTACTCACCCTAGCTGGCCTGAAGAGTTGTGTAGTTTCGTCCGGCATTGCTGGCCGGTCCGGACGGTGTTACCCTTAGCTCTCACCATCTCTGCCACCTGCGCCCAGGCATGACAAACAGCGGCGAATGGCAGCCTTCTTCCCGGGGCGGGGTACAGGGTCATCCGCCTCTTCTCCAGCACGTCCACGAGTGTCTCCAGTTCAGCGTCGGTGAAGCATGCAGCTGCTGTCCTCGCTGCCATCTTGTTGCCTGGGATGTAGTGTGTGGCGAGTGAAGTGTGTTTGTATGGCTGCAGCTTGTCACTCGCAAAACTGGTGAATCCGGTACTGTTTTCATTGGAATCGATTGTGTTCCAAGTGGCTCCGGTGCTAGCCCCTGAACAGTCGCTGAACCGGTCCAGGTGCGGCTCCATTTGTTGTTGTGGAACTCCACGAATTCTGCGCCAGCGTCGACTCAAGGGGTGGGATTTTCCGATTGCCGATCCCGAAATCGCGTTCGGTGATTGGTCAAATCTGTTTTTACGCCAAAATCGGGGACTGCATCGTTTTCCGGATGCTCCGCTGCCTCAAATACGGCGTAATCGGTAAAAACGGCGCACACCATTGGGATGGCCTCAGGACGTCACCTGATGCTCCGTCCCCGATGGGCCAACTTCCCGATGGTGTTTGTCGCGGGTCCTCTCAGTTTTCGGGGATCTCGAATGGCGGCTGCGGACTCTGTCCAGTGCCGCCACAGTTGGGGGGGATGGGATTCTGCTGGCCCTTGTGGCTTCGGTGGAGGCTGGGAGGACTGGTGGGGGTGGTCTGGGGGTGGTGAGGGGGGTTACAGGGTCACTATCTAGCAGGCTGGGTCTGAGTGCTGCCGGCGCCATGTTGTACAGCGCGGCCGCTGCAGGTTGCCGCCGTGCGCATGAACAGACCCGGCAATTCGCCATCCATATCTGCAGGTATAACTTTATGTGGCGCGGTTGCCAGACCCCCACCAAGCTGAGCATCGGTGCGGGGGCACCGCTGATGTTTTCATTGTAAAACTCAATGCTTCCTCCGGACATAGTCTCAGAATCGGAGAATCATGCCCTTAGTCCCAGAAATGGAGAATCAAGCCCCATAGGTCCGAACAGCACATGACCATGGATGCTTTGTCTAGATTGCTGCTACAAGATCAACAAGGCAAAGAAGGTAAGCACAAATCTAATGAACACTTCAATGACATATTCTGTGTCATGTGGAAACTGTTCCGGTAACTTTTTTGCAGATGCCAAAATTTACCCAAAGTGATCCAGTGATGGGGAAGGTGTTGGACATGATTCAAAAACACACACTAGTACAAGAGCACAGAAATAATCCAGGCCTGAACCCTATCTTACCAGGCATCTTGAATTGACAGTCTAAAATGAAGTATTATTGTGGGGTATTAGAATAATCATTCTACCAATCCTGGAACAGCTGCACGAGGGCCATCCCGGAGTAGAGAGAACAAAGGAGTTGCCAAGAAATTACTTCTGGTGTCCGAGGTTGGATGTACAAATAGAGGAGAATGTGGTGTCTTCCAATCCTGCACTGTGTTGAGAAATGAACCTCCACTAAAACCTTTGCATGCATTTGAATGGCCTACTAGGCCATGGCTCAGGATCCCCATTGATTAAGCCGAAGGACATGTTTTTGGTCATGCTTGACGAGCAGTTGAAGTAGCCGGAGGTTGCCATCATGAACTCGACAACTACGGAACAAACCATAGGAAGGCTTGATGAGGTATTTGCAAGATTCGGGCGATCTGAACAACTTGTGAGCAATTATGGTGCTCAGTTCACAACAGCCAAATTCGAGGACTACTGGAAGGGATGCGGCATTCGCCATACCAAATCTGCCCCTTACCATTCAGCTACCAATGGCTGAGCCAAATGTTTTGTACAATCACTCAAGCATGCAGTGAAGGTTTCAAGGGATAAATGCTCTCTACCCAAAACATGTCAGTAGTTTTTTAATGACATACAGAAAAACTATGTATTCAACAACACAAAGTTCACTGGCTATACTGATGTTCAAAAGGAAACTATGCACACAGTTCGACCTTTGGACACCCCTCCGACTTCAGAGATCATCAGACGACAGCGTCAGTCACAAGTGGCTAGAAGGGATCAACATTCCAAAAGTAGAGCCTTTGACCGTTGGGAGAAATGACACCATGAGAGAAATTACACCTCAGGCGAAAAATGGATTCCAGCAATTATATTAGCCAAAATAGGTTTGATTTCATATACTGAACAAACTGACGTTTAATGAATTTTGCATTGGCGTGCTAACCAATTTCTGACTGCGTGTAGTGAGAGTACAGAATCTGTACCAGATGTTTTCACCACAGAGGGTATGCACAGTGACATGCCCGACTTGAGGACAACAACTGCCGAAATGACACAATCTGTTATGACAGAATCATACACACAACCTGAGTTGGTTTCGCCAGATGTAACACTGAGCAGTGTACAGGAAGACATTCCTCGCCAAAAGCCAAGTTCTTGAACGTTGTGTTCTGCCAAAAAGAGACAGTCATCTACCAATGCTTATTAATGTACATATTTATCCTTAACAGAAACATATTTGTTATGGCATTATGTGTTGGATCTGCGTTAAAGTGTTTGATTAAGTAAAAATTCTGGGGACATTAAAGGGGTAAAGAAGGAGGGGTGTTATGTACCAGAGTAACACCATTGGCTGATGTAATGTCACGTGTTACATAATGACATGATCGGAGCATTTCGTAGGTTTTAATGGAGTTCACCATTGTACCCTGTTTGAGCAGCATCGAGCAAATAAACTCCGTTAACAATGTTATATGAACTCGGCATGTGCCACCTCCGATTATGTCTCTTTGCAACTACAACAAAGAATATAACAAAGACCATCTCCAACAAGATTGAATTTAGCATCTCCCTTTGATATTAAAAAGCAGGGGGGGTCACTCTTGACCAGAATCTTAACTGGATCAGCCACGTAAATAAATACTCTGGCCACCATAGGAGGACAGAGGCAGGGTATTCTGTGGCAAGTGACTTAGCTCCTGTAATATCCTGCACGGGACTTATGGGGTGGGAATTATTATCTTCCCCGTGGTCCTCGTGGAGTACGGGTTTCCCCCTGAAGGGTGGGGCAACTCCATTTAGCTGTGGACAAAAGGTCAGCCAGTAAGGCGGCGACCAAGAAGAGACCCGGCAGGGATCTACCGGGAGTTATATATAACGTAAATGTAAATAAACCAAAGTTCTTTATTTTAGTTGCCATGGACTCTCCAAGTCCTTATTCAAGCTCCTTACTCCACCAAGCTTTTCCACCACTTGCAAGGCACAAGTCAGACGTGTGTGGAATACTCTCTATTTGATGGCTGAATATAACTCCAACGACACTCAAGAAACACCATCCAGGACAAGTAACCAAATTGATTGGTACTCCAGCCACCAACTTCAACATATATTTCCACTTGCATAGGTACACAGTGACCGCAACAACTGCCATCGATAAGATATGGGGCAAAAACATGCTAAGGCTTCTTCAACAGCACCTTCCAACTCCACGATCGTTACATGGAAAGAATAAGGGCAGCAGTCATATGGGAACACCACAATCTCCAAGATCCCCCTCCAAGTCACACACTGCCTTGACTTGAAAACATAACAGTGTTCCTTCATGGTTGTTGGGTCAATGTTTTAGGGCAGTACAGTAGCACAGTGGTTAGCACAGTTGCTTCACAGCTCCAGGGACCCAAGTTGGATTCCCGGCTTGGGTCACTGTCTGTGCAGAGTCTGCACGTTCTCCCCGTGTCTGCGTGGGTTTCCTCCGGGTTCTCTGGTTTCCTCCCACAGTCCAAAGATGTGCAGGTTAGGTGGATTGGCCTTGATAAATAGCCCCTTCGTGTCGAAAAAGCTTGGGTGGGGTTACTGGGTTATGAGGCTACAGGGATTGGGTGGAGATGTGAGCTGAAATGGGGTGCTCTTTCCAAGGGCCGGTGCAGACTCGATGGGCCGAATGGCCTCCTTCTGCACTGTAAATTCTGTAAAACATGAAACTTCCTGGGCGGGGTTCTCCATTAGCAGACGCTGAAATCGGGAAAGGGGATTGGGGGGGAGAATTGGTTCCGACGCCAAAACCGCGGCAGATGCCGATTTGACGCCAAATCACAATGCTCCAGAACTTCGACAAAGCTGTCAATGCATTTGGAATACACGTACAGTAGACACTATTTGCATATAATTAGCGGGCCCAACCTGTTACTCTCTGGGGCTTCCGCGTTTCTCTGCCTCCAATGGGCTGAGTTCCCAATGCTTTTCCCAATGTTCATTTATGCTTTTCAAAATCGTGAAACCCGCATGGTGGCTGCTGAGTCCGAGAGATGGGGTACGGAAAGTGTCCAACATGGCCATAGTCTGCTGACTGTTGTGCCGCTGGCTGAGGGGGCTTCGGCCAGGACCGGGTGCAGTAGCAGGGGGTGGCCAGGAGATGGACTGTGAGGTCGTTGTGGACGGGCACTGAACACCATTGCCGCAGCTGGCAAGGCAGCCATGCATCTGTGCACACCGCTGACAGCCCACTTTGAACTTAGTGCCACGGGTCGTATACATATCCCCCCCCCCAGGGCACTCCCCTGGGTGCAGTCTGGCCTGAGCTGACCCATCATCTATATGGGCCGCTCCAGCACAACCAATGCCATCTTGTTGGTTGGGATGAGTGTGTGTGAAGAGTGTGATGTGTATATGCGGCTACAGCTTGTCAGCCTCCCGAGTGTCAATCGCGGACCCGGCGAATCCTGCACCGTTTTTCATTGGAATCAATTGTGTTCCATGCGGCACTGGTGCTAGCCCCTCAGTGATAACGGAACCGGCCCAAGTGTGGTGTCAGTTTTTCTGTTGTGAGAGTCCACGAATTCTGTGTTGGCTTTTCAGAAACGGTAAATCCCGCCCCCTATCTAACACCACTGTAGGAGTACCCACATCACATGAATGCATTGGTTCAAGGTGATGTCTTACTATCACCTTCTGAAAGGCAATTAGGAATGGACAATTAATGTTGGCCCTGCCACTGTAACCCACACCCCCTGGACAAACATCAAAATCGCTTTTGATTCAGGAGATGAAAGGTTTACCATCAAGCAAAACTGAAACTACCCGCTCATTCTTTCTCATTAGTAATTCTAATAAAAGGTATGTATGCAACCATTTAAATGGTGTACCAATCAATTTTTGTTCTTGAAAAAAACTGAGATGCTGAAAAAGTTTGCTAAACTATTAAATGGGGCTTTAATGCAATAGGAAAACATATATGTTCCATTTCCTTTCCTCACATTATTCTGATTTACCCTTGGAGTTTACAACTGCTAGGAAGCAGGGAAAATCATATTGCCCTGTGTAATAAATGGGTTAAAAATGATGACGAATCCCCATTTTGCCACCGATGAACAACTCTTAACTCGAGATACTTGTGATTGAAAGAGATGCTAAATTTGTTGTGTGGCATCCATAAGTACTCAGGATCTGACATTACTCAAGTGATTATTTGGAGAGCTTGCCTGGACTACATTTCAAAGCAATTCATTATGCGTAACATAATTGTCATGCTACTTATATCTTCACGACTTGTGATTTTGAATGCTGCCAAGTAATGTTTTAATATAGAACCTTCTGGATGTCTGGTTTGATTTGTCTGATAATGCAATTAATTATTTATTTTTATATACTGAGAGAACTTGGTTAGAATAGTTGAGTCATTCTTTTATGCTACAGGCATTTATTAAAATATTATATAATGTAAAAGTGGTCTCTCTTTTTGAATTGCTTTTAAAATCAGCTCATTCATTATTAATTAAGCACCAATTTCCTCACTGCAATCCCCCGGTAGTAGTAGATTTAATATATTCAGAAATCATATTTTTGTTAATAGAGGCATTGAGTACAAACGCAAGAAGGTTATGTTAAACTAGTGCAGCACTCTGATTCGGCCTCAGCTGAAGTATGATGTCTTTTTCTGGATGTCCCACTTTAGGGAGGATGTGAAAGCATTGGCAAAAACGCAAAAAAGAGTCATGAGAATGGTTCCAGGGATGAGGGAGTTCAGTTATATCGATAGATTGGAGATGTTGGCACCATTTCCTCAGGAAGAGAAGGTTGAGAGATTTGATCGAGGTTTACTAAGTTCTGAGGCACCTGGACAGAATAGATGGGCAAACACGGTTCCTCGTGGTGGAAGGGTGGAGAACAAGAGGGCGTAGATTTGGCAAAAAGAAGTAATGGAGACATGAAGAAAACATCTTTCATGCGGTGAGTGGTTAGGATCTGGTTGACTCCTGGGATGAAGAGAGGCTGTCTTATGAGGAAAGGTTGAGCAAGAGTTGAGAAGAAAGAAGGCATGCTGAAACATTTGGGATCCTGAGGGAATATGCTGAGAGGGCATTTGGTGGAGAAGGATATCAAGAACTAGAGGCACAGTTTAAAAATAAGGAGGTCTCCCATTTAAAACAGAGATAAAGAGGAACTTCTTCCCAGATGGCTTTAGTCATTGGAAATCTCTTCCCCAGGAAGTAGTGAAGTCTGGATCATTGAATGCTCATTTTTAAAGGAGTCAAGAATTATGGATGGGTGGTGGGGATGTAGGCGGGGAAGTGGAGATAAAACCACAATCAGATCAACAGTGATCTTATTGAATGGTGGAGCAGGCTCGAGGGGCCAAATGGCCGACCCCTGCTCTTATTTCTTATGATCATATGATCTTTCGCAATGCTGAATTTTGCCCGACTGCAAATGTACTCAAGATGTTCCTTTCCTTTTAATTGAGATAAGATAATTAAACTATTTGGTGCCTTAGTGGTGAGCTGAAACTATAGCTGGTTAACTGAGGATTGGGAGAATTGTTTCACATGCGCCGTTCAGGGGTCTATCAACCCATAGTTGATTCTGAAAGAGAAATG
The DNA here is from genome assembly GCF_902713615.1 of Scyliorhinus canicula. NCBI lineage: Eukaryota > Metazoa > Chordata > Chondrichthyes > Carcharhiniformes > Scyliorhinidae > Scyliorhinus > Scyliorhinus canicula. The sequence goes on from NC_052163.1 coordinate 18,311,549, forward strand.
CAGCAAATAATGCTGTTACTCAGATCCAGCAAGTTGATTACTGCAGTTTGTTTGTCAATCAGCATCTGGATTATGTAAGATTACTGCTTCACATCAGTTATAACCTAAACAGAAATAAATCCTCACAGTTTATTTGAAAGCTGTGAACCCATCTCTTTTTGACTGAGAGATGCTGTGTTCATTTATGGTCTTTTGCATCATGCGTGAAGCAGAAGGAGCAGAAGATGGTACATTTTTATGCCTTTGGAACAGACCCATCCATCCCATGAAGATGAAGAGATTTGCCAAATAATAGATCTGGCTATGCTCAATTTCTTACATTATGCCTTTGCTTATTATGTCCTGGGTGCTTGGGACTGGCGGTTAAATGCATTGTGAAGTAAGAGAGGCAAATGCAATAACAGCAAGGTCAAGTGAAACATGTCAAGGAGGTAAAACATTTGGAATGCTTCAATTTGCAAGGAAAATCGTAAGAAAACTGATGGTCAGAGGGACGCTGCCTGGGATCCTACTTGATAATACCAGTGAGATAGGACCAAGCGGACTGTGGGAATATAGTGAAAGGATATTCTTGTTATAAAGGAATAAATGTTACCACAATAGGAGGGAAACCTCAGCATTAAAGCAGTAAATAACATCCAATTTGTAATCTAATCACAAATAGCATTATTTAAAACACAACGGCTGAGTACTGCTTCCTGGTTTCTGTTAGGTTTCAAATTACGCAGAAAGAGAAATAATATTGACATATTATATCAGGCCTGATTGTATGAACAAAGTGGAAATATACTGATAACATGTGGTTGACCTGCCCAATAAATGTTTGGATTGGGTTTGGGGAGGTGAGCAGAAGCTATGTCAACATTGTGATGAATGTAAGACACTTTTATATTTATTGTATTATATATATCTTTTTCAGCAATGTTATTAAAAACCTGGGTAAATGTACATATATATCTATTGCAGTAATATTTTAAAAAAATCAACATAGAGGAAGGCAGTGTGTTTGAAAAAGATGCAATTAAGATGTAGTAAAAGTGAAATAATCATTCACTCCAACCAGGTACTTGTTTACTTGTATATGGGGTGCATGGAATTTTTCATAGAACATAGAACATAGAAAAATACAGCACAGAACAGGTCCTTCGGCCCACAATGATGTGCTGAACTTTTGTCCTAGATTAAATTAATCTACACTCCATCATTCTACCGTAATCCATGTATCTATCCAATTCTATGATAATCTAAGGGCAATTTATCATGGCCAATCCACCCAACCTGCACATCTTTGGACTTTGGGAGGAAACCGGAGCACCCGGAGGAAACCCATGCACACATGAAGAGGATGTGCAGACTCCACACAGACAGTGACCCAAGCCAGAATCGAACCTGGGACCTTGGAGCTGTGAAGCAATTGTGCTATCCACAATGCTACCATGCTGCCCTTAAGAACAAATTCATCTACACTCCATTATTCTACCATAATCCATGTACCTATCCAATAGCTGCTTGTAGGTCCCTAATGTTTCCGACTCAACTACTTCCACAGGCAGTGCATACGTGGGTTTGAGTAGGGTGATCATGGCTCGGCACAACATCGAGGGCCGAAGGGCCTGTTCTGTGCTGTACTGTTCTATGTTCTATGTTCTATGTAAGACCTACTCTCCATTCCAGGCACCATCCTGATAAATCTCCTTTGCACCTTTTCCAAAGCTTCCAAATCCTTCCTAAAATGAGGCGACCAGAACTGCACACAGTACTCCAAATGTGGCCTTACCAAGGTTTGTACAGCTGCATCATCACCTCACGGCTCTTAAATTCAATCCCTCGGCTAATAAAACCTAGCACACCATAGGCCTTCTTCACAGCTCTATCCACTTGAGTGGCAACTTTCAAAGATCTAGAACATAGATCCCAAGATCTCTCTTCTCCTCCACATTGCCAAGAACCCTACTGTTAACCCTGTATTCCGCATTCATATTTGTCCTTCCAAAATGGACAACCTCACACTTTTCAGGGTTAAACTCCATCTGCCACTTCTCAGCCCAGCTCTGCATCCTATCTATTCCTCTTTGCAGCCGGCAACAGCCCTCCTCACTATCCACAACTCCACCAATCTTCGTATCGTCTGCAAATTTACTGACTCACCCTTCAACTCCCTCATCCAAGTCATTAATGAAAATCACAAACAGCAGAGGACCCAGAACTGATCCCTGCGGTACGCCACTGGTAACTGAGCTCCAGGCTGAATATTTGCCATCCGCCACCACTCTCTGACTTCTATTGATTAGCCAGTTTGTCATCCAACTGGCCAAATTTCCCACTATCCCATGCCTCCTTACTTTCTGCATAAGCCTACCATGGGGAACCTTATCAAATGCCTTACTAAAATCCATGTACACTACATCCACTGCTTTACCTTCATCCACGTGCTTGGTCACCTCCTCAAAGAATTCAATAAGACTTGTGAGGCAAGACCTACCCCTCACTGACTGTGTCACCCCGTGCTGACTATCCCTAATTAAGCAGTGTCTTTCCTGATGCTCATAAATCCTATCCCTCAGTACCCTTTCCATTACTTTGCCTACCACCGAAATAAGACTAACTGGCCTGTAATTCCCAGGGTTATCCCTATTCCCTTTTTTGAACAGGGACACAACATTCGCTACTCTCCAATCCCCTGATACAACCCCTGTTGAAAGTGAGGATGAAAAGATCATTGCCAACGGCTCTGCAATTTCATCTCTTGCTTCCCATAGAATCCTTGGATATATCACGTCAGACCCAGGGGACTTGTCTATCCTCAAGTGTTTCAAAATGCCCAACACATCTTCCTTCCTTACAAGTATCTCCTCGAGCTTACCAGTCTGTTTCACACTGTCCTCTCCAACAATATGGCATCTCTCATTTGTAAATACTGAAGAAAAGTACTCATTCAGGACCTCTCCTATCTCTTCAGACTCAATACACAATCTCCCGCTACTGTCCTTGATCAGACCTACCCTCGCTCTAGTCATTCTCATATTTATCACATATGTGTAAAAGGCCTTGGGGTTTCCCTTGATCCTACCCGCCAAAGATTTTTCATGCCCTCTCTTAGCTCTCCTAATCCCTTTCTTCAGTCCCCTCCTGGCTATCTTGTATCCCTCCAGCACCCTGTCTGAACCTTGTTTCCTCAGCCTTACATAAGTATCCTTCTTCCTCTTAACAAGACATTCAACCTCTCTTGTCAACCATGGTTCCCTCACTCGACCATCTCTTCTCTGCCTGACAGGGACATACATATCAAGGACCGTAGTATCTGTTCCTTGAACAAGTTCCACATTTCACCTGTGTCCTTCTCTGACAGCCTATGTTCCCAACTTATGCACTTCAGTTCTTGTCTGACAGCATCGTATTTACCCTTCCCCCAATTGTAAACCTTGTCCTGTTGCACACACCTATCCCTCTCCATTACTAAAGTGAAAGTCACAGAATTGTGGTCACTATCTCCAAAATGCTCCCCCACTAACAAATCTATCAGTTGCCCTGGTTCATTATCAAGTACCAAATCCAATATGGCCTCCCCTCTGGTCGGATAATCTATATACTGTGTTGGAAAAGCTTCCTGGACACACTGCACAAACACCACCCCATCCAAACTATTTGATCTAAAGAGTTTCCACTCAATATTTGGGAAGTTAAAGTCACCCATGACTACTACCCTGTGACTTCTGCACCGTTTCAAAATCTGTTTCCCAATCTGTTCCTCCACATCTCTGCTGCTATTGGGGGGCCTATAGAAAACTCCCAACAAGGTGACTGCTCCTTTCCTATTTCTGACTTCAACCCATACTACCTCAGTAGGCAGATCCTCCTCGAACTGCCTTTCTGCAGCTGTTATACTATCTCTAATTAACAATGCCACCCCCAACCCCCACCCCCCAACGCCTCTTTTACCACCCTCCCTAATCTTATTGAAACATCTATAACCAGGAACCTCCAACAATCATTTCTGCCCCTCTTCTATCCAAGTTTCTGTGATGGCCACCACAGTCCCAAGTACCGATCCATGCCTTAAGTTCACCCACCTTATTTCTGATGCTTCTTGCGTTGAAGTATACACACTTCAACCCATCTCCGTGCCTGCAAGTACTCTCCTTTGTCAGTGTTACCTTCCTCACTGCCTCACCACATGCTTTGGCGCCCTGAACATCGGCTACCTTAGTTGCTGGACTACAAATTTGGTTCCCATTCCCCTGCCAAATTAGTTTAAACCCTCCCGAAGAGTACGAGAAAATCTCCCTCCCAGGATATTTGTGCCCCTCTGGTTCGGATGCATCCCGTCCTGCTTGTACAGGTCCCACCTTCCCCAGAATGCGCTCCTATTATCCAAATACCTGAAGCCCTCCCTCCTACACCATTCCTGCAGCCACGTGTTCAACTGCACTCTCTCCCTATTCCTAGCCTCACTATCACGTGACACCGGCAACAAACCAGAGATGACATCTCTGTCTGTCCTGGCTTTTAACTTCCAGCCTAACTCCCTAAACTCGTTTATTACATCCACATCCCTTTTCCTGCCTACGACGTTGGTACTAATGTGCACCATGACTTCTGGCTGCTCCCCCTCCCCCTTAAGGATCCTGAAGACACAATCCGAGACATCCCTGGCACCCGGGAGGCAATATACCTTCCGGGGGTCTCACTCGCGACCACAGAATCTCCTATCTATTCCCCTCACCATTGAGTCTCCTTTCACTATTGCTTTTCTATTCTCCCCCTTCCCTTCTGAGCCCCAGAGCCAGACTCAGTGCGAGAGACCTGATGCAATTAATGGGAGGAGCCAAGTCTGTCTGTAGTTTGGCAGTTTGAGAAAGGTTTAATAATCCTTATTGCCACAAGTAGGCTGATATTAACACTGCAATGAAGTAACTGTGAAATGCCCCGAGTTGCCACATTCTGGCACCTGCTCGGGTACACAGAGGGAGAATTCAGAATGTCCAAGTCACCTAACAAGCACATCTTTCATGACTTGTGGGAGGAAACTAGAGCACCCGGACAAAACCCGCACAGGACCGGGAGAACCTGCAGACTCCGCACAGTGACTCAAGCCGGGAATCGTACCTTGGGCCCTGGTGCTGTGAAACAACAGTGCTACTGTGCCATTTAGCAGTCTGCTAGGAGTATTTAAGTTGAGTTGCAGTTTTTCCAAATACTGATAGGTTGAGTAGGAGTCTGGCAGAGACAGAAGAATTTGCAGGCTCTTCCTGAAAGGGGGCGGCATTCTCCCCTACCCGGCATGACGGAGGGTCCCGGAGTAGGGGAGTGGCGCCAACCACTCAGGGGTCGCGCCTCCCCAAAGGTGGGGAATTCTCCCCACCTTTGGGGGCCAGCCCCGCGCCGGAGCGGTTGCCACCAGAAGACCGGCGCAAAGAACCGGCGCCCCCGGCAGCGGGGCTGGCCGAAAGGCTTTCGCCGGTCTGCGCATGCGCCGGCAGTGACGTCAGCGGCAGCTGGCCGCTGACGTCACTGCCGGCGCATGCGCGATGTGGGTTCTCTTCCGCCTCCGCCATGGCGGACGCGGAAGAAAATAGTGCAGCCAGGGCACTGGCCCGGAGTCTGAGCGGGGGGCCCCGATCGCGGGCCAGGCCACCGTGGGGGCACCCCCCCGGGTTCGATCACCCCCCCCCCCCCCCCCCCCCCCAGGACCCCGGGGGCCTGCTCGCATCGCTGAGCCCGCTGTTCCAGAGGTGGTTTAAACCTCGGCGGCGGGAGAGGCCTCCCAGTGGCGGGGCTTCGGCCCATCAGGGCCGGAGAATCACCGCAGGGGCCTCTCCGATCAGAGTGGCGAGATTCCACCGCCGCCACTTCCCGGGTGGCGGAGAATCTCTGCCACGGCGGGAGCGGGATTTTAGGTGCCCCCAGACGACCCCCTGCTGGGGGTCGGAGAATTTCGCCCAGGGTCTCTACTTTTCTGAAAGGAAATCTCGACACAATAGTACAGCAAGTAGCCTTGTGTTTGCTAACTTTATTTATAAATGCCTTTTGATCTGAATTGGCTTTGCTTAATTGGAAAGAGAGAATGTGTAAGATAGTAGTTAAAGCGTTTCCCTGGTTTTTTTAGAACTGTAAATTGTGCAGCCATTTTTCTGCGATGTTAATAATATCGCTCGCTTAATATAAAAGATCCCTATTTGTCAATTGAATCATTCCTGGGGTGAAGCAGCCGTTCCTCACAGTCTTACAAATTGAAAAAAGTGTTGGGGTCTCATCTAGTTTACTCACATAAATTGGGCTCCAATCCAGTCCCGTAACAACATAAAGGTAACGTGTGATTTCGAGTATAGAGGATAATTTCTGGATTATATATCAAGACATGAAAGTTGGCCCTTTGATGGCAAGAAGCAGATTTATTCAATAACATGTTTTATGTGTATATGTCAGAGCAGTATTTTTCAAACACATTATTACACAAGTTAATCTGCAGCACATTTAAATGCAGAATGGCTTCAATCTAAAAGAGGTGAAATTAGTCATGGGTGGAATAGCACAACAGGCAATTGCGAATTGACTGCATGTTTTACAGCTACAGGATCTTCCATTCCATTGGCCAAAGGAGAACAGGCTATCACTCAATTTATGTAAATGCCGAAGGCCAGTTACTCACAAAGCACCCCTCACAAAGTCGAACACAATCACACTTAAACTAGAAGGAATAATTATGTTCTATTGAGCAACACTTTCATTAATTAGAATTCTCAGAGTCCTGTGGAAATGACAATTATATTTAAAAAGAGACTGAGCTGAATACTTGGACCTGCAGCAGGTGGAGTGGACAGGTTACCAGTACCCCGCTGCTATCAGGCCTGAGCCAGTTTGAGGATCAGGCACTCTTTACATTAATCCACACAGTTACATGAGCCAAACTAGCACCACGCCAACACTAACAATAATAATAATCTTTATTAGTGTCACCAGTAGGCTTACATGAACACTGCAATGAAGTTACTGTGACAATCCCCTAGTCACCACACTATGGCACCTGTTCGGGTACACAGAGGGAGAATTCAGAATGTCCAATTCACCGAACTATTCACTACTTACCAGCACTAAACCAACACCAAAACCAATGGTGCTCACTGGATTAAGAGGCTGTGGAATTGTTTGGTTCATTTTCAGGCTGCTCCTCACCCGGCTTATCGTGGGCAGCCTGGAGTAAAATGGACTCCATTGATAATAACACATTTAGACACTGGCACCTAGCGAAGCACTACTCAATGTTGAAGTTTTACCTGGCTTACTCGATAGTGACAGCAATGCTGGCTTGCGGTTGTTTCTTAAAATGCAAACTATCTTTTAAATATTTGAAGTATGTTAAAACTTTTGTTGCAGTTACATTTTCACACATCTGGTTGGGAGTTTTATGTGATGTGCAGGATGGATTTCCGAACAGCGGGTTGAGATGCAGTGGCAAGGTCAGCAACATATTTGTGTGCTAGACCTGTCTGTGGCCGATTTGTACTAGTAATAGATTTGCATGCCATAAAAACTCATCAACCTGAAAAAAACTTTTAATAAAGTCCTATCCTTGGGAGAGATGCGGAGTAGGAGAGTGCTAGCTGTCCAGTAGCAGGGGTTTCAAAGTCGACGGTCAGCTGTACCAGGAGGCTAGTCCAGATCCAGACATTCAGGGAAGATATTGGAGAACACAATTGCTGGCGAATCAATGCATTCACATGACAAAAACTAACTACCTTTAAATGTCTGAGAGACAATGCCAGGGCCGTCTGAGGATGTCCCAGGATTTGGACACCTAGACATGTCACGATTTTCATGATGACATACACACCTGTGAATTTGGTGGGACCCCAACAGCCCACAAGGTTACAGCAGCCCATAATGTCGAAGGCAGAGGTAGCTTCCAAGGTGTGACGGGCGACGGCATCTCACAGGCTGCCACACATAGGCGCACAAAGGAATGACTGATGGCCTCTTTAGTCATTGCCAATGATTTTATCCGCTTCACCACTGATGAAAACACCAGGCTTCAAGGTCACCCACATTCAGTGCTATTGTTGGGTTTCCTCGAGTGTAATGTGTCATCGACTGCACTCAGCGTGGCCATACAAGCTCCCTGGGAACAGCCAGCTGCATGTGTAAATCATAAAGGATTTCGCTTCAGGAACGTACAACTGGCGTGCAGCTTATGGAGGTCTGTGTTCACATCTGAGGTGTCACGATGCCCACGTCTTGTGCAACTCACAGCTCCCAGAGCTTTATGAAGCCCCAGCCCAGGTTGATGGATGGATCCTCAGTGAAAAGTGCTGCCCTTTGCAAACATGGAAGATGACGCCAGTGGGGAAGCCCCAATGTAAGGCAGAGGAGAACTACAATCAGGTTTGTGCATCCACCAGAACTATTGTAGAGCATAGCAATGGACTTCTTAAAATGTATTTACACTGCCTTAACTGGTTTGGGGAGGCTTTGAAGCTATCTCAGAAGTTATCTGTCTGATTGGAGCTGCATTCTGGACAGACACGCAGGTGGAAGAACATGGGAAAGATCAGCCTTTTTCAGATGATGAAGACTTATTGGAGCACGAGGAGGAGCCCATAAATCCAAATGAGCCTTTTATGGATGTCAAGACCATGGAAAGACATGCCAGGATGCCAGAGACAAACTGATCGACACAAGATTCCAATATCATCATTCAAGTGCTCTGAATGCCTGTCTCATTTTCTATTATTCTGTAGCCACCAAGCAATAAGTGGACTGATGTCCTTTCAAGTGCATCAGGGTTTCAGCGGTACCTACAATTAAAGGCATGTTCCACAGAATGATCATCACAGTGTCAGGGCCCTTCCTGTTAATTCCCTTATTTCCCATTTATTTTACTTTGTTGTTATCATTTTGATCTGGGGATATTTAATGGACACATATCTTTAAGTCAAGCAGAGGAAGTGAGGAACTCAAAAGTTGTGAACTCAGACTTTCTGGCACCTGAGAGACTGGAGGGATTTGGGCCGATTGGTTGGCTGATGGCCAATGAGTTGACCAAAGGCCATGGGCGGGATTCTCTGATCCCCCATCGGATCACAGATTCGCCGGGGAGCAGCATGAATCCCGCCCCTCCGCCCCAACGCTGGCTGCCGAATTCTCCGGCGCCGGGGTTTTGGCGGGGGCGGGAATCGCACCGAACCGGTCGGCGCCTGCTAGCAGCGGCCTCGCTTGCGACTCTCCGGCCTGCGAGGGGCCGACCAGCCACCCGTTTTCGGCTGGTCCCACCGGCGTAAATCAAACCAGGTTCGTACCGGCGGGACCTGGCTCTACGGGCGGCCTGCAGGGTCCTTGGGGAGGCTCGGGGGGATCTGGCCCAGGGGGTGGCCACACAGTGGCCTGGCCCACGATCGGGGCTCACCGATCAGCGGGCGGGCCTGTGCCATGGAGGCACTCTTTCCCTCCGCGCCGGCCGCTGTCAACCTCCGCCATGGCCAGCATGGAGAAACCCACCATGCGCATGTGCTTGGATGACGCCAGTACATGCTGACACTCCTGCGCATGCGCCAACTCGCGCCGGTTGGCGGAGGCCCTTTGGCACCGGTTAGTGCGGCGCCAAGCCCTTCCGTACCAGTTGGCGCGGCGCAAATCACTCCAGCGCCGGCCGAGCTCCTGAAGGTGCAGAGGATTCCGCACCTTCTGGGCGGCCCGCGCCGGTGTCGTTCATGCCACTCCTCGGCGCTGGTACGGCCCCGCCGGCCGGGTAGGGGAGAATCCCGCTCCATATTTTCCAGCGACTGCCGGTGATTGGGTCTTACTTGTGTGGGATCGTTTGAAGAGAACGCAGGAAGGGACAGTTAGGTCTTGGATACAGAGGAAGCTGGGAGCTGCTATCGCTCTCTTTCTCTCGCTCTCTTTCTCCAGAAATGCAGCCTAAGTGCTGTTTTCTGAACCTGCAGAGGACTTTCGAGAACTTGATGAATCTATCGTGAAAACTATTTCAGACTGAAAGTAAAAACCTCTAACTGAAGGTCTAGACTGAGGAAAGGTGGACTGGAAAACATCCATCTGAAACAGCGACTTTTATGCTTTTAACTTTTTGTATATTTTCCTTTACACCCCTCTTTTTCCTCTGTGTTTGTCAGTCTTGTGTTAGTAGGGTTGGAACGAGTTAAAGGGGGGGGACTAATTAAAAGTTAACCAGTTGTATTTGCTGTCTAAATACTCATATTTATTGTTATGAATAAAAATTAATTGTGTTTAAATTTACAAACCTGGTGAACGTAGTTATTGGGCAGCCAAAGGCCAGCAGTGAGATTCTCCGACCTGCTGCTGGGTCGTAGAATCCCCGGGAGGCGGCGCGGCAGCGGGGCGAGAATCGCCCTCGCCTGTTTTTGGGCAGGGGCGGGGTTCACGCCACGCCGGTCGGGGGCCATTGGCAGCGGCCCCCCGGGAATTCTCCGGGCCCCAATGGGCCGAGTGGCCATCCTTTTTCGACCAGTTCCATCGGCGTGGGTTAGTCATGGTCCCACGCAGTGGAACCTGGCAGGTAAGTCGGCTGGGGCGGTCCTCGGTGGGGTGTGGGGGATCTGACCCCGGGAGGGGGGGGGGGGGGGGGTGGCCTGGCCCGCAATCAGGTCCCACCGGTCTGCGGGCGGACCTGTGCCGTGGGGGCACTTCTTCCCTCTGCGCCGGCCCCTGTAGGGCACCACCGTGGCTGACGTGGAGACCCCCTAGGCTGCTCTCTGGAGCCAAAGATCAGGAGTGACTCCTCCTGTGTGCCTTCTCTTGCAGGAATTGGGGTCTTCTTGTCCTGCATAACAGAGTGCAGAATTAGTGACATTTCAAAATGACAACTAACCCCCTTGTCTGCATCATTCCCATCACACATATTGGCCTCTCTTTGACATATTGCATGCAAATGCACACAATGGTCAAACGTCTATGGCACTAAGACTGGCCACACATTCACTCTTCTGGCATAGCTGCCCACTATATATCATTGACGATCACACAAGAGACTCCTGTTGAAGATGTGACACTGGTACTTGCCCATGTGAATCAGAGCAGGCCACTGATCCGTTTGATGCTCTGCACCAGTCTCGGTGTTGCTCACCTCCTCTGAAGCCTCCATCCAGGCTGCCGTGGTCTGGCAGGAGGGTCTTCTTATGCTAACTTCAGAAAAGAGCTGCTTTTCCCTGACAGCCTGGAATAGAACCTGTAGGGAGGCATTGCTGGTCTGGTCGAAGCAGTGGGTCAACTGGCAATGAATCACAGCCTCCCTGTTTGAACTCTTTAATCGGCTGCCTGTAGATGCAGAATTGTTAGCTGACGGCAGATTTCACCAATGGAAAGTTTTTTCTTTCACTAAATTACATGTGTTTTCCATGGATGCTTCTGGCACTTCAAAGTTTAATTACAATCACGCAGGAAAGTCAGAAAAAGGGAAAGTGGAAATGGTGATTCAAATACCAGGATGACGTGCTGTTGACAATCTCCCAGCTGTTTTGTCACGGAAAACGTTGGGATAAATCATCGCATCTCTGCAGGAGAAAGCGGATAAAAATTTTAAACAGGAGAGGACACAGGGCTGGAAGAGGAGAAGGGGAATGGAATTAATTTTTGATTGCTCTCACACCGGCACATAGAACTGAATAAGCTACTATTGGGCTGCAAATAGCCATAGTTCTATATTATATGAATTGGCATTTGAACTTTGCGACAGTACGATGGTGCAGGATAGATTTGTTCACAATGCCTTATTCTTCTTCACTAACAAGTTGTTTAACATATATATCAAATACATGTATCTGAAATTCAGATTTTGAAAGGCAATTTCCTGGTTTCCAGGTTGCACTCTTTAAAGACAGCTAAGACCTTTTGCCTTGCCTGTCAGTCAATTTGTTTTTCAATACAATAGAGAGGTGGTTGGCTGAATACTTACTTCTCAGCTGCAACAAGGAAGTCAAAATGCCTTGGTGTTTACTATAAATACTTGTAATCTGCCTTTAAGGATAGCAGCATGACCTCATTTGAAGGGAAGTGTGTCATATGATCCAGTCTTGATGTCACTTTTCCTTTTGAGCAGAGCACCCATGCACAGCTCTGCTGCTGGTGCCTTCAAGCTTTCTATACATGTAGTCTAAATAAATGAATCCACAATGTGTTTGCCAAACCCATATGAGCGATTAGTGCTCACATCATTATAAAAACACAAGCTGGGGCGAGATTCTCCCGTACCCGGCCTTTGGCGCCACGTCAGCCGGGGCCGAAGGGACTCTGCCGGCTGGCACGAGTCCGCGCGTGCACAGGAGCGTCAGCGGCTGCTGAGGTCATCCCCACGCATGCGCAGGGGGGGTTTCACCTATGCGTCGGCCATCGCGGAGGCTGACACGGCTGACGCTTAGGAAAAGGGTTCCCCCATGGCACAGGCCCGCGGATCGGTGGGCCCTGATCGTGGGCCAGGCCACCGTGGGGGCACCCCCCGGGGCCACATCGCCCCGGCCCCCCCCCCCCCCCCAGGACCCCGGAGCCCGCCCGCACCGCCAGGTCGCACCGGTAAGGGACCTAGTCTGATCTACGCCGGTGGGACTGGCACAGAACAAACGTGACTTCGGCCCATCGCGGGCCAGAGAATCACTGGGGGGGGGGGGGGGGGGGGGGCTGCGAGCGTCCGCTGACCGGTGCGGCGTGATTCCCACCTCCGCCGAATCTCTGGTGCCGGAGAATTCGGTGGACGGCAGGGGTGGGATTCACTCCGCCCTCCCGGCGATTCTCTTACCCGGCAGGGGGGTCGGAGAATCCTGCCCACATTGTTCAGCGGTAGTCAAACAGCCAAACATTAAGGCTAAGTACGGGTACACAACGGTGAATGACCTCAGATTATGCTACAAGGCATGAGACAACCCTCAATGCTTTGGTCAGACCATAGTAGAGTCACAGCATTGGTGAATGTTGTTCAAATCACAGCATGGTGGTTGCACAGAAAAGCTTTGAAGATGCAGTGCTGGGATAGTGTTCAAATAAAGAGCTGCTAAACAACCAGATCTGTCATGGTGAGATAGCAGCACATAGCCAGTCAGTTTAATGAGTAGGATAGTGCATTGAGGGGACCCACACTGGGTTAGCTCCTTTGGGAAAGGTGAGTTACCAAGGATTGGGCCAGTTCAGCAGCAAATGAGGGAGAGTCAAACAATTAAAAAACAAAACAAAGCCATTGTAAAAATTGGACTAGAAAAGGTTGTGATTATAAAGGTTGGCTTTGGGAGTTGCTGAAGAGCAAGTTGAATAAGACGTCATTACTCCATGGCGCGTTCGTTCCTGCCACAACTCACCTTTGTGGGTAGAGCTTTGGAAATACGTGCAAAAGCAGCTGCAGCAACACTCATCCAAGGAGAAGCAAGGTCAAAAGGATATTTTCGAAATGGTCACAAAATTCCCCAGTTTGAATTGGGATGGAGCTGCGTTATTGAGTTCAAAAATGTTATTCTAACTCTAGGGTGGAATTCACCCAAAACAGTGTCATCTTGGGCATGTTTGGCGGGATGGACATAAGTACAAAATGATCCTCCCAGGTTGACAAAGCTTGTAGATCCTAAGTACAAACCCAATTGTTGATTGTCCCTCTAAAACACCCAAACCTAGTGATGCACAATCAATGGACACGAAAACGAAGGAATAGTCCGAAACGAAGGTTTTAATCAGCAAGAAGTGTGCCCAGCAGCAGGAGTACAGAAATGACCTGGCTGCTGGGGAACAAGGGTTCTTATACCCCGCCTTGTAGGCGGAGCTACCTTCCTCTCGACCAATGAGAATACAGAGAACACGATACTTGGGCCAATGGGCAGCGAGCCCTCTGCACCAATGGCAGCTCACACTCCCAGGTACCGCAATACCCCTAGTCATACTACCACACCTAGCAAGACATGTAGAATGTGTGGCCTTTTGAATGCCCAGTTCTCCTATAATTCTACAAGGCCTATGGCAGAAAGGGTTATGGGCAGCAGCAGTGCACTAGAGCAAAGGCTGCTGCAGCTACGAAGGGCCATGGTCCAAACAGACTGGACACAAGGGATACCTTCAAGCAATAAGAATGACCATCCAGTATCCCATCAGAAACAGATGCATAAGGTGACTGAAAAACCAGAAAATGATCATGATGTGCATGATGAGCGGTGAACACTTGTTTTACGCTGTCAATCTTGTGGACAACATGGATGCCGTCACATAATTTGGAGTGATTGCCAAGGTTCAAATTATCTGTCCGAAGAAAGTTGGTAACTATTCATTATTGACCAAGATTCATTCGGGGACAAGTGGCAACATACTGAGCGTGATCTACCGGCCACAGAGCACCCGAAAAGCAGCACACTGCGGCCCAATATGGCTGGAAATGACGGTAGACCCCGCTCCCGGGTTTACCCGGCTCGCTACGCCTCTAACACGATCTCACAAGATGTCATAATGTGCAGCCCACCCATTGTGGGTGGGATCACTTTTTAGCAAATCTGCATATTAGAGCGAGACAGCTAGTATCACTTTAATATGTAGTTCCCTGGGGTAACCAAGGCATTGGGATTTTTCCTTTTTGCCTTGGAGACCTTAAGCGAGTGCTATTTAGTATTGCTCTCCACAAATGGGGACCAGACGGAACGGCACTTGTGGGATTCTCACAGTGGATTGAAGGTCCCCAGGTGCATGCCCTCTTGGCAGGGTGGTACCCTGGCACTGTGGGTGCCACCTGGGCACCCTGACAGTGACACCTGGATGCCTTCCGGCACTGTGAAGTTGCCCAGATGGCCCTGCCAGCTGGTGTGGGCACTGCAGGGTGCCAGGCTGGCACTGCCTAGCTGGCATTTTTGCAATGCTGTGATCGAGGGGGTTGGGGGTGTCCTGTGTGGGTGAGGGGGCCTGGGGAGCCCTTACAGTGAGTTGTGGCTTGGGGGGAGGGGGCGGTGATGTTCGGGGTTTGCATTGAGGGCTAGAGAGATTGGGATTAGCATCTTGCTCTCTCCCTGCATTGAGGAGTTCTGGCGAGCGGGACCCCTCAGTGCAGGAAACGGGACTAAGTGTGGCCTTGGTCATGCGTTACCCGCTGAGGCCCCGTATCTAACCAGAGTCAGGTTGGATAGTGCGGTTTTGTTCGGTGTAGCGAGCGCCAGGAGACATACAAATGCTAAAAGCATTCCCATTTGGTTAAATCGCGCCCACAACCTCTCCAGATTCTAAAAGACACTTATCCACGTACGTGGAGGATTACAGCAAAACCTACTCTTGCACATCTTTCAGCATACATTGGTTTACTAATTGCATGAGCAGGATCCATAGTCCAAGTACAATCAATCCTCCTTGGTGTCACAGATCATAGAATCATAGAATCCCTACAGTGCAGAAGGAGGCCATTTGGCCCATCAGGGGCTGGTTTAGCTCACAAGGCTAAATCGCTGGCTTATAAAGCAGGCCAAGCAGGCCAGCAGCACGGTTCGATTCCCGTACCAGCCTCCCCGGACAGGCGCCGGAATGTGGCGACTAGGGGCTTTTCACAGTAACTTCATTGAAGCCTACTCGTGACAATAAGCGATTTTCATTTCATTTTCATCAGGTCTGCACCGACCTCACCTGCACCCCACACTAAGGGGAAATTTAGCATGGCCAATCCACCTAACTTGCACATCTTTAGACTGTGGGAGAAAACTGGAGCACCTGGAGGAAACCCACGCAGACATAAGGATCATGTGCAAACTCCACAGACAGTCACTCTAGGTTGGAATCACAAGAAGGGAAGTGATCCAGTCTTAGTTTCACTTTTGCTTTTGAACAGAGCACACACACACAGCTGTGCTGTGGATGTCTCTGAGCTTTCTATGCATGTATGTATGTTCTCCTCTGACTGGTCCAAATAAATAAACCCGCAATGCATTTCGACAATCCCAAATGAGTGATTGGTGCTTTTTCATGATAACAACAGGACAGAAGTCATGAGTTTGCATCAGAAGTTTTCCTATCTCTTTGGAAATCTCTAATGAACCAAGCACATTATTCTAAACAAGAAAAATAATATCACCTTTTATTTACTCATCAGAGGCAAGCAAGTTTCTTAATCAGTACCAAAGTGGCAGCTATGAGGAAGCGACTGATACCATCCCTGAGGGCCAAATTTGATTTGAAATGCACACCTTTTGGCCATTGTAGTTACAACATTTTCTCAAACATGAATTCAGCTGCTCAGAACACCGTACCAGAGAAGCTTCTCCATTGATAATCACTACAGAAGAAGGATGTTACTAGGCAAATTATGAATTGAGAATACTCACTCTTTTGGTTGAAGCAGATCCATACAATTCCATGGTTCATCCACCGGGTGCTGCCATAAAAGGAAAACAGTAAAAGAAAAGAGTAAAGTAACCTCCCTTTTTAATAAGACAAAATGAGCCCAGATTGCAGGGGCAAACCTGTTTCCTCGTGCCTCTATGAAACATCTTCAGGTGTTTGTTTTTCCCTGTTGAATGTGCTATATAATTGCAAATTGTTGTTTTGTCGTATTGTTCTTTTATGTTCTGTAATGTGAGAGAAAAGTCGTAGTACTAACTGCTTGAACAGTCTGGCCCCATTTCTGACCATCCTGAGGCACCTCTTGGGTTACTTCACAATTCATTTTCTGGAAGCTAGTTTTCTGGAGAAACACAATTCAAGGTAAAAAGACGACAATATAATTCCGGATGAGGAAGGTCATTTTAATTCATCCATCCGGAGAATTCTGTGCAACCTGCCCTCATTTAAAAAAAATATAATTTTAGAGTATCCAATTATTTTTTTTCTAATGAAGGGGCAATTTAGCGTGGCCAATACACCCAAACTGCACATCTTTGGGTTGTGGTGCAACCTGCCATCATAACATAAATCTTTCAGTCCCATTAATATTCTGGTAAATCTGTGCTGCACCTTCTTCAGGGTCGTATTTTGAGAGGAACCCATTCCCAGAACTGAACACAGTACACCTAATGGGATCTAAGCTGAGTTTTATAATTTAAAGTAATATTCTAATTAACCTTTGTAATACCTTCAACATTCTTGCGTGTTTCTGTTTCAGTCTGAAAAGCCGAGTTCTGGGCTGTTCATTGCCTATTGATTGGTGTTTAATTGTAATTGGATACTGGGCATTTTGGGGATTCATCCGTGCTCATATAAATAGGGACAGGATGAAATGTTGTTTGTTGGATTGGCGATCCCTTAAATGTATTGCGTGTCTCTTTAAACAAAAACTTGCATGTATATGAAGACAGGGGGCGGAATTCTCCGACCCCCTGCAGGGTCGGGGAATCACCCGGGACCCGCATAAATCCCGCCCCCGCCGTGGCTGGAATTCTCCACCACCCGGGAATCGGCGGGAGCGGGAATCACGCCATGCCGATCGGCGTGCCACCTGCGGCGATTCTCCGGCCCGCGATGGGCCTAAGTCCCGCTGCTGACAGGCCTCTCCCGCCGGCGGGAATTGGAGCACCTCTGGTGCTGCCGGGATTGGCGGCGCGAGCGGGCCCCCGGGGTCCTGGGGGGGGGGGGTGCGCAGGGCGATCGGACCCCGGGGGGTGCCCCCACGGTGGCCTGTCCCGCGATCGAGGCCCACCGATCGGCCATGGGGGCACTCTTTTTTTTCCACCACCGCCACGGCCTCCACCATGGTGGAGGTGGAAGACACCCCCCCTACCGCGCATGCGCCTGTGGTGACGTCAACAGCCGCTGACGCACCGACGCATGTGCGAACCGCCGAAGGCCTTTCGGCCAGCCCCGACGCCGGGCGGCGGGCGTCAAAGGCCACTGGCGCCGGTTTTGGCGCCCATCTGCGTGGCGCCAACCACTCCGGCGCGGGCCTAGCCCCTAAAGGTGCAGAGAATTCCGCACCTTTGGGGAGGCCCACGCCGGAGTGGTTGGCGTCACTCCGCTACGCCGGGACCCCCCTCCCTGCCGGGTAGGGGTGAATTCCAGCCAAGGTTCCTCTCCTTCACCATTTGCTCCTTTGAGTTGTAACATAGAATTTCCCCATAACCCAAATCCTATCAATGGGGCTCAGTCTTATGACTCTTCACTGCAAGACCTATCTTTGTTGTTCCTCAGGAAGCAACAATCAAGATGTGCTCCAACTGGAACATTATGATTGTTTAATCACTCCCTCCTCTGACTTACATATCAATTGCTTTGGCTACACAATTCAAAATAATATTAGTTTTGTTGATTGTTGCTTTGCACTCTGTCGAGAGCTGTTCATTTCCAGACAGTTGCAAGTTCTGTTTTTGAAAAGAAATATTTTAAATATGCTAATGTTAGCTGATTTTGTTAAACTGTAGTCTTGTCCTATGCCTCGCATTCAGTTAATATGTTGGCCTTTTCTTCCCCGGGTAAGCGATCAGTCGTTTGCCCCGAGTATTTTAAATAAATTAAAGAATTTCGCAAAGGCGGTGGCGACATTGAGCGTAGCAAGGGAAATCCAGTTCAAAACAGGCTGGAACTGGATTCAAGTGCACAAAGGAATGTCTTAATTATGACGATGGTTGTCATTTTGTATGAGGACATATTTCATTTCACCGCAAAGGTAATAGCGCAAATCTCCAAATCCATTGTGTCTGGACATTATTTCGCCACTGTGTTGATGGTTTCTCGATCACAAAACAAAAGCCTTTAGCTGAGAACTGGAGCAGTTGCTTAAGAGCTGATGCAACATTAAACACGGCATCAAGAAAGGGCAGAGAGGTATCCGCAAACAGAGAGTGGCACAGTTCCATGCACATAAATCATTTTGCGTGCCATTATGACATGGCGTGAAAGGCCTTCCATCTGAAAGATGATCTTGTCTTTCACCAGACTCAGTTTTGTAAGTTTTATCAAGTCAGACTTCATTCCAATAATTAAAAAAAAACCCTGAAAAATATTTGTTCACCTGAAAGGAATATCATCATTGTTGCATGTTATATTTTCATTTATAAATGTAATATTGTTATGAGGAATATGGAATTTCATGCATTCTGCGACGCTCCTTTGAGGACAGTTTCCACATTGTTTGCTGCCAGCTTGTTTACGTTTTTCGTTTCATGAGGGTGAAACGTCGGGTTTATAAAAGGCATCTTACCTAGCCAGCTGGATGAGAATTGAGAACACACCGTAAATGTGACTGCTGAACTTAAGTATCAGCCAACTAAGGGAAAGGAAATTCTGACCATGGGACTTTGAAACAAGCTACCTCAGCAATCATTGAATATAATTCAGCCATGAAGTGACTAATTTCAATTGCATACCACACTCAAAGCAACTATTGATAACACCCATCACGGGGCAGCAGGGTGGTGCAGTGCTCAGCACTGCTGCCTCACTGCGCTGAGGACCCCAGTTTGATCCCGGCCCTAGGTCACTGCCCCTGTGGAGTTTGCACATTCTCCCCATGTCTGTGCGGGTCTCACTCCCACAACCCAAAGATGTGCACGGTAGGCAGATTGGCCACGCTAAATTGCCATTTAATTGGGGGAAAATAATAACGCCCTTCACATATTTAATTAATCCTTCAACTAAGGAATACTTTCAGTCTTTTCCCAGCAGCTCTTTCTCCATCATCTTGAGAATCTACTTTATTGGCTGAAAAAAGTAATTCAGAGAGTATTGTAAGTATGGTGCTATAGGGATTCATAAAACTAGCTTGATTTTAGTTCCATGGATCAATACAAGTAATTTCAATTGATTTTATCACTTACCAACACATTTAAAAGAAGATGACATTTGTGAGAGTGATAAATTAAATATTTGTTTTAAATTAAGCTTTAAAATTAACTTTTAAAATATTGGAATGCTGATCCTCAAAGAGCCCATCCCAAGTAATTGTTTCATAAAGGTTCAGCGCTAATGCGATTGAATAAGGTGGGGCACTCAATGCACAGTGTACTTCTATATAACATTCCCTGCTACAGACGATTATCTTTCCTGACATGTGGGAAAAGTATGAGGTCAGTCACTTCGCATCAGACGAAGAAATCGCCATATTTACATAATAGGGAGAAACTCATAGTGAAGGTGTCCATGTCTGCAAATCGCTAAACGTTAGCAGTGAAGTTTTGAAACGCAGCACCTTGTGCACACGGTTCCATTGTCTGATACCGTGACTTCAGGTAATCTGTGAGTTGAAAAAAATCATTGGTGTAATCGTTCGATGGTAGCATGCAATATAAGTGACTTCACCTCAAAAATGTCCATCCAGTTAGAGTGAGCATCAATCAGGAGCAAAAACATTGTGCTCAGGATTGGAACAACATAATCGATGTGGATTTCTCCCCATGACCAGCCAGGCCATTCCTTGGCCATTCCAACCTGTTTAACTCCGTATCCATCATCTCTCTGAAGGAATATCGTCCCAGTCTAGCCCTGAATAATTGGGGAGTCACCTCTGGATCCACATAAAGCTTACCTTGTTGCCCTTTGATTTTCCCTAATTCATCTCAGAAAAAAAATCACTCGGATTTTCTTGTCAGTTCGGGCAGTCCCTTTTCCCACACTTGAAAAATCTTGGCCTAATTCAACCTGGTTTCCTTAAGCCAATCACACTAAGAAGGTTTGGTCCTTTACCCATCACGATTACCGCTAGGAGCTCGGTAGACTGTTGTCCACACCTTACAGGTATCGTTGTGGTGCCTTTTATTTTTAATACTTCTCCCATATAAGTCTTCAACTTGGCCAAAGTGCTCTTCAGGTTCAATGTTTGGACTCACCTATCTTAGGCATTGAAATTTATGCTCCCACATCACAGTGGGTAATACCATGTGGATTAATTCAATTTTTTCAATGTAGTTTTCATCATGATCAAGATCTCTATTGTTACAGAGACAGTTATATCCACGAGCATCATTACTGGATGTGGAGGTGTTTCATAACCTAACACTGGTGAATGAATTAAGTTGATCAATCTCATTGCTCTTGGCATCCATAGAAACATAGAGCCAAAGAATGGTTCATTCATAGAATGGCTCAATCACTTTGATCATTTCTATAAATTCCACCATGATGGTACGTCAAGAGATGGACTTTTTTTAACAAAAGAAAATGCTATTCTGGAAACTCTATAGACAGATACGCAGCCCGTCTTTTTCTAAAACAAATGAGAACGTTGCCATTTTCTCTGTTCAACTTTCTTTCTTGGGATATCTTTCGACCCTGAGAAACACTTTCCACAACTTTTGACATCATGAGACCTACATTCTGCAACTTGGGTATGAGAAAATGGGAGAGTATACTGGTAGCCTTTTGTGAATGCGGATAAACAAGATATTTAAGTCGTGTATTGCCTCCTGCTTTCATAGAAATTCTTCATTATGACGCAAGGTCATGTTAGACGGAGCCACGTGTAAAGAATTACAAAATGTGAGAGAATAGTGATGCTCCAAACATGAAGCCAACCCCTGTATTGCCTTTTTGCCTTCTGTTTGCTATCATTATATTGCAATGTCTCCCAGGAATTAAAAAGTGAATCTTTTCTACAGATCAAAATCTGATAGGATTGCTGCCAGTTTATGTTGTTTTTACCCATTTCATTTCTTTGGGGACAGGCTCACTGCCAAATATTGATGTTTATAATAATAAAGACAACCTGACAGAACAATGGACACAAATACCAACGTGATTTACATTTTTACATGTACTACATGAAAAACTTGAAGATAAAATTTCTATTTGCAGAGAACCTACTCCTCAAACATATTTCTAGCTGTTTATCGTTTTCAGGTTCACCCTTACTTTCCTCTTCTTCAAATCTTACTTCCTGCACCTCAGACAGGTTTGCATTATCCAACGTTTTTTTTTTCACTTTGCATCGTCTTCACTCATTCATAACTCCACCTGCCTGAACTTGTTCAAGCTCCATCTCACTTGATCTGGTGTCTCCGATATGTTTTTCAAACATCTTTTATGGCTGTTTTCAAGCTATCATGATCAGCGCAGAGGGGTGGTGTAAACACAAACAGTAGCAGAACCAAACTAAACCAAAGAGAACAGCTGCATGGAGTATATATTACTTGAGGTCAAATGTTTATGAATATTTGGGGTTTTATTATTTACTGAAATAAGTGGACATCATGACGACATTCTTGACAGTCTTGAATACAATGTGTAGAGTGAAATTGAACACAATCCTTTGGTTTGATGGAAGGTATTATGTTAGTATGACTCTGCTGTTATGAAGGTGGTGAATATAGTTAGTACCAAAATGCTGGGGAATCCATTTTTTGTGCTATTGTCATATTTAACGATAGTCAGAGGTTTAATTTATGGTCAAAAGTGGAGGAAAATTGCTTGCTGCTGACCATGGAGAGAACTATCCACAAGTGTTTAGTGGTCTCTGTGGTATGGATTTCCCCTTTCCTAACATCATTTTGAATTAAATGCTGCATCAAGATCATCCAGCAATGGTGGTTAAATCAAACTGGACCAATAGACAATCACATTGAAGTATTGTCATAGACAGCATACCAGAATGTAATGTTAGGTCAATAAGACATGAAAAGAAATCCAAAGTCCGATATAACAAAACTTTTTTTTAATAAATGTTTTTTATTGAGTTTTCATATTTTATATATGACAAATTACAAATTATTAGAGAGAAAAAAAGAAAACACAAAAATGTAACATGTATATTTACAGGTAAGCATCTTCATAACAACAATTGTGGCCGCCCCCTTTAGCCAGCATACATATTTTACATTCCTCAATATGGCCGAGGCACATGTTTATAGGCATTTATTTATAGTTTGGGTTTGGGCCTTGGCTTGCCATCAAACCCCCATAATGAACCCGTAACCACCCCCCCCCCCCCCGGCTAACTTCCCCCGATTCCCGTCCATTTCCCCCTGATTCTTGGCCACCCGGCTATTCTTCCTCTTGTACGTTGGCCACAAACAGGTCCCGGAACAATTGCATGAATGGCTCCCACGTTCTATGGAAGCCGTCGTCTGACCCTCGGATGGCGAATTTGATTTTCTCCATTTGGAGAGATTCCGAGAGGTCGGACAGCCAGTCTGCAGCTCTGGGCGGTGCTGCTGACCGCCAGCCAAAGAGGATTCTACGGCGGGCGATCAGGGAGGCAAAGGCAAGGGCGTTCACCCTCCTCCCCAGGAATAGATCTGGCTGGTCTGAAACCCCGAAGACCGCCACTATCGGGCATGGCTCCACCCTCACCCCCACCACTTTGGACATAGCCTCGAAGAAGGCTGTCCAGTAATCCACAAGTCTGGGGCAAGACCAGAACATGTGGGCGTGATTGGCCGGGCCTCTTTGGCACCGTTCACATCTGTCCTCCACCTCCGGGAAGAACCTACTCATACGGTTTCTCGTTAAGTGGGCTCTATGTACCACTTTTAGTTGCGTCAGGCTGAGCCTTGCGCACGTGGAGGTGGAGTTGACTCTATGCAGTGCTTCGCTCCAGAGTCCCCACCCTATCTCCATCCCCAGGTCGTCCTCCCATTTCCTTCTTGTTGCGTCCAGTACGGTGTCGTCCCTTTCTACCAGTCGGTCATACATGTCACTACAGTTCCCTTTCTCTAGGATACTTGCGTCCAGTAGGTCTTCCAGTAGTGTCTGTCGTGGCGGTTGTGGGTACGTCCTTGTCTCCTTTCGTAGGAAGTTTTTGAGCTGCAGGTACCGTAGCTCGTTCCCCCCAGCTAGCCAAAATTTTGCTGTCAGTTCGTCCAGTGTTGCGATCCTGTCGTCCGTGTATAGGTCCCTGACTGTCAGTGTCCCCCCCGTCCTGCCTCCACCTTTTGAAGGTGGCGTCAGTCAGTGCTGGTGTGAACCTATGGTTGTTGCAGATGGGAGCCTTGTCCGACATTTTGGTCAGGCCAAATTGCTGCCGCAGTTGGTTCCAGGATTGGAGGGTGGCTGTCACCACTGGGCTGCTGGAGTGTTTTTTGGGTGGGGATGGGAGTGCTGCCGTGGCGAGGGCCCGGAGGGAGGTCCCCATGCAGGAGGCCTCCTCCGCACGCACCCACTCGGCTTCTGGCTCCTGGATCCATCCCCTTACTCGCTCGGCTGTTGCCGCCCAGTGGTAGAATTGTAGATTCGGGAGGGCTAGCCCCCCCCTGGATTTTGTTTTTTGTAGGACCTTCTTTGGGATCCTAGCATTTTTACCCCCCCCTCCCCCATACGAACGCCATGATAAGTTTGTCCAGCGCTTTGAAAAAGGCCTTGGGGATGTAGATCGGAATGGATCTAAACAGGAAGAGGAACCTGGGCAGTACGTTCATTTTGATCGTCTGGACTCTCCCCGCGAGGGAGATATAACAAAACTTTATTGTTTTTTGCGATTAAAAAATGGCCCATCTGCTGAACCAAAAAAGATGGCTGCTGCAAGTCACATGAGCACATGATCAGCCCTTTTTTCTGGAAGCTACAAACAGGAGTTTCAAGAACAAAATAATCCTCCTCTCATCAATGTGGAATTTCACATTTAATTGTAAAGACATTACAATCACAAAACCAGGGGTCTTGCAGAATAAAACATGTTATACTTGCAGAGATATTTCCAGACCTATCTCAGATCTGGGATTGTTGAGATCCGTTTTAAAAGTGGACCTTGAGGGGAGAATGGGTATCATGTGCATCGGGATAAGGTTGCCCCTCCAGCAGAGTCAGAGGGTCTGCCTAGACAGTGGCTTCCTGACATTAGAACCTCAATATTGATGGGAACTCTTTCCAAAGATAATGGCTGGGACGTTACCATTCCTGAAATCAAAGTCATTTCCAGACACTCAATAAAAATCCTTGTGTACTCATTGTGGAGAATGAAGGTCACTTGACTCAAGTGATCATTTTGAAATTGCTATATTCCTTTGAGAACTGAGAAAACCCTAAGTCTGCAGTTTAACATCCAACCAGCAAACACCAGGAAGCAGGATCTAGATTGATCAACAGCCTGCTTCTCAAAGCCTGTCTGTGCTGGAAAATGTCTTGAGATAGCAGCACAGACTATGAAGCAAACTCTACAACTCTGGTCTTCAGCCAGCTGAACCTGAGCTCCTGCATGAAAGAACCTTCATTTAACTGACCCTGGACTCTGATAATCATGTGAACTAATGTCATTCTTTTCCTGTTGCTATCCATAGATCTAAAACTCTTTTTCTATCTACCCTTACTCTGTGTGCATGTGTTTTTTAAAAATTCCTTCATGGGACGTGGACATCGCAGGCTGTGCCAGCATTTATTGCCTATCCCTGATTGCCCTTGAGGGGGCATTAAAGAGTAAACCACATTGCTGTGGATCTGCAGTCACAAACAGGCCAGACCAGGTCAGGATGGAAGATTTCCTTCCCTAAAGGAATTGGTGAACTCGATGGGTTTTTACAACAATCAACAATGGTTTCATGGTCATATCAAAACTCATATCAAGGCTCCAAAACCTAGGACTTGGCTCTCCACTCTGCAACTGGATCCTCGATTTTATGACCAACAGACCACAATCAGTAAGAATGAACACCAACACCTCCTCCACAATAGTCCTCAATACCGGGGCCCTGCAAGGCTGCGTACTTAGCCCCCTACTCTACTCCCTGTACACACACAACTGCGTGGCAAAACTTGGTTCCAACTCCATCTACAAGTTTGCTGACGATATGACCATAGTGGGTCGGATGTCGAATAACGACGAGTCAGAATACAGGAGGGAGATAGAGAACCTGGTGGAGTGGTGTAATGACAACAATCTCTCCCTCAATGCCAGCAAAACTAAAGAACTGGTCATTGACTTCAGGAAGCAAAGTACTGTACACACCCCTGTCAGCATCAACAGGGCCGAGGTGGAGATGGTGAGCAGTTTCAAACTCCTAGGGGTGCACATCACCAAAAATCTGTCCTGGTCCACTCACGTCAATGCTATCACCAAGAAAGCACAACAGCGCCTATACTTCCTCAGGAAACTAAGGAAATTTGGCATGTCCACATTAACCCTTACCAACTTTTACAGATGCACCATAGAAAGCATCCTATCGGACTGCATCACAGCCTGGTATGGCAACTGCTCGGCCCAGGACCGCAAGGAACTTCAGAGAGTCGTGAATACCGTCCAGTCCATCACACGAACCTGCCTCCCATCCATGGACTCCATCTACACCTCCCGCTGCCTGGGGAAAGCAGGCAGCATAATCAAGGATCCCTCCCACCCGGCTTACTCACTTTTCCAACTTCTTCCATCGGGCAGGAGATACAGAAGTCTGAGAACACGCACGAACAGACTCAAAAACAGCTTCTTCCCCACTGTCACCAGACTCCTAAATGACCCTCTTATTGACTGACCTCATTAACACTATACCCTGTACGCTTCATCCGATGCCAATGCTTATGTAGTTACATTGTATATCTTGTGTTGCCCTATTATGCATTTTCTTGTATTTTCTTGAATTTTGTTTCATTCTCTTTTCTTCCCATGTACTGAATGATCGGTTGAGCTGCTTGCAGAAAAATACTTTTCACTGTAACTCGGTACACGTGACAATAAACAAATCCAATGCAATCCAATCCAATCATCATTAGACTTTTAATTCCAGGTGAGTAAAGACAGAATTTGCTTTTGTTTTTGAAAGCTGGATCAGGGTATTGAACTTGATATTCAGCCATGGTCATAATGAATGGTTGAGCATGTGCAAAGGGCTGAATGGCCTCCTCCTGTTTCTATTTTCTATGTATCTATGTAAGCTGGCTAACGTGGATCGAGGAGGTCGGTTGGCGTGGGTCCCGAAGATTGGCCGGTTGCCAAAAGTGGGTCCCGGAAAAAAATGTTTGAAAAATACTGGGCTATAGATACACTAAAGCAACCTGCCATGAAAATTTCATCCAGATCTATGCCATCTAGAAGGGCAACGACGAAAGCTGCACGGGAACACAAACCCCTACAGTTACCTCTCTATGTTACACAAGATCCTGACTTGAAAATATATCACCATTCCTTCATTATGGCTGGATCAAACACTTGAAAGTTCCTCACTAATATGGAAGCTCCTTCACCACATGGAGTATAACAGTTCGAAAAGAAAACCTGTCACTACCATTGCAGCACATCGAGGACAAGCAATAAATGCCAACATTGCCAAAAATGCCACATCAAGGATTAATGAATAACATTAAAAAGCAATTTAGTAAGTTGGTAGATGATGCAGCCTCTCAGAGAATGAATCCTATTCTTTGACGTTAATGCAATTCAGCAAGTTGATAGATGATGCAGCCTCTCGGAGAATTAATCCTATTCTTTGATGTTAATATTATTTAGGAGGAAACTTACCAAAAAGAACTTCGTAGGGAACTCCTGAGGTTGTGAAAAGTATATGTAAATGCATTTTTTTTTCTTCCCACCTAAGAAAATATTGCGCTAATTTATTTATAGTAACTTTTTAACGTAATACATTGAGCATCAGCTGAGTTGAAATAGGAGAGTGAGAGAGAGAAAATGCCAGACGTAAGCCAAAGTAAAATGTGTTGTTTTATTTTGAATTATTTTAAGCATTTGTTTTGCAGTTTATTGTGCTGGTATCTGATGGCTTTATTATTGTAATATTAGTGTTGAAAGCCTTTTTTAAATGGCAGTCCAAGGGTGAAGCTAACCTGATTCTGTAGCTAACTAAGGCTGAAAGGCACTTCATGTTGGTGTGCTTGATTAATCTTTTGCTTAAAAATAGTTTGAGTCAGCCACTTCATCCAAATCCTGGTTCACATCCAGTTCCAAATACTTACTCTCTCAGAGATACTGTCATATACAGGCCTGTGATCCAGCACTATCTTCGGAGTGTTAAATGCAAAGCGTAAGCACGATGCAGGTTGCACGTACTGTTCTGGCCCAAGGCACCACAATCCATTTGCTTTTAAAGCTTTCTGGTTATTTTACATAAAAAAGACTTTCAATGTCAGCGCCAAAATGGAAAGTCATTGCATTGCCTTAAAAAAATACTGCAGACATGCAGAAACAGGTGAAACCAAAATGTTAATTGCAAAAATTATTGGAAAACAACAGCTGTTTCCAAGTTCTAGGATATCGCATCCAATTGGCAGAGGACGTGCATGGTGAAATGCTACACCTTGACACTCTTAAGTTTGACAGTGAAGGGCATAGCACAAAGATACGTAAGACGAGCTAGGTCATTTAGCCCATCTTACTCATCCTTTCATGACTCTAATATTTTCCATTCCAACTGCCTTTTGAGTGACTCCCAAAATGATTGTCTTCGCCGCACTACTCAGATACCACTATTCTTACTATCAACATTCATTGAACAAAGAACTGCTTCTTGCTTAGACCATAAGGCATGAGTATAATTAGGCCATTCGGCCCATCGAGTCTGTTCCAGCATTCAATCATGTTTTTCACATCCCCATTCTCCTGTCTTCTCCCCATAACCCCTGAAACCCTTACTAATCAAGAACCTATCTATCTCTGTCTTAAAGAACTCAGCAATTTGGCCTCCACAGCCTCCTGTGGTAAAAAGTTCCACAGATTCACCACCCTCTGGCTGAAGAAATTCCTCCTTATCTCTGTTTTAAAGGATCGTCCCTCTCGCCTGAGATTGTGAGATTTTAGTTGTGCACTTGTCTTTTTCCAGTTGTAATTGTATTCCTCTTCCACTGCAACTCCCCCACCCCGCACAACTCAGTGTTACAATCAGGGTTTATCTTAATATTGCTCTCAAGATTGAGTTTCTTTTAAGCTTTCTGGAGGATTCCTTCCTATCTGCTTCCTCTAAAGGCTGGGGTGTCCATGTCTTCTTTAAATAACCACAACCCTAATGATTAAGATGGTATCTCTACCATCATTTGGGCCTGGGTGGTTCTGGTTGCTAGGTAAAACCATTTTGCCCATCTCTTCATCCATCTGAAATGGTTGGTGCCATTTAGCAGAATGATAAGTCTATATGGTGGCGAGCAAATGTGCAAAGTTTTGGTCTGCATTTAATACCTAACGCTTTTGCTTCTTTGACTTTGAATTAAAAGCAACACCTAAATGTTTTGAGTTACTTGAATATTTCTGTGTTGGAAAGATGGCTTCCTGCTTGCATCCAATTAAAAAAAAGCTTGGTCACCTATTTTGCACTTATTTTTGATTTGTAACCTTTTTTTTATTGTTGCAGTCCAGGCAAAAGTGTAATGTAATAATAAAAAAGACATTCAACTCTTGATGCCAACAAACTATGTTGAAATGAAAACTTGTAAGCTGTGGTGTGGTTCTGCCAATAGTGCAGTCACAAAGTAGAGTTTGCGTCACAACATAAATAGATTGCTGTCAACACGAATTGCAAATATAACTATAGCTCAGTTTGTGTTCCTCAGGCTTTTATACTGTAGCGTGAATTTGGTACAGTTGGAAGGGCTTTATACCTGAGGCAAAATGGCACTGGAACCCCCAATCCAGAAGTGCCTCCTTCTTCCCTGCCCTCCTGTTGAAGAGGTCAACTTCTCCTTGAGAGAGGTCAGGTATCGTTTGTGAGAAATAAGGTACCATGTTGGGATTTTTAAGATTGACACAAATGTGAATAAGCTCTGTGGAACTGTCAAGCTTTCAAGTCATTCAAATCTCCTGTCCTTTAAATTTTGAGAAAAAAAACCAGCCAGCTGCGATTCTCATTTGAAAAATATTGCTGCTTGTAATTTCAAGAGGTGTTTGTTGACAGAAGCCTGATGGTTACCATTACAGGATTAATGCTACTTGACTGCTCCCATCACCTATCATTATCACAATGGGATGGGCCAGCAAATCCACAGTTTGATTGACACTCCAAGTGGTTATAAAGCAATTAGGTGTTATGTGGGGCTATGAACTGCAACATTTGTTTTCATGAGAGGTTAAGAACTGGAAAAAATGTAACTACATTTAATGGGCTTGTATCAACAAACATTTTTTTTATATAGTGAAGCTTGTGATAGGTAACTAGAAATTTATTTTATTTCACCATGACCTGTGCAGCCTGCTCATGATTAATACTGGGTGAATTGACAGGGAGGGTGTAAAGGAAAATAATGGTGGGTGTAGAGTCTGGGTTGGAACAGGTTGGCGCTAAGTTGGCACAGGGGCTACAAATTTTATGGGGATTTGTTTGGTGTCAAAGTTTGGTATGGCATCAGGGTTATGGGTTATGGGGATAATTGTGGTGTAATGGAATGCCATGAGTTGACATTAATTTGGCATGGGGTTATAATGGGCTTTCAGTGTGGGTAGTGAGGCATAGGTTGGCTTGGAGGGTATGAGTAATCATGGGGGTGGAGGACATGAGATGGCATGAGTTAGCATGGATATGCATGGGGAGTGTGGAGAGTTGTGTGTGAGTGGGTGAGCCTTCTGCCTCATTTCTCTATTGGTCTGCATGCCAAATGCCCGAGGGCAGTGTTACTGAATGATGCTGAGGTTGTGTGTGACTTCCTACCACAAATACTTTGAGAAACATGGCAAAACATGGTGCCACGGTGATTAGCACTGCTCTCTCACATCGCCGGGGCCCAGGTTCAATTCCGAACTTGGTGACTGTGTGGAGTTTGGACTTTCTCCCAGACACAGGCTTCCTCCGGTTGCTCCGGTTTCCTCCCACAGTCCAAAGGTGTGCAGATGAGGTGGATTGGCCATGATAAATTGCCCTTTAGTGTCCAAAGATGTGCGGGCTAGGTGGATTTGCCACACTAAATTGCCCTTTAATGTCGAAAGATGTGCAGGTTAAATGGATTGGCCATGCAAAATTTTCCCTTGGTTTCCAATGGTTAGGTGGGGCTACGGGGAGGGGGCAGGGGTTTAGAGTGAGCCTAGGTAAAGTGTTCTTTTGGCGGATCAGTGCAGACTGGATGGGCTGAATGGCCTCCTTCTGGGTATTCTGTGATTCTATGAAACAGCGTTCTTGAGGTAATAATAATAATAATAATCTTTATTGTCACAAGCCGGCTTACATTAAAACTGCAATGATGTTATTGTGAAAAGTCCCTCATCGCCACATTCCGGCACCTGTTCGGGTACACGGAGGGAGAATTCAGAAAGTCAAATTCACCTAACATCACGTCTTTCGGGACTTGTGGGAGGAAACCGGAGCGCCCGGAGGAAACCCATGCAGACACGGGGAAAAGGAGACTGAGGGCTGGAGACAGTGGAGGACAACAGAAGGGCATGCGGAGCTTTAGTTATAAGGATGCACATTTTGAATTGCAGGTTTGGGGGGAACTGGAAGCCAACATAATTCAATAGACAGGAGGGATGGGTGACGGCACTTGGTGTGGAATAGGATACAGGCACGGGCACAAGAGGTTTAGACTGGATCAAGTTTGTACAGTAGATGGTCAGGAGAGCATTGCTGTGGTCAGTTCTGCGGGTGGCAGATCTATCAGTATGTTGAAAAGAAATGTGCTGATACAATCCTGCTGCCTTGCAGCCAATAACATCCATTTTCGATTTGCCATGTCCAATTATTCAATGTGATTTTGGTTGTGAACTTTCCATTGGTTATCCAAATTGAAACCTTCAAACAGAAGCCCTGTTTTTCATAAACCTCCTGTTCGATGGTGTTCTTCGAGGAGTCGGTGTGTTTACTATCAACACCAGGCAAACAACTGGAGGATGATTCACTCAATGGAGCTGTTTCCAGCTAAATAAATGCTGGAAAATATCTCGGATATTTTTAAGTGCAATCTTCACAGAGATAAGAT
This sequence comes from Scyliorhinus canicula, assembly GCF_902713615.1. Lineage (NCBI taxonomy): Eukaryota > Metazoa > Chordata > Chondrichthyes > Carcharhiniformes > Scyliorhinidae > Scyliorhinus > Scyliorhinus canicula. The sequence goes on from NC_052163.1 coordinate 18,343,208, forward strand.
CAAGAATTTGACAACAATGAGCAGAAGTTATTTGGCACACTGGTGATTATATACAAGACAGCTACCGGCAGTGTCATTTATCAGTGTCATTTATGTGGTGTGCAATAAAATAACCCAACATGTTGCAAGATATCTCAGTCACACCAGAGTTCACGGCCTATCTAATTGTAGAGGGGCAAACAACGCTTCCCCATACTCCTCATTGCATTTAGCTTCAGTATTGCAGAACTTAAATTCTCTCCCTTTCACGCGATGACACACAAATGTCTGAATGAAATTTTCAACATGTTGTTTCTCAAAACAAAGCAGAACAAGTCGGTTCCACTTGAATTCCAGAGTGGGATTTTCTTTGACTCTACTCCATGAAGGTCAGGGGTTACTTCTGTATTCGGTCCGGGCCTAGTTTCCCGGGTAACTGAGTGTGAAATACAGAGGTGCACGCTCCTGATCGGATGCCGTTGCAGCTGGCAGGAAAACATTGCTCAGTAACTGCATCAAGATCAGCGCTGAAACACTCGGAGGGGAAACGGTCACACACAGAGGAGTCCTGAATACCAGGGAGGGATCCTTTTTCAAGCCTCAAACTTGGCTAGGGTCTAAAATCTGTGGGGGGGGGGGGGGGTCGCTCCTGTTTTCAGGGCAGGATTGGTGGCGGGGCTGAGAGGTCTCGGCGGGATTTTCCTTTGCCATTGTTTCTGTACCCTGCCAATGGCATAATGGGTATCCTGACATTGAACATCGGGATCCCCATTTGAATATAGTTAAATCACATTATCAGGCCTATAGGAAGGATGTGGAAGCTTTGGAAAAGGTGCAAAGGAGATTTACCAGGATGTTGCCTGGAATGGAGAGTAGGTATAACGAGGAAAGGTTGACGGTGCTAGGCCTTTTCTCATTAGAACGGAGAAGATTGAGGGGCGACTTGATAGAGGTTTATAAGATGTTCAGGGGAATAGATAGAGTAGACAGTCAGAGACTTTTTCCCCAGGTGGAACAAACCATTACAAAGGGACATAAATTTAAGGTGAATGGTGGAAGATATAGGGGGGATGTCAGAGGTAGGTTCTTTATCCAGAGAGTAGTGGGGACATGGAGTGCACTGCCTGTGGAAGTAGTTGAGTCGGAAACATTAGGGACCTACAAGCAGCTATTGGATAGGTACATGGATTATGGTAGAATAATGGAGTGTAGATGAATTTGTTCTTAAGGGCAGCATGGTAGCATTGTGGATAGCACAATTGCTTCACAGCTCCAAGGTCCCAGGTTCGATTCCGGCTTGGGTCACTGTCTGTGTGTAGTCTGCACATCCTCTTCGTGTGTGCATGTGTTTCCTCCGGGTGCTCTGGTTTCCTCCCAAAGTCCAAAGATGTGCAGGTTGGGTGGATTGGCCATGATAAATTGCCCTTAGATTATCATAGAATTTTGGACACTATGATTAAACTAGGACAAAAGTTCGGCACAACATTGTGGGCCGAAGGGCCTGTTCTGTGCTGTATTTCTCTATGTTCTATATCTCCCCCCCACCCCCCACCCGCCTCCTTCCCGGCTGTTAAGTTGTCCATTCACATTGGTGATGCACTATCAATTACGCAAAGAAGAGAGTAGATTGTAATTGAGGCTTTATTACACAGAGATGTGTGGCCTCCTGCAGCAGTTGACGAAATGGCTGCTGTATGGGGAGCACACATATTTATACTCCACCTACTGGGCGGAGCCAGCAGGCAAGGATCTACCCCCGTACCTGTAGTACAGGGGCCTTACCATAATGCACCTATATCAACATCCTATATATACAATATATACATCAGTGGTGACTACCACAATTGGCATGAGGGCACTTAATGTAAATCACAACCGGTCCCTCATGATGTGAACCTGGCAAGCAGAATTCATGGGGCACAGAGGGAGGGGTTGGGCGAGAATTATGCTTAGTCATAGCTTCCTTGTCACTGTGCCCAGGGAGCAGTGCCAGGGGCAGTGTAAGGGGGCAGTGTCAGGGGGCTGTGCCAGGAGTGGGTTTTCTGTGTTCTGTGGGGAGGGAGTGATACATAGATGGGTGTTGCATGGGGAGGGGGGGGGGGGGGGGGGGGGGGGGGTGTGGTTCTGTGGGGTGGAGCACTATTTTATTTTTAATTGGGTGTTCAGCAGGGTGGGCTCAATCAGAGCTCACCCACCAGCGTCACGTCGTGGGCTCCGTAACATTTTGTTTTACTGAGCGCTGAAGAGTATGGTGGAGAAAGCCGTCGTCGGGGCCAACAGCTTGCACCCGCTTTTTAACCCCCCACCCCACCACTTTGCAAAATAATCAGAATATTCCACCACCGGTGTTTGCGTTCCGAGGTGCAGGGGAGATGCCTAACAATGGCCCATCTCCCTCTTAATTAGATGTGCTACCTCTCATCCAGCTGGTTTCTGAATTTAGAGGGAGCCAGAGCAGCGAACAGGATGGAGCAAGTCTCCAGGTTCTGCCTCTCAGCCATCATTTCTGTGCAGTGAGTGTGGAAGGGGTGTTGCAAGGCCTCTCTGGCTGGGTGGTACAGTAAGTCCAACACCGGCATCTCCACATCTCAGACTGGGGTAGAGGGACGACAGGTGTTACGGGAGGCTCATTTTCTTCCATTTTGTCACTTCTCTCCAGGCTGTTTTATGGTTCCTAAGCAATGGAAAATATAGGCACTAGTGTCAAGTAGCAATGACCTTGTACTCTAATTATAAAATGATTAAGAACATGCGTAAGAAAAGTAACGCATGTGGCAAGTTATGTAGCCCAGTGAATTTCTTAGAATTTACAGTGCAGAAGGAGGCCATTCGGCCCATTGCGTCTGTACCACCTCCTGGAAAGAGCACCCTACCCAAGGTTAACACCTCCACCCTATCCCCATAACCCAGTAACCCCACCCAACGCTAATTTTGGACACTAAGGGCAATTTATCATGGCCAATCCACCTAACCTGCACATCTTTGGACTGTGGGAGGAAACCGGAGCACCCGGAGGAAACCCACACGGGGAGGATGTGCAGACTCCGCGCAGACAGTGACCCAAGCTGGGATCGAACCTGGGACCCTGGAGCTGTGAAGCGATTGTGCTGTCCACAATGCTACTGTGCTGCCCTTAATATCATTCCTATCATTCTTTAAATTTCTCATCCCGGTGTCTAATTGTGTAGAGCAGTGCTAACATTGTTAATTGTACGACATTGTTTGATTATTTCAAGCATTTAACACTTTTTGAGCAAAAATGCTCTTCGATACCTGTCATAAATTTAAATGAACGTGTTACCATCATGGGTTGACTGTTTTACCTCTTTCTCTCTCCTCATTTGACTGCATCAGATTTGTTTTTGAAAAGGATATATTTTCCAACACAATCAGCGTTTAATTGGCCATAAAAAAACCAAACCAGACAGGTTTTATTGAGTCTAATTGAACTGATCTGAGTAAAATAATAAAAAGACATTCCAACTGTCGCACCCAAACACACACACACACACCTATAATTCACAGACACACACAAATATGGATTACAGAGTGTGAAGGATAGATTAATCAAAGTAGAGTCCAGATAAATAAAAGCGGTGTACTGTGTGTAGTTGGCGACTCGGCTGGCTTCAGGCTGAAGTTGGTAGCCTTGCGACTTTCCCTCGGTGTTCCCAATGTTCCTGATTTAGACAGCAGATTTGGCTGTTCCCCTGGAGACAGTAATGAGGGTTTGGTTTCAATCAAGGAGTCTCTGTCTGCAGCAAGGGTGTCCTTGGGTGGTTACGGTCAACCAGCAGGCCTTGAAGCTGGCAAGGTGGGTTAGAGAGGGAGGGAGGAAGGAAGGGGGGGACCCCATTCGGGTCTTTTCTCATCACCGTCTCAGTGCTTGGCCTCTAACTGCAGACAAAGCAGAGGTTTAAACACACAAAGGGTGGGCATGTGACGTGAACTAGTCTTTCAAACATGGCCATAATTAGTATACACCTTCTTGTAATTTAATTAGTTTGTCCAGGAATCTTCTATTAAAATTATTTCTTATCAGTTATATTTTATACACATCAAAATATCTCTTTAACCACTTAACCACTTTAACCAGGGGCTGGTTTAGCTCTCTGGGCTAAATCTCTGGCTTTTAAAGCAGACCAAGCAGGCCAGCAGAATGGTTCGATTCCCGTACCAGCCTCCCCGGACAGGCGCCGGAATGTGGCGACTAGGAGCTTTTCACAGTAACTTCATTGAAGCCTACTTGTGAAATAAGCGATTTTCATTTCATTATTATAGAAGTAGAACAGAACTTCTTCTAACTCACGGCCGGAAAGCATCTTCTCCAATAGGTTTTGTAGCTAATGATCAAAGCTGACTGGAGCATTGCAAATTTGCTCTGTATGATAATAGTTTACATCCTCCGACAAATGAAGACTTTTGTACCTATTAGTAGAATTAATGAATTAGCTGGAACTAAAGTGGACATTATATTCCGCTGTCAGAATTAAAGGACATTTGCTTGCATGCCTGGGTTTACGTCTTGGTAGCATTCCAACTCTTCATAGCATTTTAACTCAAGCTAACCCTAGCTCATGCCAATCAGATAAAATTGGGACAATTACTATCAAGCATCAGAGACTGTTTGTATATGTTAATATGTGCGGGTTGATAGACTGTGGAAGTGAAAAATTGAATTTCCCTAATAACACTGACAAATGGGATTCCCATAGCTCCTTTAACATAGTAACATTTCTCAGAACTTCATAGAAGTATTATCAAACACCAAAATATTGGTCAGGTGACAAAGAGTTGGTTGGTGTCCTTACCTCTTGTGGGGAAATTCCGGACAGGTCAGTTCTCGGAGGTTCCAAGAGCGGATCTCTGAGCAGGTACTGTGTCCATCGATTCGGTTTGTGCTCGTCGGGTACGATTGGAATCACTTGCATTGTCTTATTGACTGACCCACAAAATATTTTATTCAGAATGCACAGGGCAGAGATTGGATATTGGTAAAGAGGTTGAGGTTCACAGTTAGTGCAGAAAAAGATCATTGTTGCAATTATATCGGTGCACATTTTGCATACCTGAAAAGCTGCTTTAATAAATGCAGCAAAACAACTTCTGCAGTATAATCACAAATCAAGCTCAGCGCCAGTTCCATTTTTGTCCTACAGCAAGGTCACTTGGATTAAGTAGCTTCACAAGGCTGTTTTGACTTCAGACTAGTTGGAGTAAAAGTCAATTTTGTAATCTTAAGAGTTAAGGAAGAGCTCAGTATATCTCCTGGGGTGCCATTGCAATGGTGGGCGGGATTCTCTGGTCCTGAGGATAAGTGTTGATGCCGTCGTAAACGCTTGTCGCGTTTAACGACGGCGTTAACAGGCCTCTGGGAGCAGTGATCCTGCGCCCGACAGGGGGCCAGAATAGCACTGGAGCGACTCACGCAGCTCCAGCTGCCATTACTGGCATCAAACAGGCGGCGTGGGTCTGCGCATGCACGCTACGGCCGGCACAAATTCGCACATGCGCGTTATGACCGGCGTGATCTCGTGCATGCGCGCTAGTTTCCTTCTCCACGCCGGCCCCGATGCAAAATGGCGGTGGGCTACAGGGGCCCGGCAAGGAGGAACATAGGCCCCCACAAGGTGAAGCCGGCCGCTGATCAGTAGGCCCCGATCGCGGGCCAGACCACGGTGGAGGCCCCCCCCCCCCCCCCCCCCCCGGGTCGGATCCCCCCTCACCAGGCTGCCCCCCCCCGTAGGATGAACGGCAAAGTCCTACCGGGTAGGAACACATGTGAACGGCGCCGGTGGGACTCGGCCTATCTCAGCGGCCACTCGGTCCATCGCACGTGGAGAATTTCCGGGGGGGAGCCGTGTTGAGCGGCCCCCGACCAGCGCCGCACCGGCGCCAATGGCGCCAATTCTCCGGTCACCGGAGAATCGGCGGACCGGCATCAGAGCGGCGTCACGTGAATCGCGGCCCCAGCCCAGGTTCGGAGAATCTGTGTCTGAATGAGGAGAAATAGGGATCAAAAAATACATATTTCAAGGGCCATTCTTGCAATTTTCTCTGGGGTAACTTTTTGATTTTCGTGGGTTACTTCTTGGTCTTCAGGGGATGCTTTTCCATCCTCGCTAATTTCTTTATTCAGTGATGCAGTGAACCAGTGACGCTACCTTCCAAACTTGTGTTGACATATGAGGTAGTTGTGCTCACACAGAAGAAGAACTAGAAGAATTCATCAACTTCCTCAATAATCATCACACCTCCATTAAACGTAACACCACAACACACAAGGAAAGCGTCAATTTATTAGACACCACAGTATTTAAATTGACACAAGTAAGCAACTGGCATAAGTCGGCAACAAAAGTTTTTTTCAAGTAACTGACACATAGTTCTCTACACAAAATGCCCTCATCCTACGGGCAGCACGGTAGCACAAGTGATTAGCACTGTGGCTTCACAGTGCAAGGGTCCCAAGTTCAATTCCCAGCTGGGTCACTGTCTGTGCGGAGTCTGCACGTTCTCCCCGTGTGTGCGTGGGTTTCCTCCAGGTGCTCCGGTTTCCTCCCACAGTCCAAAGACGTGCAGGTTAGGTGGATGGGCCGTGATAAATTGCCCTTAGTGACCAAAAAAAGGTTAGGAGGGGTTATTGGGTTACGGGGATCGGGTAGAAGTGAGGGCTTAAGTGGGTCGGTGCAGACGCGATGGGCCAAATGGCCTCCTTCTGTACTGTATGTTCTATGTTCTAAGCATGCCTTCCAAGGGCTCATGAAGTTACAGCTAATGTGTTTGGTAGGGGGATTGGCCACACTAAATTACCCCTTAATTGGGAAAACAATCAAGTACTCTAACTTTATAAAAATATATACATGAACAAAGATAGAAGATTTTAACCCGGCGTTATTATCCTTTTACTCTGGGATCTTAATGTCAACTTTCAATTGAATAATTTACCTAGCATTGATACTGATCTAGCATCAATTGCTGTTGTGGAAACCTTTACCACCATATGTGTTCAGAAATGTTTTGTGATTTTACTTCTGAAAGGCCTGGTTCAAATATTTGGACCATGTTTCCTATTCCTAGACTCCCCTAAATTAGGTGACCATTTGTCTGTACATATATCTGTCCTTCAGCCCTTTTCATTCTGAGGGTTGGCCAATCTTTCCACTGATTTTTATTCTCCACTGCCTGTCCCATACAGAGGCCAGTTCACATTCTGATGTTATCCATGCCGTCTTGTGACTTCCTTGGGCATGTTTTCCAGGTGTGTTTCATTGCATTATAGCGTATTAAGCCTAATGCATAAGCCAATGGAAGGACTATTTAGTTTCAAAACATTAACTCTGTTTCTCTCTGCAGATGCTGCCAGACCTGCTGAGTTTATTCAGCATTTTCTGTTTCCATCCTGTTGACTTGCATTACCTCTTCCCCCAAACACTCCCCTCCTTTTTGCCCATTATGTCCAAAATATGTGATTGTCCATGATATCGCTATCTCATACAATTTCCTCTGAACACCAACTTTTATGAGCACCCACTCATTTGCCTGCTTGGCCGATGATGTCACCCGTAATATCCTTCTGAATCTATTTTATTCAAACCGTCTCTACTTGACGGTCAAGGTACAGAGCCATATATTGTCACCGGCACACAAGGGCTATCAGAAGATGGATTTTAATTGTTATTCAGATGCTGTGGCTACTCCATATTCTTTTAAGTGAGTTCATAAGACCCCGCCCCTTGTTAGTCTTGCCCGAATTTCTTTGGTAGACTGCATCTCCCATCATGAACCATAGAACCAAAGAATTCTTACAGTACAGAAGGAGGCCACTTGGTCCATCGGGTCTGCACCGACCCGCTGAAAGAGCACCTAGTAGGCCTACCTAGGCCTACTCCCCCATTCTAGCCCCATAACCCATAACCCCACCTAACCTGTATATCTTTGGACACTAAGAGACAATTTAAAATGGCCAATCCAGCTAACCTGCACATCTTTGCACTTCATGAGTAATGCAAGATAGAAAGTTATCAACATGTTCAAAGTGTTCAGAATATTACAGGTATTTTCAACCACCCCTATCACCTTTGTCTTGTGGACATTGATCAAGAGACTTTTTCTGGTCAACTTGTTTATGATGATTGATCAGCGATTGATAGATTGATCATTTACCTCATTACATTTCCTTCATTACAACAGTGACTACACTTCAAAAGTATTTCATTGACTGCAAAGCACTTTGGAATGTGTTTAAGTCATAAAAAGCACTTTAAAAATGTAAGTTATTCAGTACTGTTTGGGACCACAGTGTGTATAAAATGGTTGCATATATGTCTCTCAGTCACTGAACCTCAGGTAATTCACAGGATGTGAAACACTTTGAAATGTGATAACACAAAAGCTCAGACCATTGCTTCCTTTCGCACAATAATTGCATCATCCCAACAGCCCAATCAACTTCTTGTGCAATGCATTCGATCAGCTCTATCTGTCCTTACCATATCACTGGCAAATCAGTTCCTAACCCAATATTAATTGGCACAGCATTAAGGTGAGGTAGGTTTACAGGGATAGGGCGGGGAAGTGGGCTTGGATAGAGTGCACCTTCGGAGGGTGGGTGTGACTCAATGGACAGAATTACTTCCTTCTCTACTGTAGGGATTCTATGATTAACAGTTCTAAATTGGAATCTATTGCATTTATCAATCCTTGATTTACTGTGGAAGAGGGCAGAATCTTAAATCCTGCTTGAGATGTTTTGTTTTTATGTGCGTGTCCTCCAGTTCAAACTGTGATGTGCATTTATATGGATACGTAGAAAATAGGAGCAGGAGGAGACCATTTGGCCCTTCGAGCCTGCTTTGTCATTCGTTATGATCATGGATGATCATCCAATTCAATAGCCGAATCTTGACTTCCCCCCATATGCTTTGATCCCTTTTGCTCCAAGTGCTACATCTAACTCCTTCTTGAAAACATAAATGGCGTCAACTACTTTCTGTGGGAACAAATTCCACAGGCTCACCATTCTCTGGGTGAAGAAATTTCTCCTCATCTCTGTCCGAAATGGTCTGCCTCGTATCCTCAAACTGACCACTGGCTCTGGACATCCCCACCATTGGGAACATCCTTTTCGCATCTACCCTGTCTAGTCCTATTAGGATTTTATAGGTTTCACTCTTCTGAATTCCAGTGACTACAATCCTAACCAACTCAATCTCTCCTCATATGTACACCCTGATATCCCAGGAATCAATCTGATAAACCTTTGCTGCACTCCCTCTCGAGCAAGAACATCCTTCCTCAGATCAGGGGCGGGATTCTCCCCTACCCGGAGTGACGGGGGGTCCCGGCGTAGGGGAGTGGGGCCAACCACTCCGGGGTGGGGCCTCCCCAAAGGTGGGGAATTCCTCCCACCTTTGGGGGCTAGCCCCGCGCCGGAGCGGTTGGCACCAGAGGACTGGCGCAATAAACCGGTGCCCCCAGCAGCGGGGCTGGCCGAAAGGCTTTGACCGGTCGGCGCATGCGCCGGCGGTGACGTCAGCGGCCAGCTGCCGCTGACGTCACCACCGGCGCATGCGCGATGTGGGTTTCTCTTCTGCTTCCGCCATGCGGAGGCCGTGGCAGCTGCGGAGGAGAAAGAGTGCACCCAGGGCATTGGCCTGGAGTCTGAGCGGGGGGCCCCGATCGCGGGCCAGGCCACCGTGGGGGCAACCCCGGGGTCCGATCGCCCCCCGCCCCCCCAGGACCCCGGAGCCCGCTCGCGCCGCTGATCCCGCCGCCACCAGAGGTGGTTCAAGCCTCGGCGGCGGGAGAGGCCTCCCAGCGGCGGGACTTCGGCCCATTCGGGCCGGAGAATCGCCGCAGGGGCCTCGCCGATCGGAGTGGCGAGAATCCCGCCACTGCCACTTCCCAGGTGGCGGAGAATCTCTGCCATGGTGCGGGCCGGATTTTTGGCGGCCCCAGGCGATTCACCGACCCTGCTGGGGTCGGAGAATTTCACCCAAGAAGACCAAAACTGCACACAATATTCCAAATGTGGTCTCAACGGGGCCCTGTATAATTGCAGTAAGAAGTCTTACAACACCAGGTTAAAGTCCAACAGGTTGTTACATGTATAATTTCAGCAAGACATCTCTGTTCCTGTACTCAGATCCTCTCACTATGAAGGCCAACATACTGGGCGGGATTCTCTGATCATGGGTCTAAGAGTTGGCGCCGTCATAAACGCAGGAGCATTTTACGCCGGTGTCAACAGGCCCCTAGAAACAGCGATCCTGCGCCACACAGGGGGCCAGCACGGCACTGGAGAGCCTCACGCTGCTCCATCTGCCGAAACCGATGTCAGAACAGGCGCCGCAGGTCTGCGCATGCGCGTTACGACTAGCGTGAGTTCACGCATGCGCGCTATGGCCGGCACAAATTCACGCATGCACATGGGTTGCCTTCTCCGCGTCGGCCCCAACGCAACATGGCGGAGAGCTCCAGGGGCCCAGCGCGGAGGAACATAGGCCCTCACCAGGATAAGCCCGCCCGGTGATCGGTAGGCCCTGATCGCGGGCCAGGCCACTGTGGAGGCACCCCCTGAGGTTGGATCCCCCCTCCCCCCAACAGCCCCCCCCTCCCCCCCCCCGCAATATGAATGCCAAGGTCCTGCTGGGTAGGACCACACATGAATGGCGCCGGAAGGACTCGGCCTATCTTGGCGGGCACGCGGCTCATTGAGCGCTGAGAATCTCCGGGGTGGCCGCGTTGAGCGGCCCCAGACTGGCTAGCGCCAATTCTCCGTTGACCGGAGAATTGGCAGACCGGTGTCTTGGCGGCGTCGTGTGTATTGCGCCCCCCGCCGGCGATACTCCGACCCGGCGAGGGGTCTGAGAATCCTGCCCACTATTTACCTTCTTTATCGCCTGCTGCACTTGCATGCTTCCCTTCAGTAACTGGCGTACGAGGACATCCAGATCTCATTGCACATCCCCGTCTCCTAATGTATGGCCATTCAGATAATAGTCTGTCTTCCCGTTTTTGTTACCAAAGTGGATAACCTCGCATTTGTCTAAATTACATTGTATTTGCCATTCATTTGCTCATTCACTCAACTTGTCCAAATCACACTGAAGGATCTCTGCATCCTCCACACAGCTCACCACCCCCCCCCCCCCCCCCCCCCCACCCCACCCATCCAAGTTTGTGTCAGCTGCAAATCTGGAGATATTTAATCTCATTCACTCATCCACATCATTAATATACATATACATCGATTCCTGCGGTACCCCACTAGTCACTGCCTGCCATTTGGAAAAAGACCTGTTAAATCCTACTCTCTCCTGCCTGCCAAACAATTTTCCATCCGTCTCAATACATTACCCCTAATTCCATGCATTTTAACTTTACACACTAATCTCTCATGTGGGGCATTGCCGAAAGCCTCCTGAATATCCAAATAAACCACATCCACTGGCTCCCCCTCATCAACTCTACTAGTTACATACTCAAAGAATTTCAGTAGATTTGTCAGGCATGCTTTCCATAATTCATAATTCCATGCTGTCTCTGTCCGATCCTGCCACTACTTTCTGAGTGCAGTCCTGTAAAAACTTTGACAATGGATTCTAGAATTTTCCCCACTCCCGACTTCAGGCTTACTGGTCTATAATTCCCTATTTTCTCTATACTCTCCTTTCTAAATAGTGGAGTTACATTAGCTACCCTACAATCTGCAGGAACTGTTCCAGAGTCTATAGAATCTTAGAAGAATACCATCAATGCATCCATTATTTATCGAGCCACTTCCCTAAGTACTCTGGGATGTAGATTATCAGGCCCTGGGGATTTATCAACCTTCAATACCATCAATTTCCTCAACACCATCTCTGCTAATATTGATTTTCAGTTCCTCCCTCTCTGCGTTCCCCAACCTTTCAGACTGTGTCCTAATTTGTGAAGACAGAACTAAAGTATGTATTTAGTTACTCAGGTATTTCTTTGTCTTCCATTATAAATTCCCCTGTTTCCGAATTTACCCATTGAAATTTTTACAGTCAGTTTGCATATTCCCTGCAAGCTTACTTTCGTACTCTATTTTCCCCATCCTAATCAATCCCTTGGTCCTCCTTTGCTGAATTCTAAACTGCTTCCAATTCTCAGACTTGTTGTTTTTCTTGTATGCTTCTTTGATCGAATACTATCTCTAATTTCCCTTGTAAACCATGGTTTGGCCACCTTTCCCATTTTACTTTTATCCATTTCTCTTAGTATTTTTTGAAAACCTGGATCACAATTCCCTTAAATGTTCATAAAAATACATTGAGATGAAAAGCATCGCTCAGAGTCTGACATCACAGAGTTTCCTTCTCATTCCACTCAAACCAACATATCAAAGTGTAAACATTCCTAAAATTGCACGCATGGGCTAATACCCAATAAATAATAATATGGTTCATGGCAGCTTCTCATTGACCAGGTACTTTCAGTAAATGGTTGATAATCCTTTTTTCCCCTTTCCTTCTTTGCTGATGGAGATCCCCTTGACATGTACCCGTGATTAATGTCCTCTGTTCCATTATGCAAAACATACATTTATTGTCAGCAAAATGCCTCCACCATTCCTTAGCTGAGCCATTCGCTTGGAATTTTAAATCTTTGCAGTATCCGTTTTGCTTGTCTCTGATCACAAAGCTCTGGATCATTTTCCCGCACTATCATCATTAGATTAACAGTCTGTAAATCTCCCATTGACCTCTGAGCTATGCTGAAGTTCCTAACTACAACTCCTGTCTTTATGGAGCTCCAGCAAATATTAACCAGAGCCTTTCCTAGCACTATATGTGGTTATTTGAGGATATTGTGGTATGTATCATTTGGGCAAAGTGCTCTGCACACAATTAGCCCATTAATATTCTCCCGAACACATGCCTTACTAACTTCCACACAGAGTACAGATTCCCTAACCAGTTTGGACCTGGATTTTATCCATATTTGTTTCTTGATGACCAATTTATTATTAAGTTTCTGGTCCCAGTGATGTTTCTATTCAAGCTATTGCTTAAAGATTCAGCTACTTTGTAACACTTTGGCCTGGATTTTGCAGAATCCCCGGGGTATGGACCGGCAGGCGGCAGGAGGCAGCTTAAAATTGGGAGCCATACGGGTGGCATGGTGGTGCACTGTTGTCTTACGGCGCTGAGGACCCGGATTCATTCCTGATCCTGGGTCACTGTCCGTGTAGAGATAGCACATTCTCCCCGTGTCTGCGTGGGTCTCACCCCCACAAACCAAAAAAGATGTGCAGGGCAGATGAATTGGCCACACTAAATTTCCCCTTAATTGGGAAACAAAGAATTGGGTACTCCAAATTTACTTTTTTTTAAAAGTGTGAGCCATGCCACAGGCATTGTTTCCTATGCCTACTCATCTTTCCTTGCCTCCGCCACAATTGTACCAATGGTGGGGGAGGCATCTCGAGGCCTATCGGCCCATTTGCCAATTTAATCTCCAAAGTGGCCAGTTAATTGCTAACACTGGGATTTTACCCACAACATGAAAGGCCCATGCCAAGTGTGCAACTTGGCAGGTTCCACTGCTCAGCCTGGTAGCCGTTCAAGGCCAGTGGCTCCTATTCTCATCAACTTGCCCTCTTCCCCCCCCCCCCCCCCCCCCCACCCTAAGCTTACCAAGCCCCACCTTTACCCTCTTTCCCCACTCTCCTGCTCTTTCATCCTTATTCTCCACCTTCCTCACCCTTTAGCCAGGATCGGCCATCCTGGCCCAAGTGAAATCCCAGACTTACCTTAAATCTGGGCTCCATCACAACTTGCTTCCATCCAGGGCTTGTTGCAGTGCCAGCAATGGCCACCATTCCTGGTGGCACTGCTGGAACCAGAAAGCTGCTGGCCAGTGTCTGGGAACTCTTTGAGGTGAGACTTCCTCCCAATAAGAGCGGAAGGACCTCCACAAGACAATTAATGACCGAACAGTCATTAAATGGACCCACCCTCGAATTTATGGCAGGAAGGAGGGGAGGAGGTGATGGGTCCTGTTTATGTTCTTATTAATTTAGTAATTCAAGCTGAACGGAATCTATTGAAAAGAAAATACTAATCACAATAGCAGTGAACAAATCCTTGCATGGGTTCATTTACTTACACAGAAGTTTGCACTTCAGAATAGCTTGGAGGTCAACTTGGAGGTGCTCTGAACAGTAGTTTTTAATATTGGGTACTTACACAAATGTTCAGGCCCTGCAATGCATTTTAGAAAACTCCCATAACCGACATTATCAGAAGTGTGAACACAAGTTGGTGGATCTCTGCAGGAAATATTCTGGAAGATTAAGGGGGAAGATTTTCATTGTATATAGGTTTATTATTTCATATTATCAAAGCTGTCAAGCAAAATAAACACAAGTCTTTTCTCATCCATATTCATTCCAGTCTGAGAGCTTTTAGGAGAATTCCTGCTTCACTCCTTGACTACCTACTTATCCTCATGGTGGATAGCACAATTGCTTCACAGCACCAGGGTCCCAGGTTCGGTTCTGGCTTGGGTTACTGTCTGTGTGGAGTCTGCACATCCTCCCCGTGTGTGCGTGGGTTTCCTCCGGGTGCTCCGGTTTCCTCCCACAGTCCAAAGATGTACGGGTTAGGTGGATTGGCCATGATAAATTGCCATTAGTGTCCAAAATTGCCCTTAGTGTTGGGTGGGGTTACTGGGTTATGGGGATAAGTAGGAGGTGTTGACCTTGGGTAGGGTGCTCTTTCCAAGAGCCGGTGCAGACTCGATGGGCCAAATGGCCTCCTTCTGCACTGTAAATTCTATGATATCTATGATATATGCCATTGTAGAAAGAGTGTGTTCGAGGACATTTTCAATATTTAATCACACGCTCAAAAACATGATTCCTGAACACCTTCAATTATATTCAGGATGCCCTTCATTTTTACCTCAGTAATGAGAACACAAGCTAAATGGGCATATTCTTTACACAAACCATAGTGGCTATGAAAATGCTCCATATGACAACATACAAAGCTACCAAAGGGACATGAGGCCTGGATTCATCATTGGTGATGTTGTTATTTCTATTGTGGTGATGCAGCCAAAACATGAGAAAACTCAAATGACCATTGACATGGGTTTTGTGGAAAAGTCAGCTGGTGCTGTGCCTTGGACTGCTGGCACTAGCAACAGTTGTGCTTTACCACACTGGATTTTACTCCTCTGCTCTGCCCTCTGTTGCTAATGGAGGACAATAACAGGCATCCATCCATCATCTCTACCGCTCGGTGTTACGAAAGCTGCTAAGTCAGGTTTATCCAGGCAGTCAATCTCGGTCATCTCCAAAGCCACATTTAGGTCATCTTTTAAAATAGCAGCTGCATGTGAAGTCTGTGGTGAGTCCATGAATCGCACGTTAACTACCTGTGTGTAATGATGCAAATTGGTCCTGAACTTGTGAGGATGAATAAAACAAACACAGCAATGACAAATGTATACATCATGACATTATCCAAAAACGTTTGAACTACTGAAATGTGTGGCTCCCACATCAAACGTGGTGTGGCTTTTGATGAAGACATTGACAGCTGATGAATTTCCTCAGCTTCTCTTTGGTACCTTGCCCAACGGTCAAGCCTCAAGTGACAGCGAGTGTTGAGAGACTATTCAAATGTGGAGAGTGTCAGAGCTGAGCCTGACCTTGTTCCAACTTCATACCCGCGCACGCATTTTCCACAAACGGTTCACTGGACTGTCGTCAGGAACATAAATCTTACTTGTTTTGTTTGGCACTCCTTAGCATAGACACAATAACACTGTTTATTCATCTCCATTATTCCTCCAGCTGATATCGACTCAAACCTTTGGGGATGCTTTTGCTGGGGAAGAGATGCACTCTCCCAATCCTCATAGTCTTCATTCGAACCTCCTGCAGGGAGACGCCTGAAGAGCAGATGGCGGAGTGGGAGGGGAAGGATGGGGCAACACTTTGATTCCTCTGTCCTGCCACCATTTATCCCACTGTTCATCTAACAAAGATGGGAGTGGGGATTGCAATCTCGCTCAAGGAGCCAACAATCATGAAGGGCTTCAATATTAGTGGATTTTACATGATTCAGGAACCCACTGGTGGCACTCCCTGTATCAGACATAATTCAACAATTCTAGGAAAAAGTTGGTGGCCAGATGACAGAATTCAGACACTAACATCAATGAGTGCATCAATGCTGTGGCTGAGGTAGAAATTTCCTTTGTTCACATAACCTCATAATCACCATTGCCAATATTAGTAGATGACACATTCGTACAACATTCCTTGAACCACTGTTTTAGCATAAGCATTAATCTGTTTATCTAACCTGCGTTGGTGCCTTTGCTAAAATACCAGATGGACGAATGTGATACAACTGCACTAAGCATTTGTTTGGCAGTATTGCCAACAGAAATTTCAATTTTTATGCATTCGCAACATTGCAAACATAGTGAGAACATTTCCTAGGTTTGCTACATCCATACAAGTGGCCGTCTAAAAGGAATCTAAAAGATCAACTTTAATGTCACTTTAGTATCACTGAGTTGGTAGCAATCTCAGAGGCAAAAGGTTGAGGTCACAATTCAGTCCTGGATTTGAATATGTACCCCAGCTGATTATACGGTGTAGGGCAGAGACGGCAATATTGGAATCACTGACCCTCAGATTTAAAGTTCTGGTGGAGTAACAATCCCATGACATTATCTAAAGAAGAACAGAGGTTTTTTTTTCCATGTCCTGGCCAATATTTTCCCTTCCAGACAGGAAACAAAAAACACAGCTCAAATAGTGAATCATCACATTTTTAAACTGTGTAATGCTGCCATGTAAAGATTGGCTGCAGTGTTTACCTATACAACAAGAGCAATTGCAGTTTGTAAAACAATTAAGTTGATGCGGCACTTTGAGCCATCGTAAGTGATGTGATAAATAAATGAAAGCTCTTTTCTCTTTTATACTATTAAAATAGAATGAGTATAGCAGTAATCCTTCCTATGGTCAGTTGGACTGCACCAGTCTTCATTATATTTCTTTGAGATGCCAAGAGATCCGACATCAAACTTCTATTAACAGAATGGCAAAGCTGGCACTATGTAGAGGCACAAGGATTACACCCGTGGAAGACAAGGTCACGGCAATAAAGGAGGCACCTGCCCCAAAAAACACAACTGAATTAAAATTGTTTTGGGAGATGGTAAATGACAATGGACTATTTTTTAACCAAACGTATCAACAGCATTCGCCCTGTTGCATATTCTGCTAAAGCAACACCATCATTGTTCTTGGAAGGCTCCCCAGGAGGAAGCGTTCAGACACACAATTGCTGCATTCCTCAAACAAGTTAATAGACTTCAACCCATCCAAAAAACTGAATCACCTGTCTTTATGGTGTTGGAGCGGTGTTGGCTCATGAGATGCACGACGGCTCCGAAAGGCCAATAGTGTGTATGTCAAGAACCCTCTCAGAGTCCTAAAAAGTCACAATCGAGAAGGGAGGACTTTCAATAGTCTTTGTTGTCACAAAATTCCACCAGTACTTACATGGCAGACACTTTACCATCATTTCTGACCACAAACTACTTCTTGGTCTCAACAAAGAGAACGCTTCAGTAAGCGTTCAACAATGGGCTTAACTCTGTCCGCCAGCAAATATACTTTCAAGCACTGACCTGGAGCCAGCCAAATTAATCAGAAAGAAAGCCATGATTCACATTGTACAGCGCGGTCATCTATGGTAAATGGAGCTGCATACATACGAATCCTTGTTAGTGGATCAAGTTGGATCCCTGGAATTATTGAAAATGAAAATCGCTTATTGTCACAAGTCGGCTTCAAATGAAGTTACTGTGAAAAGCCTCTAGGCGCCACATTCCAGCGCCTGTTCGGGGAGGCTGGTATGGGAATTATTGCCTCTAAGACCGGACTCCTTTCATGCCAAGTGGAAGTGAAGGGATGAATCATTTGTAAACACGTGGACCACTTGAGTAGAGTGAAGTTCCAGCAGTCGGTGTTGCCATCAAGATATGTTTTTGAATCCGTAAGCACTGACGGACCTGATAGACCTGTATTCAAAACAACTGATTTCTCTGTGGAAGCAAAGAGTGATAAATCGCCTGTGCCAGAAGAGGTACCCATTATTGAATCATAGAATCATAGATTTTACAGGGCAGAAAGGGGCCATTCAGCCCATCGAGCCTGCACCGGCCCTTGGAAAGAGCACCCCACCCAAGCCCACACCTCCACCCCATATCCGCAACCCAGTAATTCCACTTAACCTTTTGTTTTTGGCCGCTAGGGAAATTTAGCATGGCCAATACACCTAACCTGCACATCTTTGGACTGTGGGAGGAAACCGGAGCACCCGGAGGAAACCTACGCAGACACGAGGAGAACTTGCAGACTCCGCACATATAGTCATCCAAGCCGGGAATTGAACCTGGTTCCCTGGAGCTGTGAAGCAACTGTGCTAACCACTGTGGTACCGTGCTGCCCCCACTGTGCTACCGTGCTGCCCCACTGTGCTACCGCACTGCCCTTCCTGTTCCTGCTCATGTCCATCCTGCAGAAGCATCTCAGACAACAGAATTATGCCGTTCTACAAAAAACAGAAACCACCCATCCCCTGCCCTCCCTCTGTAGAATACCCAAACATATTTGTCCAACTCACATATAGGGATTCTCTGCCGGCGGGATTCTCCGTTTTGCCGACGCCCGAGGGTTCCCAGACGGCATGGGGCTGCCTCACAATGGGAAACCCCATTGACCGGCCGGCCTAACTGAGAATCCCGCCGGCAGGTCAGGGCTGAAATGTGGTGCGGCGGGGTGGAGAATCCAGCCCATAATGTTGGTCTGTATTTTGGACAGAGTACATTAGTTATTGAAGATTGTGGAAAGGAGTGAAAGGAGGAGGATGTAGGAATGTGGTTAATTTCCCCTTCAGGGTAATGTAGCTGAGTAAGGGTCACCTGGCATGCATGACCAATTGGGACTCAGAGTGTGGAATCACCCCATGGTGAGAGAGACTCCTCGGTAGAGACATTTTGGGAGCAAACCGTAACCATGCGGCTTCTGTGCAATGCTTATTAATAAATGTTTTTTGTGTTCACTAATGAAGTCTGTGAAAGTGCACCTTTTCTGTGACTACTTTTTTAAACAATCAGGTGGAACTAATGCATCCATGCTTATTCCAAACAGCTCTATTCTTTCAGAATATTGTCAATTCTTTCAAAACATGTTGTTTGCCTGAATATGAAACAAGCAAAAAGCAAGCAGGTTGCTTAGTGTTTGATAGGGGCATAGTGTTAAATACAGTCTGGGTATTCTACAGAAAGGGATAAAGTATCTCCAGTTCGAACGTGTGTTAGAATAGTTAGTGTCCATGGACAGGTAAATGGAGCTTCTGTTACAGGTTTATGTTTCACAAGAAAACTTCAGTAGCTCTATGGAAAAACCTTATTGTTGTTCACTCGGCTGTTTCCTCTCTTGTTACATCTGTCCACTTCCATCTCTCAATTTATATTTTGAACTTGATTTTCCTTTTCCTGACGTTTCCGAACGAGCAGATCTAAAACCACTTTCTAATCAAGAAAGTGCAGGATAAATATTTCATCAATTAGCATTGCTAATTGATACATACATCTCGGCCTCTGAAATGTTTCCACTGTTAAATGGTTCTGAATGATGAGATGATGTGGAGATGCCGGCGTTGGACTGGGGTGAGCACAGTAAGAAGTCTTACAACACCAGGTTAAAGTCCAACAGGTTTGTTTCAAACACGAGCTTTCGGAGCACGGCTCCGATTCACCTGAGGAAGGAGCAGTGCTCCGAAAGCTTGTGTTTGAAACAAACCTGTTGGACTTTAACCTGGTGTTGTAAGACTTCTTACTGAATGATGAGGTGATAGGAGGTCTTGTGGTGCAGTGGGCGGCATCCCTGCCTCTGAGCCGGAAGCTCTGGGATCAAGTCCCACCCCACGGCTTGATGGCCAAGGAAGGTGTATTCATAATGCTGCCAAACAGGTTGAGTGTGTCGATCTGCAAATCCTTCCAAGCACGCGAATGGCTGGCAGTAGGAGCGGGAGAGAGTCCTGGTCAGACACGCTTGCTGTGGAGTGGCGCCCCTCAAGCTACAAGTCCCTGGCGACAGGCTAGCGATTTGTTCCAGGGATTACCAGCTACGGAAACAGATGAAGTCTGCCTGAGTGTATTACTAGGTATGGGAAGAGAATTGGAACTCAGTGATGATCAGCAGATGAATCAATGGGGGTCCAATGTTATCACCTTGCTATTATGTTCACCATTGTTCAGTTTCTGAGAAGGAAATATGATGTGATTTGATTATCATTTGAATGAATATTCTTTAACTTCCATGTTTTTAGTTCCCTTCATTCATTCAATAGCTTCCCTCTTTTTTTCCTTAAAAGGAAATTTAGCCTACTGAATTGCTCTATAACCCTAAACACTAACAAGGGTGATGAAAGATCAATGTGTGGATATATTTGTCATCCGTTATCTGTTACACGAGCATTACAGAGGTACCAACTGGTAAGTAGAGTTGAAGTACAGATCTGCCATGACTGAATGTCATGTTAAGTTTGAGGGGCTGAATTTATATTTCGATATCCAGTGCAAAAGGAAATCCAGAAACTTAGTTTGTGACAATCTGCCTCACTTTTCTGATCAAGTGGCAAACTTGATCAGCACCCCAAACATCAGCAAAAATATTAATCACTCCACCACCGACCCAGCACTATGTAACATCTCTAAGACTCCTTCGACAGAACCTTCCAAACTACCAACCAACCCATTGGTATTCAGTACATGCCTCATGGGCTGCGTCTTTCCTATAGCCCTTCTTGGTCCGGCTCCTCGGGTGTTTTTTCTGCACCATATTATGATTGGATTGGATTGGATTTGTTTATTGTCACATGTACCGAGGTACAGTGAAAAGTATTTTTCTGCGAGCAGCTCAACAGATCATTCAGTACATGAAAGAAAAGGGAATTAAACAAAATTCAAGAAAATACAAGAAAATACATGAGAATATATAATAGGGCAACACAAGATATACAATGTAACTACATAAGCATTGGCATCGGTTGAAGCATACAGGGTGTAGTGTTAATGAGGTCAGTCAATAAGAGGGTCATTTAGGAGTCTGGTGACAGTGGGGAAGAAGCTGTTTTTGAGTCTGTTCGTGCGTGTTCTCAGACTTCTGTATCTCCTGCCTGTTGGAAGAAGTTGGAAAAGTGAGTAAGCCGGGTGGGAGGGATCCTTGATTATGCTGCCCGCTTTCCCCCGGCAGCGGGAGGTGTAGATGGAGTCCATGGATGGGAGGCAGGTTCGTGTGATGGACTGGGCAGTATTCACGGCTCTCTGAAGTTCCTTGCGGTCCTGGGCCGAGCAGTTGCCATACCAGGCTGTGATGCAGCCCGATAGGATGCTTTCTATAGTCCATCTGTAAAAGTTGGTAAGGGTTAATGTGGACATGCCGAATTTCCTTAGTTTCCTGAGGAAGTATAGGCGCTGTTGTGCTTTCTTGGTGATAGCGTCGACGTGAGTGGACCAGGACAGATTTTTGGTGATGTGCACCCCTAGGAGTTTGAAACTGCTAACCATCTCCACCTCGGCTCCGTTGATGCTGACAGAGGTGTGTACAGTACTTTGCTTCCTGAAGTCGATGACCAGCTCTTTAGTTTTGCTGGCATTGAGGGAGAGATTATTGCCGTGACACCACTCCACTGGGTTCTCTATCTCCCTCCTGTATTCGGACTAGTCGTTATTCGAGATCCGGCCCACTATGGTCGTATCGTCAGCAACCTTGTAGATGGAGTTGGTACCAAGTTTTGCTACGCAATCGTGTGTGTACAGGGAGCAGAGTAGGGGGCTAAGTACGCAGCCTTGCGGGGCACCGGTATTGAGGACTATTGTGGAGGAGGTGTTGGTGTTCATTCTTACTGATTGTGGTCTGTTGGTCAGAAAGTCAAGGATCCAGTTGCAGAGTGGAGAGCCAAGTCTTAGGTTTTGGAGCTTTGGTATGAGCTTGGCTGGGATTATGGTATTGAAGGCGGAGCTGTAGTCAATAAATAGGAGTCTGATGTAGGAGTCCTTGTTTTCGAGATGCTCTAGGGATGAGTGTAGGGCCAGGGAAATGGCGTCTGATGTGGACCGGTTGCGACGGTATGCAAATTGAAGTGGGTCAAGGCGTTCCGGGAGTATGTAGGTGATGCGCTTCATGATGAACTGACCTGTCGAAGGTCGGGATTTCCAAACTGTGGGTCGTGACCCCATGTGCAGTTGGGATCTTGGGTTCGCCTCCTGAGAGGCAGTAGACTGTAAAGTGGAAAGTCTGGAAGCCAGACTAGGATCAGCTCAGAATCCCCATGACACACACAATTTATTTTTCTTCTTGCCGTGGTAAAGAGGGTGTGACCTGAGGGATCAAGCTCAGAAGCTCCAGCACTACCTCCATCAGGTCTGGAAAATGATTGTGGATAGAAAATACACTGCTCCCTCTGCTCTCACAACTTGCTCCCCCATCCCACAACTACATTCTCCTCGTACCAACCCCCATACCCCCCACCTTTTGCTCACATGCTGCTGAATCAATAATTCAGCATCACAATGAGCCTTCACTATTAATCCAGCGAATAGAAGGGCATGGGCAGCAGATGCATGAGAACACCACCCCCTGCAAGTACCCACTCCAAGCCCGTCGCCATCTTGACGTGGAACTATACCACTTTTCTTCCACTGACACCCGTCCACAACCTTGGAAACTCCATTCCTAACAGCGTTATAGATCCTCCTACTTTAGATTGAGAGCAGTGGTTCAGAAAGGGCTCGCCACCAACTTCTCAAGGGCAATTAGGAATGAGCGACTAATGCACACCTGCTGCCAATGGTGCCCACATTCCATGAAAACATTTAAAACATCCTAAATGGGAAATGCCCTCAAGCCAATGGATTCATAACATTTCCGATCTGAGTAAGCTGCAAATCACCTGGCTTCCAACGTACAAAAACATCAGCTGCTATGTCATAGAACATAGAACAGTACAGCACAGAACAGGCCCTTCGGCCCTCGATGTTGTGCCGAGCAATGATCACCCTACTCAAACCCACGTGTCCACCCTATACCCGTAACTTAACCTTACTTTTTAGGACACTACGGGCAATTTAGCATGGCCAATCCACCTAACCCGCACATCTTTGGACTGTGGGAGGAAACCGGAGCACCCGGAGGAAACCCACGCACACACGGGGAGGACGTGCAGACTCCGGACAGACAGTGACCCAGCCGGGAACCAAACCTGGGACCCTGGAGCTGTGACGCATTTACGCTAACCACCATGCTACCGTGCTGCCCAAAGTGGAAGTGGACATTTGATTTAAGGTGCAGAGGTTTATTACAATTTCTCTTAATGTCAAAGCTTTCCATTTTCTTTTGAGAATGTTCTTTTTTGTTGCATTTCTAACTTCACTTTTGTTCTCTAATATTTCCTATTATTTATCCGTATGTTTTTCATGACTTGATTCTCCATTTCATTTCCTACACGTTTAATTCTTTTGAGGTTAGATATTTTCTGAGCACACACGGGTGACCAGAAGAGAGTGAAGGTTCTTTCTTAAAGGCAGAACGGATTTTCCCCCAGCCGACGAACATCTTGAGCCCAATGATTTTTGAGTTTTTCTGCGGCAGGTACCTGGCTGTTGGTTTGCCAACTGTCTTTGGTGAAAGCAGAGAACTGCTGGAAAAGAAGAATGAATAAGTTTGGATATATCTGAATGATCCCATTTGGGATCATTTCAGCCTTTGCACGACACACACTGGTCAGTTCAGGTAAGTGCAGCTACCAGTGTTGATAAGCAAGTGTTGAGTTTGAAAATACCTCACCCTGGACTGTGAAGAAACTGGTTTGGTCTGTTCACCACCATTGAAAAATGAATGCATTTGAAGAGGTATTACAGGCAGCAGTGACTTCCGTGAACAATGATGCTGACTCAGTGACCGGCTCACTAAAGAGAAGGGAAATATCAGTTTCTAAGAGCTGAATAACAGTGGCGCACTTTTGCTTTGCAAGTTACTTCAATCTGCTCCTCTTTCCATTTGT
The DNA here is from genome assembly GCF_902713615.1 of Scyliorhinus canicula. Lineage (NCBI taxonomy): Eukaryota > Metazoa > Chordata > Chondrichthyes > Carcharhiniformes > Scyliorhinidae > Scyliorhinus > Scyliorhinus canicula. Next base: position 18,367,321 of record NC_052163.1, read on the forward strand.
TATCCTTTATTATTGTTCCGAGTGCTACCCCACCATCACTAACTCCCCATCAAATCACGATCAAGAATCCTTGTTTTGATCTTTTCCTACTTTAAAGATGGCACTTAAAAATATATATACCCTTTCACAGGATGTGAGCTTTGCTGGCAAGGCCAGAATTTATTGCCCATCCTGCATTGCCCTTGAGTAGGCAATGATAAGCTGTCTTACTGAACTGCTGCAGTCCATGTATTGCCGTACACCCGCAGAGCTGTTACGAAGGGAGTTCCAGGATATTGATCCAGTGGCAGTGAAGGAACGGCAATTTAGTTCCAAGTCAGGGTGGTGAGTGGCTTGGAGGGGAGCTTGCGGGTAGTGGTATTCCCACACAGCTGTTGCCCTTGTCCTTCTAGGCAGTAAAGGTTGTGAGTTTAGAAGGTGCTGATGAAGGATCTTTGGTGAATTGCTGCCGTGCATATTGTGGGTGGCATACACTGCTGCCACTGTGCGTTGGTGGTGGAAGGGATGAATGTTTAACGAGGTGGATGGGTCGCCAATCAAGCAGGGCTGCTTTTGGATTAAGCTTCCTGTCTGTTGTCGGAGCTGCGCCCATCCACGCAAGCATTCCATCACATTCCTAACTTGTGCCGTGTAGATGGTGGATAGGCTCAGATAATTTGGATATCGTCCTCTGTGTTAAAGCTCTTGCTTTTGTGCAATGATTTGGGTTAAAATTCATGCTTTTGTGCAATGGGTTTCTTTTTCAAAAGAGGAAAATTCCTGACACAACAAGCCAGTCATTGATGTTCCACTGTTATGCTCAATGCTCTCCTCCTGGCACCCTTCTTAAGAGCAGCAGGGTAGCACATGTGGATAGCACTGTGGCTTCAGGGTCCCAGGTTCAATTCCCGGCTGGGTCACTGTCTGTGTGGAGTCTGCACGTTCTCCCCGTGGGTTTCCTCCGGGTGCTCCGGTTTCCTCCCACAGTCCAAAGATGTGCAGGTTAGGTAGATTGGCCATGATAAATTGCCCTTTGTGACCAAAAAGGTTATTTATTGGGTTATGGGGATAGGTTGGCTGGAACCACTCTCCCCAAGGAATTATGGATTTAGATGTGGCTGATTATTCCCAAACCTCCTCAGGAACAGGGGCAGCATGGTAGCATGGTGGTTAGCATAAATGCTTCACAGCTCCAGGGTCCCAGGTTCGATTCCCGGCTGGGTCACTGTCTGTGTGGAGTCTGCACGTCCTCCCCGTGTGTGCGTGGGTTTCCTCCGGGTGCTCCGGTTTCCTCCCACAGTCCAAAGATGTGCGGGTTAGGTGGATTGGCCATGCTAAATTGCCCGTAGTGTCCTAAAAAGTAAGGTTAAGGGGGGGTTGTTGGGTTAGGGGTATAGGGTGGATACGTGGGTTTGAGTAGGGTGATCGTTGCTCGGCACAACATCGAGGGCCGAAGGGCCTGTTCTGTGCTGTACTGTTCTATTCTATAGAACCTACTTTTCCTCCAACTAGTTTACCATCTTTTATTCAATGAAGCACAATTTCACCCAGGCAGAGCCAATAGCAGAAGATGCCCCAGCTTTATGGAAAGCTGTTGAGGTTTTGGAGCAGGAAGAATTTTGCTTCAGTGATTATTTAAAGAACATTACAAGTAGTGGTGGAATACCCTGCCATGGATTCAACTGACTGGGATTCTTTTAAATAATCCTATGCAGTAGACTAATATCAGCAAATGGATAGCTGAGTGACATCAGCCTACTGAATTACGATGCCACTCAATTTGTGCCAAACATTCCCAATAATGAGATCTTTACTTGAGCTTTCTGCCAAAGAGATGCACCAAGCTGACAGGAGGTGCTTCCTAAAATGGCGGGTGAGAGCGAGGTCAATTTGAGCCAAAGTAACCCTGTACCACTCCTAAATGGTTCAATCTATTTTGCTTTTGCTGTGTCTGTTGCTAACTGAGGACAGCAAAAGAAAGGTTAACTTAAAGAATCAAATCCTCGACCGGAAGCACCACCATTTGAGGAAGAAGGTGAGTTTTAGAAATTTAAGGCTTAAATTGTAAACTGGAGCTCTTTGGAAAGAATACGTTTTGCGCTTTTATTGGAAAAAGTCACTCACAAGTCAGGTGGAAGCGTCTGTTTTTGAGGACGTTTGCAGGTAAGGGCCCTGGAGTGACTTCCACGATGAAATAATTATAATTTGGCTTAATTTTTGCAGCGTATTGGGCTGTATTTTATTTGGTTGGGGGTTGGAATGGACTGCTTGCCCCTCGCCACTTACTCCCCCCCCCCCCCCAACCCCACGCACAAGAAGGAAAGGCACACTGTGTGCCGAGGAGGCCTATGCCGCCTCCCCTCCTCAGTGGGAGGAAGACTCGCTCTCGGGAGCTGTTGGCCAATCCGATTGGCTGGCTGGCAGATGTGTCAGTCTCGACAGTGTCAGATATGGGTGTTGTAGAAGCCCTGAGGAGGATCATGGGTGCCTAGGTTTAGTCCTGGGTTTCAGAAAGGATCTTAGGGCCCTGGAAGGGTGGAGAGTGGGTGGGGGAGATGGGGGGGGGGGGGGGGGGGGGGGGAAGAAAGAGGAGTACGGGGTGTGCGGATACGTTTTGAAGGACAGTGCAGAAGGAAGGGAGTGTGACATCTTGGGGGTATGCACCCGATGCAGGCGGGGCAACCCCCGAATGAAGTGCCCCAAAACCCACCCACCCCCTTTCTTTCTCATCTTTTCTCATGTAGGCCGAAAAAATATCCTGCCATATTATGGGATGGGCAATGTATTATTCAGGTCAATAGACTTGAGAGCAAGCTTAAATTTATCGTTAATTATTCATTAAAATATGATGGGCCAACCGCAGATTTAGGCGCCTGCTTACCTCATGTATTATATCTGACTAATTTTACGTGTCTGCGAACAGCCCTCCGAAAACACATCCAGTAGGGGCATGTAAAATCCAGCCTTTGTGTTTTTTACCTCTAATTTTCTTTTTAATAATCTTTATTGTCTCAAGTAGGCTTACATTGCAATGAAGTTCCTGTGAAATGAATGGAATTGTAGACAGATTATTTACGGTGTGCCAATGTGCAGGAATCACCCTCGCCACAAATACCTGGTACAGAAGTGGATTTTCTTCACCTTACACTGGGGCAAAGAATCATCTGGCTGCTTCACTCAGACAATTCCTTATGTCTCTGATCATTAAGGGGAGAGTCTGTCCCCCCCTTTACCTAACCACACTGGCATGACTCCTGTAGCTAACCGATGGAGAATAAAATGGACACAGATAAGGTACAATAATGTGCAATGGAGAACATATTGGAGCTGGAGTGGGAAGACAAAACAGACCAAGGTGACAACTTGCCTCTCTTCCAATTGTAGCAAGATAGAGTGAAGAATTAAAATATTAAATATGCTGTCACACATTGGGCTGGATTTTATAGCTACCCCCCCCCCCCCCCCCCTCCACTTTTAGTCTACCCCCTTCCTGTTCACCCCAGACCCATTCCCATACATGAGGGGTGGAGTAAGGCACCCACCAGGCCACTCCCCCCGACAGGCCTATTGAGGCCTTTAATTGGTTAGGTATTGCCTATTTAGGGCACTCAAACCACCTCCATTGCCATTTAACACTGATTGACGGAGATGGACTAGAGTGGTCAGGCCAACTTTCGCCAGCCTTGATGAAAGGGGAGGAAGGAATAGGATTGCCTTGTCTTGGGGATGTTGTGTGAGCCTTGAGGTACAACCCCCTATGATCTTACCCCTTCCTTTTGTAGCATCCCACCAGGCCTTCAGCACCACCACCCTCCTCACTCTCCTCACATCCCTCCCTAAAAACTCCCTGATCCCTCCCCAACCAAAGTCCCAGACTTAACTGGGCCTGGTGACCAAATCCTCTTCACCCCAGGGACTGCATGCAGTCCTGGCAGTGGCCACCATTCAGGTCTGGCACTACTGGGGCTACAGGAGCTGCTGTTCAATCAGGTTGGCCAAGAATCTCTTGAGGGCAAAACGTCCACCCATTGGGGAGTGGAATCCGACCCTTACCTCAGTAAGGCTGCCAAACCTCGTCACGTCGGTGGGGCGGAATTGTTTAAAAGCAGTCGATTCGGGACTGACTCTTCTTCCATGGGCGATAAGTGGCATGCATCCTCCGCATCCCAGTAAAATTCCTCCCATAATGTAGCTGTCAACTTTCGTAATCTATCCTCCATGAAGCATAAGTAAAAGGTTTGAATTCTGCAATTGTTTACACGTTGGTTGTACTTATTGTAAACAAAGATTACAAAGTGCTAATCATTTGTAAAGCGTACTCTGTCCCAACCTGCTTAAATTCTGATTCAGTGTGAGGGATACATTTGGTAACTGCGTTAATGGGAAGAGAAGCAAATGAAACCCTGTTTGAGAGGGGGAGGAGATTGTTGCTCATTGTATTGCTGTTCGTTCTAAACAAAATACCAACAGCCAATTTGAAATGCCCAGCATTACTTTGCACTGACTCTAAAGGCCAATAGTAATATGAACCTCTATGTCATTAGATTAATGTCAGTTCTGTGGTTACTGCACTATTATTCCTTATGGCAGTTTGTCAGTAAAATGCAAAGTAGCTTCCTTGCATGGACTGCAAACTACAGGAGGGCAAGTTAACCACAGTTTTGCAAAGATTTTATAGTACAGTGAAGGAATCATGAAGAATATGATTGCTTAAAGTCACTTATTTCAAGCCACTATTTCTTTTCCAACTTTATTGTACCCAATTCAGTTTTTCCAATTAAGGGGCAATTTAGCGTGGCCAATCCACCTATCCTGCATACCTTTGGGTTGTGGGGGCGAAACCCACGCAAACACGGGGAGAATGTGCAAACTCCACACGGACAGTGACCCAGAGCCGGGATCGAACCTGGGACCTCGGCGCGTGAGGCAGCAGTGGTAACCCACTGCACCACCGTGCTGCCTATCATGCCGCTATTGTAACCTCCAGTGTGCAGGTGTGGGATACGCAATTTTCATTCAGCAATATTGGGGTCCAGGTGTATGTTAAAGTGTCTTCACACTTTAATGTTGACACCTTCCCAAGTAATCAAGAGCACGGACTAAAATCAGAGTAGAAAAGCCACCATTGTAAGCATCAATGTGAAATTTAATAAAAATGCTTTTACCGCAGATTCAGTTTTAATTACCCATTTTCTTGGTGCTTGGAACTGATATGATTTACTTTTCAAGAAGATATCTTCACGATGAAATAAGATATCTGTAAGATAGGGCAGCACGGCGGCCTAGTGGTTAGCACAGCTGCCTCACGGCGCTGAGGTCCCAGGTTCGATCCCGGCTCTGGGTCACTGTCCGTGTGGAGTTTGCACATTCTCCCCGTGTCTACGTGGGTTTCGCCCCCACAACCCAAAGATGTGCAGAGTAGGTGGATTGGCCACGCTAAATTGCCCCTTAATTGGAAAAAATAATTGGGCAATCTAAATTTATTAAAAAAAAGATATCTGTAAGATGCAGCATCATGTGAAATCGCTGCACGCAACTGTGTGAGGGAACTGCTTCCGTCCTGAGAGGAAATTTAAAAACATTGGGTGAGATTCTTCCATCTGAGGCTAAGCGGGGCTGGGGAGTGTATTCCTCTGCCAAGGCTATTGGGAAAGCCACATCTTCCGCTCCCAACGCCATTGATTATGCATCCGGGGTGTTTAGCGCCGTATTCTGTTATGGAGAGGGCCTTATGGAACACATCCCTCCACCATATCGGGGCACCATATTAAAAAGGTATCCAGAATCCTTACTGTCAGCACCTGCCACCAGGAACATAGATGAGGGTCCGGCGCTGAAGCAAAGTGGTGCCTCCCTGCGTGTCCCCCTTAACCATACAATATAGCCCTCCATTTTACTCTAAACCCAGCCAATGGTGGGAGGAGGCCCAGCGGTACTGGCACAGCTGGCCGATGCTACCAATGTAGATGGGGCGCACAGGAGGCTGGCAACCCAATGCTGCAAATGGTTGAATTACTTTGTTTGCTCTTCCAGGGTAAGTCTCATCCATGGCCGCACAATCGACAAAGATTCAAACTGTCAGGGTCCAAGGACCAGTGCTAATGGCATGTCCTGTCTCAGAGCCCCACGTCAGTGCAGCCACTCTGTGGTGGAGTGCCTGCTTTGCCTCCATCGCCCTTCAGCAGAAATGTGACACTGCATGGGGTGAGGGTGGATGGGGGTGAGGGGTGGGGGGTAAGGGGGGGAATCTGGCCCAAACGCAGAGAGAGCTTACAGCCTCCACAGCATAAGTATGTATGACCCTTCACCCTTGCATGTGGTTCTGCTCTTCATTCTGCAGGGAGCTGCTCCACAACAGCTGCCCAGTTCGCACCAGTGATGACTTGCTACGCAGAATTGGGCAATCCGACAAAGGAGGGGAGGGGAATGAGGAATGATCCATAATGCAATGCTCCAGGTGAAGTAACATGGAAACCCTCTTCTCGTCTTGGAGCAGGAGAAGCGCCGATAGAACCGAGTAGAACAAGAGAAGACCGACCACACCGCAGGTCTCTAATTGAGTTTAAAGAGAGAATCTCTGAGTTTGTGGAAGTCAAGGGGGATAGAATTGTCGGTGATCAGCAGCTTGGCCTTGTCTATCCACCTGTAAGGGTTCCTCCATTGAATAGAAAGCTTAGGATCGACTGTCCCTCCTTGTTGGAGGCTGTTGATGCCTTCACTTGCACTCCCCTTTCTCACTTGCTGGTGTCAAAGAGACCAGACGAGGAGGAGGAGTAGGGGGAGGGAGGAACCCTTTTCCAGCCCCAGCCTCAGCCACCGTCCTGAAAGGAACCAGGAGGGAGTGGCTCAGTGGGCTAGACAGCTGGTTTGTGATGCAGAACAGTGCCAACAGCGTGGGTTCAATTCCTGTACCAGCTGAGAATTCTGAATTCTCCCTCTGTGTACCCGAACAGGCGCGGAATGTGGCGACTAGGGGCTTTTCACAGTAACTTCATTGCAGTGTTAATGTAAGCCTACTTATGACAATAAAGATTATTTATTTATTTAAGAGAATGGTCCACAGCATTCAAAGCATCACAGCTCTCACTAGCATCCTCCAACCAGCTCAGGTGCGCACACCTCAATGGGTAATATGCTGCTTTGGGGGGGGGGGAGGGGGGGCGGGGGACACACAACCTGGTGACCACTTCACGGACGTGTTCCTGCAACAGGAGGAGGCAAGTTCTGCCGAGCTCCCTGTCTCTCAGAGGACAGCTGGGGGCAGAGGCATGTGTGAAGTCCCAAGCGTGATGAGCCTCTGCAATTGGGAGTCCAACTTATGGTGGCGCGTCAGCAGGAGGTGGGGAAATTTCAGGAACAGCTGTTGCATTCAATCAACAAAGTGGCACACAAGTTGGAGGAGTCTGTCTGCCTGCTCGATGGAATGTTCCATGTGCGCATGGTGGACACCCTCCCAGCTCCTTCTTCCACCATGGCACCTACCTCTATCCTTATTCCTTCACCGCTCCGAATTCTCTCTCTCACCCCTTCCGAACGCCCACCCCCCACCCCACCCCACCCTGCCCGGCACTTGGCGAAGACCCTGAACAATGCCAGCAAGCTGCAGAAGCCAGCCAAGACCATGGAAGATGCGGCCAGTTGTGATGAAAGTATAAATTTCAGATATATTTTATGATAAGTATCTGGTGAAGTAAGCCTGAGTTAGCGTGTGTTTGACTGCTGCAGTCATGTTTCAAAAGAAATCCGAGTTTGAAAGATCAGTATATTTTCGGAACCAGGAGTGCAATTAGCCATTATAATATGCTTGGGCTAATGCAGCTTTGTTTTGATTAAAGGGACCCCCTGGGGATTTAATTCATTTTTGGTTTGGGGTGATTATATCATTGGTGGATGGAGAAAGCATTTACAGTTCAGTTCCGATTTGGCTGAAGTTTTCTGTACAGTGAAACCATTCTGCTCTCACTGTAAGTTGTTTGAAATAGATTAACTGTATTCAAGGCAATACACACTTGTGCGAGGACAAAAGGGAGCTGAAACAAGTGATATAAAACAACTTTTGAATACATACAGCCAGAATTTCTGCATGGGTCTGACTGGAGTTAGATCTTTTCAGTAAAGCAGTTTCAAGAGATGTCTTTCTCAAAGAATACCTCTGTAAAGCAAGTATCACTCCATTCCATTCGGATTTAAGGTAGAGATACTTGTCTTCTTGTTTGTGTGGGAGTAAAGATAGCAATTAAGGGTATGAAAATGAAAATGAATGAAAATCGCTTATTGTCACAAGTAGGCTTCAATGAAGTTACTGTGAAAAGCATTCTGGCGCCTGTTCGGGGAGGCTGGTACGGGAATTGAACCGTGCTGCTGGCCTGCCTTGGTCTGCTTGAAAAGCCAGCGATTTAGCCCAGTGTGCTAAACCAGCCCCTTGCTAAACCAGTATTCACTATATTGAGTAGTATTGTTTAAAGGGTAATTGGAAGCTATTTCTGGGTGTGATGTTAAAGATTTCAATACTTTGATTTAATGTATCACATCCCTATTTGTGCGTGAAATCTCTCCTGGAGCGAGGTATTCTTTCTTCACAGTCTTGGAAAATTAAAATAAAATAATGGGGTGTCTGTCCAGTATCCTAGCCACTGTCGGGGTCTGGCCTGGGATCGCAATACAGCTCTGAGTTCCAAAGCAAGTCCGACATCAGCTCAGCCAAAGCTGCTGTGTGGAGAAACCCCCCCCCCCCCCCCCCACCCCCGCCACACCCCCGCCTTCCGAGCTGCACCACGGGCAAAAGGATCCAACCAGCACTCCAGGCGATGTGTTCCTCCGGGGTCTGGTAACTGCAGGCCTCTCAACATCCCCTCGGATGTCCGTGATGTGAGCAAAACCCTGAAGGTAAGTCCCAACTTTTGCACTCCGTGTTGGTCCAGACGTGCTCGGGACTGGCGCCTTTTCCCGCTGATGGAGAAAAGCAGTGCTCCGAAAGCTCGTGCTTGAAACAAACCTGTTGGACTTTAACCTGGTGTTGTAAGACTTCTTACTGTGCCCACCCCAGTCCAACGCCGGCATCTCCACATCATGGAGTAAAGGGCATGGGAGGGGCATGCGGGGAGGTTATTCAAGTCAGGCCTTCATCCCATTAGCAGGATGATGTTCAGTTTCATGCCAGCTGCCAGTGGGATTCCCGATCAGCCATAGCGGGCAGTGCCCAGGGGTGTTGCAAGGCGGGATGCATTATGTGGGTGTGTGTGTGTGTGTGTGTGTTCCCTGGGTGGAGGGGAGGAATGTTGCGTGGATTCTATTTTTGATTTCTTGTAATGGGCACCATTTGCTAAGTTGCTGGTGGGGAGGGCTGAATCAGAACCTGCCTCACCAGTCTGACATCGTGGGACTCACCCCTTCACTCGTTAAAAAATAAGGCCCTAACCCGAACACCCTTGAGGGCTGCAGGCCTCACTGTCTGCTCCGCCACTCTGCAAAAGAATGAGGAAAATTCCGCCCATTTTCTTTTGTGGCTGAATATGCGCTTTTAGTCTTAAATTTATAGAAGACAAGAGACTTACATCGTTTGAAATGCACATTTGATCAGCCAGTCCTACGATGAAAGGTGCTGTGATTTGGTCGTAAAACTGCCAATGTGAGAAATTCCCAGACACAAGAGGGAGTGGAATTCAATGTTGTGATGGAAAATTAATTTCCATTGATGTTTTACAACGTCAAGACTTGGATTTCATACCTCCCTCCCACTGCCAGTGAAACAAACATTGGCAGAATCTGCACAATCTCCTGATGAACTTCGGGGAAACGTGACGAACCCAGGCCAGTCATTAAATCTTCTCTCTCCAAGCTCTCACTCGAGTGAATAATAAAGCAGTTCTTTTTTTTTCCAAACCAGCCCTCTGATTTCAAAGCGTGATGCGGACAGTGCCGGTCACCCGAGTCTTTGTTCTGATCATGCGGTTAGTTGCGTCATCAACAGCAAGTAACTGTGGAAATCAATGGTGCATCGTCGAAAGAGGCTCAGGAGTGTAAGTGGAAAGAATGCAGCAGTGCACGTTGAACCAAGTGTGCCATAAAGGCAGGTTGTTCTCTGTATTTTAAAATGCTGGAACTTTCTCTCCAAAGCTCAGTGGGTGAACTTACTGTGGTGAATGTAACATGGCAATTCACACTATATCTTTGTAAGCACAGTAGCGTTATCCGACCACTAGGGGGAGTAGCTCTGGGAATGCTCAGGAGCTTGTACAGGGCTCCACCCTTGGCTCCGCCCACGACTCCTTCCCCTAGTGCTGCTGTATAAATACCCTTGTCCAGAGTCAGCCTGCAGTTCACTGAGAGTTCATCAACGGGTAACAGACTGGCTCTGTAGTAAGTAGATTAAAGCCTATATTCATATCGGAAACACGTGTCTGGTGAATTGATGGTTCCATCACTTACACATGGCGTTTGCTGCAGTTCACAAAGGCACACCTTCTCAGGGGCAATTGAAGATGGGCAATTGTCATGATCCCAGCTAATGTTAAGACAGGAGAAGTCAGATCACAGGGTGAATGAAACCTGGCTCTATAGATCCGAACACCTTTATTAGAAACCGTGGAGGAAAGTTATTGAGCAACTTCACAGGAACTTACTGATCAACTTTTAACATAAAGAATAAAACGTTTATTAAACAATGAAAAATGAACAAAACGAAAAGGTTGGAGAGATCTCAATGCAAACACCAAAAAGTGATTCAAACTCACACTATTCCTTTTACCACAGCAATGCCTTTACGGACACAAAACCCAGTACAGGTTTACCACTATCTGAACACCAAGGCTTCTTGCTTATGCTGGCCCAACTGCAAACAGTTTTCTTCTGGCAAATTTCTGAGCATTCACTAGATGTTTTATCCCCAGCTGTTATCCCTCCAGGAGACACCCAAAACCATACTCTAAACTCATTATCGTTTCAGCAGCAGATCAAACACGCGTCTGTCCACTATCAGTCTTGCAGTATTTCTCATCAAATAGCTCAGATCCACTGTCATCCCTCTCGGCCGTGCACTCCCAAAATCATTGAAGTACTAATCGCTTTTAATCATCTTTTCACTTGAGGGTCGCAAAAATCTCATTAAAAATGCATGTGTACAAACAAATCCAGAAGGGGCGGCACAGTGGTTAGCACGGCTGCCTCACAGTGCCAGGGACCCGGGTTCGATACTGGCCTTGTGTGGCTGTCTGTGCAGAGTCTGCGCGTTCTCCCCATGTCCGTGTGGGCTACTCCAGGTGCTCTCCGGTTTCCTCCCATAGTCCAAAGATGTGCAGGTTGGGTGGGGTTGCAGGAATAATGCGGGGGAGTGGGTAGGGTGCCCTTTTGGATGCTCAGTGCAAACTCGATGGAATGAATAGACTCCTTCCGCACTCCAGGGCTTTAATGATTCTGTGAAAAGTTACATTTTTTTGCCTCAGACTAACCGGCGACAAGCTTACAAAAAAAACCCCGAAATGAAACTGAAACCAAGATACACTTTACTTAACACATAAATATGAATATAAATTAAACTCAACGTTAAACATTGTTCCTAACAGTAATCAATGCTGGCCTTGCCAATGTTGCCCACATCCCATGAATAAATAGAAATAAATTTGGGTAGGGAGCAATAGTCTTCTGTGGATAAGAATCATCTGGGAAAAATAATAGTATCTTTTACCTCCGCTAGACATCTCAAAGCAACTTACACTCAAAGATGTATTTATGAAGTGTAACCTTGGTTGTAATATGGAAATGTGGCACTCTATTAATGCACAGCAAGTTCCCACAAACAGCAATGTGATAGGGACCAGCTTTTAGTGATGTTAGTTGAGCGATTATTGATCATGACACCAGGGATAATGCTCTTACCCCACCTCGAGTACGGCTCTGGCATCTTTTACATCGATTTCGAGCCTGAACAGATACAACCTCAGTTTCATTGCTTTTCCCCGCCATTCATTTCAACTTTGGAACCATACAATTCCTACAGTGAGAAAGGAGGCCATTCGGCCCATCGTGTTCGCACCGACCCTCTGAAAGAGCACCCTACCTAGGCCCACTCCCCGCCCTATCCCCATAACCTAATCTGCGCCTCTTTGGACTGTGAGAGGAAACCGGAGCACCCGGAGGCAACCAACGCAGACACCGAGGAGAGAGTGCAAACTCCACACAGTCACCCAAGGCTGGAATTGATCTCGGGTCCCTGGAGCTGTGAGGCAGCAGTGCTAACCATTGATCCACCAATAACTTTGTCTGCACAAGCTCAGATTCTAAAGCTCAGGCTTAAGAATCCTCAGCGAAAGCCCTGCATCTTTGTGCATGAGTCGACAATGGCTGGAACCAAGTGAAAACATGGCGCTCTGTTAAAGGCAATAAGCCTCCAACAAGTTTAGCAAATCCAGAACTGGAAGCTGAAAATCTCCCTTCATTTCCTGTGAGCATGGAGGAGTTCTACCTGGAAATGTTGAACACGAGCCACGGTAAAGGACATTAGTTGTTCGCAGGAATGAAGCCAGCATGCGAATACACCCCATTAAGGAACAGAAGCATACATGTAAACATTACTGCAGCAGATTGCTGTGGGAACAGCCCTGCCAATACTCCCACATATAGCACCGCACGTCAATGTAAAATCCAGTTACTGTAACATAAATACCATCAACTGGTTTCAAGAAAGAAATGCGTTCGTAAACTCTGCGAGGATGAAATTCAGACATTTTGTTCTGAAGCAACACTTGCTGTTGGAACTAAACTGGAAGATGTAGATAAAACAACCATCATTCACATGGCATTAATAACAAGTATCCAAGCAATTCTGAAGCCTCAGATACAGTAGGACAAGTGCTGCTATGGAAACACAATCCTTGATAGGAGTGCAAGTGCCAAATGTATGAGCCTCTTCCCATCTGGAGTACTGTGGGCAAGTTTAGTCATCAAAGGGCAGATTATGGGGTAAGTTCTGTGTTGTGTTAGTGTGAAATGAAACTACTGTGATCAGAGACAGATTCTTTGCTGTGTCATTTATCTTTTCTACAGCTTGTGTCTGCAGTTTTTTTTGATGATTTCCTTTTGAGTTCAGTAAGGACACATAGGCATACTTGCCAGACTGCAAAGCCAGCACCCAACAACTTGGAAAAAAAACCCATCTGGCATGGCCCAGAATAACTAAATCTGGCCCTGAATATGGGTGTATGATGTGTGAAAATGCAGTGGGACTGAAGCTGCCCAGATATCAAGCATTCCAGCGCTCATAGTGCGGAGGTTCGGGACAGAGAAACTCGAGTGCACAACAGTCTGAATAGGAGTGTGAGCACTGAGATTTTTTTTTTTGGATGAAATTGGATTTTGGACAGGATTGTGCTCCACTGCACCAGATAAGGAGTGGAAATGGAATGTGAAGGCCTGTGTGCTTTCTCTAAAATCTGAAATAATCCTCCCCCTCCCATTCTACATGGCCTTGCGATCGTGTGGTCACAAAGAACATAGAACATACAGTGCAGAAGGAGGCCATTCGACCCATTGAGTCTGCACCGACCCACTTAAGCCCTCACTTCCAACCTATCCCCATAACCCAATAACCCTTGCTAACCTTTTTGGACACTAAGGGCAAATTAGCATGGCCAATCCACCTAACCTGCACGTCTTTGGACTGTGGGAAGAAACCAGAGCACCCGGAGGAAACCCACGCTGACACGGGGAGAACAGACAGACAGACAGTGACCCAGTGGGGAATTGAACCTGGGTCCCTGGTGCTGTGAAGTCACAGTGCTAGCCACGTGCGCTACCTTGCTGCCCTGTGCTACCATGCTACCCATGTGCTACCTTGTTGCCCATGACCTGAGGTTACTATTATTGATAGAACTCTCTCTGATGTCTTCCTCATCTCCATTCCCTTACATATCCTCTGAATCCACGTACCTTGCCACTGTCACCCTTTGTCCTTATTGAATGAAACAACATATCCTCTCAACTCACTCTCATGTTTCTAATGGCTCACCTTTAGAATTACATAAACATCTTTGAATAGTCCAGAAAGATATGTTTGTTAGGTGACTTCTCCTCTGTGTACCCGAACAGGCGCCTTAGTGCAACGACTAGGGGATTTTCACAGTAACTTCATTGCAGTGTTAATGTAAGCCTACTTGAGAAACTAATAAAGATTATTGTTATATCTCCAAAAGAGTTACCTCACTTCAAACCTTGAAGCATTTACCCTCATCAGGCTGAGTTAGGAACCTTGGCCAGACATCATCCCCACCTCTACTTTCTATAATAGTATCTGTACTCCAGTCCTTGCTTTTAGCATGTTGAAGCTCACCTTATTTAAAGCCTTCATAACTGTGTCAGCCCCATAATTTGCAGTTCTATGGGGTACAGTGGGAAACTGCTTATATTACTGTACTAGTGATCCACAAGCATGGATTGACAATCGAGTGGCATGGGTTCAAATCCCACCATGACAGCTGGAAAAGTTAACTTAAATAAGATTCTGCAAAGAAAAGTTAGCATCAGTAATGCTGCTCAGAAAATACCAGATTGTTGTAAAAATCCATCTAATGCCCTTTAGGGAAGGAAATCTGCAATCCTTACTTGATCTGCCCAATATTTGACTGCAGATCCACATCAATAAGCTAACCAACCACTGAATGGCCCAGTGAGTCACTTAGTTGCATTCAAGAAAGTTATTGCCTGTGACTTTTTTTGGTGCAATTAAGAATGGGCAATAAATGCTGGCATTGCGACTGTTGCTCACAACTTGGAAATGAAAAAAATCCATAAACATGCTGCTGCCTGCATCCTTATCTGCAGCACTTCCCATCCCTCCATCCGCTCTAAGGGTAAGATTTTAACTCAAACCCTCACTTACAATCGAGCCTCCCTGTTCCAATTGATGTCAAATGCCTCCTCCATGTCAGATCCCTTCCTTCCTATGCTCCACCCCATCTTCATGACCTCGGAGAATCCCTACTGACGCCCAAATCGGGGCGGCGCCAGTTTGATGGCGGTTTTCGATTCTCCGCCCCCTCCGAAATGTCATCATCGCGTTGTGTGCAGCACGCTGTTGGAACGGTGTGGCCGCATCATCGGAAGGCCCTCCACCGATGTTCCGCCCCCGATGGGCTGGGTTCTCGACTGCGTGGTTGACGTCACAGTCGACCTGGAACCGTGTAGCTGACCAGGGGGGCTTCAGCGACAGCTGGGGGGACTGGTGGGGGAGATGACCAGGGGGTGGCCAGGGGTTAGCCTGTGGAGCCGGATTTGGCAGGTCTGGTCCGTGCATGGCCGGCGCCACATTGTACAGCGCGACCCATGCAGGTCGTCGCCTAGCGCATGCGCGGCCATGGACCTGGCCATTCCCCAGCCGTTTTGGTGCAGGAGCTAGGAGTTTTACCTGGGGCCGCTGCTAGACTCACCAGTCCCAGAATCAGTGAGGGTTCAGTGCCGATTTTGGCATCGTAGAACGCCACAGTTCCCGCGCCGGCGTCGGCACTTAGCCGCACAAACGGAGAATCCAGGCTTCTGTCTTTTCACCTCATGAATCTAAAGCTTTTTGAGATGTTTTCCCTGCTGGTAACATTTATGTACTACACAAGCCTGACTCAACCTCAGAAAACAACCAGAGATTGATTGAGGTCAGAGATCCTGGCGGAAGCCAAGGGATGGCTTTGTTCTGCCAGAAATAAGCTGAAGGAAACGATGGCTCATACAGACAACTCTGGGATTTATAGTGGGATAGAAGCCATCCGGATTGTGTTAGAAACCATGTAGCCCTTCCAACTGCCAATGGTTGCACTTGTGAGATTAGCAAAAAATCTTCTTTGATTTGGTTGAACAATTGATGTTTTGATGTAACTGTTTGCACAGTGTACCCTCCCCAATTTTTGTTCCTTCCCATGGTCTGTTTTATTTTTAACTTTAATTCACTTTTGTTGGTAAATTTATTAGTTCTACAATCCCGGTGGGAGCTCTACTTAAAGGGAGTTCAGGTCAACAAATTAGTGCTGCGTTATCGTAGACCTAACTCCAACCCATACTCCCTAAGAGCAAGTCCGCTGCTGGGAATTTGACCTTAGATTATGACCAAACCTAACCACCCTAACCTATTTACATTTTACTAACCCTTTCATCCCCATAAACTTTAAAATCTTCTGTATTCCTTCCTTCTTCCTCATTCTGGGCCTTTCTGTCTGTGGGAGCAATTTTCAACATAAAGCGCTTCCGTTGATTTGTCCACTCACTGGCCTGAGATGCTCATTCAGGTTGTCTGTGATCCTGCTTAAATATCAAGACAGGAAGCTAAACTCTGCTTGGAGCTAAACTCCTTGAGGCTCACCAGAAGTCTGACTGTTTCCAAACAGGCTACAGCATCTGAAGGGTTAAATATCCAGATTTGCATCCGGCAAATCCCTGCGGCTGAACCAGACTGTTTGCAACCTGACTCCATGATCAGGTACTGGCCACATAACCACGTCATCACTAAACCGCTCCTTTCTCCTTCCGTAAAATTGTCCAACTTTGACTCTACCTCAACTCATCTGACGCCAAAAGCCTTTATCACCTTTAGAATTGACTATGTGAATGATCTCCTGGCTAACCTCCCACATTCTAGCCTCCATAATCATGAGGTCATCCAAAACCCTGCTGCCCGTGCTCAAACTCACACCAATTCCTTTCATCCATCCCCCGTGTACTTGATCTTAAAATGTTTACCCTTGTTTAAAAATCCTTCCACGGGCTCACAATCTCCTGCAGCCCACAACTACAGAGCATCCCCGATTCAGTTGTTCCACCACTGTGGCTACCCTGCCTGGGCTTTGAGTTCTAAAATTAGAGGGCAGCACGGTGGTGCAGTGGTTAGCATTGCTGCCTCACGGCGCCGAGGCCCCAGGTTCGATCTCAGCTCTGGGTCACTGTCCGTGTGGAGTTTGCACATTCTACCCGTGTTTCCGTGGGTTTTGCCCCCACAACCCAAAGATGTGCAGGGAAGATGGATTGGCCCTTAATTGGAAAAAAATAATTGGGTACTCTAGCTTTTTCTAAAAAATTAGTTCTGAAATTCCCCCTCGAAATCTTTCTATCTCATCTTTCCCTCATTTTTGATATTTATGAAACTTACCTCCTCGACCAGACTTTTAATCGCCTACCCGAATATTTCCTTATGTGGTTCAGTGTCCAATTTAGTTTGATAATAGTTCTGTGTATGATGATATGCATAAGGCCAATCTGTGTACAATATTGTACACAACGTCCTCCAACCAGCAGGTGGCAGTGCGACAGTGTAAGTCTACCATGCAGCTCGCTGCCTGGGGAGTTGGGAGTAAGTTGTGTCGGTGAATAGACGTATTTTGCAGTAGCTCTATAATAGTCAGTTAGTGTTAGTAGTTTGTTATTTATTTATTCCAGTTATCATTACCACGTAGTTTTTGCATAATAAATTATTAAAAGTGGATGTTCTATAGTGCACCATTCATACCGGCCAGTCTACAGAGCATTACACTGTGATATGCCTTGGGATGTTTTACTTTGTTAAAAGTGGTGTATAAAAGCAGCTTGTTGTTACATTTCACGGCACTGATATACAGGGCTTCTCTTAAACAGGGGCAAGTTTAATATGTATCAACAGGCAAAGATCAATGGTGCTACCTTTCCCCTAATGATTATCATGGTGCCATTTTTGGGTCAAGCTAGTTCCCTAGCCATGATTCCCTTTAAGTTTTTCCTATAGTGCAGCAGAGAATCCTTGACCTACTACACCAAAGTAAAATGGCGTAGAACGGTATTTTACGGGCTCCTGCCTTCATTTTGTGCCGAGCTATTTCTCTTATTTGTTAACAGGAAGAATAAAAGTGTATTGCCATGATAATTTTAATACTGAGGCCAAGCGGAATTCATAGGTCAGCTCGTTCTGAAAGCCATACCTCAGAAACACTACACACGTTTACACCAATTACGAAGCTGCAGTCGTAGTGGCATGAAACAATTTACTGTCCACCTCCCATGATTTCACATTTACTAAAGTGCATGAAAAACAAATACATAAGTTTTTTTTTACTTGCAACAGACAGCATCAGGACAATTGCAGTTTTGCACCATCAGCGATTGCAGTTAAGGTGTATTTGATGTTAGATGTGCCCTTAGGAAACTAGATTATGAAGTGTCGGATAAAAGAATGGAAGAATATGCAGATGGGGTGAGAGGAGTGGACCGATGAAGCTGGTGTGGAATATAAGATCCAAAGTGGAACAGTAGGGCTAATTGTCCTGTTTCTATGCCGTTTATCCTACTTGAAACTCATCCCTCTGCAACACGTTGTGTTTTGCCCAATGAACAGGAGCACAATCCAAACTCGCAGTGTGAACAAGCAATCGGAACACAAAAATGTGAACAAGCAATCTGAATATGGCAGTGTGAGCCTGCAATGCGAATACCGCAATGGCAGAATAAAAGGAAAAGAGAGGGTTTTTCAAAAGGAAATGGAAAGGAGGAAGACCGAGGTAGAAATGGAAAAAATAGCAAAGGAAGAAGGGGAAGAGAGAGAGAATTTGTACTTCAGAAACTGGCACTGAAAGGAGAAGATCGACTTTAAAGGTTGGAGTTAAAGGCAGAAGCTGAGGAAGGTCTAGAGGAAGAAGAAATACTTCCTAATCAAAAGCGTAGCAGGGTTATGTTTAAATATGTTCAAGCATTGCCACGATTTGAAGAAAAAGATATGAAAGCCTTTTTCATCCCATTTGAGAAAGTGGCTAAACAATTGAATTGTCCAAAAACCATATGGGTGGTTTGTTCAATCAAAATTGATATGTAGAGCCAGTGAAGTGTTTGTACCATGATCAGAGGAGGTGTATAAGGATCATGATGAGGTGAGGAAAATCATATTAAGTGCATATGAACGACTATCAGAAGCCTACAGACATAAATTTGGAAATCTAAGGAAAGAACTGGTCAGATATATATATATAGAATTTGCAAGAATTAAACCAAATAGTTTTGAGAGATGTATAAGAGAATTAAAAATAGACCATATGTATGACACTTATCGGCAAATAATTAATTTGGAAGAATTTAAAGATTCACTTCCCATGCGTGTGGAATGCAAAGAGTTAAAACTGCTAGACAGGTCGCAGAAATGGCCTATGATTTTGAATTGGTCCATAAAGCAAAGTTTAGTTTACAACATCAATTTCAATTTGTGAAGAATATAAACTGGGGAAGGATAGCAGGATGAGAAAATTAAGTATTTTCATTGTAATTAAGTTGGACATGTGTAGTCACAATGTGGTTGGCTTAAGAAAAGTACTGGGAAGACAGACTCAATAAAACAGGATAAGCCAGTTGGTTTATTGAAGTGGAGGGAAAAACATTGTCCCATAAGACCATAAGACATAGGAGTAGAATTAGGTCACTCGGCCCATCGAGTCTGCTGCGCCATTCAACCATATTTTTCTCATCCCTGTTCTCCTGCTTTTTCCCCATAACCCCTGATCCCCACATTAATCAGAGTGTACAGCCTGTTCTGAGGTTGGTAGATAAGCAGGTGCCAGAACTTTTTAAGGATTTTATTTGCGAGGGTAAGGTTTACTCATGTGTGCAAGAGTGGGTAAGGAGATTAAGATCTTAAAGGGTACTGGAGCAAGTCAATCTTTAATTGTGAGAAATAAGGAGATATGTAGCTTGGAGTATTGACAGAAAAGGTGGTAATATGTAGAATTAGTGGCGAGAGCAATAATGTACCACTATTAGGTAAAGTTAGAGAGTCCAGTGAAAAGTGGTGAAGTGGTAGTGGGAAAATTAGAAAAAAGAACTTTTTAAGGGGTACAATCTATGCTCGGTAATAATATAGCTGAATCCCAGGTGAGAGTGCAGCCTACTGTGGATGGAAAGCCTGTGGAAAGAAAATGGCATTAAACTCTAAAGACCATGTTGAGGGCCTATAGTCAAGATTATCCAGAGGACTGGGATAAAGGAATTCCATTTGTACTATTTGCAATTAGCGATGCATGTAATGAATCAACGAAATTCAGTCCACTCAAATTGATTTTTGGTCATGAGGTGAGAGGACCACTTAAATCGATCAAAGATAAATTGGTAAGTCAGGGGTCGGAGACTATGTTGTCGGACTATGTGTCAAACGTTAGGGAGAGATTAACTAGGGCTGGTGAGTTCGCTAGGAAACACTTAAAATTGTCACAACGTGTGATAAAAAAGAGGCGGATAAGAAATCAAAAGTTTGTAAGTTTGTTAGTGGGGAGAAAGTACTAGCATTCGTACCAATGGTCAGTGAACCTTTAAAAGCAAGATTTAGTGGGTTTTATCAAACTGAAAGAAAATTGAGTGAGGTGAATTATTTGATAAGAATGCCAGACAGAAGGAAAACTCATAGAGTGGGTCGTGTTAATAAGCTCAAAAGGTATTTTAATAGAGAAGGAAAGAAGAATAATATCATCAAAGTGAGTTACAGCGATTGTCATGGTACCAAAATCGGATGGAACACCGATTATGTGTGGGTTTTGTATTTTGAATTTCAATCTGTTTTATTGTCACGTGTAGCGAAGTACAGTGAAAAGCTTTGTTCTGCGTACAGTCCAGACAGATTGTTCCATACATGAAAAAACATAGGCCGAGATTCTCCGCACTCCCGACGGTGCGGAGAATAGTGTGGCTCGTAAAATTTTATGGCCACGCTGTTCCGACGCCCTCCCGCTATTCTCCCCCCCCCCCCCCCACGCACAACTCCCGACACGAATCGCTGCCGCCGTTTTTTTACGGCCGGCAGCGATTCACAGCTGATGGATGGGCCGAGTTCCCAGCCCTTTACGGCTGTTTATACGAACGGCAAACACACCTGGTCTGGCCGTTCGTAAAAACGGCCGTAAACTCTCGCTTTTTATAACCATGGCACCGATTGGCACGGTAGTACCACGGCCGTGCCAAGGGTGCCATGGGCCCGCGATCGGTGGGCACCTATCGCGGGCAGCGGGCCCGATGCCCGCGCACTATTTGTCCTTCCGCCGCCCCGCAGTATCCATTCGCGGGGCGGCTGAGGGGCATCCCGGCCCGCGCATGCACGGGTTTTGCACAAATACGCGATGACGTCATCTGCGTATGCGCGGGTTGGAGTCTTCCAATCCGCGCATGCGCGGCTGACGTCATATGACGCGTCAGCCGGCGCTAACTCTGGCAAGCGGGCTTAATGAAATTCGTTAAGCCCGTGATGCCGGAGTTTACGGCGTCGGGCTGCTAGCCCCGACCGGGGACCAGAATCGGTTCCCGGTCGGGAAGGGGGGGGCTGGCGTCAAACCCGCCCGGATTTGACGCCAGCCTTACGATTTCTCCCCATATGGGAGAATCTCGCCCATTGGAATTGCACAAATACACAATGTAAATACATAGGCACAGCACCGCGTGAGCATACAAAGTGTAGTACTACTCAGAGGAGAAGATGAGTGAAGAGGTCAGTTCAGTCCATGAGAGGTTCATTCAAGAATCTGGTAACAGTGGGGAAGAAGCTGTATTTGAACCCTTTAGCGCGCGTGCTCAGACTTTTGTATCTCCTGCCCAACGGAAAAGGTTAGAAGAGTGAATAACCCGGGTGGGAGTGCCTTTGATTATGCTGCCCGCTTTTCCAGAGTAGCGGGAGACGTAGATAAAGTCAATGGATGAGAGGCAGGTTCGCGTGTTGGACTGGGTGGTGTTCACAACTCTCTATAGTTCTTACACTCTTTGGCCCAGCAGTTGTCATACCAGGCTGTGATGCAGCCAGATAGGATACTTTCTATGATGCATCTGTAAAAATTGGTCAGAGTCAATGTGGAATAGAGTCAATATAGAAATATAGAATATAGTCAGTATAGTAAATATAGAAAGGTCAATTCAGTTACGAAGTCAGATTCGTACCCTATTCCTCGTTTGCAAGACTGTTGAAAAGATGGGACAAGCACATTTTATCCCAAACTTGACTTACTTAAAGGATATCGGCAAGTACCTTTTTCAGACAGAGCGAAGGGCATTTTGACTTTCGTGATACCAAATGGTCTGTATCAATTTAAGGTCTTGCCATTTGGAATGAAGAATGCACCAACAACATTCCAGAGATTAACCAACAAGGTAATCTCGGGTCTAAACAACCATGCAGTGCACATTGGCGATTTGATTGTGTTCAGTGAAACATGGAAGGAGCATTTGGAAAATGTTAAAAATCATTCGATCAATTAGAGGAAGCTGGATTGGTTGTAAATTTGGGTAAGAGTGAAGTTGCAAAAGCTCAAGTCACGTTCTTAGACCACATCATGGTCTATTGGCTCCATGGAATGTGAAGACAAAAGCTATTGGGGAATTTCCACTACCATCAAATAGGAGAGAAGGACTGAGATTTTTGGCCATGAGTGGTTTCGACCGGATGTTCTTGCAAAATTTCAGCAGTGTGATTTCTCCCTTGACTGAATTTATAAAACAAACAGAAGAATTTTCTGTGGAAGTTGGAATGTCAGTAGGCATTCGATAATCTGAAAACTATGACCACCACCGCATGCTGCACCCATGCTGATGACAGTAAATTATGCTCAACCATTTACGGTGATAATTGATGCGAGTGATGTGGGTATTGGTGCTGTACTGGTGCAGTAAGACGACAATAGAACTGAAAGACCAATGGGGTATTTTTCTAAGAAATGCAACGTTCACCAAAATAAATATTCGACCATCGAGAAGGTGTCTTTAAGTTTGGTATTGGCATTGCAACATTTTAACATTTATGTCAGTAATAATTTATCTGACACAGTTGGATACATGGACCATAATCCATAAAAATTCTTGGACGGGGGCAGCACGGTAGCATTGTGGATAGCACAATTGCTTCACAGCTCCAGGGTCCCAGGTTCGATTCTGGCTTGGGTCACTGTCTGTGCGGAGTCTTCACATCCTCCCCGCATGTGTGTGGGTTTCCTCCGGGTGCTCCGGTTTCCCACAGTCCAAGGATGTGCAGATTAGGTGGATTGGCCATGATAAATTTCCCATAGTGTCCAAAATTGCCCTTAGTGTTGG
Organism: Scyliorhinus canicula; assembly: GCF_902713615.1. Lineage (NCBI taxonomy): Eukaryota > Metazoa > Chordata > Chondrichthyes > Carcharhiniformes > Scyliorhinidae > Scyliorhinus > Scyliorhinus canicula. The sequence continues at coordinate 18,390,346 of NC_052163.1, forward strand.
GTGGGGTTACTGGGTTATGGGGATAGGGTGGAGATGTTGACCTTGGGTAGGGTGCTCTTTCCAAGAGCCGGTGCAAACTCGATGGGCCGAATGGCCTCCTTCTGCACTGTAAATTCTATGATCTATGAAAACACAAAACACAAGACTATTCAGATTATTGCTACAATCATTTAATTTATGAATTCTACATGTGGCAGGAAGAGAAAATGTGATTATTGATGCTTCATCACGACTGTAACGTGTGGGAAGACTATATTCATGTTGATCTTTGCCCGTTTATAAATGTAAAATTATATATTATAGAGTATAAATTGTATGTAATCTTCAGAAATGTTTAATGGTGAAAGGATTTTAGAAAAATTAAGCCATCTGTTTATATTGCTGGTTCTTTTTTTTTAAAGGGGGAGGTGTGAAGACTGGAAGACTTTAGGAAACTTGGCTTATAAATGTATTGGGCAATTTAAGTGTTAAAAGCCTGTGGTTAGAGTGTGCTTGACTGCAGTGGTCATGTTTTTGAAAATAATTCTGTTTTGCAGGACCTGGGTGCTTTTAGCAACCAGAAGGTAAAATTGCCAAACAAATGTGTTTTTCAGTCTGGGCTAATGGACTGTGGTTTGACAAGTCCTGGGGTGCTGGGGGGGGGGGGGGGAGGGGGGGGGGGTGGAGGTATTGAGGTTAATGTGCTTTGCAGCTTGCAGAGATAATTTGTTTTTCAGCTTGAGGAGATGAGGTCATTGCTGGGTGGAGATAATGAATGCAGAGAGACATTTTGAAAAGCTTTAGAGACACAGTTTTTTGGAGAAAGCTTTGGACAGAGTGTAGTGATCTGTATATCTGCAGGTATGTAAGTGGTTAACAACTATAAGTAAGTGCTAGACAACCACTAGATGGCAGCACCAGATATACCTATATGAGCTACACTCAGAGAGGTTTCCCACCTCTTCGTATCAGGAGTGACTAGTGAACAGAGTGTTAGAGATATAGCTTAGTGAGCAGGTGTAGTTAAACAATATATATATACTTAATCTTTTTTTATTTAATCTTCAGTTATAGTTTTAGTTGTAGAAGAGTGAACAAACTCATAGTGATTTATAATCGTTACTCAATAAACAGTAAAATAAATAAATAAATAATCTTTATTGTCACAAATAGACTTACATTAACACTGCAATGAAGTTGCTGTGAAAAGCCCCTAGTCGCCACATTCCAGCTAAACCAGCTAAACCAGCTCATTTGCTTAATTTGAAGACTTTGAGTGTTGCTGAACATCAACCATCCGACCATTCTAGAAGTAAGCCAATAAGTAACAAGGTATTACTATACATAATATAACACAGAGGAGTCCACAATTCTTTCACAGTAAGATAGATTGAGAGCTGTATGTCTTTTTCTTTCCTGTTGTTTAATGGGAAATTGAGTAGTACTGTTTAAGGAGTAATTGTAAGCTATTCTTTTTGGGTGTGAAGTTAATAAGTTGAATATGGTATTCATAATAGAGTTTTGTTTTAAAAATAACCAAGTCCTATTTCTCATGCAATCACTCCTGGAGTGAATCATTCTTCCTGCACAGACCTACAAACAAACTAATATACTGGGGTTTCAGTCCAGTAACCTAGCCACTGTTCGGGTCTGGTCTGGGAATGTAATAGCAGCCTGAACATAATTTGAACACGGGATATCGGACACACAATTTGAACATGGCAGTGTGAACAACACAATTTGAACACGGCAGTATGAACACGGAATGTGAACACAGCACAGTGAACATACAATGTGAACACAGCAGTGTGAACATGGAATGTGAACACAGCACAGTGAACATACAATGTGAACATGGTAGTGTGAGCACACAATGTGAACACGCAGTGCAGACACATGCTGTGATTATGGCAGTGTGAACACGGAATGTGAACACAGCACAGTGAACATACAATGTGAACACGGTAGTGTGAGCACACAATGTGAACACGCAGTGCAGACACATGCTGTGATTATGGCAGTGTGAACACGGAATGTGAACACAGCACAGTGAACATACAAAGTGAACATGTCTGTGCAAACACAGAATGTGAACACAGCAGTGTGAACATGGAATGTGAACATGGCAGTGTGAGCACATAACGTGCACATGGCCGTGCAAACATACAATATGAACATGGCAGTGCGAACATACAATGTGAACATGGCAGTGTGAGCACACAATATGAACATGGCAGTGTGAGCACACAATGTGAACATGGCAGTGTGAGCACACAATGTGAACATGGCAGTGTGAGCACACAATATGAACATGGCAGTTTGAGCACACAATGTGAACATGGCAGTGTGAGCACACAATGTGAACATGGCAGTGTGAGCACACAATGTGAACATGGCAGTGTGAGCACTCAATGAGAACACAGCTCTGCGAACACACAATATGAGCATTTCTGTGAGAACACAGTGTGAACATGGCCATGTGAGCACACAAAATGAATATGGCAAAATGAACACACATGGCAGTGTGAACACAGAATGTGAACACGGCAAAATGAACATACAATCTGAACACGGCAAAATGAACACATAATCTGAACATGGGAGTGCGAAGTTACATGCACAGTGGCAGGTGAGGCAGCTCTGGACATACAGGGACCGGCACGGTACAATGCAGAGAAGTTTATGCACTAACTTTCACATACAAGTGCTGATCAAAGCATCCAAACACCGATTGTAAAACACACTTTCAGCCTTTGCATATTTGGTGCAATTCCGTGTTATGCTCATTAAACACTCACTTTGTTACGGTAACAGCTGCTTTTATTTCAATATTATCTCTGGATACAATAAAATATATAAAAGTTGACCCTGGTAGGTCATTGCTGCAGTTTGCATGTTGTCAAACAGGGCACCCTCTAGTGTTCAATTTACAACATGCAAACAGAACACAAATCATTACCAAATGACATGTTGCACATTGTTAATATATAACTTGATACACATTGGTACAATACATATTCAGTAGCCTGCAGCAATTTCGTGACTTGTCTTAGAAATCTAATATATGCAAAGCTCCGAGTCACTTGTCAAGGATGCAATACATAACAAATCTGAAAGTATGAGTAGTGATGTCCATTCTTTAGCTTGAATATGTGATAAACACCTTTTACAAAGACGGAAGCCGAAACTATTAAACACAACAATGTGTTTATTGAAATATGTCATTCAAAGCACTTTGCCACATGATAATACTGAGAACACATGCTTCCAGCACAGTCCCAGACCATTCAGCCCAACTGGACCATGATAATATTTTAATTCTATATGATCCTCCTTAGACTCTAATTACCTCTATCCAAGCTGCACCATAAGACCATAAGACATAGGAGCAGAATTAGGCCACTCGGCCCATTGAGTCTGCTCCGTCATTCAATCATGGCTGATATTTTCTCATCCCCGTTCTCCTGCCTTCTCCCTATTACCCCTTATTAATCAAGAATTTCTGGTAAGGCCTCTTATCTGATAGCCTCCCATTGAAAACTTCAATGCAATTTACTCCTGCGGCAGCAAGTTTCACATTTGCATCAGACCTCTGTGTAAAATTAAAATTACACAAATGGCGGTGTAATGTATCAATAATTATCTTTAGGGCAGCACGGTGGCACAGTGGTTAGTCTTACTGCCTGCGGTGCTGAGGACCTGGGTTCGAATCCCGGCCCTGGGTCACTGTCCATATGGAGTTTGCACGTTCTCCCCATGCCTGCATGGGTTTCACCCCCATAACCCAAAGATGTGCAGGTTAGGTGGATTGGCCACGTTAAATTGCCCCTTAATTGGAAAAACTAATTGGGTACTCTAAATTTAAAAAAATAATAATTATCTTTCTTGCTGCACCAATTTTTGAGTTTATTATCTCATTTTGAGGTGAGCGACACAGTGGCACAGTGGTTAGCACTGCTGCCTCACAGCGCCAGGGACTCGGCTTCAATTCCAGCCTTGGATGACTGTCTGTGTGGAGTTTGCATGTTCTCCCCGCGCCTGCGTGGGGGTTTCCTCCGGGTGCTCCCGTTCCTCCCACAGTCCAAAGATGTGCGGGTGAGGTGGATTGGCCATGCCCTTTAGTGTCCAAAGGTGAGGTTACGCACTTGGGTGGGGGAGTGGGCTGAGGTTCGCGTGCTCTTTCGGAGGGTCGGTGCAGACCTGATGGGCTGAATGGCCTCCTTCTGCACGTTAGGGATTCTATTGAGGCTCTTCAGTGAATGAGAAGTTTGCACAGTAGCAAATGCAGCACCTCTCACCAAAGCCAGCCTTGTAGCCCATCTTGGGTGGTCACTAGCTGAGCTGTTGTGGATCAGGCTTCACCAGGAGCAGTCTGAACACTCTAAACTGCGACATTACCACTTTAAAAACTCAAACTTTTCTCATTCAGAAGTGATAATGGCAAAGTGATGGACCTCCTCAAATGACCCTATGGTTTTGATCTGGGTATTATAGTCTTGATCACACTTCCAGTTACAGTACATCGCTTCCAATACAGTTATACTGGCAGCTATTATATTAGCAGCCTTTAAACTAAAATTTCATGATGGGTAAACATTTACTGCTGTTGACTGTCTATTATTGATACTCTATTCTCCACTGTTGCTGTTGCCACTTAGGAAAATGATCACTTGTGGCAAAGGGGATTTAAAACAAACGTTCCACTGTTCCCATCTCAGAACATCCGTAAGAAGCTATCGTAATTGTTAATATAACATAATGTGGAAGTCTAGGACTAGGGGAGTGAAAATCAGAGGTAGGCCACTCAGGAGAGAAGTTAGGAAAGAGAAAACCCCAAAACCAGTGGAGCCAAGATGGATGGACGGAGTTAGGATTTAGAGACACTATGATCTCATCGAATGGTGCAACTGGCACGAGGGGATGAATAACCAACTCCTCTTTGGAGAAATTTGGAGCGCTTTGGTGAAAAATCAGGAATGTGGGACTAATCGGATAGTTCGTCTAAAGGGCTACCACAGGCACGATGGGATGAATGGCCTCCTCTGGCTGTGTGGTTCTCTGATTCTGTTACAGAATTCAGCTATGGCTTATCCTGGGCTAATGTGTCTGCGTCACTAAAAGTTTCCATATTTCTGATCTTATCAAACATTTTCACTGTTTAAGTATTCTCTCAATTAGCAGAGTGCAATATTTAATTATCTGTATAAACAGGGAACAGCAGACAGATTACCCAGATTTGTTGCTTTGTGGCAGTCCCTCGCCTGTATGTGCATTTTCCCTCTTGCAATTATTTTATTTCACATTTGAGCCAGTTCCTGGCAAAAGAATTCAAACGTGTGACATCACATCTGTTCCCCTTGTGTGTCCTTCAAGGAGTTTGTCATAATATACACATCAGTATATAATGGTGCAGATACACACTGACTGACACACTGCAAGACCAATCAACACACAGAACACAGCAGCCAATCACCAGTTAGAGCACGCTCACTATAAAGCCAGAGGGCACTAGTTTTCCCGCTCATTCGGGATGCAGCCTCTGAGGACAGGGCTCACAGCTTGTAGCACAGATCTTCACCATGTGCTAACAGTTTAGATTGGTCAGGATAGGCATAGGTATTCAGTTTAATCTAACATAGTGTCGATCCACAGTGAAAGTATGTTCAACAGTTCCTAGCTTAATAAAATAGTGTTGTTCTATTTCAAGTATTGGTAGCCTGTATGTGTTATTGCTAAGGTAAACGCAGTCTCCACAGATCCAGAGTACCCAACACATCAGAGTTAGTCTGTCCATGCCTCTAATTTTCTGACAAAGTGTGAAGCCATTGGCATAGCCAATGAAAGATAGGTTATGGTGGAGAGATCATTCGGGAAAAACATTAACCATTTGCACAAACACCAAATCAGTGCAACTCATCCAACATTAGACTATCACGATAGTGGCCATGGACTCACAAGTACGTTGGGAAGTCAAAAAGAACTCTAATGTGCAATTGGCAAATGACCAGAACATGTCCATGTGCCCTTTAAGAGGGGCACATGGTATTCCTCGAATGTCCCCTCTAAAGGTGAAGGTAAAGTCGCCATAGTCCCAGATGACCATAGGCTGCTTTCCCCTTTGAGGAGGAGAGCTGACTGGTGGTGATTTAATCTGAGGATCACCACACCTCAGGCGAGGGGCAAGACCGAGAAGGTGGGGCCTTCATGAATGACCAAACAGGGCTGTGGCCTTCAGCGGTTCAGGGAGACGTCTTCTCGCCACCTTCTCCAAGATAAAAAAGGATGGGCGATGAACGCTGACCTTGTCAAAGGCGCCTACATCCCATGAATCAATTAAGCGTGAGTGGTCCTTGTGGTACAATTGACAGGTGTCTCAGACCTTAGACTTTACCCTTCGGAGGGAATTACATTAGTTTTTTTCCTGATAGAGAGGCGAGTGGAAGTACCACTGGACACAGGGTAAGAGATGCAGAATCTGGAAGATCTCATGATTTGTGATAAAGAGCCATTAGCAGCTTTACTTAGCAGGTTTACTGATGTGATCCAGGTGAATGAACCCTGTTTAGTACAGCTGTCTCGTCGTATAAACTGCTGACAATGATGGTAAATATAATTAAAGTACGACTGTTTCAAATCCTAAAAATCATTAATCTGCTTGAAAGTCATTGTCCAACGTCAATTCTTTTGCTTTGTATTTGCCAGCAGCTACTGTGCCATTGCAAGTATATTATAATGTGTGATTAAACAGTAATAATTTAAACAATTCCATAGACTACAAATATTTAAATCCTGGAATTGTTGTACCTGAACATAAATGAGAATTTATCGAACTGTAACGTGAAATTCTTCACTCTGTGAAAAATAAAAACAATTTGTTTAGGTGCCAGGTGACCTGACCAGAATTCAGGGCTCAGTTTTACATCAAGCAGCTCAATGACACTGAGTCCTGTAATCTCAGTGCAGGAAGCATTGCATTATTTGTAAAACTGAAGTCTCGTCTGTCCCATCTGTCTGATATGAAAGATCCAATAGCACTATTCGGAGGTTGGTTCTTGCACCACTAAAACTTAAATACCCCTTCATTTATTTCATTGCTGTTCATGGGATCCAGCTGCCCATAAAGCAGCCTCTGCATTGTTGGGTTTCCTTTTGCTCTTGGTTTCTCATTTCCCTCCATGGCCTGACTGGGTAGGAGGTCTTCCCTCATATCCCACCCTCCTGATATTGGTCATCGTTCTTCTCTGTCGTGGGCTGAAGTCTCGAATGGCATCCCGCTCATTGGCAACTAGAACTGGACACAACATTCAAGTTGCAATGAGCCCACACGTCCTAAAGTTTGATCATTACCTCCTCTGACCTGCATGTTACGTTTTTGGTGAAAAGATTCAACATCCTTTCTTGGACTGGCATAACAAAGTGTTTCTCTTTTTGAAGAAAGTATGTTGCTCATGTCCGTTAATTCATTCTAAAGCTAAATGGTGAAATAGGAAACCAAATTCCAAGATTTTTATTTCATACTAGCATTACTTACAGACTGCAGTTATACGTATAGCTGTTTCTTCCCTAACCAACGGCCTGTATCCCATCAATCTTTCTTTATACTCTTTTGAGAAAACAAAGAAAACAAAGCTCTGCAAAATAAAGTGTCGGGGGGTCGGGTTGGGGGCGGGGGTGTGTGTGGTTTGCTGTATACCAAAACAACATTAGGATGATAATGCACCTCAGCCGCCGTGGCTCCCACTTTTTACTGAATGGCCACTGGTACCAGAGGGAACAGCACGTTCCCTCTCCAAGGTCATTCAGCCGTGAATATGGCTGTGGTACAGGGGCGGGTAGTGGGTTCAGATGACTGCCTGCTGTCTGGACCTGTTAATGGCCAGATTGGCAAGGCCCAGGAGCAGGTTTACTAGGAGTTCCTCCTCCTTCGCCGTCCCCTCCCCACCAGAACAGTCTCTCTGTGTTCTTTTGAGTAAAACAGATGATGACTCAATTAAACAAGTCAAAGAGGTGTGACAGCATCTGGTGGGACACTTTAACCACAACAATATCAATGGAATCATAGCTAACAAAACCAAAATGTCATTCCCGGGAGTGTTGATGCATCCCAGCCCCTGTGTGTCAATTTGTCATGGAAGGAGTCTTTCTTTAGATTTCAACTATCAACTCCAGTGGGATTTGATTCTGGGACCCCAGAGCATGACTCTAGGTTGGCGGTTTACCAGTTCAGTGACCAACACCGCGAGGCCACAGGAAGAAGCCGAGCCTTTTTTCAGATGTGCTCAAAGTATGGGCGGGCATTTCCACAACCGGTGAGGGGCTAGCATCGGCGCTGACTGAAACTCCCACGCATCGCGCATGCACATGACTGATGACCTGCACTGGTTGCGCCGTACAACATAGAGCCGGCCCTGCGTGACCCCAACCCGCCAACTGCAACCTCACAGCCCATCTCCTGGCCACGCCCCACCAGTCCCCCCAGCCCTAGCAGAAGCCCCCCCCCCCCGGCCAGTGGCATGGAACCCGGCTGAGTGTGGCGGTGCTTGACACAGTCGCAGCTGGCACGTCGTGTTCCCGCACGGTTAGGACCACACGTGTCCCGCGGCGTCGGGAACTCAGCCCATCAGTGGTGGAGCATCGTGGGTGGGCTGGCCGATGACGTGCCAATGCCGTTGAAACGTCGCATGATGGGCATCACGATGATGCCAGTTTGGAGGGGGCAGAGCATGGCGGACTGGCGTTAAACTGGCGCCGGCCCCGATTTCAGAGTAGAATCCATTCTCCGCCCTATCGCCCGATCGCCGAACACAATTTAGGCGTCAGGCTATGGAGAATCCAGCCGTTAATCTATTAATGCCCTTCACCTGCGTATCCTTTTTTCTTATCAATTTAGAGTACCAGGTTATGTTTTTTTCCAATAAGGGGAAATTTAGCATCGCCAATCCACCTAACATGTACATCTTTGGGTTGTGGGGGTGAAACCCACGCAGCCACGGGGAGAATGTGCAAACTTCACACGGACAGTGACCCAGGGCTGGGATTGGAACCCGTGTCCTCAGCGCCGTAGGCTGGTGCTAACCATTGCGCCACATGCCTCCCTTCCCTGCGTATCCTTAACCATAATAATACAATGAACAATACTTGGAGAAAGTGGCCATTTACAGTCTGTGACCTCATGTTCAGCTCCATTCTGTTTGCACTTTATGAGATTATTGCTTTTCTGACTTCCCTCTTGCTGTTGTGGAACAGAAATAATTCTGTTTCTCTCTGATGCTTCGCTTCTGCTGTTATGCTTTATCTCCAGGTCACTCTACTCATCTTGTTGATGTGCATTTGCAATTTCTGATGCTCATCCCGGTGAGTCTCCTCTCCTTTTCCTCCTGCCTGGTTTGCACGTGATGCCTATTCCTTTTTCTTTAACTTTCTCATTTGTTTGTTCGACAGTTTGCTAATTTGACCGTTTCGGCTTAACAAATATATTTTGCCCTTTGCTTTACTGTGAAATTCCCCAGGGAAACTTAAGTCTGGTATTTAACGACGTAAGGACCTTTATGACAAGATGTTCCTGCCCCTCAACCACTCCAGCCCAGAACAACTGAAACAATGGCATCTCACTCTGAAAGTAGAATTGCTCCCACAGCTTTTTGTTGAATATTTTAAACCCTTTAATTTTTCATACTTTTCCTTTCTGTCTCTTTTACTTCTCTTATTCAATTTCCCTTTCGCTCTCGGCTTCTCCTTTTAAAGCATAAGAACATAAGTAACTGGTGCAGGAGCAGGCCATTAGACCCCTGGGAGACTAATCCTCCATTCAATAAGATGATTGTTGATCTCTTATGTCAGCTACATCTCCCCACAATATCCCCATATGGCACGACTTTCTTAACAAGCAAAAATGTTTAACTTTCTGTCTTAAATACAGTAAAGGATTGAGAATCCTCAGCTGCCTCTGGTGGTGAGTGCCTTTTGAGTGAAGAAGTTCCTCGTCATCATTGTCCGAAATGACTCGTGAGTAATTCAAGTGAGTAGTTAGTCTCACTTGAATGTGTCGACACCAAAGTTACCAGAGAATGCGGGCAGCCCCGGGGACAATTGAGTCGTGCCGGACCCCGCCATTCTCCGAGGCGGGCGGCGTGACTCACGCAGGGCCGCTTTTTGGGGGGCCGGAGAATTTGGAGGACGGCGGAGGCGGAATTAACGTCAAACCCCAGCGATTCTCCGACCCGGCCCGGGGGGGTCGGAGAATCCCGCCCATTGTTCTCAGATGCCCTGTTGACCATGGGTGGGATTCGCTCAGCCCAGGGCCGGGCTGGAAAATCCCCGCGACCGGCGCGAATCACGCCACGCTGCCCCGCCGCCGGGACGCGATTCTGCGCAGAGCGGAGAATCGGCGCCACTGGCGCCAGCGTGGTTGGCGTGGCGCAATTGAAGGGAGTCACTGCGCATGCGCACGTTGGCGCCGGTGCCACTGCGCATGTGGAGACCCTGTGGCGCCTAATTCACGCCAGAATCAGCAGCTGGAGCGGCGTGGTCCACTCCGGTGCCATTCTGGCCCCTTATCGGCCAGAATTGCTGATCCTGAGGCCGTGTTGATGCCGTCGAGAAATGCGACGGCGTTTCCGACAACGTCAACACTTAGCATCAGGATCACAGAATCCCGCCACTTGTGTTTCCAGCAATTTGTGCATGTTTTCTTTGGAGCTGAAAGGTAAAGAAAATAATTTAACAAATGGGGAACAGTATGAGATGCCCCATTGCAGCATGTTCGGGGAAAGACTCTTCAAGTGTTTAATTTCACCCCAAACCCTGTCATTTTAAGGAGATATTGACCTGGATGCATCGCTGTTCTTTAAGACAAGCAATTTTTTTCATTGATCAGGTGCCAACTAAATGCAATAACTGTAAATGGCCTTTCAGCCCTTAATAATTTTACATAAAAGTAAAATTCTGCTGGATGAAGCAGAATCTTAACCTGAGGTAATTATGCATTTATATAGTGCATTGCGTTAAACTCTCCCAAATCCTTTCAGGTGCAATAACTCTGCAGTCTTCAGTACTCAGCAGAAATACCAGAGTCATTTAATCCATCAAATTGAATTGATTGCTCATATTTTTTCCTGAAAGTATTACCAAGTTTTATTTTGAGGGTTTTAAGTATTTGATGCCAATAGTGGCAGGGAGGCAGGTCGGGGGTGGATGGCGAGCGAGGGGTAAGATGGAGAAAGTTCATTCTGGTTTGGATTGCAATCTTTTTTTTCTGCAGACACGGCAAAACTAGATGGGAAAGTCAAGGATTGCATGAATAGTGCTTTTTGATAGAAGTTGCCATGGTTTCGGCTTCTGTTACAATGAATGTCTCCATTAATCAATAGCATTTAATCTGTGGTTCTCAATAACTGCACACTTTATAAAAGTAAATGGCACATGTTCACTAAAGATCGAATCGAGAATACTCAAGTAAGTAATATCTATTAAATGAAAATGATTTTAAGAACATAAGAACATAAGAACTTGGAGCAGGAGTAGGCCATCTGGCCCCTCGAGCCTGCTCCGCCATTCAATTAGATCATGGCTGATCTTTTGTGGACTCAGCTCCACTTTCCGGCCTGAACACCATAACCCTTAATCCCTTTATTCTTCAAAAAACTATCTATCTTTACCTTAAAAACATGTAATGAAGGAGCCTCAACTGCTTCACTGGGCAAGGAATTCCATAGATTCACAACCCTTTGGGTGAAGAAGTTCCTCCTAAACTCAGTCCTAAATCTACTTCCCCTTATTTTGAGGCTATGTCCCCTAGTTCTGCTGTCACACGCCAGTGGAAACAACCTGCCCACATCTATCCTATCTATTCCCTTCATAATTTTAAATGTTTCTATAAGATCCCCCTCATCCTTCTAAATTCCAACGAGTACAGTCCCAGTCTACTCAACCTCTCCTCATAATCCAACCCCTTCAGCTCTGGGATTAATCTAGTGAATCTCCTCTGCACACCCTCCAGCGCCAGTACGTCCTTTCTCAAGTAAGGAGACCAAAACTGAACACAATACTCCAGGTGTGGCCGCACTAACACCTTATACAATTGCAACATAACCTCCCTAGTCTTAAACTCCATCCCTCTAGCAATGAAGGACAAAATTCCATTTGCCTTCTTAATCACCTGTTGCACCTGTAAACCAACCTTCTGTGACTCATGCACTAGCACACCCAAGTCTCTCTGAACAGCGGCATGCTTTAATATTTTATCGTTTAAATAATAATCCCGTTTGCTGTTATTCCTACCAAAATGGATAACCTCACATTTGTCAACATTGTATTCCATCTGCCAGACCCGAGCCCATTCACTTAACCTATCCAAATCCCTCTGCAGACTTCCAGTATCCTCTGCACTTTTCGCTTTACCACTCATCTTAGTGTCATCTGCAAACTTGGACACATTGCCCTTGGTCCCCAACTCCAAATCATCTATGTTTTGTGAAGGGAATGTTGACAACAAGGTCGGGAAAAAGGAAATATCTGTGTGTCAGACACATGCTGATTTTACCCCTTACTGCGCTTCTGATTTGCTGTCATCAATGAGGTTGATTTGAATTTCCTATCTTTCTGTTTCATTTGATTATTTTCCTTTTACACCCTTTATTCTTTTTCCTGCCTCCCAACCATTAGTTTTGTAATGGAAGATTTTCTTGCTGCTTACAAATGCACAGGAGTGCAAGGAAATTGTCGAGGTTCTCTGGAATCCATTTTGAAATGAGTGAGAAGAATGCTTGTAGCTGATTTGTGTGTTTCGGACCTTGTGCGCTAAATATAAAATGCCCAATAGCAAATTGCAGCCCTTTTCCCAGCTCTCTCAGTTGTTCTGTTGGACTTCAGTGCAGATAAAGATGTAAAAAGGTTTGTGATTCATCATCACCTGTTTTACACTATCAGGCTGTCAGGAACTACCTCTTTGCTCCAACCCAAACATAGAACATAGAACAGTACAGCACAGAACAGGCCCTTCGGCCCTCGATGTTGTGCCGAACAATGATCACCCCACGTAACCTGTATACCCGTAACCCAACAATCCCCCCATTAACCTTACACTACGGGCAATTTAGCATGGCCAATCCACCTAAGCCGCACATCTTTGGACTGTGGGAGGAAACCGGAGCACCCGGAGGAAACCCACGCACACACGGGGAGGACGTGCAGACTCCACACAGACAGTGACCCAGCCGGGAATCGAACCTGGGACCCTGGAGCTGTGAAGCATTGATGCTGACCACCATGCTACCGTGAGGCCCACAACCTTGGATCACTTTGGTTTGTTGCACTTTCTCACATTACAACAGTGACCGCACTTCAAAACTATTTTATTGGCAGGAAAATGATTTGGAACATCATGAAAGTTGGTATATAAATGCAAACCTTTCTTTTTAAAGAGCTTTGAGCTTGTGAAGCTATTGTAAAGCCCAGAGCAGAGATTGGTTTGAATGCACCATTTTAGATAAGGGGAAAATGCACATAAGGATAATTTCATGCTTTGCATCATTTAGATCAGAAAATGGTGCTTTAAAATGGTTGGGCATTTAAAGTTCTGAAGGATCGAGTGGTCAACACTTGCTCCTAGGTCCTATGCTCCTATGACAGGTGATTGTAGATGTGATTTGCTGAAGACTAGAATCGAAAAAGTAAGGAGTATGTCCCTAATAGAAAGAATAATGCTGACTGAATATAGGACAGGCTTTATTCAAAAGAGAACTAAATCAATTGTTAATTCATAAAGAATAGAGAGTACCAGGATTTGAACAGTAAAATATCTTCGTATTATCTCCATGGAACTTGGTTGGATTAAACGGTCTTTTTGTGTTTTTTAGGGGTGGCGATTGTTTGTGACTATCCTGCCTCTAACTTACATTTTTAATTGTTACTTTAATGTTTTTTGTGAAACCACCCAACTTGCGACCCAAGTTAGAAATAGCTATTTTCCCTCTTTAATTGTGTTGAATGGGTGCTGTATGATTTTATGCAAAGAGTGTAGTTATGCTGCCATATCTGTATTGTGAAGTGATTTCTGCCTTGCAGTAATAGTTTGCAGAGGAGTAACATGACTGCCTGTGTGAAGATGCTCGACACTCTATACAGTACAATGCCAATGTTGTGCGCAGTCTATTTTATTTTAGAGGTGCTCTTGGGCAGTGCTGTCAACTAGAAATTGTTGATGAGTTACAGTTGTGATGGGATTGTTTTAGCCATGTGCATTAATTTCAATGGAAAATGCCTCACAGACAATCCAGGTAAATGTATGCCTTGTGTATATTTATTTAGCAAACATCTATCACCAATGTGGTAACCAAGGAAATCGAACACTCATAACAATCAAAGAACACTCACTCTCACACCAACAAGCACACAACGAGGTGAAAGCACAAATGCTTCAGCCGTGTAAATGAGTATTGAGTTCACATGCTCAATGAAGGTCGTTTTATTTTCAATTTAAATGTACAACCAGCCAGATCGGAATTCCCGCTTGTGGCTAATGCCTAATGTACAGGAGAACATTGTTCTGGACTACACTTTATCTGCAAGGCATCTTGTAAAATGAAACAAATCTTCTTTCAAATGTTCTGAGGGCGTGCAGTGTTCCCACTTGTGCTTTCAGTAACAAACTCACCATTCAAGAGAGTACACATGTACAGAGCCACAAGGGTGATAAAGTCAGAGAGTATAAATAAAGCACCGCTTGCTGTTAATCTCTCGTTTGCGAAGGTTGAATTTCTTTGGCAGTGAGGATCCAATGTGAATTGGGCTTGTGGCTGCAGGCCACGTCACAAAGCCCCTCTCCCCCCCCCCCCCCCCTGCATTTAACACAAGTTGGCAGTAAATCATTCACTTTATTGACAACATTAAGTTGGCTGCGCTGAGCAAGGGGAAGAGTTCACTCTTAATGTTGAAACCAGGTGATTAAAATAGAGCAGAGAACCTGATTCTGCATTGAACTGAACTGGGGCGGCAGGGTGGCACAATGGTTAGCATTGCTGCCTCGCAGCTCCAGGGACCCAGGTTCAATTCTGGCCTCGGGTGACTGTGTGGAGTTTGCATTTTCTCCCCATGTTTGTGTGGGTTTCCTCCGGGTGCTCAGGTTTCCTCCTGCAGTCAAAGTTTGTTAGGTGGAGTGACCATGCTAAATTGCCCCTTAGTGTCCAAAAGGTTTAGTGGGGTTACTGGGTTACGGGGATAGGGTGGCGGTGTGGGCTTAAGTAGGGTGCTCTTTCCAAGGGTTGGTGTAGACTCGATGGGCCGAATGACCGCCTTCTGAACTGTAAATTCTATACATTGACCAAGAACTGCTAGATGCTAACAGTGGGAGCCCAAATCTGAAAGAATGTGCCCTCTGGTACCATGGTGCCTTCAATGGGGATGGAACAGTTAAACTAATACTGGTACAGACTCCAGGAAGCTTCAGAATGTGACTCAATGCAAGTGATTTCTTCTCATTTTAGCTAGAGATCATTGTTCAGCTTCCTTACAATTTTGATTGACTAACAAAATGTCGTATGGATGTACGCATGCTGCAGTCATGTTGATTTATTTCTATCTCTGCATTGGCAGCACAATATCACAGTGGTTAGCGCTGTTGCTTCATAGCACCAAGGACCCGAGTTCGATTCCCGGCTTGAGTGACTGTCTGTGTGGAGTCTGCACGTTCTCCACCTGGCTGCGTGGGTTTCTTCCGGGTGATCCAGTTTCCTCCCACAAGTCCTGAAAGACAGGCATTCCAAATTCTCCCTCAGTGTACCCGAACAGGCGTCGGAGTGTGGCGATTAGCGGATTTTCAGAGTAACTTCATTGCCAGTGTTAATGTAAGTCTACTTGTGACACTAATAAAGATTATTGTAGGACAAATCTGGGATGAAAATCCTGTCTTTCTAACATTGAAACTCTGTATGCCAACAGTATCAACCATGGTGGCACCCCCAAAGTTAATAATAATAATAATAATAATCGCTTATTGTCACAGGTAGGCTTCAAAGAAGTTACTGTGAAATGTCCCAAGTCACCACATTCCTGCGCCTGTACAGGGAGACCGGTATGGGAAGTGAACCCACACTGCTGGCATTGTTCTGCATTACAAGCCAGCTGTTTAGCCCACTGTGCTAAACTAGCCCCTTAAAACTGATGCAATGCTATCAATGGGAGCAGGAGGAGGATATCAGACACAGTGGATGGATTGTGAGAACTTAACCTTTCAGTGGAAAATTACCAACCACAGCAATAGGGGAACCTAGCTATTAAAACATGATGGGTTGGATTCTCCCCCAGCCGCCTGATTCTCAGTGGCCCGTCATTCGCTATCAGCGAGATTCTATCTTCCTCACAATTTCAATAGGATTTCCCAAATTAGAGAGTATTCGATCCAAGGAAGGAGCATCCACATTGGCCAAGAAAAACAACAGGCCTGAGGATTGGGAGCAGTTTAGAATTCAACAAAGGAGAATCAAGGGACTGATTAAGAAGGGCAAAATAGAATACGAGAGGAAGCTTTGAAGGAACATAAAAGCTGACTGTAAAAGTTTCTATCGGTACGTGAAGAGAAGATTGGTGAAGACAAATGTAGGTCCCTTAAATTCAGAGACAAAGGAATTTATAATGCGGGGGGCAAAGAAATAGCTGGGCAATTAAATACATTCTTTGGTTCTGCCTTCACAAATGAGGACACAAATAAGATACCAGAAACGTTGGGGAACACAGGGTTTAGTGAGAGGGAAGAACGAAAGATGAACATTAAAAAAATTTTTTTTTAGAGTACCCAATTATTTTTTCCAATTGAGGGGCAATTTAGCGTGGCCAATCTGCCTACCCTGCACATCTTTGGGTTGTGGGGGTGAAACCCACGCAAACATGGGGAGAATGTGCAAACTCCACACGGACAGTGACCCAGGGCCGGGATTCGAACCCAGGCCCTCAGCGCCGTAGGCAGCAATGCTAACCACTGTGCCACCGTGCTGCTCCTAAAGGCGATGAATATTAGTTGAGAAATGGTGTTGAGGAAATTTCTGGGTTTGAAGGCTGATAAATCCACAAGGCCTGATAAGCTACATCCCAGAGTACTTAAGGAGGTGGCTCTAGAAATAGTGGATGCATTGCTGGTCATCTTCCAAGATTCTATAGACTCTGGAACAGATTGGAGGGTGCCTAATGCAACTCTACTATTTACAATGGGAGGTAGAGAGAAAACGGAATTATAGACCAGTAAGCAGACATCGGTCATGGAGAAATTTCAAGAATTCGTTATCGAAGATTTTACAGCAGAGCACTTCGAAAACAGTGGTGGGATCTGATAGAGTCAGCATGGATTTATGAAGATGAAATCATGCTTGAGAATGCAACTAATAAAATTGATAAATAGGAGCCAGTAGATGTGGTTTAGTTGGATCTTCAGAAGGCTTTTGACAATGCCCCACATAAGAGAGTAGCGTGTAAAATTATAGAGCATGCGATTAGGGGCAGTGAATTGAAATGGATAGAAAACTGGTTGGCAGACAGGTAACAAAGAGAAGGAACAAACCGTTCTTCTTTCAATTGGCAGGCAGTGATTAGTGGGGTACTGCGAGGATCGGTGCTGGGACCCCAGCTTTTCACAATATACATTAATGATTTAGATGAGCAAACAAAATGTAATATGTCCACATTTACAGATGATAGAAATTGGGTGGGAGGGTGAGCTGTGAGGAGGATGCAGAGATCCTTCAGTATGATTTGGACAAGTTGTGTGAGTGGGAAAACGAATGGCAGATGCAGTATAAATTGGATAAATGTGAGGTTATCCACTTTGGTAGCAAAAATAGGACGGCAGGTTATTATCTGAATGAGCATAAGTTAGGAGAGGGGAATGTGCAACAAGTTCTGGGGGTCTTCATACACCAGCCACTGAAGGTAAGCATGCAGGTGCAGCAGGCAGTAAAGAAGGAAATTGGTATGTTGGCCTTCAATGCGAGAGGATTAATAATAATAACCTTTATTAGTGTCACAAGTATGCTTACATTAACACTACAATGAAGTTACTGTGAAAATCCCTGAGAGTACAGGAGCGGCCATGTCTTGCTGCAACTATACACACCTGGAATATTGTGCGTAGTTTTGGTCTCCTTATCTGAGGAAGGATGTTCTTGCTCTCGAGGGATTGCAGCGATTCCTGGCTGATTCCTGAGATGGCAGGACAGAAGTATGAGGAAAGATTGAGTCAGTTAGGATTGTATTCACTGGAGTTCAGAAGAAAATTCTAACAGGATTAGACAGGGTGGATGCAAGAAGAATGTTACTAATGGTGGGGGTGTCCAGAACCAGGGGTCACCGACCAAGGATACAGGGTAGACCATTAAGGACAGAGATGAGGAGAAATGCCATTACCCAGAGAGTGGCAAGCCTGTGGAATTCATTACCATAGAAAATAGTTGAGTCCAAACTGTTGTATGTTTTCAAGTAGCAGTTAGTTACAGCACTTGGGGCAAAGGGGATCAAAGGTTTTGGGGGGAAGGTGGGATTAGGCTATTGAGTTGGATGATCAGCCATGATCATAATGAATGGCAGAGTGGGCTTGAAGGGCCAAATGGCCATCTCCTGCTCCTACTTTCTATGTTTCTATTCCTTCCTTTCGCTGGGCCAAAATCCAGGAACTCCCTCCCTAATAGCATAATGGGTTTACTTACATCACATGGACTGCAGTGGTTCAAGAAGGCAACCCAGCACCATCTTCTCAAGGGCAGTTAGGAATGAGCTACAATGGTGGCCTAGCCAACGACGCCCTCATTCTGTGAATTAACTTAAAACTTCCTCTTTACTGGAGAAGGGTGATCTTGGAAAGTTATTGGAAACTGCTGGAAGTTTAACTCCTTCAATGGATTTTCATTGAACTGGTACATACAATGCTGAAGGTTTTGCATTTAGAATGGAAAGTGTACCATGTTATAATATGCTCTGATGATGGGCTATCAGCTTTCTTGCTGATTTACAGATTCTGGGTTGCATTCTCTGGTCTCCCAGCTGCATGTTTCCCGGCGACGGGATTCTCTGCTCCCGCAGCTGTCAATGAGAATTCCCCTTGAAGCCACCCCATGCTATCAGGGATCCCCCAGGCAGGGGTGCACTGCCGGCGAGACCAGAGAACCCCTCCACCAGCGAACGGCCATCTCTATTTAGTGTCAGGAAAATCTTGAGTGCTATCGGATGGCCTTGTCATGCCCGACCTGGAGAACAACGGACCAGGTGTCACAGTAATTGGGGAGAGGGGATTGCACCCCTTGGCCATCAGAGGCCCTGGGTGGCCGGGCTCTGAACAGGGTGGTACTCTGACACTCCCGCTGCAACCTGGGCACCTTGGCATTGCCAGCCTGGCATCTTGGCACTGCCACTACGGGAGGGGCACTGCCAGGGTGCCAGGTTGACACTGCCAAAGTGCCTGGGTGGCAGCATTGCCCATGCTGGTGATCAGGCCCTGGGTGCCCTGCCCTTATGGGATGGGTTGAGGGGGGTGGCTCGAGGATCTCCGAACAGGTAGGCTAGGGTGTTGGGGTGTCCAGAGGCGACAGTAGGGGGGGGGGGGGTTGAGAAATTGTCCCGAACTCTTCCTGCACTGACGAGCTGAGCTGGTCAATGCAAGAAATTAAAAAGAGTGTGGCCTTGGTGAGGCCCAAACAAATGAGTCCTGTTTGATATTCATTCTCAGCATTTCAGGCGCTGCGAAACATGGCCAAAATAGGCGCCTTAATTTTTAACTAACTCCTTCAAATTAAAATGTATTCAGTATGTGTCAGTATGCTGTATTTTGGATGCTTCCTGTTTATATAGGCTTATTATATCATTTTTTGTCTTCTGTTACACGTTTGTCATTGTCAGAATCTGCCTATTCGCCTTTCAGTGATCAGTCCAGGCGCTAGCTAAAAATTATAAGAAGAATAATGTTATAATCTTGAGTCTTTTAAGACTCTCCAACATTGCAGGTATACTTATAGAAGAATTGCTGAAGCCATTGATGAGGTTTAAGTGTTCAGCATTGTGAAACGGGCACAGAACATATGGTGATAAATAAACATTGCACCTTAACATAATGCTGACAAGGAACATTGTTGGATTAGTGGTCGGATGAAGTATTCTGCGCTGTTAGTTTCCATGAACATTGTAAAGCATTAGAGACTGAATAGGAAATTTACTCTGACACATAAATGTGCAGTGTCTGTTTTTATGCCTTCAAAAATGAAGGTGCTCATGGAATGAACATTGCCCCTTACCCTTATGCTGTCTGTAATGTAGGAAACCGTATGATTTTTGTTTGACAGCATGAAAGGACCACTCATCTTCTCGACGTTTGCTTGCAAAATAAGCCGTTTCGTTATTAAAAACTACAACCATTTAATATTTCAACCCTACATTATATGTGTACAGTCTTATCTTCAACTAAGGAACCACATTGCTGATTCACAAATCGTCGTGTATGATTGGTACATTTACATTGAAGGAAAGAAGAATGTAGAGTGGTGATAGGGAGGCGGCACAATTTTTGAAGATTTGACTGAGCAGAATACAAGCTTCAACTCCTCAAGTGAGGCAGAAGGGAGAGCTGGCCGGAAATTGAAGCAACTATTAAGACTCACTGTGCGAAAGGGTTCTGCAGCTTTTTTTGGATTCTACACGCACCTTCTCTCTGGGATAGTAACTCATTCCAGGAGGCAGGCATTGGGTCCTGGAAGAATCGTTCAAATCTTGGGCAGCTTGATCAGTAATAGTCCAATTGCAGCAAAGTTTAAGCAGGATCAGAATCAAAATGCAGATGGCAGGTGTTCTCGCTGTAAGGCAAAACGGCACACTGGAAAACGTATTGGGTGCGATCTAACCAAAAAGAAACCATTGTCCATTCTGGGCCGGAATTAAGGGTTCATTCCCGGCATTACAAGAAGCAGGAACCCCAATGTCTAACGGCACTCTTTTTATTTGTTAGCCCAGCGGGGAACAACAACCCCCCCTCCCCCAAGGCTGCACTTAATCACCTTTCCTTATCTTTAAATGGCGCCCCAATTTCTCGACCGCCGAACGCGACCCCCGGGGTCTCCCCAGTGCCCCAACCCGCTATAAGGGGCCCTCGCCCCCCTTCCTGCACCCCACTTTGCTTGGGCATGGCACCCCCAGGCCCAATACCTATATGGGCACAATGCCAGACTGCCAGGCTGGCAATGCACCTGGGCACCCTTGCAGTGCCAGGATGGCATTTGGGCAGCACAAGCAGTGCCAGGATGCTGCCCTGCCTGGAGGTCTACCAACTGGGGGACTCCGATCCTCTGGGAGAACCCCCCCCCCTCCCCCCCCCCCCCCCCCACCAAGCACTGTTTGGGAACCAGCACTGAATAACGCTCACCTAAGGGGCGGCATTCTCCCCTACCCAGCGTGACAGAGGGTGCCGGCGTAGGGGAGTATCGGCAACCACTCAGGGGTCGGGCCTCCCCAAAGGTGGGGAATTCTCTTTGGGGGCCAGCGCGGAGCAGAAGACTGGCGCAAAAAACCGGCGCCCCCGGCAGCGGGGCTGGCCAAAAGGCTTTTGCCGGTCGGCGCATGCACCGGCAGTGACGTCAGCGGCAGCTGGCCGCTGACGTCACTGCCGGCGATTGCGCGATGTGGGGTTCTCTTCCGCTTCCGCCATGGCGGCCGCGGAAGGAGAAATAGTGCACCCAGGGCACTGGCCCGGAGTCTCAGCGGGGGGCCCCGATCGCGGGCCAGGCCACCGTGGGGGCACCCTCCAGGGTTCGATCGCCCCCCGTCTCCCCCAGGACCCCGGGGCCCGTTCGCGGCGCTGATCCCGCCATTCCAGAGGTGGTTCAAACCTCGACGGTGGGAGAGGCCTCCCAGCGGCGGGACTTCGGCCCATCCGGGCCGGAGAATCACCGCAGGGGCCTCTCCGATCGGACTGGCGAGATACTGCCGCCACCACTTCCCGTGTGGTGGAGAATCTCTGCCACGGCGGGGGCGGGATTTTAGGCGGCCCCAGGCTATTCTCCGACCCTGCTGGGGGTCGGAGAATTTCACCTAAGGTCTCCAAGACGAAGGGATTAGATCCCAAAACCTGGGGTAGATCAGGTGAGATTTTCCAAATACTGATCCCGTCCTCAATGGGCAGGATCCAGATCACAACGTCTTGCGAATCCCTGTTAGATCTTGCTAAACAAGGCCAGCTGGGTAGATCCTGGAAGAGGCCACCCCGGGCATCTGCAGGCTGCGTTGTGCCCCAGTTTGGGTGGGACATGGCAGATCGATCACGGCCATTATTTATTTTAAAAAGAAAAAAATTTAGAGTGCCCAATTTATTCCAATTAAGGGGCAATTTAGCATGGCCAATCCACCTACCCGCACATCTTTGGGTTGTGGGGGCGAAACCCACGCAAGCACGGCGAGAATGTGCAAACTCCACACGGACAGTGAGCCAGACCCGGGATCGAACCTGGCACCTCAACGCCGTGAGACAGCAGTGCTACCCACTGCTCCACCGTGCTGCCTGTTCAATTATAGCTGACATGTTTCTCATCCCCATTTTCCTACCTTCTCCCCATAATCCTGATTTCCTTATTAATCAAGAACCTACCTTGCTCTGTCTTAAAGACACCCAGTGACTGGCCTCCAAAGAGAAAATGCTGGAAAATCTCAGCAGGTCTGGCAGCATCTGTGTGGAGAGAAAAGAGCTCACATTTCCAGTCCAGATGACCCTTTGACAGCTTTGACAAAGGGTCATCTGATGCACCCTCATAATCACAAAATGAAGAAGTATTTCTTCCAAATGATCCAATTTTGGGCTGCTCTAGATTTACTTGACCTTAATGTTTTCAGTTTGTGCAGAAGAATATTAGTGACAAACTGCATTTTTTCCTGAAGCTACTGTTCGCAATATTAATCTTGTGATCCTTTCACTTTTGTTAATTCATTTTATCTGGTTTTTTTTATTTTCAGGAGAGCAGCAAGGTATGCAGAGTTTGTCTGAGATGGTTACCTTTCTGTGGTTTATGTACCACAGAACTCGAGATCGCCGCAAACATCTGAATACAAATGGCCGACATTCATTCAGTGAGCTTTACCCAACAACGTTTAACCTCCATGGCCACGCATCCCCACCTTCGTATCCTCCTTCAGTCCTACAGCTCTCTAAAATCCCTGTTCCTTTAATTCTGGTCTTTAGCACATCCCTGAATTTAGGCCTTTGGCTGCCTCGGCCTAAAACTCTGCAATTCCCCCCTTAAACCTCTCTGCCTCCAAGCCTTTAAAATCTTCCTTTAAGATTTGCCCTAGGCCCCACCTTTTTAACCAAACCTCTGGTTTTCTGTCCTGATATCTCCTTATGTTTCCTGTTTTTTTTTGATACTGTTGAAACATTTCATAATGTCAAATGTAAAGTTGTTGTTGAATGTGTTTTGGTTGTGAGAGGAATGTGGGAGGAGCTTAAATTTCAGGCCTGGGCTAACTCTCCGACCTGACTTACACAGTGCTTGTCCACATCCCGTGATGAACAGATGGAAGAAGATGCAGAATGGCTTCTGGTAGGATAAGATTGTGAATCTCTTGACCACTTACTGAAAAGTGGCTGGAGGGAGTTTTGGTCAGTTGTAGTTGGAGCAAGGGTCTCAGAGGTAGGTGGGAGGGAGGCTGGTTGTAGTTTGCGGGGGAGTGGGGGGTAGAAGGGGAGGAATGGGTGCTGGTCCAGACTCCAAAGCAGAATAGGTTACAATTTTCCAACGGAGCCCTGCTTCCCCTTCCGGCCTTTCAAATGGAATTACAACATGGACATTGGAAGATCCCTCCTATCTGCATGACAAATGCAGCTGGGCTACTTCCTCACTCAGTTCCCAGTTAACATTTAATCAGACCCCATTGACACAATAAGCTCCTGATGTGCCTAATTTCACGAAGCTTCCACCTGCTTCACCCCGAGTTTTTCACCCACTTACATTGGATAAACTGCTCAGGTTTAAGTAGCCATATTGCAATTGGTTTCTACAGAGCGGCTAGGATGCATCATTATTAGCTTGTTGATCACCCCTATCCTTCCGAATCTACATCAACAAGTTACTGTTCCTGCCAGTCCCACTTTAGGTAAAGTGAGCTTCCGGTGTTTCTGACAGTCTTTCCAGCTTGTGTTGCCTGATTGAAGGTATGTATAGCGACTAAGATATCATGGCTGTGTTTACCTTCATGGGAATATCGACACAGGAGTAGGCCATTCAGCCCAGTAAGCCTGCTCCTCCATTCAATACAATCATGTCTAATCAAACACTCTGATATCTTTTACACCCATTATCTCCATAATCCTTTATTGTTAATCAGAACTCTATCAATCTCTGCTTTACACATTCTCAATGACAGCTTCCACAGCATTCTAGAGAATACAGGCCCAGTTTGTCCAATCTGCTTTCATAAGGTAGTCCTGCCATCCTCTGAAAAAGTCTGGTGAATTGTCATTGAACTCCTTCCATGGCAATAATATCCTTTCTGAGGTAAGGGGACCAAAATTGCACCCAGAACCCCAGGTGCAGTCTAAGCTTCTATACAGCTGACACAAGACCTCAACACTCCTGTGCTCAGATCCTCTTGTGATAAAGTCTAACATTCCATTAGCCTTCCTAATAGTTTGCTGCACCTGCATGCTAGCCTTCAGTGACTTATGGACAAGGACACCCAGGTCCCTTTGTACATCTACACTTTCTAATTTCTTATCATTTAGGAAATATTCATCACAAACTGTTCCTTCGATCAAGGTGGATTACCTCACATTTTTCCGCATTACATTCCATCTGCCAAGTTCCTGCCCACTCCCTACATTTGTCCAAATCCTCCTGCAGCAGCTTTCCATCTTCCTCACGGCACACATTCCCGCCTAGCTTTGTACCATCCGCAAACCTGGAAATATTACATTTGGTCCTCACATCCAAAATGTTGTTGGAAATTGTGAACAGCTGTGGACCAAGTACTGATCCTTGTGGTATCTCGTAGCCATCGCCTGCCAGCTCTGTTTAAACGAGCCACAATCCCTTTGACAGCGATTTTCTAAACTCAACAAAAGAAAATAAAACTCAGTAAAATGCATTCTCGAAAAGGATATGTTCAGGATCAGTCTTTTGAAGGACCCTGAGATATGTCAGTTCTTTATTTCTCCTGATTCTGTATTTGACTTTCAGGGACCGATCGACTTTTTGGGATATAACTACACACATTGATTGTCGTCACAGAAATAATTGCATGGAATTTGATTCGTAAACATTAACAAAAATACCAGAACCCATGTAACAGCAGCAACCCTGATGCATTCAGTCATTAGAAAGCAATGGTTCTGGATATAATTCATACGATAGAGAATGAATAGAGTAAAACAATAAGAAATACACAAGTGAAAATGATGTGTCTTCATTGTTCGGTTCCCGTACCAGCCTCCCCGGACAGGCGCCGGAATGTGGCGACTAGGGGCTTTTCACAGTAACTTCATTGAAGCCTACTCGTGACAATAAGCAATTTTTTTTTTTTTTTTTTTAACTCTATCTCAGGACAACTGGGACATTAAATGCTGGCCTAAATGAGTATTCCAGAGGTTGAGAATGAAGAGAAACAATTTGGAAAGGGAATTTAACTGTTCCATAATAACGTTATCTTTTTGTTGCTTTGATGTGATCCAGCCGCATGCATTTGTTACAACAAAGGAACGTGTGATGACTCCAAAGACCTTTGGACCAGTTAAATAATCCACACAACACTATCAAAGCACAGCACACTTCCACAGTTAACTCTTGATGTCTCATGAGTCACTGTAATATACAGCTGTGGTGGACCTAAATAAAAAGTGTCAAATATCGCTAGATCTGATTAACAAGGAACAGGCTGACTGGAAACTAAATACTTTACCAACTGTGACTGAACACAGCAACTTTTTATCTCCACTCGGAGCTGGGAATCTCAAACTCGGCCTTTTCTGCTTTTCTGCGGCATATCATTAACTGCAGCAGATGGCATTGTTTTGTGAAAAATATCAAATATGGACCTGGCCTAATTACAAATGAAGATCAGGCTCCTGGTAAGTTTTTCTTCATGACACAATATAATAAATGGTGTGGAAAAGAAAGGGCTGGAAAATCATTGGAAAGTTAATTGTGAAAATAGGACAAAGGATCACAGGATCAAACTAGTAAAAGACAAATTCTGGACTGATTCCTGGACGTTCTTCACATAAAGAGTGATTAATCCATGGAACAAACTTCCAGATAGAGTGGTGGAGACACTGACCCTCAGGCGATGTCCCTCAATTTGCTGTCCTCCAGGGTGAGACTGGCTCCCGTCTTTATTCAATCCCCTCAATTGGTCTCAACAAGATACATTTAAAAACAATCCCTTTCCTTGAGGATACCTTTCCCAGGTCCAAATGCGAACACGTTTTTAAAATGAACCAAGTTAACCAGCCTTCCTTGAGTCAAAGAAAGAGTGAGTTTATTAGTTGCTGAGATGCGGGAGAAAATAATAAAACACAACTTATATCCACGCAGATTAGAAATGAGAAGTGGGTCCAAAAATAAAAGTTAAAAAGATAGACGACCCAGTCTTTGGTTTGTCTGCAGGGAATAAAAGGTGAAATGTTGCGGCTATGAAGTTGGTTGATCGCGGTAACAGTTGAGCAGTTGGTTTGGATATTCTTGGTTCCACAGGTTAGCTGAAAGGAGTTGCCATGTTTCCTTTTCGACTTTCCACCTGCGATGCCAAGGCATACAAGGCTACGGGACAAGTGCTGGAAAAAAGGGATTAAAATAGGTGGTTGTTATTGAGCAGCATAGATATGATGGGCTGAATGGCCTTTTCCGTGCTGTGGACGTCTATGACTCTATACCTGTGGCTTTGTTGACTTGCTTCCAATCATTAGATAGAGACTTTTTACCTGCAAACAGCAGGGATGTCTTAATTGATGTTCTTCAGTCAGGACCTACACAGAACACATTAGCACAGGAGAGTTAGGAAACCAGACGAGCACACAGATACTAGGGTTGCAGTTGATTTTTAACCCTTTTTCTTGTACATTCCAAAAAGGAGATAACCACAAGCATATCTGGAATAGAACTCACAGGAGATGGTTTCTGTTGAGATGGTAATCAGCTTCCATTATCTCCACAGGAGATTATAGTTCAGTATTTTGCATCGCATCTCTTCCTTTGAATAGTCTCTGTCTGAAACAAGGTGCAACTTTCTGTTGTATCTCTTGGGAACGAGTACAATTCCAACAGGATTTCCAGCAAATGGTTACTTTACAGTCTCAGCCAGTTTTTCTTACTATGTCCTTTTTTAAAAAACACATGTATTATTTAAAAGCTCAATATATCTGTGTGTAATTTAGGGCAGTGCTCCGTTGTCATGACAATATATGTAAGGATGCAGCAAAAGGGGATCATTGGGTTCCTATTGGATTGATGAACTAAGATGGTGGGCGTGATGTAACGGCCGCATCACGCCCGGCTCGGGATTAGACACAGCCGGTAAACCTTGTGAGAGGCCTCGCGGGAGATTTACCCAGTTCGCCACGCCTCACGAGATCTAATGGAATCCCCGAGACGTCGCAATCTCGATCCCGCCCACAATGGGTGGGGCCTAAATTTGCATATTTAAGTTTGCAGTTAGGCACATTTAAATATGTCTCCGCCAGAGCTAACCAACCCCTGGGATTTAATGGCCTAACCAAGGAGACAGTAGCTGGGAGCCATTTAGCACTGGGCTCCACAAATGGGGACCAGGTAGAATGGCATTTGGGGGGGTGGGTGTGGGTTCTTCTCGTGGGGGGGGGGGGGAGGGGTCTTCCAGGTGATTGAAGGTCCCCGGATGGGCGGCCTCTGGGCAGGGAAGCACCCTGGCACTGTTGATGCCGCCCAGGCACCTAGGCACTGCCAGCATGGCAGTTCCCCCGGCATCCTTGTATAAGGCAGTACATGTAAAAATTATTTCCTTGTAGAAATAATTCAACTGAAACTGACGGCAGGTTACCAAAGGGATCTTGGGGTTCATTTGGAGAGGCAGCAGGACAGCTGGATATGGGATACTTGCCTTTATTAGCTGATGCATAGAATATAAGAGCAGGGAGGCTATGATGGAGCTGTTTATAACACTTGTTTGGCCACAGCTAGAGTACTGTGTGCAGTTTGAGTTGCCACAATGTAGGAAGGATGTGATTGCACTCGAGAGGTGCAGAGTAGATTCACCAGGATTTTGCCTGGGCTGAAACGTTTCAGTTATGAAGAGAGGCTGGTTAGGCTGGGATTGTTTTCCTTTGAGCCGAGAAGGCCCGATTGAGGTGTACAAAATAATGAGGGCGCAGTAAGAAGTCTTACAACACCAGGTTAAAGTCCAACAGGTTTGTTTGGAGTCACTAGCTTTCGGAGCAAAGACTCGCACTTAAAGTATCATCTTGCATCACTGACTTTGTCTTTATATGAGTTTGTGGAACCCACCTCTTCACTCACCTGAGGAAGGAGCTGCGCTCTGAAAGCTAGTGCCTCCAAACAAACCTGTTGGACTTTAACCTGGTGTTGTAAGACTTCTTACTGTGCCAACCCCAGTCCAGCATCTCCACATTAAAATTATGAGGGACATCGCAGGGGTATATCGGAGGGAACAGTTTCCTTTAGTAGAGGGGCCAATAACCAGGGGGATAGATTTAAGATAAGGGGCAGGAGATTTAGTGGGGATTTTAGGAAAACCCTTTTCATGCAGAGGGTGGTGGGAACCTGGAACTTACTGCTTGAATGGGTGGTAGAGGCAGGAACCCTCATAACATTTAAGAAGTATTTTGATGAGCACTTCAAATGCCACAGCATACACGGCTACAGGTCAAGCGCTGGAAAATGGGATTCGAATAGATAGGTGCATGATGACCGGTGTAGACAGGATAGACCAAAGAGCCTATTTCTGTGCTGTATGGCTCAGTGAAAAAGAATAATATATTGTGTGAAACTGCTATGGATTGAGGATTGAGGTTACTTCCCATTTCCTACAAGTGCCAATCCAAGAGAACCAGTGGATCGTATCTATTTAGATTTCCAAAATGCCTTTGACAAGGTGCCATATGAGAGGCTGTTAAATAAGTTAAGAGCCCATGGTGTTAGATTGGATTGGCTGACTGGCAGAAGGCAGAGAGTGGGTATAAGGAGTATCTTTCAGGATGGCAGCCAGTGACTAGTTGTGTGCCTCAGGGTAGGTGTTGGGATCACAACTTTTCATAATATACATTAACAATCTATAAGAAGGATCTGAGGGCACTGTTGCTAAGTTTGCAGATGATACAAAGAATTGCAGAGGGACAGGTACTATTGAGGAAGCAGGAGGGCAGCAGAAGGACTTTGACAGGCTAGGAGAGTGGGGAAAGAAGTGGCAGATGGAATACAATGTGGAAAAGTGGGAAGTTATGCACTTTGGTCGGAAGAATGGAGGTGTAGGCTATTTTCTAAATGGGAAAATGCTTAGGAAGTCAGATGCACAATGGGACTTAGGAGTCCTGGTTCAAGATTCTCTTAAGGTTAATGTGCAGGTTCAGTCGACAGTTAGGAAGGTAAATGCAATGTTAGCATTCATATCAAGAGGGCTGTAATACCAGAGCAAGAATTTACTTCTGAGGCTGTATGAAGCTCTGGTCAGACACTATTTGGAGTATTGTGAGCAGTTGTGGGCCCCGTATCTAAGGAAGGATGTGCTGGCCTTGGAAAGGATCCAGAGGTGGTTCACAAGAATAATCCTTGGAATGAAGAGCTTGTCATATGAGGAGCGGTTGAGGACTCTGGGTCTGTACTCATTGGAGTTTAGAAGGATGAGAGGGGATCTCATTGAAACTTACAAGTCACTGGGAGGCCTGGATAGCGTGGATGTGGAGAGGATGTTTCCACTTGGAGAAACTAGAACCCAAGGGCACAGCCTCAAACTGAAGGGACAAACATTTGAATTTCTTCAGCCAGAGGGTGGTGAATCTGTGGAACACATTGCCACAGAAGGCTGTGGGGATCAAGTCACTGAGCGTCTTTAAGACAGAGATGGATAGGTTCTTAATTAATATGGGGATCCGGGGTTATGGGGAGAAAGCAGGTGATTGGGGATGAGAAATGTATCAGCCATGATTGAATGGCGGAGCAGACCCGATGGGCCGAATGGCCTAATTCTGCTCTGATATCTTATGATCCTTAGAAATGCCAGCATAGTTGACAAAACTCTCACCACTAAGTCACAAGATTGTGAGTTCAAGTCACCATCCTGCTTATTTTCTAAGATGTCCATAAAAGATTCCTTGGTATTACTTCATCGGAGAGTGGGTGATTCAATATTTATTCCTCCGTCAACATCACAAAGCAGATTATTTGGTCATTGTCACATTACCGCTTGCAGTTTGCACATTGGCTCTGTCCTCTACATTGCAACAGTAATTGCACTTCAAAAAGCAGTTCTTTGGTCACAACGTGCTTTGGGACATTTTGAGGTTGTGAAATACGCTAAATAAATGCAGGGGTGTTTGTATGTACAAGTCAAGTCTGTAATTATAAGTAGGGTAGAATTTGGGATTTGATTACAAAGCCTTTGCATATAGTTTTAGTTGAATGTAACTGTCTCTCAAACACAATCCACTTCAGTTTGGAAAATGTAAAGATCAAAAATGCTGTGGTGCATTACTAAATCAGAAATGTTCTTGTGGAATCTAAGAATTATGAACTAGGATTAAGTTTGTCCTTCAAATTAGATCATTAAAATGGATTTTGCCCTTTTATAACCAAAGAGCAATTCAACTCATATAAAGCATGAAATGTTCACTTATTATTGTGCTGTGAATGATGTATTGTTTTGAAATGATTTAGATTTATGAACAATAAATTATACAGATTTTGATTTTTATGACCAAAATGCTGCGGTCACAAAATTGATGCTGTCAACAGGCCCACTGTTAAAGGCCCAATTCCAATTGAGTTTGTTGAAAGGCACTGACCTTGGATACAACAGCAAACTAAGCTCAATACTTTAACATGTGTCTCTCCGGTGACTTATCCTTTACCACGCATTGAGGATCTGTATCCAACATTGGGTGGTGGCTGTACATTTACAAAATTGGTCATGAGCAATGCTTATCTACAGCTGGAACTCAGTCAATCACCACGACAGTATGTGACGAGCAATTCGCACAAGGAACTCTATGAGCATACCCGGCTTCCGTTCGGATTACACTCCACGTGCACAGTGTTCCCCTACATCGTAAAGAACATCCTGCGTGGATTGCCACGTGTTGCAGTTTACTTGGACGGTGTGTTGGTCACAGAGCAAGAACATTTGCAGAACCTCAAGGCAGTATTGATGCCTGACATTTTATCTTCCTGCTTGGAAATGGAAACGCGGACCTCTGAGGTCTTGAGCGCCAATCATTGCCTCCTGTCGAACGTTCGCCATTCCATTCCTGCCGCAGACATCATTCACCAGAACGGTACACACCAACCGATCGGGTGCAACAG
This sequence comes from Scyliorhinus canicula, assembly GCF_902713615.1. Classification (NCBI taxonomy): domain Eukaryota; kingdom Metazoa; phylum Chordata; class Chondrichthyes; order Carcharhiniformes; family Scyliorhinidae; genus Scyliorhinus; species Scyliorhinus canicula. The sequence continues at coordinate 18,421,839 of NC_052163.1, forward strand.
CTCAATGATGAATTGCCGGGGCCGTAAAGAATCCGATGTCCTCCGCCTGCTTCTCCTTCTCCACCTCATCGGTCATCAGGGGGAGCTTTGGACTTTGAGGGGTGGGGGGAATGTAATTGCCCTCAGGGGGCCTCCGGGGTGGGAATGATTATCTTCCCCATGGCCCTTGCGGAGTACGAGCTCCCCCGCTCAGGGTGGGGATCTCAACTGACCTCTGTATAAAAGGTCGACCAGAAAGGAACCCGTTAGGGATCTATCGGGCTGTGTATACAGTACACTGTAAATAAAAACTGTTTCTTTGTTTTACTCAGTGTGAGCATCACGTGTTCTTATAAAAGGTGCATCACCTAATGGCACCCCCAGCTTTGACAGCCACAAGACATAATGCAATTGTTGACAATGTAGGAAGGCCAAACGAAGAGAAGAATGGAATTGTACAACAAATCCACTGACATATCTGGAATTAATAGCCAGAAGTCCTTATTTGCATTGCTGAAAGCTCACTGCATAAGCTGTCGGAGAACTCAACATGAAGTCTTGGACTGTGTCACGCTAATGGGTGAACTGGGTATTGAAAGCAGCTCTCATAGTCAGTGGCACAGTTTACTAAATTCAAGCAACTCAAGAAATAACTTGACAAATGTCAGTTCAGCAATCGCTGTCACAGATTCAGTCTCCAGTGCGAATATATTAGCATCAGGAATCACATTGACATGAACTGTTGGTCTCTCCTGAATGTAATCAAATGTAAAGGACATTTTCATTGGAGTGGTCAACACCGAATAGCAAAGCTCTGAATCATTTTAACCTTTCTCCCCAATGTTTGGGGAATTACATTTCCTTTTCTATCTGGATCGGCGCAGGCTGGGAGGGCCGAAGGGCCTGTTCCTGTGCTGTAATTTTCTTTGTTCTTTTTAAACAATTTCAGGCTAGTTATCACAATGTGACATTTTGTGCGCAGAATGTTAACATTGACGCCATCCATCAACGCACAACATTCTTTCAGAATGTTACCTGACAATAATTAGCATTTAAAAAATGCTACAGTAGCTGCCCTAATATGACGTTCTTTGTGTAGAATTGTATTGTCGTACATGACAGTCACACAGAAAGCTATTAACTTCCTTCTCTCTCCTGCCCTGCATTTGAGGGTTTTGAAAATGAGATGTAGATCAGGTTCAGGGAATCAACCTCTGGGGCAGGTTTCTCCGACTCCTCGCCGGGTCGGAGAATCGCCGGGGGCCGGTGTCAATTGCGCCCCTACCGTGTCGCGAATTCTCCGGCACCGGAGATTCGGCGGGGGCAGGATTCGCTCCGCGCCGGTCGGCAGGCCCCCCCTGGCGATTCTCAGGCCCGCGATAGGCCGAAGTCCCGCCGCTGTCAAGCCTCTCCCGCCGGCGTGGATCAAACCACCTACCTTACCGGCGGGAGCAGGCGGCGCGGGCAGGCCCCGGGGTCCTGGGGGGGCACGGGGTAATCTGGGGGGGTGACCCCACGGTGGCCTGGCCCGTGATCGGGGCCCACCGATCGGCGGGCGGGCCTGTGCCATGGGGGCACTCTTTTCCTTCCGTCTTTGCCATAGTCTTCACCATGGCGGAGGCAGAAGTGACCCCCTCCCCTGCGCATGTGCGGGGATGACGTCAGCAGCCGCTGATGCTCCGGTGCATGCGCGGACTTCCGCTGGCCGGTGAAGTCCCTTCGGCCCTGGCTGGCATGGCGCCAAAGGCCATCCACGCCAGCCGGCGGAGCGCCAACTACTCCAGCGCGGGTCTAGCCCATCAATGTTAGGGCTTGGCTCCTAAAGTTGCGGAGACCTCCGCACCTTTGGGGCGGCCCGACGCCGGAGTGGTTCACGCCATCACGCCGGGACCCCCTGCCCCGCCGGGTAGGGGAGTGTGGTGAATGTAATATATAGATGTATATATGTTAATTCACACTGTCTTTGTAAGCGCAGTAGCGCCATCCTACCACAAGGAGGAGTAGCGCTGGGAGCACTCAGGAACTTGTACTAGGCTCCACCCTTGGCTCCGCCCATGACTCCTCCCCCTACGACTCCTCCCCCTAGTGCAGCTGCATAAATACCCTTGTCCAGAGTCAGCCTGAGTTCACTACGAGTTCATCAACGGGTAACAGGCTGGCTCTGAAGTAAGTCGATTAAAGCCTAGATTCATATCGGAAACACGTTTCTGGTGAATTGATGGTTCCATCAATTTAATTGACTTAAAAACAGCAAAGATTGATTATGGAATCAGCCCTCAAGCCTGGACGCCTGGAACTCAACCCGCAGGATGCAGAGGCTAAAGAAATCTTCTCCCACTGGTTGCGGTGTTTCATGGCCTACCTGGCTGAAGCAAGCACAGCCAAAACGACAGAGGAACAGAAGCTAAGTCTACTGCACGTGAGGGTGAGCCACAGAATCTCTACGCAACTAAACTCGGCCAGTTCATATACTGCGGCGCTAGCAGTTCTCGATAAAATTTATGTAAGGCCTGTTAATGAAGTTTACGCTCGGCATGTGTTCACGACTCGCCGCCAGTGACCTACAGAATCACTCGCTGAATTTCTAAGAGAACTTAATAATTTGTCCAATGACTGTAATTACCAAGCGGTTACCGCGGCTGAACACAGGGAATTGGCGTTACGCGATGTTTTTGTAGTGGGTCTCAGGTCTAACTATGTGCGCCAACGACTGCTGGAAAAGGGGGCTCAGGACTTAGAAATGACTGTGGAAGCAGCTACCACGATGGAGGTCGCCTTCCGCAACCCAATCATGGGTCCCCGACCAGCGACTCCCCCAGGCCTGTGCTACGCGGCTGCCCAGCCACCATGCCACTCCAGCAGCAAGCCACTACGCTGCTCCAGCCTGCCATTTCTGCGGCCAGAACCAGCACCCGCGCCAGCACTGCCCGGCCCGCAACGCGACCTGCAGCAGCTGCGGGTGGAAAGGCCATTAAGCAAGAGTGTGCCTCGCTAAAAGGGCCCCAGCCTCCAACTCCCCAGTGACTCGAAGTAACCGCTCCCCTCACTCGCAGGCCCGTGGGGCCCGAAACGCTGCGGCCTATGCCCCGACTCCGCCCCCTCCAGCCATGTGCGATCCATGGGAGCCGCCATCTTGGAAAACTTCCAACACGCGGCCGGCCACGTGCGACTCATTGGAGCCGCCATCTTGGACGCCATCTTCCTCGCCGCCCGCCACGTGCGATCCATGGGCCCGATCGGCATCTCCGTGCTCGGACAACTCTGCGGAAGAATTCGAATTCGACTATGAACTCAGAGGGCAGTCATCACGGGGCCACTCCAGCACAGCTGATCGAGCCGCCGACTACCCGCAACTCAGCGCGGTCACCCTGGACCAATCGCGACCAAAGAATCTACGAAACTCGATGGCAGAGGTCCATATCAATGGGTACAAAACGCCATGCCTCTTCCACTCCGGGAGCACGGAGAGCTTCATACATCCAGACCTGGTAAGATGCTGTTCGCTCCCCGTTTTCCCCGTGCGGCAAACTATTTCACTCGCTTCAGGCTCCCACTCGGTCCAGATCCAGGGGCGCACCGCCGGGACACTCACAATCCGAGGCGCTAGCTACTCGAAATTCAAACTCTACGTTTTGCCTGAACTCTGCGCGCCACTCTTATTAGGCCTAGACTTCCAATGCAACCTCACGAGTCTCACCCTCAGCTTCGGAGGGCCCCTGCCCCCACTCACGATCTGCAGCCTCGCTACGCTGCGAATCTCCCCCCCCTCCTCTCTTTTCCAATCTCACTAAGGACTGTAAACCCATAGCCACTCGTAGCAGGCGGTATAGCCTGCAGGATAGGGTATTTGTCAGAGCAGAGGTCCGAAGGCTACTCAGTGAGGGGGTTATAGAGGCCAGCAATAGTCCCTGGAGAGCTCAGGTGGTGGTCGTTAAGACCGGGGAAAAATTCCGTATGGTGGTCGACTACAGTCAGACCATAAATAGATTTACGCTCCTCGACGCGTATCCCCTCCCCAGGATTGCAGACATGGTAAACCAGATCGCCCAGTACCGGCTCTTTTCCACGGTGGATCTGAAGTCTGCATACCACCAGCTCCCAATCCGCCCGGAGGACCGCCACTACACAGCATTCGAGGCCGATGGCCGCCTCTTCCATTTCCTCCGGGTCCCTTTCGGCGTCACTAATGGGGTCTCGGTGTTCCAACGAGCAATGGACCGAATGGTGGATCAGTACGGGCTGCGGGCCACGTTTCCGTACTTGGACAATGTCACCATCTGCTGCTATGACCAGCAGGACCACGACGCCAACCTCCACTGTTTTCTCCAGACGGCACAGAAACTGAACCTCACGTACAACAAGGAGAAATGCGTTTTCCGCACAACCAGACTAGCCATCCTCGGCTATGTCGTGGAAAACGGAGTCCTGGGCCCCAACCCGGACCGTATGCGCCCCCTCTTAGAACTCCCTCCCCCTCATTGTCCCAAGGCCCTCAAACAGTGCTTGGGATTTTTTTCCTACTACGCCCAGTGGGTCCCTCAATGTGCGGACAAAGCCCGCCCACTCTTTAGGACCACACGATTTCCCCTATCAGCCGAGGCACGCCAGGCCTTCGACGGCATCAAGGAGGACATCGCCAAAGCGGCCATGCGGGCAGTGGATGAATCCACCCCATTTCAGGTAGAGAGCGACGCCTCAGAGGTAGCTCTTGCAGCCACGTTAAATCAGGCAGGGAGACCAGTTGCATTTTTCTCCCGTACCCTCTCCGCTTCAGAACTCTGACACTCCTCAGTTGAGAAAGAAGCACAAGCCATTGTGGAGGCTATCCGTCACTGGAGGCACTACCTCGCAGGTAGGAGGTTCACCCTCATCACCGACCAAAGATCGGTTGCCTTCATGTTCGACAACTCGCAAAGGGGCAAAATAAAAAACGACAAAATTCTGAGGTGGAGGATCGAACTCTCCACCTACAATTACGATATCAAATATCGACCTGGGAAGCTCAACGAGCCTCCGGATGCCCTATCCCGCGGGACATGCGCCAGCGTGCAGATCACCGATTAAAAGTCATCCACAATGACCTCTGCCACCCGGGGGTCACCCGGCTCGCCCACTACATCAGGACCCAAAACCTGCATTTCTCCAACGAGGAGGTAAAAGCGGTCACCAGGGACTGCCCGATCTGTGCGGAGTGCAAACTGCACTTCTATAGACCAGACAGGGCCCACCTGGTCAAGGCTTCTACGCCCTTTGAATGCCTCGCGATTGATTTCAAAGGGCCACTCCCCTCAACTAACAAGACTGTTTAGTTTTTAAACGTCGTAGACGAGTTCTCCCGTTTCCCATTTGCTATCCCGTGCCCCGACATGACCTCCCACACAGTCATTAGGGCCATGCATAGCATCTTCACCCTGTTTGGTTTCCCCAGGTACGTACACAGCGACCGGGGTTCGTCCTTCATGAGCGACGAGCTGCGTCAGTACCTGCTCGACAAGGGCATTGCCTCGAGCAGGACTACCAGCTACAACCCCAGGGGGAACGGGCAGGTGGAGAGGGAGAATGCGACGGTCTGGAAGACTGTCCTACTGACCCTCCGGCCTAGAAAGCTCCAAGTCTCCCAGTGGCAGGAAGTCCTCCCAGACGCGCTCCACACTATTAGGTCCCTTTTGTGCACGGCGACCAACCAGATCCCTCACGAGAGGCTCTTCATTTTTACCAGGGGCACTACCACGGGGGTCTCACTTCCGGCATGGCTGAGGACGCCGGGCCCCATACTTCTGAGGAAACACGTCAGTGCGCACAAAACCGACCCCCTTATTGAAAAGGTGCGCCTGCTCCACTCCAACCCCCAGTACGCATTCGTCGAGTTCCCTGACGGCCGTCAGGACACAGTATCCCTCCGGGATCTGGCACCCGCCGGATCCAGCGCCCCCTCTACCCCCACAGAAGGACCTCTCACCCTACACCCCATGCTGCCGCCCCTTTGCGCTCCCGAGCCCATGAGCTCGCTCCACCAGTTCCGCGCACCCGTGCCGGCCAGCCCCCAGCGCCCCCAGTCCCCGGTCGAACCAGGAGAGTATGAAGCTTGGATACAACCCTCCCTGGAGTCCGCCATCGTACCCCAGCACACAACACCCATCCAGCCACCACAAGAGGCTGTAACCCCGGTGCTCCGCAGATCACAACGGACAATTCGACCACCGGACAGACTGACTTTATAGACCACCACCCCCGCCGGACTTGATTTTTTTGCAGGGGGTGAATGTGGTGAATGTAATATATAGATGTATATATGTTAATTCACACTGTCTTTGTAAGCGCAGTAGCGCCATCCTACCACTAGGGGGAGTAGCGCTGGGAGCACTCAGGAACTTGTACTGGGCTCCACCCTTGGCTCCGCCCATGACTCCTCTCCCTAGTGCAGCTGTATAAATACCCTTGTCCAAAGTCAGCCTGAGTTCACTACGAGTTCATCAACGGGTAACAGGCTGGCTCTGAAGTAAGTCGATTAAAGCCTAGATTCATATCGGAAACACGTGTCTGGTGAATTGATGGTTCCATCAGGGAGAACCCGGCCCAGTTCTTCATATGCTCTGAAACTGCAACATCAGGCTAAAGGCCATCTTCAATTTGCATTGCTGGCTTCTTCATGGTGTGGCAAGATGCAGCTAAATATAGCACAGCAATTGCTACTTCCTTCACATCGGAATAGGCATCCAGTATCGGTGCTCACACGCGCAAAATACACATTAACTTCACCGCGGCGTTTGGGACAGTGTGAGGGCTGGAGCAACTTGACGACTCAGAGCCCCACTTTACTGCAACTCAGGTGGTAAAACAGGGTCTAAAATCCTTCTGCTCGCCTTATCGTTTGGCTGGCCAGTGATTGGGAGGGGGTGTGGGAAGTTGTTACATATGATTTGCAAAAATCACACATGCAGAAAGGGCAATGGATCAGACCGGCTGGATGAAGAAGTTCAGATCCTCTAATATGTACTGTCAATGCAATTCGACTTCATGACAATTGCAGTCCTATTCGAGCATATACACTAAAACCTCAACAATAGGTTGACCAAATATTTCAGCAGCCACTGCTAACCCTGTGGACATCAGACTGCAAATGTGACGTGAATATTATTGTTTCCCTTTTGATGGGTAGTATTGGAGTGATGTTTGAGGGCTGCACCTGAATAACTCATAAAGATAATGGCCAATCATCATCAAATATTGGTTAATGTTTTGAAAACTGCACAGTGTGTGCACACTGATATACACAAATATGGTATTGCTATGCTGTATCTAGGAGACCATTCTTGTAACCTTCAACATTTCTATTTACATGGGATATGGTTGTTTAAAAAGTAGAGATCCTCCCCTGTGTTTAAAAAAAAGCATTTCAACAATAGAGAGAAATCCTTTTTTGATTATTTTCCACTAATGCCTGTTTTACCAAGGAGAAACAAAATGCACATAATTAGAACCTAATTTTCTCCAAAACCACAGCGGAAAAACTTATTGTTTCTTTCTGAAGTGAAGTGCTTGTTCATTTAAGAATTAAGATCTATGAAGTAAAGGGGACCTGGCAACGTATCCTGGGAGCTGCACAGGCTGCAGTTCTGACAAATCAGGATGCAAAGCCCTGCAGAGAAATAGCGCGTTCTCAGAATAGCACTTCCACCTCAAACATTTTTCTCTTAATTCAGAAATCTTACACTTATTGAAACAAATCTTACTGTTGACATCTTGACTTGCTGTGGACGCACCTTGCCTTTGTGGAGAGAAGTGTTAATGTCACCAGCACGATCTCGTCTGGGCAAAACACAGCACATGGCTCGGAACAGATGGCTGGATTTGTGAGTGCATTGTTGAAATATATCCTGCTGCAACCCAGGCTGGGTCTCCTATTTGAGTTCTTTGTCTGCCACCCAGTGACGGAAGTTTTAAAAAATGGAGAGGTCTCAAAAGGCTCTGCATAGAAAGTCCAGAGAGGAGGCTGTGGAAATTTGTTGCCACCTGATTATGAGTACAGTAGGTGAGATGTGGCTGCTTATATCTAACAGTATTAGATATAAAAATCTTTAGCGTAACAAACTGTATTTTCAAGGAATTAAAAGGTCTGTATTACATCTCCTTGAAACATATCAAAAATGAATTGCTTTTTGAAGTGCAGCTGATATTTGCAAGCACAGGGCTAAAGAGTTGGCTTTTAAAGCAGACCAAGGCAGGCCAGCAGCACGGTTCAATTCCCGTACCAGCCTCCCCGAACAGGCGCCGGAATGTGGTGACTAGGGGCTTTTCATTTGAAGCCTACTTGTGACAATGAGCGATTTTAATTTCATTTCATTTCATTTCAAGTAAGCTCCCTTAAACATTGCTGTGAAAAATTGCCATTTAATTGGTCACATTGGTGATGTTTGTTGAAAGAGGCATGTTGCCTCGGGATAATCCCCTGCCCTCGACTCAGGAAGCCCAAGGCTGGCTGACATTGGGTCTGCTCTCATATGACCTATTGCTGCATGTCGAGCTTTGGCAGGCAGCTCGTCCATTCTGTAGGAACAGATTTTGAGCCCCGTGCCTCACCATAGTTAGATAGCACAGTGGGTGGAGGGAAGATCATCGCAGCTGGAGCTGGGAGGGGAACTCCTGATCCCATCTCCACATAAGCTTCAAAGCTCACAATAGCTCACCTCATGCCAGGTAAAGTTGGGGATAGCAGGCATTGCTCCTTCGGATACCAATCTCTAAGGAGTCCTAAAGAGAAATGGATCTCTTATTAGGTATGCAAGAGGCCTGTTTTAGGCCAGCATTGGCGATGCCTGAAGAATACTTTTTTGGGGCCGGACATCTTTCGGGTGTCCTTGGTTTCATTCTCAAAATTGGGCCTCATTGCACCAATTTTTAGTTCATTAAAACAGATGAAGGTATTCAATGAAATCATGGACCATCAGATACACATAAATAATGCAGGCTGCCGATAAGAATCTTATCATCATTACCAGTAGTTTGCTTCACGTTCTTACAAATATCAGCATTAACATTGATCCCAGCTCCTTATTAGAAGTAGTTTTCCCAGATTTCCCTTCAATTGGGCAAGACAATAAGTTAATTTGCCTTGTTTCTCATAGTATTTCAATATCCACAATGCTGTTTAGGACAGTGTTATCTCCTCTTGTTGGAAGGTTGTGTGCATTTTTACAGAATTCCTTTCAACATTACAAGGTTAAAAATTCAGTTCACATTATCTTCTGAATAATTTCTGAAAAATACAGTACAGTTCAATGACAATTCGATATTATTCTGTCTATTTAGTGAAAAAAAAATATTAATTGGGCCAACATATTTGTGCCAGCTGCAGTCATTTGGTCATGGTGCATGTTGTGATTGTCAGCCAATTGTCCCTTTCCCTGACCGAATTCACCATAACCCCCAGAGCGCTGGCAACATTATAAAATCTACAGATGTCTGGGGTGACTCCTTTTGTGAGCTATGATGTAATATTCCTCCCAACTGATCATCCTTAGTTCCAATATGAAGGCAGCTCCTTGGTGACTCAATGAGTTTTAAGACGCTTCTACCAGAGAGGTATTTAAGGATGAGGAATTAGCACCATAAATCATGGCTTCAGCGACAATACAATCATTGATTGCACAAAGTTTGTTATATTGTTAGACTTACAGAAGATGAAAGGACAAATATCTCGCCGAGAAATCTACCATGACCAGGTAACTGATGACAGTATTAGATATAAAAATCTTTCGCATCACAAGCTGTATTTTCAAGGAACTAAAAGGTCTGTATTACATCTCCCTGAAACATATCAAAAATGAATTGCTTTTGGAAGTGCAGCCGATATTTGCAAAGGCAGCAGTCACTTGGCAGTAAGTAAGCTCCCTTAAACATTGCTGTGAAAAATTGTCACTTAATTGGTCACCACCAGCCACCAGTGATGTTTGCTCAAAGAGGCATGTTCCCTTAGGATAATCCCCTGCGCTAACTTCCTTGAACTATATTAGCATAGCCAAAGAAATGGGATTACTTTAATATATATGCAGGCAGCACCTCCAGTAATGCAACACTCCTTCAGGATTATACTGGAATATCAAACTGTGCAACTTCTCCTGAGCCAAAGAGTGGGGTTTGAATGCAGCACATTCTAATGGAGGGGTGAGAGTGTTAACATTGAGTCAAACAGTTTTGCAAGACTTTGTATTGCTGTGAGAAACAGATAATAATTTTTATTAGTGTCACAATAAATATTAGACTTACATTAACACTGCAAAGAGGTTACTGTGAAAATCCCCTAGTCGCCACATTCCGGCGTCTGTTCAGGTACACTCAGGGAGAATTCAGAATGTCCAATTCACCTAACAAGTATGTCTTTTGGGACTAGTGGGAGGAAGCCGGAGCACCCGGAGGAAACCCACTCAGACAAGGGGAGAACGTGCAGACTCCTCACAGACAGCGACCAAGCTAGGAATCGAACCTGGGTCCCTGGCTCTGTGAAGCAACAATGCTACACTGTGCTACTGTGCCGCCCAATACATTTGTTTATTGTCATAACTCGTCCTTTTGGCTAAGATCAAGCATCAGATGAACCCCAAGATCCAGTGCAATGTCTTTCTTGTCAGCTTGGATCTTGTATGTCTCTCTTGTGGAGACCTTGGGCTGGATTCTCCGCCATCGGGATGCTCCATTTTTCCGGCAGCCCTGGGGTTTCCCGACGGCATGGGGCTGCCCCACAATGGGAAACCCCATTGACCAGCCGGCAAAACGGAGCAGCCCACCGGCGTGCTGAACCAGAAATCTGGTACGGCGGGACGGAGAATCCAGCCCCATGAATTGGATTCAATTTGAAATTGTAGGAGTAGATGGGTATTAATGTATACACAAATGCTGTGGTCAGCAGCAAATATTGTGGAACTAAGTTAAAGTGTATGTGGAAAACAACATGAGTTCAGTTACTCAGTAACCAACATCACCGATCATACAATAGGTTGTATTTGAATATAAACCCAATCAATGGGGGAATAAACCCAATCAGTGGGGGATAAACCCAAACAGCCAGGGTAACGTCCCACTTGAGGCAGATTACAACCAATCCGTGTGAGGAGCTGACGCTCTCACAGCCCTGCCCCTGAAAGGAGTTCGAAAAGTTGTGAAAGTTGCAGGCATTGTAGAGAAGGAAGTGATGCCAGCATGGAACGTTGAAGACTGAATAAAGTTTTGTACGATTGTACCACAACTCCGGCTCAAGTCTCGTGAATATAACAAAATTGAATTGTGTTTTGGAGCATGCAAGGTGATGGATGCCCACTCTACGCAGAGGCTTTGGAACTCTGAGGAAGGAATAACATTTTTAAAAACAGAGTGTTAAACCTCAGCTGAATTTCAGCTGTTTTTCTTTGTTACTAAAGTAAGCTGCATTCTTGCTAAGCCTTTGCTCCCCAGGTGGTTATCTTAGAATAGAATCCTGAGGCCAATCGCATTAATAGCTCAGGGCATTGGCTGCTCCAGTGTATGTATCCCATTGCCAAATCTGCTGAAGATAGCAGGTCCCTTCCAAATTTAACCCAAGTTGTTTCCCCCCAATGTCAATGGAATAATGCACTTTCCATCTCTTAACCTAGATTTCCCTTACAGCTTATGCTGTTGGTTTAGAATGTTCCATTGATTCTATAAATACATCTCAGCAATTTAGCCATTCTTTGAGACATACTTTTAGTTATAAGATACGATGCTGTGAATAGACAAAGGTAAAAATAGTAAGCTAACAAAGGGGCAACATCAATCATATACAGTGTTGATCATAAGTAACTTATTAAGTTGAGCATAACTCAGTGACAGTGCAATATGGAACATTGTCTCGAGTAAATGAGGGCAGTCTGTGGCTCTGTAGCTTGTGATCTATTGGTGCATTATTAAAAATAGGTAAATTGGATTCGAATTACACTGACTTTGGAGTGATATAACCTGACTGATCAGCTGAGTGAGCTTGTACTGCCTTTTTTTTGGGCGTGTTTATTAAATGCTTAATTATGAAATAATTTCAAGTAAAAACTTGTTTGATCCACACCTAAATGAACGAGCTCATCCCAGGAGCACACTGTCAATTCAAAGTGCGTAATCTGTACACCATGGGGTGGATTTATTCCCCAGAGCAGTTGGTGCCATATACTCCTGGGAAAAAAAAAGATTTTTCGCACTTTAATTGGTGCAATTTAAAATGCACAAGCCACATGACAACAGCTACCCCATTTACTTCACTAAAGCTGTCTGCTTTATCTCCAGACTGTAACCCTGAATTGTCTATTATTGTGTGACTGCAAGGCTAATGCTATGTTTCCTGCAACTTACCTTTGTTTACACTACAAAGTCTCAAGGCGAGGAATGCACCTGTCTGTTTGCACTTCTACAATCCTCTACTGCAAAAACACCTTTTACACATAATCACAAATATTCCAAATGGCTTGAGATTAAGCTTTCAGAGCTGTGCATTGAAGATGAGCCCATTGAAAAACATGGCTGATCAATTAGCATCCCTGCTCCCAAGCCAATGTTGCAGCCTACAAGAAGATTTGCGCTCCACATTGAAGGGAAGTCGTTAGTATGTCAGGAATTTTCCAACAGACCAGAATCCTGGACCAGGTAGTTTTGAAATGGCCCTGTGGTTACAGCAATGGGTGAGCAATCCAGAGGTGCTCTTAAATTTTGCTACAGCAAGTTGGGAAGATGTCATAACCCCCACGAGGACCACAGGGAATTCTTCATTGCTCTCCCCATGGGACATGTGAGGTACGAGTTTCCCTGGGGAGGGGGCAGATGCCTACCACCTGGGGCTCGTTATAAGCAGAGGTGAAAAGCAGGCCCAGATCAGGGCCTGGTGAGATCGGTCCTCCCAACTCTGATAGTGCTGGGAGTGAGATGCTGCGTTATACAGACCCTTGTAAATACTTGTAAATAAATCTATATTACATTCACTGTCAGTCGTCTCTTTGACATTTTAGAAAGCAAGCTCAGAAAATCCAGTAAAGTGTTAGCTAGCAGCAGAAGCACTGACCATGAAAGCTGCCAGATTGCTGAAAAAAAAAACAAATGTCATATTCTTGTCGACACAGACCCCTGAGTGTGCTTTCAATCTGCTCCAAAGCGGCCTAACAGCTGAAGGAGGGCCTGCGGTTTTTTAATGCAACAGGACGGATTGTAAAACCAACCATGTTCCTTAAAAATATAAAAGCAATTGCAGCAGAATTTACAGTTGATTGTATGGCATATTTACAAAATAAACTTACCTCTGCGACGTAAAGCAGATATGGGTGTTCAGTGTGTGTTTAACCCATCACATCATTTTATCTTAATCTGCGCGTAAAGTTGGAGGATGGGAAGCAATGAAAAATGATTCCGACTGGATTTCTGATGAAAGATCCTTTCGAGTTAAGGCTGAGCAATCTCCAGATGGGGATGCAATTAAATTAATTGCATTCTGATTGGAGTTGGTGAAATTTGGAATTGGCAAATCTCCGTGTCCAAACAATGAATACCCATAATATTCAAAATTCAACTTAATTAGTTTTAGCAATGCCACAGAATGTTTTCTAATCATAGCTTTGAAATGATTATTGAACACAGAATTCCCAGCATATGACATCCTTGATTTGAATAATGTAACAGCGTTTAAAATGTTCCTTTCCTTTTAATTCATTGTATTTAGGATCATTTTGCGAGTTCATAGTTTAGATTAGAGGTTAGGGGCTTGGTTTGACATTTTTGGCGGATGGACGAGGCGGAATGGAAAGTGAGTGGCCCACTTACTCGGCTCTACGACTCATACATCAGGTGGCCAATTAGTGGTTGTCCGGTGGGAAGATGGCTAATTAGCAGTGTGAGCAGGGACTCCATGCCCAATCTGGAGTCAACGCCGCAAAGTCATGTGGCAGAGAGTTTCTGCTACTTATTGGAAGTCAGGCATGGCTATGAATTTGAAGGCCTCCTATTCCCTCAACCTCTTTTTTAAAATCATGGCCGGCTCCAAAAAGTGAAAAGACTAGTTTAAAAAATCATACCAATGTTGCCACCTTCACCAGCACAGTCTGCTGCCACATCCAGCCACTTTCGTCACCGTTGTGTCACTGTGCCATAACGGTCATAAAATAGTCCCAATGCCTGAAAAATGCAGTGGGAAACAAAAAAAATAACAGACGATTGAGCCATTGTTAGTGATTTCAAAATGGTGGCCGGGTTTCCGACTTCCGTGCCCTCATACCTTCAATAGTTTTGGAGACTGATGTGATAATGTTGTATTGCTGACCACACATCGTCTGACCTGATTTTGTGTTCGGTCGACATTGATTTTCAGCTGTAAAATAGGTTACCTCAGCATAAAGAACAGAATCTGCATCATTTCACCTGGCACATCAAACAAAGGTAAGTGAATGCTTTTACGTTTAAGAATTTCCACTTTATTTGCGCTGTCTTGCAAGTCCCATGGTTCTGAAGTAAATGATATATTTCTGATAGCATCACTGTGGTATTTTCAAAGGCGAGGCCTGCTGACCATGAAGGTACAAATAAGAGCTATATTGGAAAGCTGTGTATTCTACAGGCTGTTAGGATAGACCGTTTACCCATGCAAACGGACGATGATGGCATCAATATGTCAGGACTCTTAATGTGACCTTGTTCCAACTAGAAACAAACATGAATACACAGCACTTTCCTCCCCCTTTACATTTAGAGGTTCCTGCAATGAAACAAAATGTAACATTAACAATCAAAATGTACAATATGAACAATTAATAAACACAACAGATGTTTCGGAGGATGCCGATTTCTGTGTTGTTGTTGGTAAACCACGGGCGTCTGCACTTTCGTGTTGACTGTAAACTCTGGTGTTTTTGGTTTAGTTTGGACATCGTCCATAATTGCTTCAACCGGAGTTGACGTAGTGTTCGGAGGTTGACTCGGTGTTGAAGTATCCTCACCTGAGGTACTTACATAAAATAGCTCTGATACCACCCCATAAGGTGATGCATCACAAGCTAGTTGCAATAGTAACTTCAGATCAAAGTGTGAAAGGACTTCTGACTTTATTGTGCCTCTTGGGCCTGTACGCAGGCCTTCATGCATGGATCACCCATTTCCTGTTTTGCCACAATAAGTTGCATAGTGGCTGAAGAACAGTTGCTAGATTAGAGATAAACCTTCCGTTAAATTTTAATGAGCCCAAAAGTTATCAAAGTTGATGCACTCTTTGAGGTGCAGGTGCCTCAGTTAGGGCTCTTAATTGTGAAGGCGATCCATCTAGTCCCTTTGCATCTAATTCCAGATTTTCAATAGAAGATTTGAAGAATTCACATTTATCCTTCTGTACTTGTAGTCCGTAATCTTCTTTTTCATTTTTCCTGGTTACTAAGATTATGTCTAAGTAGCACTGGACTCCTTCTCGTCCACTTACAATTTTATCCATGGAACGTTGGAACAATGCAGATGCGATGACAGAGGGGAGGCTTTTGTATGAATAGCCCTTTGGTGTCACAGTTGTCAAATATTGTTGTGAACCTAGATCCACATTTATCTGGAGATAAGTTTGACTAAGGTCTTAGTGAAAGGTTACTAAGGTTTTACTGAAATGCTGCCCTTCAATCAACAAAGAATATAAATCATCAACTAAAGGCAGAGGCTACTGCTCTGTGCTCTGTATAGGCTGATACTGACTTTAAAATTACCAACCTTTCTTCTCTATTTGCACGCTCTCGCCATTAGGGCTACATAGTTATCTTTAACAAAATGCCGGGACAAGTCTGTCCATTTAGCTACATCGATATCACCCTGCAACAGAACCACTTTCTCAGAATATGATTTTATTTTATTACCTTTGAGGGTTTTAGACAATATGTTGTAGTTTCTCTTGGTAAACGTTTCCTGGTACCAATGAAATTGCTGCTCTGGAGTCCACCTCCATTTTCATCAGTTGACTGTTCAGTAAAAGTGTATCCTCAAACGGTTTGTTGCACTACAATGGCCAGTCTGCTCAACAACAATTTGTCATCTGAATGTGACTCTGATCCTCTTTCACCCCCTTTTTGTACCATGTAGATCCTTTTCCCTCTATTCCATTTGATACACTTGGTTCTTGCCTTACATAGCTCTTGTTTGGAACTTGTTGTTTCTTTACCCAACACGCTCATTAGATGTGCCCTCTTTTTTTTATTATATACGTTTAGAGTACCCAATTCATTTTTTTCCAATGAAGGGGCAATTTAGTCTGGCCAATTCACCTATTCTGCACATCTTTGGGTTGTGGGGGTGAAACCCACGCAAACACGGGGAGAAAGTGCAGACTCCACACGGACAGTGACCCAGAGCCGGGATCGAACCTGGGTCCTCGGCGCCGTGAGGCTGCAGGGCTAACCCACTGTGTCACCAAGCTGCCCAGATGTGCTCCTCTTTAGCACTATTCCTGCACTTTGCATCTTTGCACAAGCAGTCTGCTGTTGCGTGACCAGTTTTGCCACATCGGCGGCAATTTCAAACCTGAGTCTGTGTTCGGGTCTCAGCCTTTTTAACAATCTTTTTTGAATAGCTTTCCTTCTTAACGCACACACTAGTCTGTTTCTAATGGTGTCATCCAAGACATCTCCAAATTCACAGTATTCAACTAATTCCTTCAAAGTAACAAACTGCGTCATTGTTTCACCCTCTTGTTGGTTACATTTATGGAAACTGAACCTCTCAGCGATGACCAATGATTGAGGTGAGATGTGGCACTGCAATATCAGCATAGGTTTTCGAGCCTGATTTTACTGGCTGCACCAGACTTGGCAGGAGGTTGAATATTTTCCTCCCCATTGTACTCAGTAAATATCTGCCACGATTTCATTTGCTTGGACAAAATAATCAAATCTTTCAGTATGTGAACTCCACCGCTCGGGCTCTCATCATACGTTCCCATGGTGCCACAAATTCCCGCTATTTTTATCACGGAAAGGACTTGCATAAGCACGATGTGCCATGAAGTTATAGCAGTACCTCACATCTTTTTTCAAACCTTCAACCTATTACTAATTAAAAATCTGTTTATCGCCTCCTTAAATGTACTCCATGCCACCACACTCTGGGGTCCATTGATTCAATAGATTCACGACCCTTTGAGAGAAGTAATTTCTCCTCATCTCTCTGTTAAATCTGCTTCTCCTTATCCCAAAACTATGACCTCGCATTCCAGATTGCCCCACAATAGGAAGCTCCTGCTCTACATCTACTTTGTCAATACCTTTTATCATCTTATGTACCTCAATTAGAACAGGTCCTATTTTTCTAAACTCGAGAGAGTATCGACTCAAACTGTTCAATCTCTTTGCATAAGACAAACCCCTGATCTCTGGAATAACCCTCGTGAGCCTCCTCTGAACTGACTCTAATGCAACTATATCCCTCCTCAAATAAGGGGATTAAAATTGTTCAAAGTACTCCGGGTGCCTTGTACAGGTGCAGCAATACATTCCTGCTTTTATGCTCTATTCCTTTAATTATAAAGGCCAAAATTCCATCTGCCTTCCTTATTACCTGCTGTACTTGCATCCTTTTTTTTGTGATTCATGCACAAAGACACCCAGATCCTTCTGCATCAAAGACTCTGACTATTATGTCCATTTAGATAATGAGTCAGTGGACCTTTGAAAGATTCACCATATTTTCCAGCCCCCCACCCACCATGACAGGGAATTAAAATTCCATCCATTAACAATGTTTCTCCCTGATCCACAGATGCTGCCTGAGGATTTCCAGTCGATTTGTTTTTTATTTCTGGCCAGATAAATACACTGCTTTAAAATTACTCGCGGTGTTCTCAAGACGGATCTTATTAATTTTGTTCCAGCAAGTATTATAAGAAAGTAGGCCTTTCATAGAATTCCCTACAGTACAGAAGGAGACCATTCGACCCATCGAGCCCGCACCTACCCTCTGAAAGAGCACGTCGCCCAGGCCCACTCCACCACCCTATCCCCGCAACCTCACAACCTTATCTAACCTGCATATCTTTGGACACAAAGGGGAAATTTAGCACAGACAATCCACCTAACCTGCACATTTTTGGACTGTGGGAGGAAACTGGAGCATCCGGAGGAAACCCACGCAGTCACAGGGAGAACGTGCAGACTCCACACAGCCACCCAATTAAGAAGCACCATTCACAAGCTCAAGAAGCCTCAAAGCACTTTCCACCCAACAAAGTACTTTAAATTACAATACTATCGTTGTGAGAGAACTCACAAACTGTAATAACCCCTCAATGAAGAGATTACCAGCAAGATTTCACTTCTTCTGCAGTTTCTCCTTTAACACGAATCAGAACCAGCGCAAATTATCCATGAGTTTACAGGCAAATGATACTTCAAATAAAAAGGCAAATTTGACTTTAAATGGTTAGCACAACAAATACATGTCTTACACAACCACAAGTATTAACATCATTTCCTGCCCAAATACGGCATTATATCGATGCACAGCTCCACAATATGCTGTTCTTTATTCACACAGGGTAGGTCAGGAGCCGTAGCTGACATAAACTCCCACCGTGGAATTTTTTTTTTTTAGAACAGTACAGCACAGAACAGGCCCTTCAGCCCTCGATGTTGTGCCGAGCAATGATCACCCTACTCAAACCCACGTATCCACCCTATACCAGTAACCCAACAACCCCCATTAACCTTATTTTTTAGGACACTAAGGGCAATTTAGCCTGGCCAATCCACCTAACCCGCACATCTTTGGACTGTGGGGGGAAACTGGAGCACCCGGAGGAAACCCACGCACACACGGGGAGGACGTGCAGACTCCACACAGACAGTGACCCAGCCGGGAATCGAACCTGGGACCCTGGAGCTGTGAAGCATTGATGCTGACCACCATGCTACCGTGCTGCCCACAATTTCATGATGCATTTATCATCAGTGAGGCACACACTTCTACAAACCCTTTCTGCCTCAGGTCAGGAAAGTCCCGATGGTACAGCTTTGCAGAGTTCCTTTTCAACAGATGATTGAACGACATGATCAGGGCGTGGCTACATCTGGCAAAACATCCAGCTCTTTGGCATCCCTCAGCTATTCACACAGCCTTCCAGGTTTTAAACATTTTGAGCCGCCTTGCACAGCGCCACCAAGAGCTCCTGGTCTCTTTTTCCGCTAAACGGAAAAGCTGACCGTTTCCTGAAAATGTTTTTCGCTTCTCTTCTCAAGAATTTGACGTGCTCCTCTTTCTGTCACTCTCTGCTTTCTCTTATTGCCTGCATCTGGGCCTTCACCCACCAGCTGCTTTGCTTGTAGCTCTCCTTTCTGTCTGCCAGCTGCAGAATCCTGTTGTGTACACCGCAAACTTCCAATCTGGAGTATGTTTTTCAAAATTTAGAGTACCCAATTCTTGTTTTCCAATTAAGGGGCAATTGAGCATGGCCAATCCACCTAGCCTGCACATTTTTGTGTTGCGTCGTGGGGGTGAAGCCCACGCAGGCACGGGGAGAATGTACAAACCCCACACGGACAGTGACCCAGAGCCGGGATCGAACCTGCGACCTCGTCAGCAGCAGTGCTAACCACTGCACCACCGTGCTGCCCAATCTGGAGTATGTTAACAGCAAATCTTTATTAACAACTTCTAACTGTGTACATATTGACAACAGGAGGTACAGGTATGGAGCTGACCGATTCTAAGGCAGAGATTTTCTGCTCCCCTTTCCGTCGGAATGGGTTTGTCGACGGGAGTGGTAAACCTCGCAACATGTCCAAATCACACTTCACCGCCGATCTAAAAGGGTGACAGGATTGTCCCCATCCCCAGCCAAAAGGTTAAACGGTAGGGTGAATGTTGGTTTATTCACGGTCATAAGAATCTGCCGACAGCAGTAAATACAGACACAGTATAAGTGCCGCTGGGACAACCGACATGCCGGACTCTGTCCGGGCTGGCATTTATACTAGATTATTATGAGCCATAGCTGAGCGGGCTCCCCCGCTCACAGAATTCCTACAGTGCAGAAGGAGTCCATTCAGCCCATCGAGTTTTCACCGACCCTCCGAAAGACCACCCTACCTTGGCACACTCCTCCACCTAACCTTTGGACACTAAGGGGCAATTTAGCATGGTCAATCCACCTAACCTGCACATCTTTCTTCTGAAATGCACAACATTGTCCTATTAGGGATGAGGAAGAGTCACAGTGGGTATGCTGCAATGTGTTTCAATGAAGCACCTGTCACAGCTAAATACTGGAAGTGTGCAGGGCTGTGAAATGAGGTGACAAGACTTGCAACAATGGTAAGAGTTTGAAAGTGACAGGGAGCATCTTAATCTCAAGTATGAGTGTTGATTGTTAGAGATTGCTTACGATTGAGTAATTGTGGTACGGTGCATCAAGCAGTGTGTGAGGTTGTTTATGTGGGATGGAGGTGGGATTGGAAGATGTGTCTACTCGGCCGGGATTTTCCCCTCCCCTGCAGCAGTGCCAGAGGCGGCTTGCCATTGGCTGCTGCCGGGATCTTCCAGGCCCACTGAAGTCAATGGCCATTTGTGCTGCTCGCAAGCTACGATTCACGAGTCCCATTGGGTATATGGGGGGAAGGGGGGGTTATCACAGTCTTTCCTAACATTCAGTGACAGGAACATACATTAACATGCCATTATCCGGCTTCTCTGCCTGAATAATTCACCCTCCCCCATAAGAAAGTCCATTTAAGTTGGCGTGAGGATAGACTGGCGTGAAACCGACTGGTCTTCCAAGGCATGGCGAAAGTGGGGGTGGGGGTGTGGGGGGGGGGGGGGGGGGTGTGTGGTGTGGGGGGGTGGGGGGGGGGGTGGGGTGGGAGTGGGGGGGGGGTGGGGTGGGAGTGGGGGGGGTGGGGGGGGAGAGAATCCCGCCCAATGTGTTTCTTAGATCACTCTGGGAGGTACTGCATGCAGTCCCACAATAACCCTTCATGTACCAGACCTTTCTACTCTTCCAACCACACGGCTTGTTTCTTAACTTCCTTCCTGTTGGTACTGTTTCCAGGTCACGTGGACCAATATTTCTTGTTATCCAAGAACATTACAATTGATTCCCTTACAATTGATGCAAACTCTTAAAAGTCATTTACAAACATTTTTTAAAACAATTAATGATTTCATAAACCTTTGAAAGAAAGTACAAATTATTACTGTATTGTTTCCGGGTCAAAAAATTACAGTGTCTCGTAGGAAATGCGACAAGAAATTTGTGCACAGCCGACTCCTGCTAAGAGCAATGTGATATCATCAAACATTCCACAGTTAAGCCACCTATTCACCTTTCTCCATTTCCTTTGGTGCCTTTACCTGTTCTAGTGCTCCTATGTATTTCTATTTCTTTGGCTACAGTACATGGCTTGTGAAAGGCTGCTGGCTTTCACTGGTTGTTGTTATATTTCCTCCAAGAGAGCCAGAGATAATGTTGACAAAGAATATAAAAATATGAAGTTTGAATCAAAACGAATTTATTTGACACTGCTAAACTAAATGAAGTTGGCACACTCTACTGAGTTACAGATACTAAACAAATGACAGTGAATCTGTAGTACAGTATTCAATATTCTATCTAACTATCAAACTACACTATGCCTTGTCTATATCTCCACATTCAATTCTCACTCTTCTCAGGTTATGGGTGGGATTCTCTCAGGCCGGGGCCGGGCCAGAGAATCCCCGCGATCGGTGCGAATCGTGCCACGTTGCCCCGACGCCGGCACGCGATTCTCCACAGAGTGGAGAATCACCGCCATTGGCGCCGGCGTGGTTGGCACGGCACCGGTCAGGGGCTGCTCTACGCGGCTGGCCCGATGATTCTCAGCCCGGGATGGGGTGAGCAGCCGTCGTAAAAACGTTGAGTTCCGTCGGCGCCGTCCACGCCTGCTCTTAGCCAGCGGAAACGCGGCGTGGAAGGGTTGGGGGGGGGGCGGCCTGTGGGGGGAGGGGGGGTTCCGACGACCCCGAAGGGGGGGGGGGCTCCGATGTGGCCTCTTCCGCGATCGGGTCCCACCGATCGGCGGGGGGGCCTTTCTGGCTGGCGGCCTCCTTTCTTCTGCGCCAGCCCCTGTAGTCCTGCGCCATGTTGCGTCGGGGCCGGCGCATTGAAGCCAGCCACTGCGCATGCGCGGATCCCGTGGCGCCCTGTTCACGCCGGGATCAGCAGCTGGAGCGGCGTGAACTCCCTGGAGGGGCCAGAATTGCTGATCCTGAGGCCGGTTTGACGCCGTTGAGAAACGCGACAGCATTTCCGACGGCATCAACACTTAACCTCAGGATCACAGAATTCCACCCCATGTTCCCTTCAGCTTCTCCCTGAATTCCTAGAGATGCTGTCTAACATATGGTTAATTAGTAAAGCCATCTAGTGTTTGACTTACACATATTTTCAGATGTTAACCCTTTACTACATTGGTACTATACATATCATTACAGGGGTATCAGCAGTTGGTTCTAGAAGCCCTGGCTTCAGACTAAACCACCTTGGCATGGGCAGCAGTAGACTGTGTTTGCTCGCTGACTGGCACAGCAAGAGATCCTGGAGAGCCTCCTGTGAATAAGGAGCTCCTGTCCACCTCCTAAACCATGGTGTCCAGTGTAGCATCAGAAAACGTTGGAGTATGCTCCTACCCTGATGCACCAGAGCCATCTTCTTTGCATTTTATGGAATCTCTATAGTGCAAAAGGAGGCTATTTGGCCCATCGAGTCTGCTGAAAGAGCACCCTACCTAGGCCCACTCCTCGCCCTATTGCTGTAACCCTACCCAACCTTTGGACACTAAGGGATAATTTAGCATGGCCAATTCACCTGACCCGCACATCTTTGGACTGTGGGAGGAAACCTGAGCACCAGGAGGAAACCCACGCAGACACAGGGAGAATATGCAAACCCCACATAGACAGTCACCCAAGGTCAGAATCGAACCTGGGACCCTGGTGCTGTGAGGCATCAGTGTTAATCACTGTGCCACCATGTCACCTGCAGTTCAGGTACTCTCTTCCCCGGCCACTTTTACCACCTTCTCCAGTCAAAATGTACCTCCCCTTTAAGAGCTCGGTGCAGGCTTGTTTTAATAGTGTAGGCCAGCTTGAACTCTCATGACTTTGTGTCTCCTGCCCATGCACGCAGCCACTCACCAGTATGTTTAAAACTGGCTGAAATTCTGGAAATGAGCATGTGGTACAAAGTTTGCATGTTGCCTGAATCAGAAACAATGATAAGTTAATTATGATCCATGCAGCTGTTTTTGGCGTCATTAAATGTTACCACCAAGTGCTGTTAAATACGAGTGGCGGTCTCGCTGACTTGGCCACTGGGAAGTACCCAGGAAGCCCTGCCTGATGCTGCTCTTAGACGATTCCCTGTTAAATCGGGCCCTGTATACTTTGGAATAAAGTGAGAGTGAATTTTTTCATTTTTTTAATAATGGGGAGGTGCCATGAGGCTTTGCACCTTCATGTTTAAAAATGTGACTTTGAAACTTTCAACTGACTGGAAAATTTGCAATTTGAACTGCGACAGAGCAAAATGCTCAAAAACGCATGGTCACATTCCAAGGTGTATATGAGAAACGAAGCAAATCATCCTCAGGGGAATGCGAGGAGAGGGACATTTCCTATAATCCAGACACCCATCGGAACTCCTACCTGTTTATGGAAAAGACATTAAATTTGCAAAGTACTAGATATTGACACAGTGGCTGCCAGGCAGAACCTCTTTGGAATACATACAGGTGGAATACTTCAAGGCAAGGCTACCCTGCTATTTGAGAGAGACAAGGAGATGGCTTAAGAAAATCTTCAGCAGAGGGAGCAGGCTGAAGGCTGCTCTTTCTCTTTCTCTCTTTTGGAAGATGCGTCTCGCCTTGTTCGAGAAATCAACTGCACCAGAAACCTGCCAGCAAATCACGATCCGGTAATATTTGCAACATGTTCTATATCTGACTACATCCAGGAAACCCGCTGACCTAAATCGGCGACAACATTTTCAAATCTATACCTCAAGGACAATCGAAGGACACTCAATCTGATATTATTTCACTTTTTAAAATTTTACTTTAAACCCCCCTCCCCCCTTATTTTTTATACCTGTGTATATTTATGTGTTTGTGTGTGGAGTGGCGGCGTTGGTTAACTGCGTGAGGGCTGAAAGTTTGATGTCATGTTTTATTATTTTTCTCAGGTTTTGTGGTTAATACGTTTGTTCTTACTTTGACTCAAGAAAACTTGGTTTGATTGGCTCCTTATTGCTCACAGCTTAATTTGTTCATGTCATTCTGAGTTTGCAAAGGTCTACCCTCTTCAAGAAGAAGCTTAAACCATTATACGAACCAACCAAGGAGCTTAACTAAAGGGGTGCCAATTCACCCCTTATCACTTTTTGTCACACCACTTACTATTGCACCTATCAGTAGCTCTGTATTTCTTTTCCTGAAAATTGGTAAAAGAACCCCACAGGAAATGTTGGTGCAAGTTCCTGTTGACGACGTCAGTATAGATATCAGTGTCAATTTTGGCATACTTTCTGTAGAAGAGCAAAAAGGGAAATTCAAGACGAAGGCAATTATGAATGAGGAAGATAATTCAGTGAATCTTAATTCACCCATTTTAAACAACCCTCAGATTAGCCGTGAAGCATCTGATCAATTCCATGGCTTTCACCTGCAGCACTGTATTTGGAATTCCCTTGGCTCTGAATTTATCTTTTACCAGCATTCCTTTATCGAACTCAGAACGTTGAATGTAAAGGCATTCTAGATTAACCTTTCCCATGCAATTTGCTAATTTATGTAGCACTATAAGATCCACTCTCAGAAGCCTCCAGTTGGAAAAGCCTAAGATGCTTGAGGATCATCAAAACTCAGACACTTGACTTCAGGGATCAATCTCAATGCTCTTCGCTATGTGGCCTCCTGCAGTGACATGTATCCCTTTTTTCTGAATGAATAGAATGGATACAGTACTCAGGGTGTGGTCTCACCAGAGATCTCTACAATTTGACCCCTGGGACTTGTATTCTGCTGCTTTGGCTGTCTCATTCAATGTTCTATTGATGTTGCTGTCAGTGATGAAAGCATGGGAATGGATTCTTGATTTCATAGATTGAATGGAATCTGATGGAGCAGACCACCTTTTCATTATAGAACAATTTTCATTTCCAGTGATTTAAATCGGGAGGCGAATGGTGAGAAACCCACTTGACTAGTTAATCACCCGAGAAGTAAAGGTGAAAATCTACCTCATAGAGTATTGTATCTATTATATTTCTTTCAAATTCATCCGTAGCTAATTCAACGATATTCATGCAGTATGCATGGTGGCCGTTTTCCCTTCCTCTGCCTTAATGTAGACATTGATTTACATTAACTTTCACCTGCCAACGATCAAACCACTCATACGTTCTTCTGTATCACCTTTCCCACAACTCTAAGTCAATAGTCCCTGGCAAGGACATGGACCGGACCTGCTAGTAATTACTTCGAATGGACTCAAGCCCATTGCTCTTCTCCAACCCCCTTTTGCTTCTCAGGGAGCGGGAGCAATTATGAAGGATTTACCAGGCTTGCCTTTTGGAAATAGAGGTTATGGGCTTCCAAAGTTGTTGTCCATTTCGTCCACCTGGCTGACGTGACCCGTGTGACTCTATTCATTGAAAATAATGCATGAACTGTGTGAGGGCTTTTAATGGTCAGTTTTTGGTCAAGGACAATGCCTGCAGTAACTGTTACAGCTTTACATGTGGCCTCGACAGCTCTTAGGCAACTTCCCCATCCGAGCGCTACAGTGTCCAATTTTCCTGAATAGTACCCAATTGGCCCCTGTTGATCCCCATGGTCCTGTGCTTGAATTGCTGTCATACATCCTTCCTTCTCATGAACAAATAAGGTAAACGGCTTCCCGCTATTTGGAATTCCTAGAGCTGGTGCTGAGCACAAAACCTGTTTCAGATTCATAAAGGCTTTTTCCTGTTCTGTTGTAAGGATGATTTCCTCTTTTGATTTCCGATTTCCCTTTATGACGTCATTTAATGGTTGTGTTAACTGTGTGTATGAATCAATCCACTTGTAATAAAGTTACACAAACCCAATAAAGATCTCAGTTCTTGGACACTGGTGGGCTCTTTTGCACCCTGAACTGCCTCTGTTCTACCTTGAGTAAGTTCCCTTTTACCCTTTGAAATCTTCTGACTTAAATAGCTAACTTCATGTTGAGCAATTTGTGCTTTGGCCATGCTGGCGTTATGTCCCCTCTGGCTGAGATGGTCCAGAAGAACACGCAAATCTTTTTCATGATCCTCTTCCTTAATGGGGGCTAACAGAATGTCATCTACATACTGGATAATGGTTGAGGGCAACTCAGGCAATTCCGTTAAATGATTTTATAAGGCCATGTGAAATACAGTAGGACTATTATGAAAACCCTGTGGTAGTCTTGTCCATTCAACTGTTGCTGTTGAATGGTAAAGGCAAACAATGGTTGTATCTTCTGTGCTACTGCACCAACCAAAAGCCTTGGCCATGGCTATAACTCAAAGCCACACAAGTTCTGGTGTTAGGGCATTAAAAATGGTGGAAGGGTCAGCCACCAAAGAGGCTTTTGTATCAACACACACGTTTGCCTTCCTGTATTCAATGGTCAGGTGCCATGTACTGATGTGTGAGGCAGGTTGGTTCGACGTTGACTGCAACTGGATGCAGGGAAGCTAGAAACAAACGTCTGACACCGGAGATGATCCAACACTGTTTTATTTAACTTTGAACTGCTGTACATGTTCAGCTGTGGGTTGACACTCTACTAATCCAACTGATGACCTCTTACTGGCTTGACCAGACTTACTAGCTACCGCATGGTGATAGTGCTCACTAGCTTGTGCACTCTGACTGTCTCAGTATCTGGGTCCTGAGAGAGAGGAAGAGTCTTAATGCCCTGTGGGCTTTATAGTGGTGGTGTCCTGTCTGGTGATTGGTTGTTCTGTGTTGTGTGTTCATTGGTCATCCTGTGGGTCAATCACTGCCTGTCTGCATCTCATTATATACATGAGTGCATATTATGACATGTACCATTTTCTTTTTTTACAGAGCAAACTGGGCTATTCGTTGAGCTGTGGGTTTTAATCAAAAGAAACCTTTCCCCTAGTTTATTTACTATAGACAGTTTTCCTTCAATTGAGGACGGGTTGATGGGATATTGTTTGGTATATGGTGGGGCAATTCCAGTAAAGCGTTTGCTGGTTCCATATGTAGTAGGCCACAATCATTCTTATCTTTGGCCCAAATTGGATGTTCATGAAACTGATCCTTCCTGAAGGTTCTAATTGACCAGGTTACTTTTCCATTTTCAAAGTTTAAAGGAAAATTTAATTGGGAGAGAATATCCAGACTCAGAATGGCCTGGTCCACAGGGCCTATCCAGACTGGAGAAATCAATTCATGTGGGCCGAATTCTATTAGCATGGGCTGAGTTATTTTGGTTGTCAGTGCATCGCTCCCTATATCGTGAGCTACGTTTTTTTTTGTGGTACAAAGGAAACAATTTTGCATGCTCAAGA
Organism: Scyliorhinus canicula; assembly: GCF_902713615.1. NCBI lineage: Eukaryota > Metazoa > Chordata > Chondrichthyes > Carcharhiniformes > Scyliorhinidae > Scyliorhinus > Scyliorhinus canicula. The sequence continues at coordinate 18,449,401 of NC_052163.1, forward strand.
GGAAAGCATGTTAACACTGCTCCTGTATCAAAAAGACAGGCAACTTCTTTGCCGCCACCCTCAATAATACATACAATCCATCCTTCCTGTTGTTGACCAAGGCAGGAAGAGGGGCAGGGACAGGGGGATTGAGAGCGGGCTTTTCGGGTTTTTTGACAACTCCATCAGTGCAGCCTGATGCTGTGGTGATAATTTCTTGAATGCATCTACTATACCCGACTCCTCTTCGGGCCTGTATGCAGATTCTCTGTATGGTGATGGTGGATAGGGTAGAGGAGCAGGAATGGGGGCACAGATGGGAGCAGAGATGGGTGGAGACGGATACATTTCTCTATATGGCTCTCGGTAATACATCTCTCTGGGCGGTGACAGTGGGTTGGACCTCTACGTCTCCCTGTACGGAGATGCTGGCCAGGTCCCATATGTTTCTTTATATAGCTCTCCGCATGTGACGTCATATCCCTGACGCCCCTGTTGTTTAGCCTGGCACAACCTGGCCCAATGGCCTTGCTTTCCCCAATGGTGACATTTTCCCCGTATTTATTTCAGCTTCTGTGGAGCATTTGAATTAGGTACAGCATTATTTGTTGACTGAAATGATACACCTTTAGGCTGTACCTCGGTCTGGAGAGCATCCATATCTCAGTCAATTTGAATACAACGTGTATTAATATCGTGTATGTTCTTGATACTCGGTCCCACTCAGGAAACACCAATTTTAATGAATCAGACAAATCCGTTCTCAAACCAGCAATAAAGGCACCCTTTAACAGCCCAAGTGTACTTGTGTCCCAGGACTCCTGCTCCTCTGGCAATTCCAATCCTGAGTGCTCCATCCATACTTTCCTAAACCTTTCTTCATATTCTGATACTTCCTATGCCTTCTTCTGAATCCAAGCAGTAACCTTTGTCCAATCGGTTTTTGGCGGGTTATATTTTAACAGTCATTGCTTAACTACAGTCTACCCTTCTTCTAACCGATGTTCGTCAACCCGAGAGCTGTCCACTTACTCGTCTAGGAATTACTACCAACGAAACTTGAACTCTGTCCAATGGGTAGAGATTGTAAATATGTCATAATCACTCGATCCCACCCCTTGTCCCTATCCCCCCCCCCCCCCCCCCCACTTCTTGGAGTTGGCTAATTCTTTAGATCATCTATCAATCTTTTCCGGATCAGCTGGTTCGTGGACCACCCGTTGGGCATCCTTGGCTCGGGTAACTCTTCTATCCCCATCCGAAGAGACTGTTTTTACTGACTCGGACTTATACCTTTTTGACTTCAAAGGAGCTAACGTCCGCCTTTAGTCTTTCGGGACTTTGTTTTTACTTTTGGGGTATTTCCTCCTCCTTAATAATCTCTCCACCAGAATCGCTGCAGGATTCTGAGGATTGCGAGGATTCCGACTCAGTTACCCACTGGGATTCTGTGGCCCCTTTTGGTGATTTCTCTTTCGAATGTTTTGGTTTAATTATTTTTACTTTGGAATTAAGTGGAGCTGCAGCCGAAGGACATGCGGTTGTGGCTAAATTCTTTCTCATTGGCACGGTACGTCTTACGTTGGGAGTGGCCTGTATTACCTCATGGACTGGCAGAGGTGGAGGCAAAGGCGGGGCTTTTGGGATCAAACCTATTGTTTCGGGGATGGGCCATAGTCGAGGGCCCTGTTGAAGAGACGTTCCCCCCAGGTCAGGAGTTCCTCCGGTATCCTAGTTTTAGTCCCCTGTTCTGAATCAGAAGTCCCGAAACTTCCATTTTGGGCTTTGCGTTTTTCACCACGAACTCGCTTTTTCCTAATCATAGCACATTTTTCTCTAAATTCAGCTCCGATACTTCATGCTGAAGGTTTGCGACTTCTTCCTCTAAATTTTCGAGCTTCTCGAGTTTGGGCCTGTCTCTTTAGCTCATACAGCTCGTAATTGCACCCTCTGTTTTTTTAATTTCACAATCATAATTGGTACTTGCTGTATTTGTGTTCCTCCTTCGGAGCTGGCTCATTATCACCAGGGGCCAATTGGTCCGGTCTTTATTTCGCATACATACATAGAACATAGAACATAGAACAGTACAGCACAGAACAGGCCCTTCGGCCCTCAATGTTGTGCCGAACAATGATCACCCTACTCAAACCCACGTATCCACCCTATACATGTAACCCAACAACCCCCCCCCCCCCCCCCCCCCCCCCTAACCTATACGGGTAGCTTTTTCCCAAACTTTCCTTATATCATCAAGGGACCATTGCCCTTTGGAAGTATCATGCTTTAAACATTTCTGTTCAATCTCTGTACCGGTCTTGGTCAGATCAAATCTCTGTTCTGTATAACTCTTTGCCATCTGAAACATTTCTTCTGCAGAAATTTCTGGTGGAACTTGGCCACCCCTAGTGGTGGCAGGCATATTCTTGGCTGCGATTTCAACTCCGAAATAGTATTTCTAACCCCGGGCCTCAAGGCGTAGACTATTCTTTTAGTCGAAAGGATCGCAATATATATATCTAATGCCATATGATACATAATAACCATTGTCAGACGCCTGCCTGTTATTGGGACTTGAGCCAATTTCAACCCGGACATGTTCGTAAGGAGAGCATCACCCGATTCTAAATGTTCGCAGATGTGAGGGTCTCTTAGGTCGGTTCTGCCGATCCACTACCCGATGCCTCAGTGTGGTGTTCGTTCTCTTCTTCATTGCCCTCCTGTCTGGCTCAGCAAATTGCAGGATCTCTTACTTTATCTTCTAATAAGAGTCAATTGTCCGGTTGTTTGGAGGTGTCCAAAATACAACTTTATTGCTCGTCATTCACTTTAATACACTTGCATATGAACAAAATCAAAACTTAGAAACAAAAATATCAAACAAAAAATAAGTTGGTCAAATACATGGCAAAGGAAATCGTTAATCATGAAAGCATAAATAAATCACTTTTATAAATAAACAAATAGGCTAATAGACAGGAACTTAGGAACGAGTCTTTGACCACAAGGTCTTACTTTTAAGGAATCCTTATCTATAGTCTAATTTCTAATTTACTCTCATTGAAATGAAAATTAAATGAAAATCACTTATTGTCACAAGTAGGCTTCAATGAAGTTACTGTGAAAGGCCCCTAGTCGCCACATTCCGGCGCCTGTTCGGGGAGGCTGGTACGGGAATTGAACTGTGCTGCTGGCCTGCCTTGGTCTGCTTTAAAAGCCAGCGATTTAGCCCAGTGTGCTAAACCAGCCCTATCATTGGTTTCTAATTCTCAGCTGAGACCTCCTGATTTGTTCAAATAGATGTCTGTTACTTAGAGGACAATTTAGGAATCAAACATTGGCCATTACTTAAGATTGACTGGTATCCGGCAGGAATAATTCAGTGTTCGGGCAGCACGGTGGCACAAGTGGTGAGCACGGTTGCCTCACGGCGCCGAAGTCCCAGGTTCGATCCCGGCTCTGGGTCACTGTCCGTGTGGAGTTTGCACATTCTCCCAGTGTTTGCGTGGGTTTCACCCCCACAACCCAAAAGATGTGCAGGACAGGTGGATTGGCCATGCGAAATGGCCCCTTAAATGGAAAAAATGAATTGGATACTCTAAATTTATTTAAAAAAAGGAATAATTCAGTATCTAAATGTGCCGCGTCATGAGAATAGGCTTCTGATTGATTGATTGATATTTATTGTCACATGTACCGAAGTACAGTGAAAAGTATTTTTCTGCGGCCAAGGGAACGAACACAGTACATACATCGTAGACACTGCTGGCCATATACCTTGCTGTAACTAATTATTTGATGCATTCTCATTACTAAACACACTGAAATACAATGGTCTATTCATTATATGAAACATTTGTTGAAACAACGTCTGAACTTCTCCAGACAAGACCCGAAAGTTCAATAGTTTATTCATTATCTGAAACATTGACTATCTTTTCTCAGTCATGGCATTTTGAATAATTCCATTCTTGAGCTATGCACTCAATCAGTCCCTAAATATATCAATAAATCAATAGATCAGTAAATCAATAATCTATCACCCCCTTATCCTTCTTTATCTATCTCTAATCTTTGACAAGGTTGCCCTCACCATCCTTCTCCAATGTCTCTCCCTTATTTTCCAGCTGGATGGGGCTGCTCTCACCTGGTTCCATTCTTATCTATGGAGGGTGGAATTTTACAGCATATCCGACTAGCAGGATTTTCCATTCCCACTGAAGTCAATGGTTTGAAAGACTCACCGCACTTCCTGGTCCTGTCCACGCCGTGACGCGGTCTTAAAATCCCGCCCTATCTAATCAAAGCCAGAATATCACTTGGAAAGGCTTATTTCCCTGCTCCCTCTGGTATCCTCCATTTAGCTCCTCCTATTTCTCATTGGCATGCAACCCATGGACCACACGACCATAAGACATAGGAGCAGAATTAGGCCACTCGGCCCATCGAGTCTGCTCCGCCATTCAATCATGACTGATGATATCACCCCTCGATGCTATTATCCAAAAGCAGGATTCGTTTTCGCGTGGACACTGAAGACACCCAGCTCAACCTCAGCAGCAACTTGCTCAACTTCTCCACTCTTGCTAAGTTATCAGACTGCCTAGCCAACATTCAGTTTTGGATGTGCTAATATTTTCCCCAAATAAATATTGGGAAGACCGAGGCCATTGTTTTTAGGCCTCAGTTCAAATTGTATATCCTAGCTACTGGCTCCGCCCCTTTCCCTGGCAACAGTCTGAGATTAAGCCAGAATTTTACTTCATTCACATGACAGTTGATCCTGAGATGAGTTTCTGACTTTGCACCATCACAAGGACTGCCAATTTCTCACCCCCCATATTATCGGCTGACTTCGACCCTGTCTCAGTTCATCTCATGTTGCAATCTTCCTTAGTTCCCTATAAATGTGACTATTCTAATGCAGGAACTCCTGACTGGTCTCCAACATTCTCCCCAGCTTGAAGTTATTCCAAACTTGCACCATGTCCCAACCCCCACCATCCCTTTGCTCTCTGATCAACATTAGCTCCCTGTCAACCAACATCTGAATTTTAAAACTCTCATCCTTATTTCCAAATATCCTCACTCTTCCCTATTTCTGTAACCTCCATCCCTGAATCCCTCCCATCTGCATTCACCTGGCCTCTTGAGCATCCCTAATTTGAATTGCTCCACCATTTGTGGCCACACCTTCAGCTGTCTCGGATCGAAGCTACGATTCCACCACCCCCACCCCGCCCCACACCACCATTCCCCCTTCCGCATGCCAACCTACACCTCTCTGCCTCCCGACCACACTTTCCCCCTTTAAGGTGACACTTTAGCACTTTGACCATCTGTTCTAAAATCTCCTTATGTGGCCCGATGTCATTCTCTAGTGCTCTGTGAAGCATCCTGGGACCTGTTATTACATTGAAGACACTAGACGAACAGATGTTGTTGTTGCAGGTTCTGAGATTGTGTAATATTTATCCTACTCTTTCAAGCCACTTGAATCACACTTGAAACTGAGATCAAGATTGTAGGAATGCCTTGCAATAACACCATTGGGAGTGCTAGATAAATATACCTGAATGCATCACAAGGTTCTAACTGATTAGAATTGCAGATGCACTACAGTCCAGCATTAACATCAGTTTTGAGGTTCCATTTTATAAGGGCAGCACAGTGGCACAGTGGTTGGTACTGCTGCCTCAGAGTGTCAAGGATCTGGTTTTGATTTCAACCTCAGGTGACTGTCTAAGTGGAGTTTGCACATTCTTCCCGTGTCTGCGTGGGCTCCCTCTGGGTGCTCCAGTTTCCTCCCACAGTCCGAAGATGTGCAGGTTAGGGCCATGCTAAATCTCCCCGAGGTGGGGTTATGGGGATAGGGGTGCTCTTTCAGAGAGTCGGTGCAAACTCGATCAACTAAATCCTTCAGCGCTGTAGGGACTCTGTGATAGTTACCTTACTTTATAACTCCTTTGAACCTCAGACTCTTTACAGTCACACACATTGTCAATCACACCGATTTTCAGAGAGTTAAATCATCGGACTTTCCCATGAAAATCACTTCCTCCGACAGGAAAAGTACAAGGAGAAACAAAGTCATATTTTTGTGATAAATGTTTAAAATTATGTTTTTGTAAAATATTATGCTATACATTGCAGCCATTTCCTATGTGGTAGAAATAATAATGTATTCAGAGCAGCAAATGCATTTTTCTGACTAAAAATAAATTGAAGGGAAATGTTATTGAAATAATGTGCAACTGACTTTCCGTAAGACATTTCTCAATGTACATTTAAAGCCTTGATGGCTTTGCTAATAAAGGCGTTATATACTGGAAGGAATTCTCAAAATAAAACCTGCCAATGTGAAAGGATCTGTTTTTCCATCTAAAAATACAAGTGAAACTTTAGCAAAGGGAAGGGCTGCACTTGTTATCCATCCTCATCCCAGCTGCCTTTCCCCTGAATAAAGCACATTCAAACAATTCACCTTCAGTAGCAAGGATAAGTGTGGCCAGTTCCAATAAAGCTGTTGGCTTTTCCCAGTACTCACACTGCTTCTCACAGCAGGCATGCCAACAGATTAGGGGCATTTGAAAGGGAAAGGCCGCGGTTGACTGTTGGTCAATACACCTCGGCTGTGACTGGTTCCTGGCATATCCCATTAGCCTTGTGAACCTCCTGACAGATTGCCAAGGCCGCAGCTGTTCATTGACAAGAGGAGAAATAGCAGAATAATGAAGGGGATATTGTACTTGCAGGAAGACACTTACAGAGGCAGGAAGTCATTTGTCATCTCTTTAGTGAGCATGTCAAGGTAAAAGTTGCCCCCAAATCGTTGTTTTTGAGTAAAGTGCTGGTTTTATTGTGAAGGCTGCCATACTCGGAAGCTACGTTGGATTCCTGTCAGTGAGGAAATCATCTTAGCGGCGATCGTGAGCTGCATTAAATCCGACAGGATTAATAAAATATTGGTGCGGGGTTTGTTTTTAATTAGCAACAGGACAATGTCTGCCTTCATAATTAATAAACGTCTAATGAAATGTCAAGGGTAGTGTGATCATGTTTCAAACCCAAACATTCTTACTCATTCATCCGTCACTCATTGCTTCACCTTTGGTCATCTCTCCTACCATCTCTTCATCCCCAGGCCACACACTCTGCGCAATGTGTTGGCTGATAGGATTACATTGGGAACATGGTAAAAATAGATAGAAACAGTTGTCCTGAGAGAAATGGGCCTGTTTCCACTCTCATCAAGAAGAAGTCTTTTGTCCTTTTGCTTAATTTTGTTAATTTTTCCAAAAGTTTGGAAATGATTAATTTCACATCAGCTAGTGTCGCAGCTCTGTGCACCTCAGTGATTAATTTGTGCAATTGCTTATGCATCGATGTGTGGTAAACCTAGATACCCCCACTGCACGTGCATCAAACTAAGTACCAGGAGTGATTTGAATGGCACAGTCGTCAAACAAAGAAGAAACATTGCTACAAGAAAAATGTGGTTCTTCAAATGAAAGCTCCAGAACAGCTTCAACTTACTGGTAATGTGAACGGAAATTGGCGCACGCTTAAGCATCACTTCACGCTGTATCACTTCACGCTGTATTGCTCAGGTTAGCAGGCCCACAGATCATAGAATTTATAGATCATAGAATTTACAGTGCAGAAGGAGGCAATTTGGCCCATCGAGTCTGCACCAGCTCTTGGAAAGAGCACACCACCCAAGGTCAACACCTCCCCCCATCCAATAACCCAGTAACCCCACCCAACACTAAGGGCAATTTTGTACACTAAAGGCAATTTATCATGGCCAATCCACCTAACCTGCACATCTTTGGACTGTGGGAGGAAACCGGAGCACCCGGAGGAAACCCACGCACACACGGGGAGGATGTGCAGACTCCGCACAGACAGTGACCCAAGCCGGAATCGAACCTCGGACCCTGGAGCTGTGAAGCCATTGTGCTATCCACAATGCTACCGTGCTGCCCACAGGCAATTGAAATACATAATACATTCGCGTATGAGCAAGAGGAAGACAGTAAGAAATTTGATGCTATGATCAAAAAGTTTGACAAGCATTGTACACCTAAGAAAAATGAAATATATGAAAGGTTCATTTTTTGAATTTGCACGCAGAAGACAAGCGAAACCATTCGATAGTTTTCTTACTGACCTTAAGCTGACAGTGCAGATGTGCAACTTCATGACTCTGAAATCCTCCATGATTGGAGACCCAATTGTTTTTGGATTGCATGATATTAAGGCGCGAGAGCATCTCTTAGCAGGAAATGAGCTCCAATTAGAAGATGCCATAAAAATGTGCCATGCTAGCGAACTGGTTGTGCAACATGTTATTACATTTAATGCAAGAATTTTGGGCGAACATTGCAGGCGATGCAGCCACCATTGGTGTTGTGACGCACTTAGAAAAGAAACATGGTTTCAGCAGCCACTCTAAATGCTCTGAACATACAGCCATTGCATGTAAGCGATGTGGTTATAAGCACATACCAAGGCAATGTCCAGCTTTGGCAAAATATGCGCGAAGTGCAAAGGGAAGAATCACTTTGTGAAACACTGTTTCTCAAATAAGAAAATTAATACAGGGCAGTAGATTAACGTGATTGATGACACTAATTTAAATGACCCATTTTTCTTTGGCCTGGTGTCGGATGAAGTCACAGCAAATGAAGCCACACTGAATAAAATGCCGCCCACAAGTATAAGGAGTGCTGAAAGTGATAACGCAGCAGTAACAAGGAACAAATGGACTCTACCTTTGATTATCAATCAATCGCAATTTATTGTTAAATTAGATACGGGTGCTGAGGCAAACCTAATCAGTATAAGTGATATTAAGACTATGCAGCTAAAGCCGAGAATTCAAAATAAACTGGTCTTACTTAAAGACTACAATGGTAAGAAGATTGGCACTTTGGGTATGTGTGAATGAGACGTGTAAGTAAAAACCAAAGTGCACAAGCTGAAGCTGTCAATTGTTGGTGAAGGTCTTGAATCATTATCAGGTGATGAAGCATGTGAGGCCCTGGAATTGGCTCACTGGAGTCCATTGTACATGTCGTTCCGGAAATATTCAAGGACTTTGGTGTCTTGCCTTTCACATATAAAATACAATTAAGTGAGGATGCTCAACCGGTGATACACGCACCCCGAAGAGTTCCAGCACCATTACGTGACTGTCTCAAGGCAGAGTTAGACAGGATGACACAATTTGGAGTATTAAAGAACATAAAAGAGCCTCAGATTGGGTCTACTCAGTGGTCTGGGTGAAAAAGAATAACGATCTTAGGATTTGTATGCATCCCAAGGATTTGAACACAAGCATTAAAAGGGAGCATTATCAAATTCCAAAGAGGGAAGAGATCACAAGAGAAATTCTGGCGTAATTCTTTTACCAAACTCGATGTATCGCAGGGATTTTGGCAGCTCAAGCTTGATAAAGAAAGTACCAAGTACTGCACATTCAATACTCCTTTTGGCTTTCTTCATCTGAGATATTCCACAGAGCTATGGAACATATCATTGAGGGCATTGAGGGGGTCCCGGTCTGTGTTGATGACATCACCGTATGGGGTTCCACCTTAAGGAGCAGAATAACAGACTGATCAAGGTCTTACAAAGCATCAGGCGGAATGGGCTGAGGTTCAATAAGGCAAATGCCGATCTTGATCAGAGTTACAGGAGCTGTTAGAAGCATGGTTGAAAGAACCACACTTTGATTTGCAGTAGTTTAGTTCACCCACACATTATTCAACATTAAACAACTAACCTTGATCGAGATGTTCTATCATACACTGATTCATTTATTCTCATAGTGCACAAACATAAACCACTGCTAAAGATAAAATGTGAGAATATGACCTAAAAATATGAGGTATATTTTACGACTGTGCATCAACTTCTGCTGCCTTATGTTGATTTACCTTTCTCAATTCAAATATCTTAGGCTTTATCTGGTGACATGTTGGGTTGGATTCTCCGCCGTCGGGATGCTCCATTTTGCCGGCAGCCCGGGGGTTTCCTGATGGCGTGGGGCTTCCCTGCAATGGGAAACCTCATTGACCAGCCGGCGAAAGGGAGCATCCAGCTCCCTGTGTCCCCCAATTTGTTTCCATATTTTTACTCAGCTGCTGCAAAATCATCAGTGGGTGAGACATTCTATGGGGAGATTCGTGGGTGGCACAAAAGCACAGTGGTTAGCACAGTTGCTTCACAGCTCCAGGGTCCCAGGTTCGATTCCTGGCTTGGGTCACTGTCTGTGCAGAGTTTGGACGTTCTCCCCGTGTCTGCGTGGGTTTCCTCCGGGTGCTCCGGTTTCCTCCCACAGTCCAAAGGTGTGCAGGTTAGGTGGATTGGCCATGCTAAATTGTCCTTAGTGTCCAGAAAGGTTAGGTTGAGTTACTGGATTACAGGGGGTAGGGTGGAGGTGTGGGCTTGGGTGGTGTACTTTTTCCAAGGGCCGGTGCAGATGCGATAGGCTGAATAGCCTCCTTCTGCACTGTAAATTCTACGATAATCAATTGAGGTGTCTCCCTGGGTCTCATGTGGGTTATTGCAGTAACATTTTTAAACGGTGTCCTCTGAATTAAAGTTTGTATAATAATAGAGGTACTGGATTTAAGTTCTCAGTCATTGGTTTTTCAAGTTGCCACTTGCGATAAGGTTTTGTTTGGCATGGTGAGACGCAAGAACACTACTTTGACAATACACAATGGCTCGAGGCTCCATGTTATAGAGTGGCACAATTAAAAATAGGAAAACTGCATGCTTTCAATATTCTGAGTTGGCACAATTGCAAATAAGAGTAGGTCATTCTTCCCAGTCAGTTTCCTGGTCAAATCATAAAAACAAAGATTGCTATAAACAGCTCAATATCACATTGCTGTTGGCGGGAGCTTGCTGTGCTCAAATCCGCTGTTGTGTTTCCAGCATTACAGCAGTGAGTCCACCTCGAAAATACCCCATTGGCTGTAAAAGTGCTTCAGAATGTTCTGAGGTCACAAAAGGCATTTTTTAAATGAAACTCTTCCTTTCTTAGTACATTGAAAATAAATACCTGGAGCAATGAGATATTTTTAAAAAAAGGTTATTCTGGGGCTGATATTCCGAAGGGTTCCTCCTCTTTGGAAATAGGTGAAATCCCTGAGGGATTTCAGGATTACAGATCCAAGGCAGAGAGTAGTGTCACAATTCAGCCATATCCCAACTCAAAGAACTGACTGAC